>NC_138163.1:51635713-52235713 GCF_964165515.1 Mesoplodon bidens
GGAACTGTCATGGCGCAGGTGGTTGTGTCATTTGGTATATGCTAATATATTACAATGAGCATATAATGAGGCTCAAGGTCTACTGGAAGTCAAGCCTTCCACCATCTTGGGCCTAGCCTAGTAGGTTCTAACTGAGACAGGAAGGAAGGAGGCAGGGCACAACCATTAAAAGAATGACAGCCTGGAGGGGTGGGATGGGAAGGGTGGGAGGGAGGGAGATGCATGAGGGAAGGGATGTGGGAACAGATGTATATGTATGACTGATTCACTTTGTTATAAAGCAGAAACTAATTAAAAAAAAAAAAAAGAGAAATCTAGAAACAATAAATGCTGGAGAGGGTGTGGAGAAAAGGGAACACTCTTGCACTGCTGGTGGGAATGTGAATTGGTACAGCCACTATGGAGAACGGTATGGAGGTTCCTTAAAAAACTACAAATAGAACTACCATATGACCCAGCAATCCCACTACTGGGCATATACCCTGAGAAAACCATAATTCCAAAAGAGACATGTACCAAAATGTTCATTGCAGCTCTATTCACAATAGCCCGGAGCTGGAAACAACCTAAGTGTCCATCATCGGATGAATGGATAAAGAAGATGTGGCACATATATACAATGGAATATTACTCAGCCATAAAAAGAAACGAAACTGAGCTATTTGTAATGAGGTGGATAGACCTAGAGTCTGTCATACAGAGTGAAGTTAGTCAGAAAGAGAAAGACAAATACCGTATGCTAACACATATATACGGAATTTAAAAAAAAAAATGTCATGAAGAACCTAGGGGCAAAACGGGAATGAAGACGCAGACCTACTTGAGAATGGACTTGAGGATATGGGGAGGGGGAAGGGTGGGCTGTGACAAGGCGAAAGAGAGGCATGGACGTGTATACACTACCAAACGTAAGGTAGATAGATAGTGGGAAGCAGCCGCAGAGCACAGGGAGATCAGCTCGGTGCTTTGTGACCGCTTGGAGGGGTGGGATGGGGAGGGTGGGAGGGAGGGAGATGCATGAGGGAAGGGATGTGGGAACAGATGTATATGTATGACTGATTCACTTTGTTATAAAGCAGAAACTAATTAAAAAAATGAATAAATAAACTTAAAAAAAAATGGATAACCAGTGGACCTACTGTATAGCACAGGGGACTCTGCTCAATGTTATGTGGCAGCCTGGATGGGAGGGGAGTTTGGGGGAGAATGGGTACATGCATATGTATAGCCGAGTCCCTTTGCTGTGCATCTGAAACTATCACAACATTGTTAATCGGCTATACTCCAATATAAAATAAAAAGTAAAAAAAAAAAAAAAAAAAAAAAAAAAAGAATGACAGCCATTAGGAAGAACAGGATACCAAAAAAATCCGGTTAGAACCTACCTGGAAATTGTTCATGACAAGAGGCCCATATTCCCCTATAACATTTTCCCTATTATAATCATACCCAGTTACAGTTCCTGATCATTTGATGTTCTTAAAAGATACCATTATTATTCACCAAGGGCATAACATCTTCCCTTAATGAACTATAATTCTGAAGGAACATAGTTCACATTTATTTAAATTTTTAGCTGTATCCACTGAACTTGATTTTATTTTTTGCATTTTTAGATCATAAACCATATGGAGCTAAATATCATTCCTGCATTAATTTTAGTGAAAGGAAGAGTTAGACAACTGTGTTTTAAGTGTATAATGAATATTATTTTTATTCTCCTAAATACCCTCAGTCTATCAGAATATCTCCCATATATATTGTTTCATAATGGATTATAAATATAAATAATTTATGTGTGGTTTAAAATGCCTCACAGCCAGACAAAGTGAAAGTCTCTTTTCTAATCAATATTCCTGCATCCCATTCCCCAAAGGTAACCACTGCTATTGTTTGATTTGTATTTGGCATGCATTTTTCTGTGCATATTGAAATACACATACATAAATAGATACAGTGGTTTACACATCAACTGATTTATTTGTTAGATATGAAATTAGAATCACAGAATAACACTGATCTGTTACTTACATTCTTCATTTAACAAGATGTGTGCCTTTTAAATTGGTTTCATTAAGGTATGATTTAGAGAAAATAAAATTCACTCCTTTCAGTGTCCAGTTCTATGTCTTGAAAAGTACATACACTTGTATATGTTCACTTGTATACAGTTGTATAACCACACCACAATCAGGATATACGAGTTCCATTATGCCAAAAAATTCTCCTGTGCCTTTTTGTAGTCAGTCCATTCTCCCTACCTCAACCCTGACAATGACCTATTTGTTTTCTGACTCCCAAATTTTGATAGCTGTAGGTTTTCACTTTTATTTTCATTTTAATTCTGTTCTATGTATTTTTTTTTTTTTTTTTTTTTTTTTTTTTTTTTGCAGTACGCGGGCCTCTCACTGTTGTGGGCTCTCCCGCTGCGGAGCACAGGCTCCGGACGCGCAGGCTCAGTGGCCATGGCTCACGGGTCCAGCCGCTCCGCGGCATGTGGGATCTTCCCGGACCGGGGCACGAGCCCGTGTCCCCTGCATCGGCAGGCGGACTTTCAACCACTGTGCCACCAGGGAAGCCCTGTTCTATGTATTTTTAATTGAAGTATAGTTGATTTCTGTTCTACGTATTTTTGATTTCCCTTGAGAATTCCTCTTTATGCATGAATTAATTTCATATGTGTTGCTCAGTTTCCAAGTTCTTAGAGATTTTCCTGTTCTCTTTCTATTATTAATTTCTAGAATTTTATTCCACTGTTGTCAGATAACACATTGTTTGGTTTCAATTTTTTAAATTTGTTAAGGTTTGTTTTATGACTCAAGATATAGTCTATCTTGCTGAATGTTCCATGTGCATTTGAAAAGAGTGTGTATTCTGCTGGTTTTGGGTGGACTGTTGTATAAATGTCAGTTAGATCTATTTGGTTGATGGTGGTGTTCAGTTCATCTATAACCTTGCTGATTTTTTGTCTACTAATTCTATCTATTACTGAGAGAGGAGTATTGAAGACCCCGATTATAATTGTGGATTTGTCTATTCCCCTTTCAGTTCTGTCAGTTTTGCCTCTTGTATTTTAAGACTCCATTGTTAGATATAATACATATTTAAAATTGTTGTATCTTCCGGGTGAATTGACTGACTCTCTTTATCCCTGGTAACTGTGTTTGCTTTCAAGTCGACATTGTCTGATAATGTAAAGAATCTATAGATTCTCCTGCTTTCTTCTGATCAGTGTTTGCATTGTGTATTTTTATTCATTGTTTTACTCTTAAGCTACCTATATCATTATATTTCAAGGGAGTTTCTTGTAGACAACATATAGTTGGGCCATTTTTTGTTTTTTTTTGTTTTATAAATCCATTCTGATGATCTAAGTCATTTAGTTATGTATTTAGACCATTGACAATTAATTATTGATATGTTTCTATTTAGATCTACCACTTTATTTTTCATGTTTTGTTTGTCCTCTCTGTTTTTCATTACCCTGTTTCCCCTGGCTTATCTGAATGCCTTTTAGTATTTCATTTTAATTTTCTATTCTGAATTTGAATATATCTCTTTGTATAATATTTTTGTGGTTGCTCTGTGGATTACAAACTACCTACTTAACTTTTCACAGTCTACTCAGAATCAGTACTCAGAATCATTATGTTACCACTTCAACTGATATGTAGAAACCTCACCTTAATAGATCCCCTTGCCCTCTCCACTTTACATTACATTTGCCTTATGCATTATATCTGTACTGAAATCTACATAGATACCTACTATAGCTACTTTATTGAAAACTCCATCTGTCAATGTTATATTTTGCTGTGATTTTCTGCTATTTACCATGCTTTTAGAAACCCATTCAGCTGCATCTTCATATTCACTTTCTCCCTAGATCTCCATGAATCCTAAATTGGTGGAAATGTAAATTGGTACAGCCACTATGAAAAACAGTATGGAGGTTCCTTAAAAAACTAAAAATAGAGTTGCCATATGATCTAGCAATCCCACTCTCTGGGCATATATGCAGAGAAAACTCTAATTCAAGATACGTGCATCCCACTGTTCATAACAACATTCTTTACAATAGCCAAGACATGGAAACAATCTAAATGTCCATCGACAGATGAGTGGATAAAGAAGATGTGGTATGTATATACAATGGAATACTACTCAGCCACAAAAAAGAACGAAATAATGCCATTTGCAGCAACATGGATGGACCTAGAGATTATCATACTATGTGAACTCAGAAAGAGAAAGACAAATACCATATGATATCACTTATATGTGGAATCTAAAATATGAAACAAATGAACTTATTTACAAAACAGAAACAGACTCACAGACATAGAAAACAAACTTATGGTAACCAAAGGGGAAGGGATGGGGAGGGAGTGATAAATTAGGAGTTTGGGATTAACATATGCACACTACTATATGTAAAATAAAGAACAAGAACCTACTGTATAGCACAGGGAACTATATTCAATATCCTGTAAAAAACTATAATGGAAAAGAACATGAAAAAATATGTATATATATCTATAACTGAATCACTTTGCTGTACAGCAGAAATTAATACAACATTGGAAATCACCTATACTTCAGTAAAAAAAAGTAATATAGGTCATTATTAATAAATTAAGCAATACCTTGGACAGCATTGAATGCCAGTGTCCAGAGAAATTAGAGCATTTAGAGCCCTGGTGGCTTCAGGATACAATGGGAAAAGCTTTAGAGTAATTTCAAGCTCACGTACTGAGCAGGTGTCCAAAGCAGTTCCCCTGATTTACTTCACCTCTCCTAACTTCTTACCCTTATCTAAATTATAGGATTAAATAAGGACTTCCCTGGTGGTGCAGTGGTTAGGAATCTGCCTGCTAGTGCAGGGGACATGGGTTCGAGCCCTGGCCCAGGAAGATCCCACATGCCTTGGAGCAGCTAAGCCCGTGAGCCACAACTACTGAGCCTGCACTCTAGAGCCCACGAGTCACAACTACTGAGTGTGTGTGCCACAACTACTGAAGCCCACATGCCTAGAGCCAGTGCTCTACAAGAGAAGCCAATGCAATGAGAAGCCCACACACCACAACGAAGAGTAGTCCCCACTCACTGCAAATAGAGGAAGCCCTCGAGCATCAACAAAGACCCAATACAGCCAAAAATTAAATAAATAAATACAAAAATAAATAAATTAAAAGAAATGTTTAAATTATAGGATTAAATAGGTAACTGAATAAGTGTTAAGAGTAAAGGAGATACAATTTAGAGTACAACTTGTTTACATTAATTTCCTACCCTCCATATCATCTTTCTCAGAGGAAACATCTGTTCTGACTGATCCCTTTTTACCCACCATCTTAGAAAGCAGTCATTCACATAATCCCCATACTTAATTCTCATCATCATCAATCGTCATCACCAACACCAACATCTACATAAGAGGTCACTGTGTATATGAAGAGTTTGTCAGTCTTCTTTCATTATCACACTCCAGGAGCCCTTTCAGACATTTTTTGCCTAATTACCCCCAACCCCACTCCCCAGCGGAATGTGAAATTTTTAATACTCCAGATGTAGTTTATCTGTTTATGTACTGTGGTCCTTTGGAAGCTCACAGACCGTTGTAATATCTATGAAAACCCTAACCTCAAGAACCAATCTTTGACCTCTTGGGGATGATGTCATCTGTTGAGAATGCACGGTATATTGTGATTAGGGCAAAAGCTGGAATCCCATTCCTGCTCCATACATCCCTAGATCCACACTAGAAAATCTGTCATGATTAGATGCCCAGCCTTGATAGACCATCCATGGAACCACCCTCATCCCTCTCTGGGAGAAATCTCACTTCCCTCTCTGTGTCCTCAGATGCCCTTTCCTCCCTACCAGGTACAAGCAGCTTAATCATTTCCATAAGTTTTCACAAAGGACAGAAGAAACACTGGCTTCAGACAGCTTCTGCTTCCAGCCTGGTCACAAACCTCCCATGCGGCAGGGGGAAGGAACACCAGGCTTGTCTTCCTGCTGCAGGGAGGGTTAACACAGGGAGAACAGAGATTAACCACCTCACCAGTACATGTCCTGATACCTTTTCTAAAGCTCTGCCACCAGCAGCTAAAGGTGACCAGACTACCAGGTCCCACCCCTGGCTCTGGCAGTTGGCGTGGGGAACAACCTCTTTGCCATTTGTCTCTGTGCTCAAGAGCACTTGCTTTGGAGTCACACACATCCATGAAGAGAGAATAGTGATACATCACTAGTGGGGCTGTTGCGAGATTAAATCCAGTCACTAACATGAAGAACCTAGATCTGGGCCCCTCTAAACAACCTGCTTCATAAATAGTAGCTCTTTCTTCCGTCAATCAGAAAGCTCATGTGGTCCTCACCCGCCCCTTCAGTTGGGGCCCCTTAACCAGATTGCAGGTCAGAATCACCTTGGGGATCTTTTTCTAAACCCTCATATGAATTTCCCTTGTTGGTGGAAAGAGGGCTTCTGTATGAAAAGCCATTCAAATTATTCAGCCATGATAACATGGGCCTTAAAAAACAGGTATGTCCATTTGGCACCAATAGTGTGTGGCAGTGTCCATTTCCCCTTCATTCCACTAGCATCAGTTATTAAAAGCTTTTGTCTTTATTGCCAAATATGATCTCTTCTTTTTTCCAGACCAGTCCCAGTGGAAGGGTCACCTCAGAAGGTCTGTCCTTAATGTTATAGATTCACAGACTCCTCCCCTAGGGTTGCCAGATTTAGCAAATAAACATACTGGATGCCCAGCTGAACTTGAATTTCAGATGAACAAAGTAATATCGCATGTGACAAATTTACACAAAAAAGGATTTTTTGTTTATTTTAAATTCAAATTTAAATGGTTTAAATATAATCTGGTAACCCTACACATGGAGGGATCTGGAGGGGAACCAAGGTGCTCCAGTCAACAACCGCAGCTGAGCCCCTAGCAGAAGCCAGAACCAATGGTCATCCATGTGAGTGAGCTCTCTCAGCTGTACGAGCCTAATGGAGCCTCCAGCTGATGGCAGCCCCAGGTGAGACTCCACATGGAGCAGAAAACCATCCAGCTGAACCTAGTCAACCCACATTATCCTGAGAAATTAAAAAATGGCTATTGTTTTGGTGGTGTTTGTTAAACAGAAATGGATATCTGAACCATGTAGTTTTGGTGAACTCTCTCTTTTTTTTTTTTTTTTTTTTGAGGTATGCGGGCCTCTCACTGTTGTGGCCTCTCCCGTTGCGGAGCACAGGATCCAGATGCGCAGGCTCAGTGGCCATGGCTCACGGGCCCAGCCGCTCTGTGGCATGTGGGATCCTCCCGGACTGGGGCACGAACCTGTGTCCCCTGCATCAGCAGGTGGACTCTCAACCACTGTGCCACCAGGGAAGCCCGAACTCTCTTTTTCTATAGTCTGTAATTTTTGGATAAGATAGGGATTTGCTGATCTTTGAAGGTTCAATAGGATGTCGTTATAATTTTGGCTATAGTCTGTGTATGGGTTTATATGTGAGTATAGTTTTTGAAATTTCCTCACTTCCTTCTTGGATTCCCAAGATAAATTTTCATGATGTATGATTTTCATCATACTCTTGGAATTTTAGAAATCTATTCCTAAATTCCCTTCCACAGATGAGGCTCCACTGCAGTCATGCTTGTGAAGGGATGGAGAGGTATTGCTACAAACTGCTCCCTGAGACACATGGAAAGCCATATCCTCAGAAGGTGCCTTTGTGAGTACGCTGTCAGAACAAGGGGTGTTTACTCATTTTAAGAAGTGTTTCTCAAAGAAGTTGTCCTGAAACACTTTCTCCTGCTACAAGGATAGCCTTGCAAGGAAGCCACTCTTCTTGAGTACACATATGATGCCTTCACTAGACCACAGAGACATATGCATTGCAGTCCTCGTCCTTTCTGACTGTCCCAATGCAGCAGTGCTGGGTGGATAAGTCTGTGCAGTTCTGGGGTTCATTAATACGAAAACCACTTCCCTTGTGGAAATCTGAGCCACATTCTACAATATCACCTTTAGAAGTAATAAAGTTGATGTATTTTCACCTTATTTTTCGTATTTCTTAGTTGGTTTAGAGTCAAGATATGGAAAGCGGGTGTATTTTCAAGGCCCCTTAAAGACTCAATCATTTTAGAGCAAGACCAGAGGAATAGTTTGAGACCCAGCGAGACACAGAAAAGGGAAAGGAGCTGTGGATCTATTTGTAGACCCACTCCTGAGGGCAGAGTAAACATGTGCTCCATAAGGGCAGGTTGGTTCAAGAACTTTGAAGGGAGCGGGCCTGGGCTGTGCAACCTGTTTGTTCATCCAACCTCACTAATCAGGTAAGTGATTCTCTAGATAGAGGAATGAGTGTTTAGAGAGGTTACATGGGTTTGGTCGTGGCTGTTCCTCCACATGGAAGAAAATATTGGGAATGGAGGATAAGAATTCCCCAGGAAAAAAAAACCATGTATCATTCAATTGACTTAGGTTTCTGCCTTCTAAATGACTGATGTTTTAGGTTTGCTTCCCTGAAATCATTCTTCAATGACATTTTTGTACATGTATCTAGATCATTCAGTCACATGACTATAGACAGTCTTTTATTTCTCTGCAGATGTCTAACTGCTTAGCATAGACTGTGATAATACACATTCACCCTTAGAGGGAGGGCTAACTCATCTCCAAGAGCCCTACCATACTTCCCTGGGTCTCTGTGTTCTGATACTACACCCCTACTGTCTCTTTAAAGCAAACACAATTCCTGACGACAAGCACATGTTTTGTCCCACGAAACTGGACAGATTTTTGCCCGTTGCCGGGGTCCCAGTCTAGTGCTTCTAATTAGTATGTTTTCCAAGTGGCAGCCTGAAGAGCTAAGGTGTTTTGCTTTAAGCTAAGGACAAGGGGGTGGAGGAGGGTGGGGAGGTATTTAATGTGGTGGAAGATCTGCCTGCACCTGGCGGTTACTATAGAAACGTGACGTCAATAAGGCGACCTTGACGACTTTTTAAATGGAGACAGAAGCGGCCTGGCAAGGAGAGCAGGTTTCTCCTTCCGGTGTTTGGAACTGAGTTGGGAGAGTGGGTACCCGCGGTGGGGGCTGGACCACGCTGCAGTGTGGGGAGACAAAGGGATCCACATCTTGGTCACTTCTTTCCCGCTTTGGGGGCTCGGTGCCTGGGCTGTCTCGTCGGCAAAGCCATTGGGGTCCTGCCCGGCCCCAGTGGGTGCGGTGTCCTGCTCCAGGGGTGTCCTCGAGCCACTTTCCTTCTAAAGGCAGGAGTGCGGTAGGTGAGATAGGTAACGACTCTCTCTGAGCTTCAGCTTCCCCCTATGTAAAATGGGAATAAGGATGCTTTCCCTAAAGGGTCTCTGTGAACATTTAGTGATTACACGTGAATAAGCTGATGGTCCTGTGGTTATCACAGGATCATGGATGTTTGTATGAATTCAGGCCACTTCTTATTCCTTTTCCACTTTGTTCTCAGGGGACATATGAGGAAAGGAGAAGTAAAAGGCCCTGGTGGGAAGCTCATTGTACCTTCTGGTGGTTAGGATCACTACCCAGTTGTTTCAGTGTCCTTGTCTCTAATGCAGTTAGCGTCATTCACATATAACTACTGACTTTTGTCACTTTAGATTAGTTTTCCTTTCCTGTAATGTGGAACTATTCCATTATATGGATATACCACAATTTGTTCTATCCATTCACCTGTTAATGGATATTTGGGTTGTTTCCAGCTTGGGGCTCTTGTAAATAAACTTTCTATGAACATTTGTATATAATTCTTTGCTGGGACATATATTTTCTCTTTCTAAGTAAATATTTAGAAGAGCAACGGCTGGGTCATATGGTAGTTATAAAATTAACTTTATTAGAAACTGCTAAATTTTTTTCCTAAGTAGTCAAATAATTTTTCATTGCCACTAGCAGTGTATGAGATATGAGAGTTTCATCCTCCACAGCCTTGCCAATACTTGGTATGGTCAGTCTTTTTAAGTTTGGACTTTCTCAGAGGGGTGTAGTGTTTTCTCATCGTTTTCATTTTCATTTTCGTAATGACTAATGATGATGAACATCTTTTTATGTGCTTATTTGACATTTGTATATCTTAGTTGAAGTATCTGTTCAAATCTTTTGTCCACTTATTTATTGGAGTATCTGTTTTCCTCTTATTGATCTTTGTGAGATATTAAATTCTGGATAGCAGATCTATGAATTGCAAACATTTTCTCTCATTCATTCAATGGCTTGTCTTTTTATTCTCTCAACAGTGTTTTTGGAAGAACAGAAGTTTTAATTTTGTGGAAATTTAGTGCATTGATTTGTTCATTTATGGTTTAGATTTTGCTTTTAATTTCATATCTAAGAAATCTTCACCAAACCTAAGGTCACAAGAATTTTCTACTGTAATTTTTCTAGAATTTTTAAATAGTTTTAGCTTTTATGTTTACGTCAGTGATTCTTTTTGAGTTAACTTTTGTATGTGGTGCATTATATGGATCACAGTTTATGTTTGTGCATATGGCTATCCACTTGTTCCAGTACTATTTGTTGAAAAGACTCCTTTTTCCACTGAATTGCCTTTGTAGCTTTGTTGAAAATCAGTTGTCCATATATGTGTGGGTCTATTTCTGGACTTTTAAATTTTGATATACATTTCTACCTTCATCCCAATACCACATTGCCTTGATTACTGTAGATTTATGAGTTTCGAAAAAGTGCTTAACCTCCAACTTTTTTCTTTTCAAAGTTGTTTTTCATAGACTAGGCCCTTCACATTTTCACATGAGTTTTTGAATAATTCTGTCAATTTTAAGAAAGTATGCACACAAGAATTTTTTTCTTTTTGTTTGCATTGGGTCTTCGTTGCTGCATGTGGGCTTTCTCTAGTTGTGGCGAGTGTGGGCTACTCTTCGTTGTGGTGCACAGGCTTCTCATTGCATGGCTTCTCTTGTTGCGGAGCATGGGCTCTAGATGCGTGAGCTTCAGTAGTTGCAGCACACAGGCTCAGTAGTTTTGGTATGCGGGCCCTAGAGTGCGTGGGCTCAGTAGTTGTGGCTCATGGGCTCTAGAGCGCAGGCTCACTGGTTGTAGCACACAGGCTTAGTTGCTCTGCAGCACGTGGGATCTTCCCAGACCAGGGATCGAACCCATGCCCCCTGCATTGGCAGGTGGATTCTTAACCACTGCACCACCAGGGAAGTCCCACACTAGGATTTTTATTGGGATTGCAAGGAATCTATAGATCAGTTTGGGGAGAATAGACATCTTAACAATACTGAGTCTTCTGACCTAGGAGGATGGTATATCCCTTCATTTATTTAGCCCTGATTTAATTTTTCTCAGCAACATTTTGCAGCATTCAGAGTTTAGGCCTTGCACATTTGTGGACATGGATGTGCAACATAGGTTATCTCTAGGTAGTCCGTACTTTTTGATGTTATTGTCATGGGAATATTTTTATTACAGTTTCTAGGTATTATATTTTCACTGAACTGTCAGTAGCCAAATGTTGCTGGGGAATCTTTTGGTTGAAAGCACAGGTTACTCTAAGATGGAAAAGATACTTGACTCTTAATACCTGTATTAGTCAGGGTTCTCAGAGAGAACCAGTAGGATGTTTATATATAGATAGTGATTTATTTTAAGGAATTGACTCATTAGTTTGTGGAGGCTTTGTGGAGTCTGATGGGGAAAGCTGGCAGGCTGGAGACTCAGGAAAGAGTTTTAGTTGTAGTCTGAAGGTAGTGTGCTGGTGAGTCACGAGGAGCTGATGTTGTAGATAAAGTCCAAAGGAGGGAATTCCCTAGTGGTCCACTGGTTAGGACTCTGCACTTTCACTGCCGAGGGCCTGGGTTCAATCCCTGGTCGGGGGAACTAAGATCCCACAAGCCACATGGCATGGCCAAAAAAAAAAAAAAATCCAAAGGAGCTTAATTGTGATCCCCTGTGGGAAAGCAATGTGTGGTTGTAGGTGGGAGGGGAGGACCAGTGCACTTTTGAGTAAATTACATTAACAGAGACACACCAGCTATCACAGACCTCTGTATGGTAGACATTAAATTAATAGTACACCAACGTCAGATGTGTAGGTCAGGATTTTTCCAAGTGTGGTCGATGGACAACTTCATCAAAATTGTCCAGGGCTGCTTGTTGAAACAGCAGATTCCTGGGCTCATCCTAGGTCTGCTGTATCTAAAATAGGGAGGTGGTTTGGAAGGTGTGTACGTGTTGAGTAATTTCTCTTGTTGGTTGTGGTATCATCCAAGTTTGAAAAGCACTGCTGTGGATTTGCAAGAAGGTGGTGTTAAAATTTTGAATCCTTTAATGTGTAATTTTGGCGTCAACTTCTCCTGCAACTCAGCTTTAAGTACCTGCATTTGATCCAGTAGGTAAAAAAGGGAACAATTCTTTCTTTTCAGTAATACTTATTCAGTGTTTTATATGGGAGGGACTACAGTAGTTTCCTAAGGCTGTCATGGCAAAGTACCACAAGCTGGGTGGCTTAAACAATAGAATGTATTGTCTCACAGTTCTGGAGGCAAGAAGCCTGAAATCAAGGTATTACCAGGACCATGCTCCCTCTGAAACCAGTTGGGGAATCTATCTCTGCTTCTAGCTTCTGGTGGTTTGCTGGCAATCTTTGCATTTCTTGGCTTGGCCCTGCGTAACTCCAACCTCTGCCTGCATCATCACATGGTGTTATCCCTGTTCTTCTGTCTTCATGTGGCTGTCTTCTTATCAGGACATCAGTCACATTGGTTTAGGGGCCACCCTACTCCAGTATGACCTCATCTTAACTAACTACATCTGCAACACCCATAGTTCCAAGTAAGGTTATGTTCTGAGGTACTGGGGGTTAAGACTTCAACATATCTTTTTTGGAGTGACATATTTCAACCCATAACACTCACTGAGCTAGTCCCTGGGGATGCAACACAGTGAACAAGACAGGACAGTATCCCTGGAGCTTTTATTCTAGTTTGGGGAAACTGTCAATAAGCAGGGAAACAAATCAGTAAGCAGGACCATTTTATATGGGAATAAATGCTTGCAACAAAATAAAATCCATTCAGTAGAAAATGACAAAGACAGGGATTATTGTATACAGGGTTGTCAGTGAAGCTCTTTCTCAGGAAGTTTTATTTGAGCTGAGTCCCAAATGACAAGCTTTATTAAAGACACATGAAAACTTTTTGTAAAACTATCAAAACTTGCATTTACTTATGAAAATTCTAGCATTTATTGAGCTGATATTGTGTGCCTCACACCGTTCAAAGAGTTTGCATGTATTAACTCAATTAATTCTCAAAACAACAACCCATGAGGTAAGGACAATTGTTTTCCTCATCTTACAGAAGACGAAACTGAGGCACACAGAGGTTCTTTCATTCTCCTAGGTTCAGAGAGAGCCAGCTATCTCAGTGTCTCTGCAGTAGAATTTTAAAAATTGTGTGATTCCTGACCATTTATCCTTGTAGAAACCAAAACACAAGGCAATATTTTTGCTTTGAACTTCTTTCTTCTATGGTCAGTACTGTATAATTGCTGTTTTGCAGATGAGGCAATTGAGTGACTATGAGGTGAAGTAAAAGTGCTCAAATTCATACTATTTATAAATGGTAGAACAATGGTTTGGACCTGGTCTGTCTCCATAGCCCACACTCCTAGCCAATATACTTAGGAAGAAGAAAGAGACATTTGTTGAACTATGTCAGCCTATGTTGGGTGATGGTAGGTGGAAACTATGCTTTAGTAGGCATTTTTGCATATACAGACCATATTTATTTAACAAAAATGTGAAGATACTAATTATAAAAATTAAAAAGATAATCATCACAGTTACTATGCATTAGACAATTTGATATTTTTCATCTTTATCATTTTTGTTGTTCTTATATGCATGTGGGAGTATCGCATTGCAGTTTTAAGTTTAATTTCTCTGAAATCTTAGTCTCTTTTCATCCAAATGTCCTCTTTTTTAAATCTCCATTTATTTACTTAACAAACTGGATCTTTTTCCTGTGAAGTTTGCATTCTGGATTATGCTGATTATATCTCTATTCTGCTGTTTGTTCTATTCCTCTGGCCCATCCTATTTCCTTTAAATTGGTAATTACTGTATATATAGAGGCTTGCTCAGATTCAGATTTGTGGAAAGAGTACCTGAGATGTGGAGTTGTACTTCCTGTAGCCCTACATCAGGCGCCTCATCATGTCTGGTTGTCTTTCCTACTGTGTCTTTGAGACTGACCACTGTGTCCAGGTGTTGTCAGTCTGATCCACCCATTATGAAATTTCCTATAGACCTTTTAACTCATGGTTTTTTAGCCCCTTAAAGATTATGGCCTAGATCTATATTTCATTAATGGTTGCAAATGGTAATGTTTTAATTCCTTTTTTTTTTCCTTTGGCCGCACTACATGGCTTCCAGGATCTTAGTTCCCTGACTGGGGATTGAACCCATGCCCTCAGCAGTGAAAGTGTGGAGTCCTAACCACTGGACTGCCAGGGAATTCCCAGTAATGTTTTAATTCTATAATTTCTTTTGCATTTATTAGTTGGAATTCTTCTATAAAACAAACTTCCGGGGGCTCCCCTGGTGGCGCAGTGGTTGAGAGTCCGCCTGCCGATGCAGGGGACACGGGTTCGTGCCCCGGTCCAGGAAGATCCCACATGCCACGGAGCGGCTAGGCCCGTGAGCCATGGCCGCTGAGCCTGCGCGTCCGGAGCCTGTGCTCCGCAACGGGAGAGGCCACAACAGTGAGAGGCCCGTGGACCGTAAAAAAACAAAACAAAACAAAACAAAAAACTTCCCCTTATCAGCTATGAGGTTACACTGAGGTCTGGTTGACACAGAAGAGAAGGATTAATGCTTAATTCTTTTGCAGTATTTCTACTTTTCAAAATAGTGAGTTGTTGGGAGTTCCTTGGTGGCCTAGTGGTTAGGATTCTGGGGTTTCACTGCCATGACCCAGGTTCAATCCCTGGTCAGGCAACTGAGATCCTGTAAGCTGCACAGTGCAGCCAAAAAAAAAAAAAAAAAAGTTGTTTCCCTGGGATCCTCCAAAGGTGGAGGTTCTGTTTGTTTGGTTTTTCTTTTAGAGGGTCATCATAGGCTCTAGACGTTTATATACTTGATGTTTTAATCCGTTGCAGTCATTAATATTTTTGATGTTCAAAATTTTCTGTTATTGGACCGTGTGAGAGCCTTTGGGTTGGCCTCTGAGTCTTTGGGTTGGCTGTTGTGTCTTTGACATGTGTGCTGGTATGAGTTTGGTTCAGACTTATCTGCTGCAATCCCTGCTTAGTCCCAGAATCAGCCTTTTCTCCAAGGAAGCCTGGTTCCTTTTAGTGGGAAATGTGTTTAATTCAATCTGAGCAACTAGAGATGCTCATTGCTACTGGATTGGTCATTGTTTCTTGTCCTTTTCAGTACCTGGAGTCAGTAATTATGTACTATATATATATATATAAACATCTTTACTGGAGTATAATTGCTTTACAATGGTGTGTTAGTTTCTGCTATATAACAAAGTGAATCAGTTATACATATACATATATCCCCATATCTCTTCCCTCTTGCGTCTCCCTCCCTCCCAGCCTCCCTATCTCACCCCTCTAGGTGGTCACAAAGCACTGAGCTGATCTCCCTGTGCTATGCGGCTGCTTCCCACTAGCTATCTATTTTACGTTTGGTAGTGTATATATGTCCATGCCACGCTCTCACTTGGTCCCAGCTTACATTTCCCCCTCCCTGTATCCTCAAGTCCATTCTCTAGTAGGTCTGTGTCTTTATTCTCATCTTACCCCTAGGTTCTTCATGACCATTTTTTCTAAAAATAGAACTACCATACGACCCAACAATCCCACTACTGGGCATAAACCCTGAGAAAACCATAATTCTAAAAGAGTCATGTACCAAAATATTCATTGCAGCTCTATTTACAATAGCCAGGACATGGAAACAACCTAAGTGTCCATCAACAGATGAATGGATAAAGAAGATGTGGCACATATATACAATGGAATATTACTCAGCCATAAAAAGAAATGAAACTGAGTTATTTGTAGTGAGGTGGATGGACCTAGAGTCTGTCCTACAGAGTGAAGTAAGTCAGAAAGAGAAAAACAAATACCGCATGCTAACACATATATATGGAATCAAAAAAAAAGAAAGAAAAATTGTATTATATTTTTAATGAGAATATCTATCATCTTCCATCCTGAGCTGCTCCTCTGTCATCTTATAGGTAATCATTTTTGTTAGTTTGAGTTTTAACCTTCCATTTAAAAAAATATGACCAATTACAATACATATATTAGTTTTCTCCCCTGTTCATAGATAAAAGGTGGCATATTCTACACCAGTGCTGTGCAATAGAAGTTTCTGCAGAAACAAAAATGCTATGTATCTGTCTGTTCAGCATGGTAGTCACAGGTTACCTGCGGGTGTTGAGCACCTAAAATGTGGCTGTTGTGACTAAGGAACCGAATTTTTAATTTCATTAATATAATTAATATAAATTTAAATAGCCACATGTGTCTAGTGGCTACTGTATTGGACAGAAGCTCTACACATTTCTCTGCACCGGGCTTTTTTAACTGAACAATATATCCTGGAGATGACTCCACAGAGTCACATAACAGACAGGGAGTCCTCATTGCTTCCATAGCTGCATAGTCTGCTAGGATGTAGATGGACCATTGGTGATCATCCAGCTCCCTGCTGTTGGACTCTGTCTTGTTTCTAATTTCTCCTGTTACAACTTTTTCTGAAAGGAATGACCTTGTGCTTATGCCCTTTTATCTTTTGCATTGTTTCTTTGGGATAGTTACTTAGAAGAGTGATTACTGGTTCCAAGGGGAAATACATTTTACTAGTAATTTTACTAGGTAGCATTAAACCCTATCCATGGGGGTTGGACCATTTCACATAAGCTCCAGTAATGCCTGGGAAGCCTGTTTCCTCACAGACTATATATTTAGTGAGAAGAGGTAGTTATTTTTTTTTTCCTTGTGTCTCTTATCATGAGTTAGATTGAACAACTTTTACATGTTTAAGGACCTTTTTTTTGGTGACATACCTGTTAGTATCTATTGCCCCTTTTTCTTTCTTGGTGTTTTTCATGTTTTTTGGTTCCCCCCCTCACTTTTTCATGAGTTGTCCACGTATTATGGATATAACCCTTTGTTGTATGCAAGTTCTAAATATTTTTTCCCAATTTGTAATTTTTCATTTTGCTTTGCTTATGTGTTTTTCCTTTGCAATGTATTTTTTTAATGAATATATCATCTTTTCCCTAATTCCTTCTGGAAATTTAGTCATAGTTGGAAATGGTTTCTCACCAGCAAGTTTATAGAGGAACTTCACTGTGGGTGGACTTCTGTGGACAGGAGAGGGAAGAGAGAACGATGGATCATAAGGGGTGTCAGGCATTACGGGAAGCCTGAGGGGAGGTCTCATCTTGGGAGAAATCTGTGAAAACTATCCACTAAATCAGGAGACTTAGATGTTCAGATCAGGGTCCTGGTCTGGGCTTGTCTTTGAGAACTTGGTCTCTGTGCTTTCTGTCTCGTGTGTATCTGGGTCCAGGCCCCCACCACTGGGAGACAAGGTCCTAAATGAAGCAGAAACTCCATGTCACCTCTGATGGACCCCTCAGATAACTAAATGGGAGGGACAAACTTCCTAGGGATAAGACAGACACAAAATCACTCTCAAAATCTATCACACAACCCAGCCAAGAACTAAGAGAGTAACGCTCTAGCTTGCACCCATGAGAGAATCAAGACTGAAACCACACAGTGTTATAACCTTGACACTCACTGTCCTTCTGGGAGGGAAGTCTCATCAGGAGAAAGTAGTAGCCTCTTAAGGCTGTACAAAAGAACAGAGGTGTGGGTTACGAGCTGCCTTAGTTTCCCAAGTACAACCTCTCCCCTCTCAACTGCATTATTTCCTGTTTTGATGCCAGGTTTCCTGGACTCAGGGTGAAGCTTGGACTAAACTTGTTTGGAATGGAGTCCCTTTGAGGTCATACCTCACCACCCCATGGTGTGCGCACTAACATCCACCTTGCTGCCTGTGGACATCTCCAGTTACCCAGGTCTACTGATCAGGACGGGGAAGGTATGGGATGCAGATGTGGAATTGGACTGACCGTGCCTGGTACACAGTAGACACCTAATTCACATTTAATAAAGAAATGAGATGCAGGTGCAGGAGTAAGCAGGAAATGAAAGCTACCTATATGTCCTTTCATTCTTTTTATACACATGAATTCTTTAACGGGCATTGGGATCATACAACAGTTAATTTTTGTAATCTGCTTTAAAGGAAACTTTTTGTTTCTATTCCTAGAAATTATATCTTTTTATTGGGAATAAAATAACCCGTGGAAAATGAAGAAAGATGCCTCTAAGTAGATGTGTGTGACGGTATAGTGGGTCGTCTATGAAATGGCATGTTGATACCTACCTCAGATCTGTTGTGGGGAAAAATGAACAAACCGAAAGAAGATATCTGATCTATAATATCATAAAACTTCAAAAAATATATGTATAGTTTCTCCTCTGTTCTCCCCTAAGAAAACAGATGGCTTAAATAAAAAGAGCTCATAGAGATCATTTGGATTTGAAGGAGCCGAAAGGAGATGTATATGTTATGAATGTTATGCCATATATATTCTCTTTCAGAGCTTCTAAAATGGACACACCTGTTTTCTCAGTTTCTTTGCTAATGGAATCAGCAGACACTATTTTTAGTCACTTTTTATCTGCAGTGTTCAAAGTCTTAGAGTTGCCATGTCTCAGCTAGTTCTAAACAGTGTCTCAGTGCCTCCTGAATATGACACTTCTTCCCTTTGTCCAGGCCTAATTTTGCTGTCTTTCATTCACACTGTTGCTCAGCTAGGTCTGTACATCCGAAACCTAATCTGGGTCATCCTGGTGAAAGAAGATGTGATTACAGGCAGTTAATTTTCCTGTGTTCAGACTAAAACCCAAATCCTTCAGTTGGTTTGGGCATGTATCCCATTTTGAGCTTGAGCTGATATTGTATTGCAAGTGATGGGCATGTGTGTATTTTCCTTTTCTTATTTTTAGTTGCATAAGGAAGGTACTTTAAAGTTGATTTCATTCTCACATGTTGATTGTTCCTGGGGACTTTGTCTGATTTATCCTGTGACTAAACTTTTCCTCTGAATCCTGCTGTTTAAGCATTCTCCCCTCTGGATGCTGTAGGGATGGGTGCTACGTGATCTCATGCAGACCCTCACCCTTTCCCTTCCCTGTGGAGTTCACTGCTTGGCTAACTGGTGGTTAAATACATGGCTTGCTCTTAGCTCAAGGGGCTTTATTTGGGAGAGAACAGAAAGAAGCATGTTGTGAAACTACTTTCATCTCATGACCTTCACTAAAATCCTGGGAAGTGGAGATGTCGTCTGACTGCTGAATGTAAGGTTTATTAGAGAGAAATGCTTGCTGGCATCTCTGATTTTCTCCTAGCCCAACTAGGAGTGTCATGTGGTAGATTCATGAATTAGTTCTGAGAGCACCCATTACTTAATTCCCGTGGCTTAAGGATTCCCCATGTTGACGCTGACCTACTTTCCTATGGGAAAGGCTAGGGATATTTATTCTTATTATATTTTGCACTTCCAAAACCAAGACACTTTTGTTGGAGATAAAAATGGATAGACAAAGCATGAAAGGAAAAAAAATCATTAAAAGTCTTAAAAGTCTATTTCCCGTAGATAAGAACTGTCCACATTTGACTACATATTTTTTTCAGAAATTGTACTGTGCAAGTATAATTATGCATTTTTAAGAATAGCAATGAGGTGAAATCCTACTTACAGTTTTATAAACTACTTTTTTATGATAAACACCATATTTTGAAAGTCAAGCCAGTCAATATAAGCTCACATAATAATAAAAATGATCCTATAATTTCTAATGATCCATTTAGGTATGATAATAATAAGAATCATTAATATTTGTTCCTGACCTCTTCACCGCCCAGCAC
Source organism: Mesoplodon bidens (assembly GCF_964165515.1). Taxonomy (NCBI): domain Eukaryota; kingdom Metazoa; phylum Chordata; class Mammalia; order Artiodactyla; family Ziphiidae; genus Mesoplodon; species Mesoplodon bidens. The sequence goes on from NC_138163.1 coordinate 51,655,753, forward strand.
TGATGTAGCTGTTAACCCTATGCTTACTCATTTTATCCTCCCCACAGCCTATGAGGAGGAGCTACTGTTGCCCCACTTTAACCATCAAGGAACTGGGGCACCGTGAGGGCAGGGCTAGCCAGTCACAAGACTAAGATGTGAACAGATTCTGTGTGGCTGTCGAGCCCCACAGCTATCCTGTGTACGCTAACTAGTGCTTCTCATCTGATAAGACCCTCAGCCTCACTGTTTATTAGGGCACAATACAACAAATCAAACCAAGGTACAACATTTTCCCCCAGTTTAATAACAGGGAATTTTAAATATTGATAGTAAGCAATATGGTTTGGAATTGGGGGAATTGTGTCCTGTTATACTGTGGAATGGGCTCCCCAACATCTTGTTCTCCCTTCCTGTGCCTCAGGCATGTTCCTCTTCTAAATTTATGGCTCTCCTGTAGGCGGAGCAGAGATTGCTTATGTTTCCCAGTGATTTTATTATTTTGTGTATTTACAAGAATAATACATATCTGTTATAGGTAAAAATACAACACATAGAAAAGGAAATAATACAGCAATACCCTAAACACAGCACTCAAAGGTAATCCCTGCTAATGTTCTCATCTGGATTATGTTTTCCCCAAAGTTTTCTTATATGGGAATTTGGGTATTTATGCATGTACGGATGCATTCATATGCTTCTGTACAAAAGGTAAGATCTCATTTTAGTTTTTTAACCTGCTTATATCACTGTAGTGGGTTGAATTATATCCCCCAACAGGGTATGTCCAAGCCTTAACCCATACCTGTGAATGTGACATTATTTAGAAGTACGGTCTGAGCACATGTAATTAATCGTGAGATTAGTTCATATTGAATTAAAGGTGGCCCCTAAGCCCAATGACTGGTGTCCTTATAAGAGAAAGGAAAGGGGGATCTCACACACACAAGGAAGGAGGCCACATAAAGATGGAGGCAGAGACTGGAGTTTGCTGCTCTAGTATGGCCCTGCCAACACCCTGCTTTTGGACTTTGGTCTCCAGAAGTGAGAGAGAGAAAAAAATTCTGTTGTTTTAAGCCATGAATTTCATGTTTTTTGTTTTTTTGTTTTTTATGGCAACCTTAGGAAACTGATAAACTCAGTAAAAACATCCCCCAAACGTCACTGACTGTGAATAAACATCAGTCTAAGTCCTATTTTTTCATAACTTCTGGGATAGTAATATCAATAAAGATACAGGGAAAACGAAATAAAAAATTGGCTAAAATGTATTATGTACCAAGTGCTTTTGATGTATGAGTTTATCAGTGCTTCCAGCACCTCTATGAGGTAGATACTGTTGCTAATCCTCATTTTATAGATGAAAAACTGTGCAACAGGGAGAACAAGGACTTGGCCCAGGACTGCACAGTTAGGGAGCAGGACGTGTTGGATTTGTACACAGCACCTCCTGCTCCAGAGCTTGGGAAACTGTCAAAGATTTGATATTAAGTGACAGGAGCAGTCTGCACAAAGATACATATTTTAAATGGTTATTAAAAGTAACACTCAGTATGTTAACATATTTATACAAAGTATCTGAACCTAGTGACAAAAAGGAGGCTTGTGACCTTGGTGGGAGCACATTCATTGCAATTATGGGGACAGAAGCTACAGTGCAGTGAGATAAGGAGACAGTGGAAAGTGAAGAGTGTTAAAAGGGAATGCAGAAAATGCTTTCTGGAACTTTGATTTTGAAGGGTGGGAGAGAAAGGGAAAAAGAGAGACAGAGGCCTGTGACTGTATGGAGATGAGAGGTACAAAGAGGGATTAAAACAAAATCTTCAGTTCCTTGAAAGTATAAAAGTTAATGTGCAGGAGCAATGTCATCTCAGATTTAACCATTGACTTTTCCCATATTTTCCTCTTCCCTCCACATTAGAGGTAAAGAGACAACTCTAATGGAATACTATGGGTTTTGAGCTCAATATATATTTAGTTATTAGTGAATGAAAGAGTGAAACAAAGAAATGTTAGTAACCCTCGGAATTTTGCCTCTCAGTGCTATTGTGCCCTGTGGGTACTCACTCACCAACCCCTCTGGGTGAGGAAGATGACAGAGGAGATGAAATCCCACACCTTGTGTCAAGAGACCTGGGTGTTGGCCATATCCATTGGCTCATCCATGAAGTGCTGAATTGGACTGGTGCAGAAGCACAGATGGGACAGGTGACCCAGAGGGAAGGAAAGTGGTATATACATAACCAGCTATTCTCTCTCTCTCTCTCTCTCTCTCTCTCTCTCTCTCTATATATATATATATATATATATACATATATATATACACACACATATATATACACATATATATATGTGTATATATATATGTGTGTGTATATATATATGTGTATATATATATATATATATATATATATATATATAATTCAAATCAGGATACTGACTTTAAGGGAGTTTAAATAAATCAGGGCAACAACTTTATTTTCTCAGGATCAACTGCTAACTGTGGGATTATTCTAAACTTTTTCATTTTTCGCCTTGAATCTTCTTGGGCTATGAATGATTTAAACTCTAGGGGCTGCCTTATTTGCTCTTGGAGTCTTGTGCACTGTATTTTTAGAATTGTGAACTACATAATTTTTAAGTTGCAATATTATTGAGATTCAAAAAACATTCTAAATGGAGAATATACTAAGAATTGTTTGAAAACAGGAGAGAAAGCATATGCAAACTACTACTCAGCTAATGGGTTAGTATCCCTGATTTCTGATACATGCTCAATAACAAACAAAGAGATTGGTTCATAATTTAAATGGCAAATTCATGTAAAATTATAAATGAACAATAAACATGTTAAAATCTGCCCAAACAACAAGCATTAATAAGATGCAGACATAACTCCTGAGAATTCATATTGAGTGGAAAAGACAAGATGCAAAAGATGAGTAATGTGACTCTTTTTTTTTTTACATCTTTATTGGAGTATAATTGCTTTACAATGATGTGTTACTTTCAGCTTTATAACAAAGTGAATCAGTTATATATATACATATGTTCCCATATCTCTTCCCTCTTGTGTCTCCCTCCCTCCCTCCTTCCCTCCCTCCCAATCCCACCACGCTAGGTGGTCACAAAGCACCAAGCTGAAATCCCTATGCTATGCGGCTGCTTCCGAGTAGCTATCTATTTTCCGATTGGTAGTGTATATATGTCCGTGCCACTCTCTCACTTTGTCCAGCTTGCCCTTCCCCTTGCCCATATCCTCAAGTCCATTCTCTAGTAGGCCTGTGTCTTTATTCCTGTCTTACACCTAGGTTCTTCAGGACATATTTTTTTCTTAAATCCCATATATATGTGTTAGCATAAGGTATTTGTCTTTCTCTTTCTGACTTACTTCACTCTGTATGACAGACTATAGGTCCATCCACCTCATTACAAATAGCTCAATTTCGTGTCTTTTTATGGCCAAGTAATATTCCATTGTATATATATGCCACACTTTCTTTATCCATACATCGGATGATGGACACTTAGGTGGTTTCCATCTCCAGGCTATTGTAAATAGAGCTGCAATGAACATTTTGGTACATGACTGTTTTGAATTATGGTTTTCTCAGGATAATGCCCAGTAGTGGGATTGATTGGTCATATGGTAGTTCTATTTGTAGTTTTTTAAGGAACCTCCATACTATTCTCCATAGTGGCTGTACCAATTCACATTCCCACCAGCAGTGCAAGAGTGTTCCCTTTTCTCCACACCCTCTCCAGCATTTACTGTTTCTAGATTTTTTGATGATGGCCATTCTGACTGGTGTGAGATGATATCTCATTGTAGTTTTGATTTGCATTTCTCTAATGATTAATGACATTGAGCATTCTTTCACGTGTTTGTAGGCAGTCTGTATATCTTCTTTGGAGAAATGTCTATTTAGGTCTTCTGCCCATTTTTGGATTGGGTTGTTTATTTTTTGTTATTGAGCTGCATGAGCAGCTTGTAAATTCTGGAGATTATTGCTTTGTCAGTTGCTTCATTTGCAAATATTTTCTCCCATTCTGAGGGTTGTCTTTTGGTCTTGTTTATGGTTTCCTTTGCTGTGCAAAAGCTTTGCAGTTTCATTAGGTCCCATTTGTTTATTTTTGTTTTTATTTCCATTTCTCTAGGAGGTGGGTCAAAAAGGATCTTGCTGTGATTTATGTCATAGAGTGTTCTGCCTATGTTTTCCTCTAAGAGTTTGATAGTGTCTGGCCTTACATTTAGGTCTTTAATCCATTTTGAGCTTATTTTTGTGTATGGTGTTAGGGAGTGATCTAAACTCATACTTTTACATGTACCTGTCCAGTTTTCCCAGCACCATCTATTGAAGAGGCTGTCCTTTCTCCACTGTACATTCCTGCCGCCTTTATCAAAGATAAGGTGACAATATGTGCATGGGATTATCTCTGGGCTTTCTATCCTGTTCCATTGATCTATATTTCTGTTTTTGTGCCAGTACCATACTGTCTTGATTACTGTAGCTTTGTAGTATAGTCTGACGTCAGGGAGCCTGATTCCTCCAGCTCCGTTTTCCGTTCTCAAGATTGCTTTGGCTATTTGGGGTCTTTTGTGTTTCCATACAAATTGTGAAATTTTTTGTTGTAGTTCTGTGAAAAATGCCAGTGGTAGTTTGATAGGGATTGCATTGAATCTGTAGATTGCTTTGGGTAGTAGAGTCATTTTCACAATGTTGATTCTTCCAATCCAAGAACATGGTATATCTCTCCATCTATTTGTATCATCTTTAATTTCTTTCAGCAGTGTCTTATAATTTTCTGCATACAGGTCTTTTGTCTCATTAGGTAGGTTTATTCCTATATATTTTATTCTTTTTGTTGCAATGGTCAATGGGAGTGTTTTCTTGATTTCACTTTCAGATTTTTCATCATTAGTGTACAGGAATGCCAGAGATTTCTGTGCACTACTTTTGTATCCTGCTACTTTACCAAACTCATTGATTAGCTCTAGTAGTTTTCTGGTAGCATCTTTAGGATTCTCTATGTATAGTATCATGTCATCTGCAAACAGTGACAGCTTTACTTCTTTTCTGATTTGGATTCCTTTTATTTCCTGTTCTTCTCTGAGTGCTGCGGCTAAAACTTCTAAAACTATGTTAATTAAGAGTGGTGAGAGTGGACAACCTTGTCTTGTTCCTGATCTTAGTGGAAATGCTTTCAGTTTTTCACCATTGAGGACGATGTTGGCTGCGGGTTTGTCATATATGGCCTTTATTATGTTGAGGAAAGTGCCCTCTATGCCTACTTTCTGCAGGGTTTTTACCATAAATGGGTGTTGAATTTTGTCAAAAACTTTCTCTGCATCTATTGAGATGACCATATGGTTTTTCTCCTTCAATTTGTTAATATGGTGTATCACATTGATTGATTTGCGTATATTGAAGAATCCTTGCATTCCTGGAATAAACCCCACTTGATCATGGTGTATGATCCTTTTAATGTGCTGTTGGATTCTGTTTGCTAGTATTTTGTTGAGGATTTTTGCATCTATGTTCATCAGTGATATTGGCCTGTACTTTTCTTTCTTTGTGACATCCTTGTCTGGTTTTGGTATCAGGGTGATGGTGGCCTCATAGAATGAGTTTGGGAGTGTTCTTCCCTCTGCTATATTTTGGAAGAGTTTGAGAAGGATAGGTGTTAGCTCTTCTCAAATGTTTGATAGAATTTGCCTGTGAAGCCATCTGGTCCTGAGCTTTTGTTTGTTGGAAGATTTTTAAACACAGTCTCACTTTCAGTGCTTGTGATTGGTCTGTTCATATTTTCTATTTCTTCCTGGTTCAGTCTCAGCAGGTTGTGCATTTCTAAGAATTTGTCCATTTCTTCCAGGTTGTCCATTTTATTGGCATAGAGTTGCTTGTAGTAATCTCTGATGATCCTTTGTATTTCTGCAGTGTCAGTTGTTACTTCTCCTTTTTCATTTCTAATTCTATTGATTTGAGTCTTCTCCCTTTTTTTTCTTGATGAGTCTGGCTAATGGTTTATCAACTTTGTTTATCTTCTCAAAGAACCAGCTTTTAGTTTTATTGACCTTTGCTATCATTTCCTTCATTTCTTTTTCATTTATTTCTGATCTGATCTTTATGATTTCTTTCCTTCTGCTAACTTTGGGGTTTTTCTGTTCTTCTTTCTCTAATTGCTTTACGAGCAAGTTTAGGTTGTTTATTCGAGATGTTTCCTGTTTCTTAAGGTAGGTTTTTATTGCTATAAACTTCACTCTTAGAACTGCTTTTGCTGCATCCCATAGGTTTTGGGTCATCGTGTCTTCATTGTCATTTCTTTCTAGGTATTTTTTGATTTCCTCTTTGATTTCTTCAGTGATCACTTCGTTATTAAGTAGTGTATTGCTTAGCCTCCATATGTTTGCATTTTTTACAGATCTTTTCCTGTAATTGATGTCTAGTCTCATGGCATTGTGGTCGGAAAAGATACTTGATACAATTTCAATTTTCTTAAATTTACCAAGGCGTGATTTGTGACCCAGGCTATGATCTATCCTGGAGAATGTTCCATGAGCACTTGAGAAAAATGTGTATTCTGTTGTTTTTGGATGGAATGTCCTATAAATATCAATTAAGTCCATCTTGTTTAATGTATCATTTAAAGCTTGTGTGTCCTTATTTATTTTCATTGTGGATCATCTGTCCATTGGTGAAAGTGGGGTGTTAAAGTCCCCTACTATGAATGTGTTACTGTCCATTTCCCCTTTTATGGCTGTCAGTATTTGCCTTATATATTGAGGTGCTCCTATGTTAGGTGCATAACTATTTACCATTGTTATATCTTCTTCTTGGATCGATCCCTTGATCATTATGTAGTGTCCTTCTTGTCTCTTCTAATAGTCTTCATTTTAAAGTCTATTTTTTCTGATATGAGAATTGCTACTGCAGCTTTCTTTTGGTTTCCATTTGTATGGAAAATCTTTTTCCATCCCCTCACTTTCAGTCTGTATGTGTCTCTAGGTCTCAAGTGGGTCTCTTGTAGACAGCATATACATGGGTCTTGTTTTTGTATCCATTCAGCCAGTCTGTGTCTTTTGGTGAGAGCATTTAATCCATTTACATTTAAGGTAATTATCGATATGTATGTTCCTATTCCCATTTTCTTAATTGTTTAGGGTTTGTTATTATAGGTCTTTTCCTTCTGCTGTGTTTCTTGCCTAGAGAAGATCCTTTAGCATTTGTTGTAAAGCTGGCTTGATGGTGCTGAACTCTCTCAGCTTTTGCTTGTCTGTAGAGCTTTTAATTTCTCCATCAAAACTGAATTAGATCCTTGCTGGGTAGAGTAATCTTGGTTGCAGTTTTTTTTCCTTCATCACTTTAAATATGTCCTGCCAGTCCCTTCTGGCTTGCAGAGTTTGTGCTGAAAGATCAGCTGTTAACCTTATGGGGATTCCCTTGTGTGTTATTTGTTGTTTTTGCCTTGCTGCTTTTAATATGTTTTCTTTGTATTTAATTTTTGATAGTTTGATTAATATGTGTCTTGGTGTATTTCTCCTTGGATTTATCCTGTATGGGACTCTCTGTGCTTCCTGGACTTGATTAATTATTTCCTTTCCCATATTAGGGAAGTTTTCAACTATAATCTCTTCAAATATTTTCTCAGTCCCTTTCTTTTTCTCTTCTTCTTCTGGAACCCCTATAATTTGAATGTTGGTGCGTTTAATGTTGTCCCAGAAGTCTCTGAGACTGTCCACAGTTCTTTCCATTCTTTTCTCTTTATTCTGCTCTGCAGTAGTTATTTCCACTATTTTATCTTCCAGGTCACTTATCCCTTCTTCTACCTCAGTTATTCTGCTATTGATCCCTTCTAGAGTATTTTTAATTTCATTTATTGTGTTGTTCATCATTGCTTGTTTCCTCTTTAGTTCTTCTAGGTCCTTGTTAAATGTTTCTTGCATTTTCTCTGTTCTGTTTCCAAGATTCTGGATCATCTTTACTATCATTATTCTGAATAATTTTTCAGGTAGACTGACTATTTCCTCTTCACTTGTTAGGTCTGGTGGGTTTTTACCTTGCTCCTTCATCTGCTGTGTGTTTTTCTGTCTTCTCATTTTGCTTATGTTACTGTGTTTGTGGTCTCCTTTTTGCAGGCTGCAGGTTCGTAGTTCCCATTGTTTTTGGTGTCTGTGCCCAGTGGCTAAATTTGGTTCAGTGGGTTGTGTAGGCTTCCTGGTGGAGGGGACTAGTGCCTGTGTTCTGGTTGATGAGGCTGGATCTTGTCTTTCTGGTGGGCAGGTCCATGTCTGGTGGTGTGTTTTGGGGTGTCTGTGGACTCATTATGATTTTAGGCAGCCTCTGTGCTAATGGGTGGGGTTGTGTTCCTGTCTTGCTAGTTGTTTGGCATAGGGTGTCCAGCACTGTAGCTTGCTTGTCGTTGAGTGAACCTGGGTGCTGCTGTTGAGATGGAGATCTCTGGGAGATTTTCGCCGTTTGATATTATGTGGAGCTGGGAGGTGTCTTGTGGACCAGTGTCCTGAAGTTGGCTCTCCCACCTCAGAGGCACAGCACTGACTCCTGGCTGCAGCATCGAGAGAAAAAGAGGGAAGGAAGGAAGGAAGGGAGGGAGGGAGGGAGGGAGAAAAAGAGAGAGAGAGAGAAGGAAAGAAAGAAAATAAAATAAAGTTATTAAAATAAAAAAATAATTATTAAAAAAAATTTTTAAGTTAAAAAAAAAAAGGACGGATATAACCCTAGGACAAATGGTGGAAGCAAAGCTATACAGACAAAATCTCACACAGAGGCATACACATATACACTCACAAAAAGAGGAAAAAGGGAAAAAATAATAAATCTTGCTCTCAAAGTCCACCTCCTCAATTTGGCATGATTCGTTGTCAATTCAGGTATTCTATAGGTGCAGGGTACATGAAGTTAATTGTGGAGATTTAATCCGCTGCTCCTGAGGCAGCTGGGAGAGGTTTCCCTTTCTCTTCTTTGTTCGCACAGCTCCCCGGGTTCAGCTTTGGATTTGGCCCCGCCTCTGCATGTAGGTCGCCGGAGGGCGTCTGTTCTTGGCTCAGATAGGACGGGGTTAAAGGAGCAGCTGATCTGGGGGCTCTGGCTCACTCAGACTGGGGGGAGGGAGGGGTACGGAGTGCGGGGCGAGCCTGCGTCAGCAGAGGCCGGCAGGACGTTGCACCATCCTGTGGCGTGCCATGCGTTCTCCCGGGGAAATTGTCCCTGGATCCCGGGACCCTGGCAGTGGCGGGCTGCACAGGTTCCCCGGAAGGGAGGTGTGGATAGTGAGCTGTGTTCGCACACAGAGTTCTTGGTGGCGGCAGCAGCAGCCCCAGCGTCTCATGCCCTTCTCTGGGGTCCGCGCTGTTAGCCATGGCTTGGGTCCATCTGTGGAGCTGCTTTAAGCAGCACTGTTAATCCCCTCTCCCCGCGCACCAGGAAACAAAGAGGGAAGAAAAAGTCTCTTGCCTCTTTGGCAGGTCCAGACTTTTCCCGGACTCCTTCCCGGCTAGCCGTGGTGCACTAACCCCTTCAGGCTGTGTTCACGCGGCCAACCCCAGTCCTCTCCCTGCGCTCCGACCGAAGCCCGAGCCTCAGCTCCCATCCCTGCCCTCCCCGGCGGGTGAGCAGACAGGCCTCTCGGGCTCGTGAATGCTGGTCGGCACCGATCCGGGAATCTCTCCTCTCTGCTCTCTGCACCCCTGTTGCTGCGCTCTCCTCTGGGGCACCGAGGCTCCCCCCCTCCACCACCCACAGTCTCCGCCCGCGAAGGGGCTTCCTAGTGTGTGGAAACCTTTCCTCCTTCACAGCTCCCTCCCACTGGTGCAGGTCCCGTCCCTATCCTTTTGTCTCTGTTTATTCTTTTTTCTTTTGTCCTACCCAGGTATGTGGGGAGTTTCTTGCCTTTTGGGATGTCTGAGGTCTTCTGCCAGCGTTCAGTGGGTGTTCTGTAGGAGTTGTTCCACGTGTAGCTGTATTTCTGATGTATCTGTGGGGAGGAAAGTGATCTCCCCATCTTACTCTTCCACCATCTTCCCCCTCTGTCAGTAATGTGACTCTTATTTTGGAAAAGACCCTGTGGGTGTGCAGGGTGTCATGTGCCTTCACCAGAGGCACACGTCTGGAAGGGAGGCATCATTCAATGATTACAGACCCCTTTGGGTCAGGGGGTAGGGTCACGCTACTGAGAGATACCAGATAATTTCATTTTATAGATGTACTTTCATATATTTGAAATATTGTATTCAGGGAAACAGTATTTTGACAAAAATCTGAAAGCAGAATATACTTGCAAACAGATTCAGAAAAGTAATGTACACAGGCATTCATTACTTTGGAAAAGCCTTTATTTTTTCAGTTACATGGAAAAACAAAGCAGGAAAAAATAGAATTGAAAGTGTCTCTGTCTGCACATGTGTGTGCTTCGATGTCTCCTCCAGCTCTATCACCCCAAGGAGTCACACTCTCTCAGTTGCAGCTTTATCTTCAGTTCAAACCAAAGCTGGACATCCAATTTCAGGTTTAGATTTCCTAGAAAATGATGGAAACAGGTAGATGGCTGCCAGTAGATTTAAAAATTCCATAAAACTCTGGCTGAAACCATTAGACCAATATCTGAACCTCCATCACTCCCTCCCTCTTGCTGAGCCTCTGAGTCTGAGACTCTCAGAGCTAGCATCCTGGATCCACCTGCAGACAGCCATCTCCATTTTTATTTTTATTTTTATTTTTTAAGGAAAATGAGTACACGTAGCAAAATGGAATAAATGTCATCAAACAGTTTGTTTACTAAGATACCAATTCTGTTTGGAAAATTCATATGTCTCTTAAAGCAGTTCCATTCGCTGTTGATCACAAATCTACATCATATTCATTGATTTCTCTCTTGTCAGTTGATGGTTCCACAGTGTAGATGGGTCCCTTTCAGAAAGCAGGGCGTTCATCCTCTATTACCCCACCGTTGTACAGGCTGCCCAGTCCTTCTCATACACCCTGTCTGTCCTGTCGGTCATCCTCTGTCCAGGACACTGGACACAGCTGTTCAGATCCCACTTGGATGTCCCATCCTCCCTCCCCCGCCCCCCACACCCAGTGCTGCCCTTTGCCCACCCACCACCCACTGCCAAGGCACTACTGCCACCTGGTGTTTCATCATGTGCGGCCCCCAGCGTATGTTTTTACAGTCTTATTTTATACCTATCTTTTTTTTCTTTTTAGACAGAATTAGAATCATTTTGTACATAGATTCAAAAGCTGTGTTTTGAAGGAGGGTATTTGTGGGGTTTTTTTTTCCCTCCAAGCTGACTCTTTTTTGTAAGGAAGTTTGATGATGGCGGTACATTGATGCCACCTCGTGACAGAAACCTGAACTGCAGTTTGAACATCGTGAAGCAGAAAGGTGGGAGGGAGGGGTTGTGACCCACACCCAGCTGGCAGAGCTTTCTGGAAGTCTGCGTGGAAAGGGGGGCATTCCCAGGATACAGGGACATTGAGATCCAGACAGAAAGTGAAGCCCCCTTCTATGGTGAAGAAAAAGTTTTATGTGAGTGGAAATAAAAGATCATTTAAACATTTTACTCTTTGAGATCTCTGGATGAATAGCTAGAAATCTTACTAGTCAAAGTGGATCAAGGCCACTTAAAATCTCTGTGATCTTCTTTTGTACTTTTATGGCCATCTTTTCACATAAATACATTTCTATGATATATTTTAAATATTTTTATAATTTCAGTTTTTAATATTGATTGAGCATTGCATCATATGATGCTCCAAACTATTTCACTAGTACCCAAGTAGTGAAAATTTAGTGCCCGTACCATATTTCCTGTTACAAAGAACAGTATACTTAATACCCTTGCTCATATATACATATATATCTTTGAAGTGTTTCTTTATATAATTTCTTGAAAATGTTCTTTATAAACAAGGAAATATGTAACATTTTATATTTACACAACATTGGAAATAATATTACTAATTTATATTCCTAACATCATTGTAAGAAAGTGCCTGTTTCTCCACACATTAGAAATAATGTGAATCTTTGCTTTTCCTATAGGCAGCAAATCATCTCTCCTCATTGTTTTGATTATCACTTGTTTTTGCTGCTTTTCTAGAGTTCTGTCATAATGTTGATGAAAATAAACAATTAACAATCTATAATGGGAATAGAAAAGAGTTTTATTTGAGCCAAACTGTGGACTATAGCCCAGAAGCCAGCTTCTCAGATAGCTCTGAGGAACTGCTCCAGAGAAGCAGGGTTTTTAGCACAGTTTTATATCTTGTCAGAACAAAGAACATTAAACAAGTCAGGGATACATTTCTTCAATGTTTCAAAAAAACAGACCAGCACATACACGTACAGCACATATAGCACGTACAGTGTGGCCTTGGCAGCTAGGAAGGGAGTCTTATCATCAAAGGAGTACCAGCATTAGCATCCCAAAAAGAAGGGCATTTAATCTTTACTTTTAACGTGGACATTCTTTACTTCTGGTCAGTGTGCCCTTTTCTTTTGTAATTAAAGCAGATGTACAGCGTATGTTTGATAGGCCACAAAGAGGCCGTTTTAGTTAGCACAAAATTCAAGTTAACTCATGTATAAGCTAGAATGACTTCCCCATACCTCAATATGTGAAAATTTCTTTTATCACTATGGATGTGACATAATTAATTCTCACAACCTTGTGTCACAGAGGGTTTCTGATATTCCCTGCTAACACTGTGGATGGCATCTGAAAGTGTCTGTATACTGCTAAAGGACACATTCCTCATGGCTATTTGCTATTGAGCTGACTGTGTCCTCCTTGAGTCTAGAAAACTGTCTTGGGAGAATTCTAGTATTATGATAACAGAATCTGTTTGGTGTATGAGTGTGTGTGTGTGCGTGTGCATGCGCACGTGCACGTGAGTGTGCGTGCATGCACTGACAGCCACATTTCCTTCTGCTTCCTTCTGTGCCTTCATGGCGTTGCTTCCCATTTGGTCTCCCTTCCTAAATTCAGACCCAGAAGTGAAGCTAGGGAATTAGCAGGATGGCAGTCTTTATAACCAAATCCTAATCACTACCCTTAACTGCATCCTGAATGTAAACTTCTAAAAGGGAAATTGTTGGTACAAAGGGTGTGCAACTATATGGCCCTTTGAGAAGTCCTGCCATACTGACACCCAGAAAGATAGTTCCAGTGTAATCTCCCCAAAGTGGAGTCACGTGAGAAAGGCCACAGTGGAGTGAAGGAAGTCGTAAGGCTGATACTATGTCACACAGGCCAGGCCCTGGATTCTATCATAGACCCACTCTCAAGTCACCACAGTGGGAAGATGTGGATGTGATCACACAGAAATTAAACTTTGCACACAAGCACAACCTGCAGTAATATTTGTGAGGGAAAAGCATTGCTTGGAGGAATAGAGGACATAGAGTTAGCAGGTCTGCGATATAGCCCACATTTATATAAATTAACATTTATGTAAAGCATGTGACATGTAAAACACGTGCATCTGGACCTTTGTATGGAAAAGATTGGTTGTTACTGTGCTAAAACAAGACCGGGCCAGTATCATATTTTTAACAGCTTTCTTGCAATATAATTTACAATGTACAAAGTCTACACATTTAAGAGTACAGTCTGATGATTTTTAGTAACTGTGTAGAGTTATACAACCATTATCATAATCAAGTTTTAGATGTTCCATCACCCCAAAAAGTCCCATTGTGTTTGAATGCAGTTAATGCCCACATCCATCCCTCACCCCAGGAACCGCAGATATGCTTTCTCTCCAGGGACTCACCTATTCTGGACATTTCATACAATGATTCCACTTATTTCTTCTGATATTTGGTTTCTTTCACTTGACATACTGTTTACAGGGTTCATCCATGTTGTAGCGTGTATCAGTATTTCATTTCTTTTTTATTGCCAAATAATATACCACATTTTATTGATTCATTAATTTGTAGACATTTGGCTTGTGTCCACTTTTGGCTGCTGTGAATAATGATGCTACGTACATTCACGTACAAGTTTTTATGTAGACATATGTTGTCATTTCTCTTGGATGTGTACCTAGGAGTGGAACTGCTGGGTCGTATGGTAACTCTCTGTTTAACTGTTTGAGGAACTGCCAGACTGTTTTCATGACCTTGATAATCTTGAAGAGTACAGGCGTAGTCTCTTACTTTCCTTGTGATTAGCCTGTGGTTGTGGGTTTTGAGAAAGAATACCACAGAGTTGAAGTGCCCTTCCCATCACATCATATCTGGGAGGACATGGTACACACGTGACATCACTGGGTCACTGGAGATGTTGACCTTCATCAGTGGGTTAAGGTGCTGTTTGCCCAGTTTCTCCAGTGTACAGTAACTGTTTTCCAATTTCCTCCTCTGTTCTTCAGAAGTGAGTCACAAAGTCTGCCCTACCCTCAGAGGTAGAAGGCAGATTTCAGGTTCACTTCACAGAGGCAGGGTATCAACATATATTATTTAGAATTATTCAATAAAAACAATTTGTTGGGGCTTCCCTGGTGGCGCAGTGGTTGAGAGTCTGCCTGCCGATGCAGGGGATATGGGTTCGTGCCCCGGTCCAGGAGGATCCCACATGCCACGGAGCGGCTGGGCCTGTGAGCCATGGCCACTGGGCCTGCACGTCCAGAGCCTGTGCTCTGCAAGGGGACAGGCCATGACAGTGAGAGGGCCGCATACCACACACACACACACACACACACACACACACACACAAAACAATTTGTCTACTCTCATTCATTATTAATTCAAATATATATATATAATTATTTGTTTATATCAATGTGGCTTCATTTTTTAAAGTCCATTTTATTTCATTTAGTATCATTCTATTCTTTTATTTTCCACTGCAGAATCTTTCATTTTTTACCAGAAACCTTTATTACCTGCCTTTATGTGTCATTTGACTAACGGGAACCTCCAGTGAGAGCAGCCCCCTCCCACCCTACTGTTCTCTGGCCCCAGACAATCAGGAATTGAAGCCTCTGGGCTTCAGCCTTTGCCTCCAAGTGTGGGAAAGTCATCCAGGCTGAGTCAATAAGAGACTTTCTGGGATGTTCAGAATTTGTGTGATACTTGTCTCCTGTTTGTTTGCTTGCTTTTTTAAAAAAAATATTTGGCCGTACTGTGCAGCATGTGGGATCTTAGTTCCCCAACCAGGGATCGAACCCAGGCCCCCTGCATTGGGAGCACGGAGTCTTAACCACTGGACCACCAGGGAAGTCCCTGCCTGCTTGCTTTTAATCATGGATGGACATGGACATGAATCTTGAGCTACCAGTGGGCATACCTCTCTTCTCTTGCAGCAAATTACAAAAATTATGGTGACCAATTAAGGTAACAGGGTGGTGCTCTTTCTTTTTCCTCAAAAGAGTTGAATGTTGAGGTGTTTTTTTTTTTCACTTTCAAGTACATGTGTTTGACAAATAAAATCCACCATGTTAACTTGGCACAATGAAAAGTACATCCCAGTTCAATGCCCAGTAAAATGGAATTGGTCCTGATTCCATTCTTGACACTTCATTAAACTTTCTCTTTAATCATGTGCATTGATTATCCATATTCTAAGGAGCATTAAGTGTGTGTGTGTGTGTGTGTGTGTGTGTGTGTGTGTGTGTGGTCTGGCAAAAAGCAAAGGTAAAGAAAGGTCTAGATACATGGAGAGGAAATCATTCTATTCCATCAGAACAATGCTAAGTGTGTTTAGAACTTAATGAAAATGGTCTTTGTAACCACAAAAACATAAGATAGGCAGCAGACATACAAAATTATGCTCAATTCTACTAGTGAGGCTGATCCTTGTCAGTTCATATTTTAGAAAAAGTCTGTGTGGTAAAATGTACATATAACAAAAGCCTATGCAGATTTTAATAATATAAAAATATTAACACAGTTAAAACTTGTTGATACAGGAAGTGCTATGGTCTGAATGTTCAACATATGGTCAAAATTCATATGTTGAAATCCTAAGCCCTAAGGTGATGAGATGGAGCCTTTGGGGTGATTAGGTCATGAGGCCAGAGCTCTCATGAATGGGCTTAGTGCTGTCATAAAAGAGACTTCATAGAGCTTCTTCCACCACGTGGAGATACAGTGAGAAATCTGTGACCTGGAAGAGGGCCCTTTCCTGACCATGTTTACACCTTGATCTTGGAATTCCAGCTTCCAGAACTATGAGAAACACATTTCTGTTGTTTATAAGCCATGCAGTTTTTGGTATTTTTGTTATAGCAGCCCGAATGGACTAAGACAGGAAGTAATGCCTCATACAAGAAATAAAATGTTTTCTGTTAAAAATAACAAACCAGAGATTAAGTTAGTTATTTACAAGCAAGGAAATCACAAAAAAGAACAAGCAAGGGAATGTCAAAATGAACAGAAACCCATTATTTGGCCACAGCTCACTTTTTGTTTAGTGGCTTAAAACAACAAAAATCTAGGGAATTCCCTGGTGGTCCAGTGGATAGGACTCTGTGCTTTTGCTGCCAAGGGCCTGGGTTTGATCCCTGGTCAGGGAACTAAGATACCACAAGCAGCGTGGCCAAAAAACGATAAAAACAACAACAACAACAAAAATCTATCGTCTTACAGTTCTGGAGTTCAGAAGTCCAAAATGGGTATTACTGGGGCTAAAATTAAGATATCAGCTGGGCTGCATCCCTTCTGGAGGGTCTAGGGGAAGATGAATTTCCTTGCCTATTCCAGCTTCTAGTGCCTCACTGCATTCCTAGGCTTGTGGCCCTTCCTGGCTTATGGCTTGAGGCTTGTGGCCTCTATCTTCAAAGCCAGCACAGTAGCATCTTCCAATCTTTTTCTCACTACTACCCCTGTATCTGTTGTCACATCTCTTTCTCTGACTCTTCTGCCTCCCTCTTTCCCTTGAAAGGACTCTTTTTAAAAAAATTGTGGTAAAATATACATAACAGAATTCACTGTTTTAACCAACTTCAAGTATACAGTTCAGCAGCATTACTTACATTCACAATGTTGTGTGACCATCACCACTATCTATTTCCAGAACATTTTCATCATCTCAAATAGAAACTCTGTACCCAGTAAACAATAATTCTCCATTCCCCTCTTCCCCAGTCCTTGGTAACCTCTATTATACATTCTGTCTCTATGAATTTACCTATTCTAGGTACCTCACATAAGTTGAATCATACAATATTTGTCTTTTTATGTCTGGATTATTTCACATAGCAAAATGTTTTCAAGGTTCATCCATGCTGTAGCATGTATCAGAATTTCCTTCCACTTTAAGGCTGAATAATATTCCACTGTATGTGTATATCACATTTTAAAAAATCCATTCATCTTGTTGATGGACACTTGGGTTGCTTCCACCTTTTGGCTATTGTGAATAATGCTGCTATGAACATTGGTGTGTAAGTATCTGTTTGAGTCCCTGCTTTCAGTTCTCTTGAGAATATACCTAGAGGTGGAATTGCTAGATAATATGGTAATTCTGTGTTTATTTTTTTTGAGGAACAAACATACTGCTTTCTGCACAGACTGCACCACTTTACATTCCCAGCAACAGTGCACAAGTGTTCTAGTTTCTGCATAGTCTTGCCAACACTTCTTACTTTCCTTTGTTTGTTTGTTTGGGGTTTTTTTTTTGATAATAGCCATACCATTGGGTGTGAAGTGGTTTCTCATTGTCGTTTTCATTTGCATTTCCCTGCTGACTAGTGATGTTGAGCATCTTTTCATGTGCTTATTGGCCATTTGTATATCGTTTTGGAGAAATGTGTATTCAAGTCCTTTGCCCATTTTTGCATTTTGTTGTTAGTTTTTTTTGTTGTTGTTCTTGAGTTATAAAAATTCTATATATCCTGGATATTAATCCCTTATCAGTTATATGATTTGCAAGTATCTTCTCCCATTCTGTGGATTGTCTTTTCACTCTCCTGATAGTGTGCTTTGATTCACTATCACTTTGATTCACACTAAAATTTTTAATTTTGATGAAGTCCAATTTATCTATGTTTTCTTTTGTTGCCTATGCTTTTGGTGTTACATCCAAGAAATCATTGCCAAGTCCAGTGTCATAAAGGTTCCCCCCATGTTTTCTTCTAAGAGTTGTATAGCTTTAGCTCTTATGTTCAGATCTTGGATCCATTTTGAGTTCATTTTAATATATGGTATAAAGTAAGGGTGTAACTTCATTTTTATGCATATGGATATCCACTTTCCCCTGCACCGTTTGTTGAAAAGACTTTTCTTTCCCCATTGAATAGGGTTGTCAGTGAAGCTCTTTAATTGAGTTAATGTATTGAAACATTATGTTGTACACCTGAAACTAATATTATGTTATATATCAATTTTTTATCTGCTTAAAATCCATAAAACAAGAAAATATGCCTTAGTTGATGAATAGGATTCTGTTGCAAGATTATTAAACTTTATTAAAGACACATGAAAACTGTAAAACTATTAAAAGTGTAAAAATATCAACTTGCTCATATTTATACAAAAACTAACATTTATTGATCTCTTACTGTGTGCGTAGCATTATTCAAAGGGATTTCATCTGTTAACTCAATTAAATCTCAAAACAACAACCCATCAGGAACAAGACAAGGATGCCTGTTTTTGCCACTTCTATTCAATCTAGTATTGGAATTTCACTGCATGGTAGGCATCAAACTAATGGTACACAAGGAAAAAGCTTCACTGACAATGCCATCTATAGTATTCCCTGACCTGACATTTTCTACTCAATTTATGTGTTTATTTTCTTCAAAGCACTCATCCCCATACAAAATTGCCCTGCTCATTGACTTGCCTGCTTATTGCCAGTTTTCTCAAACTAGAGTGAAACAGGAATCTTGCCATGAAGCACACTTGGGAAAATTCTGACCAAACAGTTGACATTTGTGTGCCATTAATTTAATGCCTACCATGCAGAGTTCTATGATTTCTGGGATGTCATTGTTAATGTAATTACTCAAAAATGCATTGGTCCTTCCCTCCCAGCTCTGAGCACAGATTGCTTTCCCACATGGATCATACTTAAACTCCACAATAGTCCTAGGTAGTCAGGGGGATTGGGTATTGTTATTCTGTTGTATAGAAGACGATGGAGGAAAGGTTAGTGAGTCACCTAAAGTGTCCCAATGATGGGCCCGATCTCTTCACTCTTGCTCCAGGAACTTGTCTAGCAGATTCATCATCACACTTGGTTCTTCTCTATCAGCTCCTGTTTCTGGGGCTCAGAGTCCACACCCTTCTCTGATGTTCCACTAGAAGGGAGAGTAAGGGGATAAGACTGCACATGGAATAGAGAAGAAAGTGAGAGGAAGGGAAAGCACATGAAATACAGGAGACAGGAGTGAAGATGTGCCTGTCTGTCCCCTCTCAGTTCACTGGAAGCTGTGTGGTGATGCTTTGCCTCTTCCCAGCTCCATCGCACAGCGCTCATGGCACACAGCTGTGAAACCGTACATTTTACAAAGAGTAGGAAATGTCTTCAAATGGTTTGTTTACTCTGATACCAGTTCTGTTTGGAAAATTCATATGTATTCGAAGCAGTTCCATCTGCTGTTGACCCCAAGTCTACATCATTTTTATTCAGTCATCTCTTTGCTCATCAGTGTAGGTTGACTTGTCTACACTGTAGTGGGGCCCCTCCCCTAGAGCTGGGTGTTCACCCTCCATTAGCCTATCCTGTACAGACTTCTCAGACTTTCTCACATCCCCTGTCTATCATCCTCTGTCCACGACACTGGATACAGCTGTTTAGATCCCGCTCCTCTGCCCCATCCTCTCTGTCACCTCCCCCCTGCCCTGCGCTACCCTTCACCCACCCACCGCCCACTGCCATGGTGCTGCTGCCACCTGGTGTTTCATCGTGTGCAGTCCCCAGAGTATATGTTTCTGTGGTCTTCTTTTACACCTACAGTTCTTCTCAGGTAGAATTAAGAATCATTCTACACAGAGGTTCACAGGCTGCCTTTGAAGGGAGGGTATTGCTTTTTTTTTTTTTTTTTGTAGAGAAGTTTGATGATGGCGGTACGTTGGTGCCACCTCTTGACAGAAGCGTGAACTGCAGCTTGAGCATCGCGGAGCAGGAAAGTGGGAGGGAGGGGCTGTGGCCCACGTCCACCCGTCAGAGCTTTCTGAAAGCCTAGGGTGGGGTGGGGTGGGGTTCGCCATGGCACAGGGATATTGATGACCTCCAGACAGAAAGTGCAGCCTCCTTCTATGTGGAAGAGAAAGCTCTATGTGAGTAGAGGTAAAATATTTTAATTTTCATTTTACTGGTCCATAAATTGATTGAAAAATTATTGAAACAATAAAAAATAGTGATATAGCCCCAGTTATAATTAGAAATTTAGACTATGACAAAAGCAGCATTACAAATCAGTGGAGATGTGATGGAGGATTAAGAAGTGGTATTGAGATAGCTAGATAACCATAAGATTAAAAAGGTAAAAAGGGATCCATTTCTCTATCACACAGCAGGATAGATTCCAAATGGTTCTGAATGAAGTATAAAAGAAATATCCATACAAGTGTTGTATTAGAACATATAGGTGAATTCGATAATCTGGAAGCAGAGGAAACTTTCCTAAGTATAAATCAATATGCAGGAGCATTAAGGAAAAAGATTGACATATTTGACAACATAAAAATAACAATGACAACTCTGCATGGCAAAAACACACTAGCCAATAAAGACATTGGGAAAAAACATTTGTGGCTCGGCTAACGTCTTTAACAAAGCATTCATATCCCTCCAATATAAACGCTTGTCAATATAGAGGCATGAAAAAACAGAGTCCAATCGAAGTTAACAGAAAAAATATATAAATTGTCTTTAGATGTATGAAAAAAGTCTCCAGCTTGCTTTAACTAAGAGAGATGCAGTTAGCACTACACTAAGATACTGTTTCTTAAGTATTAGGTTAGCAAAGATCCAGATTTTTGTCAACACAGTCAGTTGGTGAGGATGTGGAAAAACATGTCCTTTCACACCCTGCTCACAGGGATGCAAAATGGTATGATCACTGTAGTAGGCTTGATAGTCTCCATAAAGATAGTAGGTCCTAGCCCCTGGAACCTGTTAAATATTACCTTATATGGAAAAAGGGTGTTTGTAGATGTGGTTAGATTAAGGATTTTAAAATGGGGAGGTTATCTTAGATTTTCCAAATGGGCCCCAAATGCAAACCCAAGTGTCCTTATAAGAGAGGAGCAGAGGGAGAGTTGACACAGACAGAAGAGAAGGCAATGTGGCCAAGGATGCAGATGCTGGAGTGATAGAGCCACAAGCCAAGGAATGTTGGCAGCCAACAAAAGCTGGAAGAGGCAAGGAGGCTCCCCTATAGTCTCCAAAAGGAGTTAAGTTGGCCAACACCTTGATTTTGGCCCATTGAAACTACTTTTGGACTTCTAGCCTCCAGAACTATGAAAGAATATGTCTGTTGTTTAATGATACCAAGTTTATTGTTATTTATTTACTTATTCACTTATTTTTGGCCATGCCGCATGCACGCACACAGCTTGCAGAATCTTAGTTCCCCTACCAGGGATTGAACCTGGGGCAATGGCAGTGAAAGCGCGGAACCCTAGCCACTGGACCACCAGGGAACTCCCTGTGGTAATTTATTATAGTAGTCTGGAAACTAATACAATTGTTGTGGGGAATTTTATAATATGTAGCAATTTTTTATATGCCTTTACTTTTTGACTCACGAATCTTATTTCCAGGAATATCCTAAGGATATATTGGCAATGACACAAATGGTTTTAGATATAGATATAATAAAAATATAGATACAGATATTCATTCTGGCACTATGTGAATAGCAAAAGAATGGGAACAACTTAAATATTCATCAGTTGTGCGATGGAGGAATAAAGCATCAAACAATCACACAAAGGCATACAGTACGTAAGGTGTAAAGAATGATGAACATTTCCACATAGGGCTGTGGAGAGATCTCCAGAATATAATGTTTAGTGAAAAAGTCAATGTACATGAAGGTTTAAATGGCGTGGTACTATTTACTTATATTAAAAGTAGAAGGAAAGGACTTCTATTTTAGAGACCAGAAGGAGTAGATACACTTCTCCCTATTACTCCTGCAAGGTGCAGCTAAAATCTCTGGATATTATATATAAAACAAATATAGGACTCTGAAAGGTGGAGACAAAAAAGGCAGACTGGCTTGGGACTTTGGGACCCAAGGTATGACATGCAGTGAATTCCCTTGGCTTTATTTTCGCCTCATATATCCCAGACGGGGTGCTGGAAGAGCAAGTGACCAAAAATGCCAACAAGAAAAGACAAGAAGAAGAGCTCCAAGAAAAGCCTGCTGTATCTAGACACAGGACGAGAAAAATGGGGAACCTAGCAAGAAAGAAAGCTTTTAGACAACTGCCCTAACATCACAGAGTGAAACAGCTGCACCCTCACCATGGCAGCAAAGACTGAGTGGGAAATGTGGACTCCATGCTCACTTGATTGTAAACAGGTAGCCCTCCCCACTCTTTGGGGTGGTATCAGAGAAGACCCTATGGGAAAGAGGGACTTTCATCCCCACCTGGTGGAAATGAACACCCACCTCACTGCCCTCCACAGTGTCGGGGGAGGCCACATGGAGGGCAGTAAGGAAGTGTCTTTCCCCACCTTCCAGGGTAGTGTCAGTGGAGGCCTGGTGGGGAATGTAATCCTACTTTAACCAAGCAGTAGTAACAAGACACCATTTCCCATCCACTCCCATCCCTGCCCCATCCCCCATGTTAGTAAAGGCTAAGTGGGGAATCTGGACTTTTATCTTCTTTGCCATCTGTCTCTGTGGTTAGGAATGCATGCTTGGAGTCATTAACATCCATGGAGAGGATACTGATACCTCACTAGCAAGTTTGTGGTGAGGGATAAATTCAGCCAACAATGTGAAGAATTTATTCATTGGCCCTGTGTTTTAAAAAGCTTCATAAATATTAGCTTGTCCGTCCCCCACAAATCGGAGAACTCATGTAGCTCCTTTATCTGCCTCCCCTCAGCTAGGGCCCCTTAACCTGGATGCAGATCATAATCATCTTGGGAATCCTTTCCAAAACTCTCCCTCACCCAAAACTCTCTTGTTGGTGGAAATAGGACTTTTGTATCAAAGGCCATTCAAGTTATTCAGCTGTAATAACATGGGCATCAGAAAATGGATATGCTCATTTGGCACCAACAGTGTATGCCAGTATCTATTGCCCCTTCATTCCTCCAACACCAGCTATTACCATACTATGTCTTTATTGTGAATCTGATTGATTGCTCATTTCTCCAGACCTGCCCTATAGGAAGGGTCATCTTAGATAGCTGGTCTGAAGAGGGAAGGTGTTTTGTTTTTGGTGAAAGGGGACATAGTATAGTGCCGGGCACACAGTTACGCCAGTAAAGCATGGTGATTGCTGGATCTGTCTCACCCTCTGCAGCTCCTCATGCCAGTGGCCTTGCCCATATCAGGTGTCTGAAGGACTCAGGTTCTGAGGATCTGTGTCCTGATGGCGGCTATAGCTTCTACTCCAGGTTCAAGGGCAGCAGTCCTCAGAAGACCCCAACGTTTCACATCTTTAGTTGGTTATGCTGCCTGACTCAAGTGAGTTCATAGATCTGATAAAAGCATGCTGTGGAATAGTTCCTGTGAGGTTCACAAACTAGCCTAAAAGTAGAGAAGCTACTTTGATCTCATCATGGAAGAAGTTGTTTAGCAGGTGGAATTTCATTCCATCAGCAGCTACATGCTTTGCAGTAGACCTTGAGGCCCATCTCAGAGAAGACTTTTTTTTTCTTTTTGGCTGAAAAACAATGAATTGTCCAGTTGAGGAAGGGACTTACTTGGTCTTAAACAAGCATTTGCAATAAATATACCAAATTGTTTTTACTGTACAAATAATAATCACTTCCCATGTATCTCCCAGATGAGTGTGGAAATATGCAGTTGTTAGCTCTTCTAGCAATTTGAGATTGTAATATAGATCATTCTCTGCTGACCACGTTTTTTCCCCATTATATAATGAAATATTTTAAAGAGGCAGAAAATTTCCAAATGTTCGTTTATTTATTTATTTTTGGTGGCACCACACGACACACAGGATCTTAGTTCCCTGACCAGGGGTCGAACCCATGCCCCCTACAGTGGAGGTGCGGAGTCTTAACCACTGGAGTGCCAGGGAAGTCCAAGTGTTAGTTTAAAATCTCAGTTATTAGAACTTAATATTTAAAAAATAATTATTATCCTAGAGTTTATTATAATGATACTCAGCCTCATTCTCTAAAAGAACCAGTTACTCTTAAATATCATTATGGTTATTTTTCTAGGATGTAATATTTTTATTTCTGTACTTCAGGTAGAAATGGACATCAGCTTTCCCTAAATATTTGGATATATTTCTTTGCAAATGATTATTTCTGTTTTGGTTATCTGTAGTGTGGACCAATTTGATAATATAGAGTGTGGACCTGTTAATACTACAAGAGCATAATTGTGGGAACCTTTCAACTGATTAATTTCATCAGAGAATTATGAATATACAAATATATTTCAACTACTTTCTTGAGGTATGGTTAACATACAATATACTGTACATATTTAAAGTATATGCTTTAATGTTTTGATATATGTATGCACCTGTGAATCTAATACTACAGTCCAGATAATGAACATATCCACCAACTTAAAAAGCTCCCTAGTGCTCCTTTGTAATCTTCTCATCTAACTCTCTCTTGCCTCTCTCTCTACATCACCCTACCCCGTTCTCAGATAACTAGTGATCTTCTGTCACTATAGATTCGTTTTCTTTTCCTATAATTTTATATGAATGAAATCATACAATGTATTTTTTTGTCTGTCTTCTTTCCTTCAACCTAATTATTTCTGGATTTATCCATTTGTTGCATGTACAAATAGTTCCTTCTTTTTAATGTTGACTAATATTCCATTATATGGATATACCGCAATTTGTTTTATCCATTTATCTGTTAATGGGTATTTGGGTGGTTTCCAATTTGGGGCTCTTGTAAATAAAGCTGTTACGAACATTTGTATATTAGTCTTTGCATAGACATAGACTTTCTTCCTCTAGGATAAATACTTAGGAGTGCAATGGCTGGATCACGTGATAGATGTGAGGCTAACATTATAAGAAACCGCCAAACTGTTTTCCGAAGTGGTTGCACCATTTTTCATTGCCAACAGCAGTGTGAGAGTTCCATCCTCCACAACCTTGCCAAGACTTTATATGGTCAGCCTTTTAAATTTTGGCCTTTCTCAGAGAGGTGCAGTGGTATCTCATAGTTTTCATTTACATTTCCCTAATGACTTTGAATAATTGAGAAAAGATGATTAGCATCTTTTCATGTACTTATTTGACATTTGTATATCTACTTTGGTGGAGCATCTATTCAAATATTTTGTCCATTTATTTGTTAGAGTGTCTGTTTTCTTCTTATTTACCTTTGTGAAATTTTTTATATTCTGGATACAAGACCTTTATCAGATACATGATTTGCAAATATTTTCTCCCAATGAGTGGCTTGTCTTTTAATTCTCTCAACAGTGTCTTTGGAATAGCAGAAATGTTTAACTTTGAGAAGTCCAATCTATTGGTTTGTTCACTTATGGATTGTAGTTTTGGTTTTGCGTCTATGGAATCTTCCCTTGACCCAAGGTCACAAGGATTTTCTCCCGTGTTTTATCCTAGAAGTTTTACATTTTATATTTAGGTCTGTGATTCATTTTGAGTTGACTTTTGTATATGGTGCAATACATGGATCAAATTTTATATTTGTGCATGTGGCTATCCATTTGTCCCAGTCCCATCTGTTGAAAAGACTATCTTTTCTCAACTGAATTGCCATTACAACTTATGTCAAAACTCAGTTGTCTGAGTCCAGAAATGGACTGCTTATTCTATTCCATTGCTCTACTTGTCTTCCTTATGCCAGTAAGTACCACACAGTTGATTACTGAAGGTTTATAATGATTCTTTATTTTTTTAAATTAATTAATTTATTTATTTATTTTTGACTGTGTTGGGTCTTTGCTTCTGTGTGTGGCCTCTCCCGTTGCGGAGCATGGGCTCCAGATGCGCAGGCTCAGTAGTTGTGGCTCATGGGCTTAGTTGCTCCGCGGCATGTGGGATCTTCCCAGACCAGGGCTCGAACCTATGTCCCCTGCACTGGCAGGCAGATTCCCAACCACTGCGCCACCAGGGAAGCCCTATAATGATTCTTGAAGTCAGGTAGTTTTGATCCTCTAGCTTTGTTCTTCTTTTTCAGAGTTGTTTTCCATAGTCTAGGGCCTTTGCATTTCAACATGAATTTTAGAATCAGCCTGTCAATTTCTTTTTTGTTTGATTGTTTTTGCCACACCCTGTGGCATGCGGG
Source organism: Mesoplodon bidens (assembly GCF_964165515.1). Lineage (NCBI taxonomy): Eukaryota > Metazoa > Chordata > Mammalia > Artiodactyla > Ziphiidae > Mesoplodon > Mesoplodon bidens. The sequence goes on from NC_138163.1 coordinate 51,682,151, forward strand.
ATCTTAGTTCCCCCATCAGGGATCGAACCTGTGCTCTCGGTAGTGGAAGCATGGAGTCTTAACCACTGGACTGCCAGGGAAGTCCCGAGACTGTCAATTTCTTAAAAAACAATATCTGCTAGTATTTTTATTAGGATTACACTGAATCTATAGATCAGTTAGAAGAGAATCTACATCTTTACAACATTGAGTCTTCTGACATATGAAGATGGTATGTTTCTCCATTTATTTAGATCTTCTTTAATTTCTGTCAGCAATGTTTTGTAGTGTTCAATGTATAGACCTTTCACATACATGGAGAGATTATTCCTAAGTATTTCATACTTTTTGGTGCTATCATGAATGATAGTATTTTTTAATTACAATTTACATGTGTTTACTTTTCACTAAACTGTCAGTGGCCAAATGTCAAAAAGTAGCCATTGAGGAATTTTTTGGTTGAAAGCTTAGGCTACCTACTCTAGGTTGAAAAAGATTCTTGATGTATAACATTCATATGCTTATATTTCCATATCAGCTTTTAGAGGTTATTGGCAATGTACTGAAACTAGGGAGAAAAAACGTCCCAGAGACAATTCTACAGTTCATCTCCATCACTAAAATAGCTTAGTACCTTTCAACTATATATGTATATGTGTGTTTAGAATTGAATCTGTTGAATTGTTGTATATTCCTTTCTCACCGCCCCCCACAGCTATTCACCACAATGAATTACTGGGATCTTGAGTGGGGAGAGGAGAAGAGAGCATGTATGTATATGGGTATGTATGCATGTATGTGTATATTGCTAAAGCTGCCAGGGATCTTTATTGTCAGGAATACTTTAGGTTAATTACTGTGTGTTATGTCAGTCCTGCTCAGTTCCTAGCATATATTAGGAACCAAACCAGGGTGGTGGTTGTTTGCTTTTCACCAGCTTTCCTTGGCCAGCATCGTTACCATAGTGACTCCATGACTGCTGTGGGATTTGGTGCAGACTGGGCATCCATTTAGGGATCTTGCCTGAATCACTTGTTACTATGGTATTTGTCAAGTGTTGTTTTTCCAATTTTGTTATTCCTTCTAGATTTATTCATTGGCTTTCGACTGTGTGGCAGACCTTTTCCTTCTCCCTATGATTTATTTATTTATGCATTTATTCAAGTATTTATATCAGTATGACTCATAGATTCCTATTTTGCTCAGAGGGTTTATTATTATTATGTATTTTGATGCTCAAATTGTCCCAGAATTGGCCTGTCTTATCCCCTTCAACTTGGCTTTTGTGTCCATTTGACGTCTTCTTAGGACTCTTTGAACATGTACTTTGCTCTCTGAGCCTGAGTATCTCCTAATCCGTAGAAAGGAAGTAATGATGCCCACAGAGCATTGCTTTGAGAATTTGAAGATAAAAAATAACAACCTACAGCATGTGGCATATAGTAGTTCCTCAGCAAAGTTAGTTCTCATTCCAAATTTGTATCCTTCACTCTGTTTAGTTTGATGCCTCTTACATTAACATAATAGCATGACTACCAGAAAGAATACTTGGACATGTAACACAAGCAGGGATAAGTGCACATGTCCATGACATGTGAGCCTCAGTGTCACTGCTGTGTGTGCAGAGGGGGCTGTGTGATGCAGCTGGGGAAGAGGAAAAGCATCACTGCACAGCTTCCAGTGAACTGAGAGGGGGCAGGCAGAACATCCTCACCTCTTCCCCTGTGTTTCATGTGCCTTCCCGTCATCTCACTTTCATCTCTATTCCATGTGCTGTCTTATCTCCTTACTCTTCCTTACAGTGGAACATCAGAGAAGGGTGTGGACTCTGAGCCCCAGGAGCATGAGCTGGTAGAGAAGAACCAAGTGTGCTGTCGAGTCTGCTAGACAGGTTCCTGGAGCAAGAGTGAGGAGATCGGGCCCCATCGTTGGGACACTTTAGGTAAGTCATTACCCTTTCACATGCCTCGTCTGTACAACAGGCTAACAGTACAAAATGCTCCTGACCACCCAGGAGTATTGTGGAGTTTAAGTGTGATGCCATGTGGGAAAAGAATCTGTGCTTGTAGGTGGAAGGGAAGAACCAGTGCACTACATTAACGGACACAACCCAGATATCATAGAACTCTGCATGGTAGGCATTACATTAATGCCACACAAATGTCACATGTTTAGGTCAGGATCTTTTCAAATGTGGTCTGTGGACCACTTTATCAAAATTGTCAGAGGTGCTTGTTGAAATTGCCAACTCTTGGGCTCACTCTAGGTCTGCTGAATCAAAATCAGGGAGGTGTTGTGGGAAGTATCATACAGTTAGTTCTGGTTCATCCTAGTAAAAAGGACTGCTGTGGACTTGCAACAAGGTGTTCTTAAAAGTTTGAATCTTTTTTTCCTGACACATGGCTTGCGGGATCCTGATCAGGGGTTGACCCGGGCCCTTGGTAGTGAAAACGCAGAGTCCTAACCACTGGACCACCAGGGAATTCCCAAAGTTTTGAATCTTTTGATGTCTAATTTCTTTTCAGTTTCTCCTGTTACTCAGTTTTTAATATGTGTCTACTCCTTTGTTTCAGATAAGGTAACAATTCCTTCATTTAAATCAAACTTTTTTAGTGATTTATATGCAAGGCACTATACTAGGCATAGGGGAATGCAGCCCAGAGAAACAAGATAGACAGGGTCCCTGAAGCTTTCATTCTAGTTTGGGAAAACTGGCAATAGGCCGGCAAGTCCATAAGTGGGGCAATTTCATATGGGGATGAATGCTTTGAGGAAAATAAACACATAAATAGAATAGAAAATGTTGGGTCAGGGGTTACTATCCATGGGGTTGTCAGTGAAGCTCTTTCTTAGGCAGTGACATTTGAGCTGAGTCCTGAACTACTTACAAGAAGATGCCAGGCCTGAGAAGGCCTTTTCATCAGCAGCCTTTCACTGTGTGAGCACCAGTTGTTCCTGGAGTAGATGACCAGCTTGAGTGACTGGAGCCTTGCAGGCAAAGTGCAGAGTGGTAGGAGATGACGTCAAAAGCGCAGACAGGAGCCAATCCAGTGACTGTAAGGTGAAGTGAAAGTATTTACACTCACACAGTTTATAAGTGGCAGATCTTGTATTTGGCCCTGGTCTGTCTCCAGAGCCCACACTCCTAACCAGTACACTTGGGAAGAAGAAGAAGATGTGCTGAGATATATTAGCCCATAGTGACTGATATTAGGCCAGGGCCATATCTGTTTGGGTGAAGAATATTCTTCAGTAGCCATTTTTCCATATACAAAGGGTATTTAAGAAAAATGAAAGGGTAATAATTATAAAAACAAAAAAGTAATAATTATTACAATTACTATGCATTAGACAAGTTGGCTGTTAAAATAATTATTGGGACTCCCATGGTGAATTCTTTTCTTTTTATGACCTCAGAGTGCTTTTCAAATGGGAATCTCATTGCTCTGTGTCTGGGGCCTCCCTGGTTGGGCCTCAGGGATGGTCTGATCCACTTGACAGGTGAGACCAGAAGAAGTGTGATGACTTACTCAAGGTCACCTAGAGTTAGTGGGTTAGGTCTGCCACTTGGGTGTCTCCTGTGTCCCACCCAGTTTTCTGTCCATCAGCCTATGTTCCTATGTGTAGTGAATCAATTTTCAAGGGCTCAGAGGATACATGCTTTTCTGAGGTTAACCTGAAGGTAACATAAGAAGATACTAAATACCTTCAAGTAAAAGGAGATGGGGTGTTGATTTTCCTCTCCTTAATCATAAAACATATACCTCTTTTGGGTCTGGCTCCTTTCAATGAACATAATGTGTGTGTGATTTATATTATTGTCTGTAGTTGTAGATCATTAATTCTCATTGGTGTACAGTATTATATTGTGTGACTATTTCGCAATATTTGTATCTGTAATAGGGATTTGGGTATTTTCCAGATTTTGACTTATTGTAAACAATGTTGCTATGAATGATCTTGTACATAGCTTTTTGGACATTTATTTTCCTTCTCTTTGGCACCGACATAAGAGAGGCATTTCTGCGTCATAGGGTTTGTGTATGTTGAGCTCAGTAGGAATTGCCAAGTAGTTTTCAAAGTGGTTTTTTCAGGCTATAGTCCTTATCCTCACCAACACTTGATATTTTCCATCTTTCTCATTTTTATTGTTCAGGTAAGCATGCTGTAGTATCTCATTGTGGTTTTAATTGTAATTTCTCTGAAGTCTTAAGTGTCATGTATGTAAAAAAGTCCTCCTTGTTTTTTTTAACCTTCCAATTATTTGCTTAAGAAATTGCATCTTTTGTCCTATGGAGTTTGCATTCTTGATTCTGCTGATTGTGTCCTTATTGTGTTGTTTATGTTCTTCTGCCTTCCTCCCCTATTTCTGTAAAAGTGATGATTAGATTTAGAGGCTTGATCCAGTTCACATTTTTTGGCAAGAATGCTCCAGATGAGGTGTTGTACTACTTTTAGCCTTACACCAGGAGGCTCATTCTGTCTGGCTGTCTCTTCTGACACTAAATTGATCTTTGGGTTCAGGTGTTGTCAACCTGATCTATCCATTATTAAATTTCCCCATCTGCTTTTTACCTCATGTTTTTTTGGCAGCTTCCCAAAATAGTTGCCTAGATCTGCTTGTCATTAAAGTTTGTAAAAAGGTGATATTCTAATTCTGTAATTCCTTTTGCATTTATTAGCCAGAATTCTACTATAAAAGGAACCTCCCCCCATCAACAGTTAGGTTATGGTGAGGTATAGTTTGCACAGGAAGGGAAGGATGAACGTTTTTAAATCTTTTGCAGTATTTCCACTTTTTAAAAGAATGAGAGTCATTTCCCTGGGATCCTCCAAAGGTGATCAGTGAGTTGGTTTTATTTGTGGTTTGCTTTTCTTTTAGAATGTTATCATGACTCATAGACATTTGTATATTTGTCCATTGTAGTCATTATTTAACTTGATGTCAAATTGTTCTATCTTTGGCCAGTGGGAGACCCTTCAAGCTTGTTTATGAGTCTTTTTTGACGTGATTTCTGGTATGAGAGTGTGGTCTAGACACATGTAGTACAATTCCTTCTTTGGAGCTGGAATCAGCCATTTCTCCAAAGGAGCCTGGTATCTTTCAGTGGGATATGTGTTTAGAGGATTCAGTCTGGGGACTAGAATCATTCATTGCTACTTGATTGGTCATAGATGTTATGTCCTGAGAAACCCATTGTTAAGTTGAAAACGCATTTAATACACCAAACCTACCAAATCTACCAAATCTAACCTACCTTAAACATGCTCATAGCACTTATATTAGCCTACAGTTGGGCAAAATCATCTAACACAGAGCCTATTATATAATAAAGTGTCTCATGTATCTCAAGTAATTTATTGAATACTGAACTGGAGGTGAAAAGCAAAATGGTTGTATGGGTACAGAATGGTTGGAAGGGTATCAGTTGTTTACCCTAGTGATCTTGTGACTGACCAGGAGCTGTGTCTCGATGCTGCTGCCCAGCATTACAAGAGAGTATCATATCGCATATCACTAGCCTGGGGAAAGATCAAAATTCAAAACTTGAAATATGGTTTCTACTGAATACACATGATGCTGTCTCACATCCTTTGGTTTCAACTTGAAGGACTCCCTTTAGCATTTCTTATAAGGTGGGTCTAATTATGATGAACTCCCTCAGCTTTTGTATATCTGGGAAGGTCTTTATTTCCCCTTCATTTTGGAAGGAAAGTTTTTTCAGATAAAGTCTTCTTGTTCGGGATTTTTTTTTTCTTTCAGCACTTTGAATATATCACCCCACTCCCTTCTGGTCTTCTGAGAAATCCACTTATAGTTTTTAGTACATGGTCATCCACTTTCTCTTGCTTCTATCAAGATTCTCTCATTGTCTCAACTTTTGACAGTTTGATTATAATGCCTGTTTGTGTTCATCCTAGTTAAAGTCATCTGAGCTTCTTGAAGCTGGATGTCCATTTGTGAAATGTGTGGCCATTATTTCTTCAAATAAACTCTCTGCCCCCTTTTCTCTGTTTCCTCCTTCTTGGAATCCTGTAATGTATATATTGATCTTCTTGTTGGTGTACTGTAAGTCCCTTAAGCTTTCTTCACTTTTCTTCATTCTTTTTTTCTTTTTGTTCCTCTGACTCCATAATTTCAAATGACCTATCTTCACATTTGCCAATTCTTTCTTCTGCTTGATCAAATCTTTTGTTGAACCCCTCTAATGAAATTTTCAACTCAATTATTGTATTCTTCAGCTGCAGAATTTGTTTGGTTCTTTTCTATAATTTCTATCTCTGTTGATATTCTCATTTTGTGCATGCTCATTTTCCTGATTTTGTTTAGTTGCCTTAGACGATTATTTTGAATTCGTCAGATAATTTGTAGATCTTCATTTCTTTATGATTGGTTTCTTGAGATTTATTTTTTTCCTTTTGATTGGGCGAAGTTTCTCTGTTTCTCTGTATGCCTTATTACTTTTTTCTGGGATTTGTGCATTTGAAAAAGCAGTCTTCTCTCTCAGTTTTTATGGACTGGTTTTATACAGGGTAAGATCGTCTCCACTCAGCCTGGCTAGAGATTCTCCGGGCCTTGCAACCCTTTTTTGATGATGCATCTTCTCTGGACTTGTTCATGTAATTTCCTAATTTGAGAGATTTGCTGGGCTTTTTTTTTTTTTTTTTTTTTTTTTTTTGAGTTTGTAATGTCTTTCTCCCTCTGGTGTCTGTCTGTGGTACTGCAGGTTCTCTGGTTGGACAGTAGGCTGCAGAACTCTCATTCGTTCTCAGTGGTCCCCAGGCATCCAAGGTATACTGGTTCCCTGTTAGTGCCTCCGGTCAGGTGAGACAGAAACTAGTCCCTTGGGAAGCCCCTGAAGAGCCAGAATATTTGATGTATGAAACACTCTACTTTTCCTCCTGACAGAGAAGCTGCAAATTGGGCTTGGCTAGTTGTGTGGTTAAACCGATGAACCTGGTTTCAGTTCAAGGGGCTTTATTTGGGAGAGAACAGAAGGGAGCATGTTGTGAAACTACTTTCATCTCATGACCTTCACTAAAATCCTGGGAAGTGGAGATGTCGTCTGACTGCTGAATGTAAGGTTTATTAGAGAGAAATGCTTGCTGGCATCTCTGATTTTCTCCTAGCCCAACTAGGAGTGTCATGTGGTAGATTCATGAACTACTTCTGGGACCATGCTATTACCTAATTCCTTTGGCTTAGGGATGTTCCTCACTCTGATGCTGAGCCACTTTCCTGTGGAAAGGGCTAGGGATATTTAGTTATTCTTATAATTTTTTTCACTTCCAAAATCAAGACACTTTTGATACAGATAAAAAATTGGTAAAGCAGGAGAGGGAAAAGTTATTAGAAACCCTTAAAAGTCTATTACTCATGGATAACCACTGTTATCATTTGAATATTTATTTTCAGAAAATTTATTATGCAAATATAACTGCATATTTAAAGAATAGTTATGAGATGATATCCTAGTTACAGCTTTGTAAGCTGCTGTTTTTGACAAACATTATATTATGAAGGTCATTATGAGCCCACACAATAATAAAAATGGCAGTAGAAACACTAATGTTCAATTTAGGTATGATAAGAATGATTAATATTTATTGCCGACTTCCTCAGTGCCCAACACTGTTGTAAAGGCTAAACTTATACCTACTTGTTTCATCCTCACTATAACCTATGAGGAGACTTTAAACAGAAGGGGACACTGAGGCACAGCAAGGGCGGGACTAGCAAGTGCTGAGGCTTAGATTTGAACACAGGCTTGTGGCTCTTGAGCCCTTCATCTAACCAGTGTACATTACTGCCTTTCAGATGATAAGACCTTCAACCCTACTTTCAATCAAGGTAAAGCAAAATGAAACACAGTAAGATACCATGTTTTTTTCCTAGTTAACTAAGCAGAGATTTAAATACTGATAATAATTAGTATGGTTTGGAATATGGGGACCTGTGACCTGTCCTACCAGTAGGGGCTCCCCCAACATCTTGTCTCCCTTCCTGTGCCTCTGGATGTTCCTTTTCTAAAGTTGAGTGGCTTTCTTGTAGGTTTCCTATAGGGCTGAGAATGCTTAAATTTCTCTGCATTGTATTATTTTATATAAGTGAAAGAATGTGTATTGTGGGTTGTTTATTATAGTAAAAAAATAAATAACATAAAACATTTTTATACTAAAATTAATTAACATAAAAAGGAAATAAAATATCCTGAAACATACCACCAAAAGAAAAGCCCTGCTAAGGTTTTCATCTGTATTACATTCTTTCAGAAATTTTCTTATACTCGTACTTATACATTTACACACACATGCCTGGATTTACATATTTATGTACAAAAGATAAGCTCTCATCCTACATATGGTTTTGTGACCTGCTCATCTTCTATCAGCATACTTCCAAGGGTCAGTGATTGTGATTAGAAATCAGTCTATACCACAGGGATAGTAGAAATGCTCATACCCAATAAAGATAGAGACAAAGAAATAAAAATGACTAAAATGCATTATAACCAAGTGTTTTTTAGGCATTGACTCATTTATGCTCACAGGTGTATTATGAATTAGATATGGTGTTTCATAGATGAATAGCTGAGGGACAGAGACATAAGGATTTGGCTCAGGACAGCACAGATTGGGAACAGAGCATTTTGGGTTTGTACCCAGCTCCTCATGCTCCAGAACCTGGGAAACTGTCAAAGATTTGTTGTTATGTGAAAGGAGCAGTCTATACAAGCATACATATGTTAGATGGTCATTAAAAGTAATAGTATTCATATATTAATATATTTATATAAAATATCTGGACTTAGTGACAAAAAGGTAGCTTGTGACCTTGGTGAGAACACGTTCATTGCAATCATGGAGACAGAAGCTACTGCGCAGTGAGATAAGGAGACAGTGGGAAATGGAATGTTAACAGGGAATGCAGAAAACACTTTCTGGAACTCTGATGAGGAAACAAAGAGAGAGCTTTTAAATAAATCAATTCCTGGGCTTCCCTGGTGGTGCAGTGGTTGAGAGTCCACCTGCCGATGCAGGGGACGAGGGTTCATGCCCCGGTCCGGGAGGATCCCACATGCGGTGGAGCGGCTGGGCCCGTGAGCCATGGCCGCTGAGCCTGCGTGTCCAGAGCCTGTGCTCCGCAGTGGGAGAGGCCACAACAGTGAGAGGCCCACATACCGCAAAAAAAAAAAAAAAAAAAAAATCAATTCCTTGAAACTTCAACAACTTTAAGAGTTAATGTGAAGGTGCCAGCTCATCTCAGAAATAACCCTTGAATTTGCCCATATATGCATTTCTCTTTCTACCCTCTTATTTGAACCATAGAGTTAACAAGGCACTTTCAGTGGAATAGTATGGGCTCTAAAGCTCAATATATATTTAGTTATTAGTGAATGGAAGAATGGATAATTGTGTGTCAAATGTTAGTAACTCTTGGAATTTTGCCTCTCAGGGAGACAGCAGATGGCTGGAGTCCTGGTGTGATGTGGCTGGATGATGCACAATCTGAGGACCCCTGCACTGGTGAATACGGGGTGAGTCCCAAATTTTCCTATAAACATATTAACGTACAGAGCAGTCCAGGAGCAGCAGTTAGGCAAACACCACACCTCGCTGCCTTGGTGCCATCTCTCACTGAGCTCATCAGGTGAGTCAAAGGCAAGCCTGTCTTCCCAGCATGGGGAACTGGGTTAGGATCAGCACACAGGAATGATATGGAGCAGCTCTTAGGAGCTTCTGTAACACCAGAGAATGAAGAGAACCTACTATCCCAAACCCTTCAAGTCAACACATGTCAGAGAGATATTTGCTCCCTTCCTCTAGATGTATGTAATCTGTGTAGGAGAAAAAGAGAGAAATGACTTTTCACAATGCCTGTCTTAGCCCCGAGGCTCAGGCAGCCCCTTTCTGTGCCCCAACACTTAAAGGACACTGAAGTCCCACCACGTGCCATATACTCTGGGCAGGTTTCCTCATTCACCCCTCAGGACAGCTCTGTGACACAAGTATCATGAGTCCCACGTCACAGGTGCCCAAGCTCAGGCTGACAGAGCCTAGGTCACCTCACCACATAAGTGGCAGGATGGGATGAGGTTCTATCCCTTGCCCTCCCTAGAGGACACAGAGCAGCCTCCCTTTTAGAAGATGGGCTTCCAGGGCTGGAGAAGTGGTCGATCACACTCCCTGCTATTGTGGCCCTATGGGTACTCACTCAACAAACCCTCAGGGTGAGGAAGATGACAGAGGAGATGAAACTCTGCCCCTTGTGCCAAGAGACCTCGGTGTCTGGGCCATATCCATTGGCTGATTCCTGAAGCGGGGAGTAGGGCTCGGGTAGAAGCTCAGGTGTTGCCATTCAGACAGGTGATCTGGAGGGAAGGAAAGTGATATGTAAGGAAGTGCTTTAAGAATTTGTACTTTTTTTTATTAGAGTATAATTGCTTTACAGTGTTGTGTTACTTCTGCTGTACAGTGAAGTTAATCAGCTATATGTATACCTATATCCCCTCCCTCCTGGACCTCCCTCCCAGCGACCCCCCATCCCCCCATCTAGGTCATCACAGAGCACCGAGCTGAGCTTCCTGTTTTTTACAGCATGTTTGTAATAGCATGTTCCTGCTAGCTATGTATTTTACGCATAGTAGTATATATATATGTCAATCCTAATCTCCCAATTTGTCCCACCATCCCCTTCCCCCACTGTGTCCACATGTCCATTTTCTATGTCTACGTCTCTATTCCTGCCCTGCAAATAGGTTAATCTGTACCATTTTTCTAGATTCCATATATATGTGTTAATATACATATTTGTTTTTTCTCTTTCTGGCTTACTTCACTCTGTATGACACACTCTAGATTCATCCACATCTCTACAAATGACCCAGTTTCGTTCCTTTGTGTGGCTGAGTAATATTGCATTGTATATATGTGCCACATCTTCTTTACCCATTCATCTGTTGTTGGACATTTAGGTTGTTTCCATGTCCTGGCTATTGTAAATAGTGCTGCAATGAACATTGGGATACATGTGTCCTTTTGAATTATGGTTTTCTCAGGGTATATGCCCAGTAGTGGGATTGCTGTGTCATATGTTAGTCCTACTTTTAGTTTTTTAAGGAACCTCCAAACTGTTCTCCATAGTGGCTGTATCAATTTACATTCCCACCAACAGTGCAAGAGTGTTACCTTTCCTCCACACCCTCTCCAGCATTTATTGTTTCTAGATTTTTTTGATGATGGCCATTCTGACTGGTGTGAGGTGATACCACATTGTAGTTTTGATTTGCATTTCTCTAATAATTTGTGATGTTGAGCATCTTTTCATGTGCCTCTTGGCCATCTGTATGTCTCCTTTGGAGAAATGTCTATTTAGGCTTTCTGCCCATTTTTTAATTGGGTTGTTTGTTTTTCTGATATTGAGCTGCATGAGCTGCTTGTAAATTTTGGAGATTAATCCTTTGTCAGTTGCTTCCTTTGCAAATATTTTCTCTCATTCTGAGGGTTGTCTTTTCATCTTGTTTATGGTTTCCTTTGCTGTGCAAAAGCTTTGAAGCTTCATTAGGTCCCATTTGTTTATTTTTGCTTTTATTTTCATTACTCTAGGAAGTGGGTCAAAAAAGACCTTGCTGTGGTTTACATCAAAGAGTGTTTTTCCTATGTTTCCCTCTAAGAGTTTTATAGTGTCTGGTCTTTTAGGTGTTTAAACGATTTTGAGTTTATTTTTGTCTATGGTGTTAGGGAGTGTTCTAATTTCATTCTTTTACATGTAGCTGTCCAGTTTTCCCAGCACCACTTATTGAAGAGGCTGTTTTTTCTCCACTGTATGTTCTTGCCTCCTTTGTCATAAATTAGGTGACCACATGTGCGTGGATTTATCTCTGGGCTTTTTATCCTGTACCACTGATCTATATTTCTGTTTTTGTGCCAGTACCATACTGTCTTGATTACTGTAACTTTGTAGTATAGTTTGAAGTCTGGGAGCCTGATTCTTCAAGCTCGGTTTTTCTTTCACAAGATTGCTTTGGCTGTTTTGGGTCTTTTGTGTTTGCATACAAATTGAAAAATTTTTTGTTCTAATTCTGTGAAGAATGCCATTGGTAATTTGATAGGGATTGAATTGAATTGCATTGAATCTGTAGATTGCTTTGAGTACTACCATCATTTTCACAGTACTGATTCTTCCAATCCAAGAACATGGTATATTTATCCATCTGTTTATGTCATCTTTGATTTCTTTCATCAGTGTCTTCTAGTTTTCTGCATACAGGTCTTTTGTCTCCTTTGGTCAGTTTATTCCTAGGTATTTTATTCTTTTTGTTGCGATGGTAAATGGGATTGTTTCCTTAATTTCTCTTTCTGATTTTTCCTTGTTAGTGTATAAGAATGTAAGAGGGCTTCCCTGGTGGCGCAGTGGTTGAGAGTCCGCCTGCCGATGCAGGGGACACGGGTTCGTGCCCCAGTCTGTGAGGATCCCACATGCCATGGAGCAGCTGGGCCCGTGAGCCATGGCCATTGAACCTGTGCGTCCAGAGCCTGTGCTCTGCAATGGGAGAGGCCACAACAGTGAGAGGCCCACATACTGCAAAAAAAAAAAAAAAAAAGAATGTAAGAGATTTCTGTGCATTAATTTTGTATCCTGCAACTTTACCAAATTCATCGATTAGTTCTAGTAGTTTTCTGGTGGCATCTTTAGGATTTTCTATCTATAGTATCATGTCATCTGCAAACAGTGACAGTTTTACTTCTCTTTTCCAATTTGTATTACTTTTATTTCTTTTTCGTCTCTGATTGCCATGGCTAGGACTTCCAAAACTATGTTGAATAAGAGTGGTGAGTGGATATCCTTGTCTTGTTCCTGATCTTAGTGGAAATGCTTTCAGTTTTTCACCATTGAGAACGATGTTGGCTATGGGTCTGTCATATATGGCCTTTATTATGTTGAGGTAGGTTCCCTCTATGCCCATTTTCTGGAGAGTTTTTATCATAAATGGGTGTTGAATTTTGTCAAAAGCTTTTTCTGCATCTATTGAGATAATCATATGGTTTTTATTCCTTAATTTGTTAATATGGTGTATCACACTGATTGATTTGCATATATTGAAGAATCCTTGCATTCCTGGGATATATCCCATTTGATCATGGTGTATAATCCTTTCAATGTGTTGTTGGATTCTGTTTGCTGGTATTTTATTGAGGATTTTTGCATCTATGTTCATCAGTGATATTGGTCTGTAGTTTTCTTTTTTTGTGATATCTTTGTCTGGTTTCGGTATCAGGGTGATGGTGGCGTCATAGAACGAATTTGGGAGTGTTCCTCCCTCTGCAATTTTTTGGAAGAGTTTGAGAAGGATAGGTGTTAGCTCTTCTCTAAATGTTTGATAGACTTCGCCTGTGAAACCATCTGGTCCTGGACTTTTGTTTGTTGGAAGATTTTTAATTACAGTTTCAATTTTATTACTTGTGATGGGTCTGTGTATATTTTCTAATTCTTCCTGGTTCAGTCTTGGAAAGTTGTACCTTTCCAAGAATTTGTCCGTTTCTTTGAGGTTGTCCATTTTATTGGCATGTAGTTGTTTGTAGTAGTCTCCTATAATCCTTTGTATTTCTGTGGCATCAGTTGTAACTTCTCCTTTTTCATTTCTAATTTTATTGGTTTGCATTCTCTCCCTTTTTTTCTTGAGTCTGGCTAAAGGTTTATCAATTTTGTTTATCTTCTCAAAGAACCAGCTTTTAGTTTTATTGATCTTTGCTATTGTCTTCTTTGTCTCTATTTGATTTATTTCTGCACTGAAATATGTAAGGAAAGTGTGATATGAAGGAAGATGTTATGTAAGGAAGTACTTTAAGAAACTGTACTTTATATTCATGTCCTTTAATCCTAACAACTATTCAAGTTATCCATTATTATGACCATTATTCAGACCAGAGTATTGACTGTAGGGGATTTTAATTAATCAGGGACACAATTTTTTTAATTTCCTGATCAGCAGCTAATTCTGAAATTAAAGTTTTTTTTCCATTTTGCCTTGAAGCCCATAGAGAAGTATAAATGGTTTGTTAGCCTTTACTCATATAGTTATGGACATTTAGATTGCTTCCTATATTTTACCTTTTTTATTTTCTATTTCATGCAATGCTGCAGCAAATATCCTCTTACCAGCTTACTTTTGTACATGTGAAAAAATTTCCCTGCAATGCTAAACATCTTCCCTGGGAGTTCACTTTTTTTGGGGGGGGATTTTTTTTTGATGTGGACCATTTTTAAAGTCTTTGTTGAATTTGTTACAATATTACTTCTGTTTTATGTTTTGGTTTGTTTGGCTGCAAGGCATGTGGGATCTTATCTCCCTGACCAGGGATCAAACCCACACCCCCTGCATTGGAAGGCGAAGTCTTAACCACTGGACTGCCAGGGAAGTCCCCCTGTGGCTTATTTCAATAGTTTAAATTCCCTCATAAAGCATCAGGGCATTCTCCTTTCTTACCCACCTCTAAACTGTTGTCCATAATATTTAAGTTTATTTCTAACAGTGTTCTGTTTACTGGACTTGTACTGAAGTTGCCTCCCCGCCTCCACACACAGAGCCGGTTTTCAAGTTTTTATTTGTGATTTTTTTTGTTGATTTTTATTCCTTTTTTCTATATTTGTCAGATGATAGGTGATAAAAGGATATTTAAAAGCTTTCATTTGCATTCCTTAAATTATTAGTGAGTTAGAACATATTTTCTCGTGATTATTTCTTCATTTGTGAACTGTTTACAGTTCGTTTTGGTATTTTGTTGTAGGAGCTCTACATTCATTCACTGATCCATGGATTCATGATTTCAATGCATTTTTACTGGGTGAATATTATTTGCCAGACACTCCAGCGAAAAGCCATGACCCAGATCTCTTTTTGAGATCTAGATGCTTATATTTACTGAAAGTGTCCACTTGGAGAAAGAAAAGTATTAGTAACCATCCATACATGCATGACTTGTCAAGGAAAACATACTCAGTTCAAAACACTTATCCCAAAGCCTCGCATGGCCACAAAGTAAAAATGAGGAGAGCACTGCCTCAGGATTAGGATTTCTGTGATCTCTACACTTATGGCAATAGTCTTAGAAATTACATAATATTTCTGAGTTTGCCTTTTCTAATTTATAAAATGGAAACATTTATAGCTATATGAGACAGTTGTTCTGAGGAGCAAAAGAACAAACTATATCAGGTGTCATACACAGCATATGGTACACAGGGCACTCAATAGATGTTAGTTCCTCTCCTATCCCATACTCATTCTTCCTGTATAGGAGATTCCCTTGATGTAATCCAAATAGCATGACTGACCAGGGGGGAAGGGTGGAGGGAAGGGATAGTTAGGGAGTTTGGGATTGACAAATAGCATGACTGTATGATGATAATTGGAAGTGTTAAGCAGAAGGGAGATATATAAGTTTCCATTATGTATTAACTTCTGTGTCCTATCTCTTTTCTGGAGTAACTTGTCAGTTAGTTTAGGAAGAAGGAAAACAATCACTGGATCAGCTCCATAGGGTTTGAAAAAGAAACCATCAAAACCATTACCCCAGGCTTCCCTGGTGGTGCAGTAGTTGAAAGTCCGCCTGCCGATGCAAGGGACGTGGGTTCGTGCCCCGGTCCGGGAGGATCCTGCATGCCGCGGAGCAGCTGGGCCCGTGAGCCATGGCCGCTGAGCCTGCGCATCCGGAGCTTGTGCCCCACAATGGGAGAGGCCACAACAGTGAGAGGCCCATGTACCGCAAAAACAAAATCATGTTTGTGCCTTTCCTCCCTATATTAGATTTCTAGGGCTTTCATAACAAAATACCACAGACTTGAGTGGCTTAAACAACAGAAATTTATTTTCTCAAAGTTCTGGAGGCTAGAAGCCCAAGGTAAAAGTTTCAGTATGTTTGGTTACTCCTGAGGCCTCCCTCCTTGGCTGACAGATGGCCACTTTCTTGCTGTATCCTTACATGGTCATTCCCAGGTCTGTGTTTTCTGTGTCCTAATCTCCTCCTTTAAGGACACCAGCTATATTGGTTTAGGGCCCTTCCATATGAACTTATTTTACCTTAAAAACCTTTTTAAAGGCCATATCTCCTCAAACAGCCACATTCTGAGGTACTAGGGGTTAGGATTTCAACATGAATTTTGGGGAGATACAATTCAGTCCATAACTCTCTCCTTATAGTCTCCATGTATGTATAAGTAATTCATAGACATTACATTTGGGTCTCATCTATCTGGAGACTCAACATTTTCTAAAGATCATGAAACCAGTATTAAATGTGCCCAAGTTTCTCCCCACTCTAACCATTGGGCTATGCAATGTTTTTCTGTGTTAGGCCTGAGACCAGACAGGGAAAATGATTACCCATGGTCCTGTATGCAAAGACCAATCTGATATTTGGGACTCAAGTCTCCTGTTTTCAGTCTATTGTACAGCAGACCCATCCTTATACTCTGTTATTGTCCTTTCTCCTTTCTGAGAATCAATGGGAGGCTGCTATTCCAATGTCAAAATGAAAGGTAAAAAAGATCAGCACCCATCAAATACAAAGTAATGATATCTGATAAGGGGTTAATATCCAAAATATTTAAGCAACTAATACAACTCAACAGCAAAATATTCCAAATGACCTGATTAAAAATAAAAGGATCTGAAAAGAAAATTTTCCAAAGAAGACATAGAGAGGGTAACAAGTACATGAAAAGATGCTTAGCATCATTAATTATTAAGGAAATGCAAATCAAAACCACAATGATATATCACCTCACACCTGTCAGAATGGCAATTATCAAAAAGACAAGAAATAACAAGTACTGGCGAGGGTGGGAGAAAAGGTAACCCTTGGGCACTGTTGATGGGAATGTTAATTGGTGCACATACTATGGAAAACATTATGGAAGTTCCTCCAAAAATTAAAAATAGAATTATCACATGTTCCAGCAATTCCACTTTCTTGGGATATTTATCCCAAGAAAATGAACACACTAACTCAAAAAGATATCTGCAACACCATGTTAACCTGCAGTATTATTTACAATACCCAAAACATAGAAACAATCTAAGTGTCCATCGATGGGTGAATGGATAAAGAATATGTTTATATACAACGGAAAATTACTCAGCTTTAAAAAAGGATGAAATCTTGCCATTTGGGACAAAATTGATAGACCGTGAGGGCATCACGCTGAATGAAATAAATCAGATAGAGAAATACAGATACCATAAGAACTCTGTTATATATGGAATCTGAAAAACAAAAAATGAAAACAAAAAGCAATCAAACAAACAAACCTGAGCTCATGGATATAGAGAACAGATTGGTGGTTGCCTGAGGTTGGGGGTAGGGATGGGCGAAATGGTTGAAGGGGGTCAAAAGGTACAAGCTTTCAGTTGTGAAATAAGTCAGGGGATGTAATGTACAACATGAAGGCTACAGTTAAAAATACTGTATTAAGCGAAAGAGAGGCATGGACATATATACACTACCAAACGTAAGGTAGATAGATAGTGGGAAGCAGCCGCAGAGCACAGGGAGATCAGCTCGGTGCTTTGTGACCGCCTGGAGGGGTGGGGTGGGATGGGGAGGGTGGGAGGGAGGGAGATGCATGAGGGAAGGGATGTGGGAACAGATGTATATGTATGACTGATTCACTTTGTTATAAAGCAGAAACTAATAAAAAATACTGTATTGCATATTTGAAAGTTGGTAAAGAGAATGGATCTTGAAAGTCCTTATCACAAGAAAAAAAATTATAACTATGTAAGTTGATGGATGTTAACTAAACTTATGTTGTGATCATTTCACAATATATATATATATTTATATATATATATAAATATTGAATCATTATATTGTACATACACACAAAATAATGAGGGGATGATTTGCTTCTTCCTCACCATAATTAGCTAACTCATCTACAAAGAAATGGCACAGAAGCTAATCCATCATATAAATATGTATACATTTCTTTTCCTGCTACTGCAAATCCTGATGATCTCTATGAATTGTTCATGTGTAAGTCATCTCTTTTGTTGGGGGAGAACACAGGAGAAACCATACATACATTTGTTGAAGTTTTACATTAGTATGTGTTAGATATCATCTATTGGGGTTTTTTTGAAGTATAATTGAATTACATTATTATGTTAGTTTCAGGTATACAGTAAAGTGATTCAGTTTTATATATATATATTTTTTCAGATTATTTTCTATTATAGGTTATTATAAGATACTGAATATGGTTCCCTGGCCTATACAGTAAAACCTTGTTGCTTATATATTTTATGTATATTAGCTTGTATCTGTTAATCCCATTCTCCTAATTTACCCCTCCTCTCCCTCCCTTTCACCTTTGGTAACCATAAATTTGTTTTCTGTATGTGTGAGTCTCTTTCTGTTTTGTATATAGATTCATTTGTAGTATTTTTTAGATTCCACATATAAGTGATATCATATAATATTTGTTTTTCTCTTTCTGACTTACATCACTTAGTATGATAATCTCTAGGTCCATCCACGTTGCTGCAAAAGGCAATATTTCATTTTATTTATGGCTGAGTAATACTTCATTGTATATATATACCACATCTTCTTAAACTAATCATCTGCTGAGGACACTTGGGTTCTTTTTTAAAATTTTTTCTTATTGAACTATGGTATATATAATGTTTCAGGTGTATAGCAAAGTGATTCAGTTATATATATATTTTATATATATATATATATATATTCTTTTTCAGATTCTTTTCCATTATAGGTTATTACAAGATATTGAATATAGTTCCCTGTGCCATACAGTAGGTCTTTGTTGTTTATCTATTTTATATATAGTAGTGTGTATCTGTATCTGTTAATGCCAAACTCCTACTTTCTTTCTCCCCCCCGCTTCCCCTTTGGTAACCACCAGTCTCTTCTCTATGTCTGTGAGTCTGTTTCTGTTTCATAGATAAATTCATTTGTGTCATATTTTAGATTCCACATATAAGTGATGTCATGTGATTTGTCTTTGTCTGACTTCACTTACTATGATAATCTCTAGATTATCCATGTTGCTGTAAATGGCGTTAATTTATTCTTTTTTATGGCTGCATAGTATTCCATTGTATATATACCACATTTTTTAACACCTTTATTAGATTATAATTGCTCTACAATGGCGTGTTAGTTTCTTCTTTATAACAAAGTGAATCAGCTATACATATGCATATATCCCCATATCACCTCCCTCTTGTGTCTCCCTCCCACCCTCCCTATCCCACCCCACTAGGTGGTCACAAAGCACCGAGCTGATCTCCCTGTGCTATGAGACTGCTTCCCACTAGCTATCGGTTTTACATTTGGTAGTGTATATATGTCCATGACACTCTCTCACTTCATCCCAGCTTACCCTTACCTGTATCCTCAAGCCCATTCTCTAGTAGGTCTGTCTTTGTTCCCATCTTGCCCTTAGGTTATTCATGACGAGAAGGAAATAAAAATAAAAACAAATAATAATAAAACAACAACAAAACAAACAAAACATTAAAAAATAGTAATAATTATGTTTTCTTGGGGTCTCAGCTGTCAGTATCCTTGCCCCTACCATGAGTCACAGCCAACCTCCACCTCCCTACGAGGCCCTCCAAAACCTCTAGGTAGGTGTCTGGTCCCTCTGTGGGCACTGTAGGGGCAGCTCAGACTCTGACGTGGCCCATCTCCTGTGTGTAATAGTCCCCAAAGCCCACAGCTGCTAGAACTAGACCGGTTTCAGTTTGGGGAACACTCATTGTCCATTCAGATATTCCATAGATGCAGGGTTTACCAAGCTGATCATGGGGATTTAATCTGTGGTTTGTGCAGCTTCATGGAAAGATTTTTGTTCCTCTTCCTTAATCACTCTGCCCCTGGGGTTCAGCTGTGGTTTTTGCCCCACCTCTGCCGGTGGGCTACCCACATTAGTCTGCTCCCGAGGCTTCCCTGGAGCACTCAGGTCTGCCCCAGCAAGGGCAGGGTGTGGAGATGGCACAACTGCCTGGGTCGCAGGGGCCCCGTTGGCGACAGCTGCGTGAGAAAGCCAACGGCCATGTGTGCGAGAGATCTGTCCCTAGTGGGAGCCTTTCCTAGTGCCTGGCAGCAGGTGTGAGAAGGCCCGCCCTGGTGGGGGCTTTTCCTAGCACCTGGGGGGGAGGGGTCGGTGTGTGGAGAGAGAGGCTGCAATGGTGGCTCCACCCCCTGCGTGTCATTCAAGAGTGGAGCCTTGCTTCTATGGCAGTCTGGGTTTCTTCCACAAGCATTCCTGGTTGTGGATTTCCTCCCTCCCATCCCCTCAGGCTGTCTCCTCACAGCCAACAGCAGTCCTCCCCACAGTTTGCTCTCCAATCCCCAGGTTCCAGCTCTCAAACCCCATGTATGGTGGACACACATCCCAGTCTGGGGCGCACAGGGCTGTGGCATGGACCATCTGTGTAAGTCTCACTCGATCCTGTCTGCCATAGACCGGCTGTTTCACCCTTCTCCAACAGCCTCAGATGCTCCCCCTTCTGTCCCAACTGATTTCCCCATTGGTGAGGGGGCTTCCTCGGATGCAGGAACCTCTCCTCTGCTTTAGCTCCCACCCCACTATGGGTGCAGATCCCATCCTGCTTCCTCTCCTCTTCTTTTTCCCTTCTTTCTTTCATCCTACCCAGTTATGCAGGGATCTCTCTTGTCCTTTCCAATGTCCAAGGTCTTTTGCTAGTGTTCAGCTGATGTTCTGTGAGAATTGTTTAATCTGTAGATGTATTCTTGATGCATTTGTGGGGAGAGATGAACTCCACATCCCCCTACGCCTCTGCCATCTTGGTTTCCTTCACGATTACTGTTTTTGATATCATATTTTACACTTAAGTGTTTTGTGCAGCCCTTAACTGCTTATTGTGGATACAGATGATTTTAATACTTTTGTCTTTTAACCTCCCTACTAACTTTGTGTGTGTGGATGATTTCCTACTTTTACTGTATGTTTGCCTTTACCAGTGAGCTTTTTCATTCCATAATTTTCTTGTTTCTAGTCATGACCTTTTTTTTCACCTAGAGATGTTCCTTTAACATCTGTTATAAAGCTGGTTTGGTGGTACTGAATTATTTTAGCTTTTGCTTATCTGTAAAGTTTTGATTTCTTCATTAAATCTGAATGAGTGCCTTGCTGGGTAGAGTATTCTTGGTTGTAGGCTTTCCCTTTCATCACTTTAAATATATTGCACCACTCCCTTCTGGCCTGCAGAGTTTCTGCTGAAAAATCAGCTGATAGCCTTATGGGAGTTCCCTTGTATGTTACTTGTGACTTTTCCCTTGCTGCTTTCAGTCTTCTCTCTTTATCTTCAATTTTCGTCATTTTGATTACAGTGTGTCTTGTTGTGTTCCTCTTTGGGTTAATCCTGTATGGGCCTCTTTGGGCTTCCAGGACTTGGGTGACTATTTCCTTTCCCAGATTAGGGAGGTTTTTGGCTATTATCTCTTCAAATAGTTTCTTGGGACCTTTCTCTTTCTCTTCTCCTTCTGAAACCCCTATAATGTAAATATTAGTGTGCTTGATGTTGTCCCAGAGGTCTCTTAAACTGCCCTCCTTTCTTTTCATTCTTTTTTCTTTTCTATGTTCTTCAGCAGTGATTTCCACAACCCTGTCTTCCTGCTCACTGATCCATTTTTCTGAATCATTTAGTCTACTTTTGAGTCCTTCTAGTGTATTTTTCATTTCATTTATTATATTCTTCATCTCTGTTTGGTTGTTCTTTATATTTTCTAACTCTTTGTTAAAACCTTCTGACTTCTCAGTCTGTGCATCCATTCTCCTCCCAAGTTCTTTGATCATCTTTACAATCATTACTTTGAACTCTTTCTCAGGTAGATTGCCTATCTCCATTTCACTTAGTTCTTCTAGGGTTTTAACTTTATCCTTTGTCTGGAACATATTCCTCTGCTGCCTCATTTTGTCTAAGTTGCTATTTGTATTTTTATGTATCTGGTAGGTTAGTTATGTTTCTCAACCTTGGAGAAGTCACCCTCTGTAGGAGGCATCCTATGTGTCCCAGCAGTACATTCCCCTCTCATCACCCAATGTATATGCTCTAGGGTTTCCCCTTAAGAGGGCTGTATGGGTCCTTTTGTTGTGGTGGGCTGACTTTGTGGGTGGCGTGGTAGGCTTGGTTGGCCCTAGTCTGGTTGGTTGCCAGGTCCTGCCTTGTACTGATGCTGCTGGCTGCTGTTTAGCAGGGTCCGATCATGAGGTGGCTCATTGAGGAATCCTAGGGGGCCCCAGGGCTAGTGCTGGCTCACTGGTGGGTGGAGCCAGTGTCCCAAAGCCTCTGGGGCTATTGCTCACCCATTGGCAGTTGAAGCTAGATCCTGAGGTTACTGCCACACTAGTGGCAGGCAGAGCTGGTTTCTGGAGTCTGTCTGCAGGACCCAGGGATCCCAGAACTTGTTTCAGATCATTGATGGGGGAGGGTGGTTCCTGACACAGGTGGGTATGGGGTCCGGGGTGTGCTGAAGGTTGCGTAGGCCGCTAGCATGCAGGGTCAGGGCCCAGCTGGTACTAGGGTAGGGTCTGGCCTGCATGCTTGGATTGTAGTTTTCTTACTTCTGCTGTCTACTCCCTGGTGGTTGAGGATGGTTTAGAGGCTTGTGTAGGCTTCCTGGTGGGAGGGTCTGATGCCTGTCCACTGCTCAGTGGAGCTTGATCTTGGCACTCTGGTGGGCTAGACTGTGTCTAAGGGTGTGTCCAGAGGTGGCTATGGGCTCTTTATCCTTTAGGCAGCCTGTCTGCTGATGGATGGCACTGTGTCCCGACCCAGTTGGATATTTGGCCTGAGGTGTCCCAGCACTGGAGCCTATAGGCTGTTGGTTGACACCAGGTCTTGGAACTAATGAGCCAATATGTCAGCTGCCAGGAGTGTTCACAGGGTTGAATATTCCCCAGTATGTCTGACACCACGTCCATGTCCCCAGGGTGAGCCACAGCCACTCCCCCCCACAGCTCTACAGGAGACTCTCCAAGCCCAGCAGGTAGGTCTGGCCTAGGCTCCTATCAAATCAATGCTTTTGTCCTGGTCCTGGCACATGTGAGATTGTGTGCACCCTTTAAGAGTGAAACCTCTATTTCTGCCAGCCCTGTGGGGCTCCTGCAATTAAGTCCCATTGGCTTACAAAGACAAATTCTGGGGGCTCGTCTGACAAGATTTCCCTCCCGGAAGGACAGTGAATGTCAAGGTAATAACACTGTGTGGTTTCAGTCTTGGTTCTGTCATGGGTGCGAGCTAGAGGGTTATTTTCTCTTAGCTTTTGGCCAGGTTGCATGATAGATTTCGAGAGTGATTTTGTGTCTGTCTTATCCCTAGGAGGGTGGTCCCTCCCATTTAGTTATCTGAGGGGTCCATCAGAGGTGACATGGAGTTTCTGCTTCATTTAGGGCCTTGTCTCCCAGTGGTGGGGGCCTGGACCCAGATACACACGAGACAGAAAGCATAGAGACCAAGTTCTCGAAGACAAGCCCAGACCGGGACCCTGATCTGCACATCTAAGTCTCCTGATTTAGTGGATAGTTTTCACAGATTTCTCACAAGATGGACCTCCCCTCTGGGTTGATCTTATGCCTGACATGTCCACCAACAGAGGGCTGGATGATCACCTATGGTCCATCTACATCTGGTGGATTATGCAGTTATAGAAGCAATGAGGACTCCCTCTCTGTACTGCTACGGAGTCGTCTCCAGGATATATTGTTCAGTGAAAAACCAAGGTGCACAAAATTGTGTAGAGCTGCTGCTGTCTAATACAGTAGCCACTAGCCATACTTAACTATTTAAAATTTAATTAGATTAAATTAAATAATTTAAAAATTAGTTCCTCAGTCACAGTAGACACATTTTAGGTGCTCAGCCTCTTAGGTAGCCAGTGGCTACTGTGTGGGACACACAGATACACAGCATTTTCATTTCTGCAGAAATTTCTATTGCACAGCACTGGAGTAGAATATGCCACCTTTTATGTATGAAAAGGGGAGAAAACTAATATACATGTTATAATTGATTATATTTTTTGGAAAGGTTAAAACAAAACTGATATGAATGATTTCTTATAGGTGACAGAAGAGCAGCCCAGGATGGAAGGACATGATATATAGTCTCATAACAAATATAATACATATTTACCAGCTCCATGCACTTAAAGGACAAGAAACAAGACCAACCCAGTAGCAATGAGCAACTCTTGTTCCAGACTGAATGTTATAAAAACATTTCCCACTAAAAGGAACCAGGCTTCCTTAGAGAAATGGCTGATACCAGGTCTGGATAGGTATTGTACCAGATGAGTCTAGGCCAGATTCCATTACCAGAAAGTATGTCAAGGACACAAAAGACACAAAAGATGGGGGTTACAGAGACTGAGGAAGGAAAATTTGAACACCAAAAACAATGATGACTGCAATGTATTAAAACCAGAAATATATGAACATATATGAAAGAACAAATAAAACCAACTTGCTGTTCACCTTTGGAGGGTCTCAGGGAAACAAATCACTATTTTTGAAAGTGGAAATACTGTAAAAGAATTAAACATTCATCCTTCCCTTCTGTGTGGACCAAACCTCAAGGTAACCTTGTAGTTTAGGAGGGGAAGTTTGTTTTATAGAAGAATTCTAGCTAATAAATTATAAAATTAAAACATCATACTTGGGCTTCCCTGGTGGCGCACTGGTTGAGCGCCCGCCTGCCGATGCAGGGGACATGGGTTCTTGCCCCAGTCCGGGAAGATCCCACATGCCATGGAGCAGCTGGGTCTGGGAGCCATGGCCGCTGAGCCTGCGTGTCCCGAGCCTGTGCTCCGCAACGGGAGAGGCCACAACAGTGAGAGGCCCGCGTACCACAAAAAAAACAAAAATAAAAGAAACAAAAAAACCCATCATCCTTTACAACCACTAATGAAATGTAGATCTAGGCCATAATCTTTAAGGGGCTACAAAAGCCATGAGTTAAAAGGCAGATGGGAAATTTCATAATGGGTGGACCAGGCTGATAACACCTGGACCCAGTGATCAGTCTCAAGGGCACAGGAGGAGAGACAGCCTGACATGATGAGGCTCCTGACGTAGTGCTATAGGACGTACAACACCACTTCTCAGGTACTTTTGCCACAAATCTGAATCCGAGCAAACCTCTATATGTACAGTAATTACCAATTTAGAGGAAATAGGATGGGCCAGAGGAACAGAACAAACAGCACGATAGAGATACAATCAGCATAATTCAGAATGCAAATTTTCACATGAAAAAGATCCAGTTGAAGTAAATAAATGGAGATTAAAGGAAGAGCAGGGTAGGGCTTCCCTGGTGGCACACTGGTTGAGAGTCCGCCTGCCGATGCAGGGGACACGGGTTCGTGCCCCGGTCCGGGAAGATCCCACATGCCACGGAGTGGCTGGGACTGTGAGCCATGGCTGCTGAGCCTGCGCGTCTGGAGTCTGTGCTCTGCAATGGGAGAGGCCACAAAAGTGAGAGGCCCACATATGGCCAAAAAAAAAAAAAAAAGAAGTGCAGGGTATTTGGATGTAAAGAGACTTAACATTTTAGAGAAATTAAAATTTAAACCACATAATATTCCACAACGTGCCTACAAGAACAAAAAAAATGAGAAAGATGGAAAATAGCAAGTATTGGCAAGGATATGGAGAAGAACTCTCACACACTGCTGGTTGGAGTAATTTTTTTTTACATCTTTATTGGAGTATAATTGCTTTATAATGGTGTTTTAGATTCTGCTTTATAACAAAGTGAATCACTTATACACGTACATATGTTCCCATATCTCTTCCCTCTTGCATCTCCCTCCCTCCCACCCTCCCTATCCCACCCCTCTAGGTGGTCACAAAGCACCGAGCTGATCTCCTTGTGCTATACGGCTGCTTCCCACTAGCTATCTATTTTACATTTGGTAGTGTATATATGTCCATGCCACTCTCTCGCTTTGTCACAGCTTACTCTTCCACCTCCCCATATCCTCATGTCCATTCTCCAGGAGGTCTGTATCTTTATTCCTGTCTTACCCCTAGGTTCTTCATGACATTTTTTTCCTTAAATTCCATTTATATGTGTTAGCATACGGTATTTGTCTTTCTCTTTCTGACTTATTTCACTCTGTATGACTGACTCTAGGTCCATCCACCTCATTACAAATAGCTCAATTTCATTTCATTTTATGGCTGAGTAATATTCCATTGTATATATGTGCCACATCTTCTTTATCCATTCATCTGATGATGGACACTTCAGTTGTTTCCAACTCCGGGCTATTGTAAATAGAGCTGCAATGAACATTTTGGTACATGACTCTTTTGGAATTATGGTCTTCTGAGGGTATATGCCCAGTAGTTGGATTGCTGGGTCATATGCTAGTTCTATTTGTAGTTTTTTAGGAACCTCCATACTGTTCTCCATAGTGGCTGTACCAATTCACATTCCCACCAGCAGTACAAGAGTGTTCCCTCGTCTCCACACCCTCTGCAGCATTTATTGTTTCTAGATGTTTTGATGATGGCCATTCTGACTGGTGTGAGATGATATCTCATTGTAGTTTTGATTTGCATTTCTCTAATGATTAATGATGTTGAGCATTCTTTCATGTGTTTGTTGGCAGTCTGTATATCTTCTTTGGAGAAATGTCTATTTAGATCTTCTACCCATTTTGGGATTGGGTTGTTTGTTTTTTTGTTATTGAGCTGCATGAGCTGCGTGTAAATTTTGCAGATTATTCTTTTGTCAGTTGCTTCATTTGCAAATATTTTCTCCCATTCTGAGGGTTGTCTTTTGGTCTTATTTATGGTTTGCTTTGCTGTGCAAAAGCTTTGCAGTTTCATTAGGTCCAATTTGTTTATTTTTGTTTTTCCATTTCTATACAAGGTGGGTCAAAAAGGATCTTGCTGTGATTTATGTCATAGAGTGTTCTCCGTATGTTTTCCTCTAAGAGTTTGATAGTTTCTGGCCTTACATTTAGGTCTTTAATCCATTTTGAGCTTATTTTTGTGTATGGTGCTAGGGAGTGTTCTAATCTCATAATTTTACATGTACCTGTCCAGTTTTCCCAGCACCACTTATTGAAGAGGCTGTCCTTTCTCCACTGTACATTCCTGCCTCCTTTACCAAAGATAAGGTGACCATATGTGTGTGGGTTTATCTCTGGGCATTCTATCCTGTTCCATGGATCTATATTTCTGTTTTTGTGCCAGTACCATACTGTCTTGATTACTGTAGCTTTGTAGTGTAGTCTGAAGTCAGGGAGCCTGATTCCTCCAGCTCCATTTTTCATTCTCAAGATTGCTTTGGCTATTCGGGGTCTTTTGTGTTTCCATACAAATTGTGAAATATTTTGTTCTAGTTCTGTGAAAAATGCCAGTGGTCGTTTCATGGGGATTACATTGAATCTGTAGATTGCTTTGGGTAGTAGAGTCATTTTCACAATGTTGATTCTTCCAATCCAAGAACATGGTATATCTCTCCATCTATTTGTATCATCTTTAATTTCTTTCATCAGTGTCTTATAATTTTCTGCATACAGGTCTTTTGTCTCATTAGGTAGGTTTATTCCTAGATATTTTATTCTTTTTGTTGCAATGGTCAATGGAAGTGTTTTCTTGATTTCACTTTCAGATTTTTCATCATTAGTGTACAGGAATGCCAGAGATTTCTTTGCATTAATTTTGTACCCTGCTACTTTACCAAATTCATTGATTAGCTCTAGTAGTTTTCCGGTAGCATCTTTAGGATTCTCTATGTATAGTATCATGTCATCTGCAAACAGTGACAGCTGTACTTTTTCTTTTCCGATTTGGATTCCTTTCATTTCCTTTTCTTCTCTGATTGCTGTGGCTAAAACTTCCAAAACTCTGTTGAATAAGAGTGGGAGAGTGGGGAACCTGGTCTTGTTCCTGATCTTAGTGGAAATGCTTTCAGTTTTTCACCATTGAGGACGATGTTGGCTGTGGATTTGTCAGATATGGCCTTTAATATGTTGAGGAAAGTTCCCTCTATGCCTCCTTTCTGGAGGGTTTTTTATCATAAATGGGTGTTGAATTTTGTTGAAAGCTTTCTCTGCATCTATTGAGATGATCGTATGGTTTTTCTCCTTCAGTTTGTTAATATGGTGTATCACGTTGACTGATTTGCGTATATTGAAGAATCCTTGCATTCCTGGAGTAAACTCCACTTGATCATGGTGTATGATCCTTTTAATGTGCTGTTGGATTCTGTTTGCTAGTATTTTGTTGAGGATTTTTACATCTATGTTCATCAGTGATATTGGCCTGTAGTTTTCTTTCTTTGTGACATCCTTGTCTGGTTTTGGTGTCAGGGTGATGTTGGCCTCCTAGAATGAGTTTGGGAGTGTTCTTCCCTCTGCTATATTTTGGAAGAGTTTGAGAAGGATAGGTGTTAGCTCTTCTCTAAATGATAGATAGAATTCGCCTGTGAAGACATCTGGTCCCGGGCTTTTGTTTGTTGGAAGATTTTTAATCACCATTTCAATGTCAGTGCTTGTGATTGGTCTGTTCATATTTTCTATTTCTTCCTGATTCAGTCTTGGCAGGTTGTGCATTTCTAAGAATTTGTCCATTTCTTCCAGGTTGTCCATTGTATTGGCATAGAGTTGCTTGTAGCAATCTCTCATGATCTTTTGTATTTCTGCAGTGTCAGTTGTTACTTCTCCTTTTTCATTTCTAATTTTATTGATTTGAGTCTTCTCCCTTTTTTTCTCGATGAGTCTGGCTAATAGTTTATCAATTTTGTTTATCTTCTCAAAGAACCAGCTTTTAGTTTTATGGATCTTTGCTATCGTTGCCTTCATTTCTTTTTCATTTATTTCTGATCTGATCTTTATGATTTCTTTCCTTCTTTGAACTTTGGGGTTTCTTTGTTCTTCTTTCTATAATTGCTTTAGGTGCAAGGTTAAGTTGTTTATTCGAGATGTTTCCTGTTTCTTAAGGTAGGATTGTATTGCTATAAACTTCCCTCTTAGAACTCCTTTTGCTGCATCCCATCAGTTTTGGTTCGTCATGTCTCCATTGTCATTTCTTTCTAGGTATTTTTTGATTTCCTCTTTTATTTCTTCAGTGATAACTTCGTTCTTAAGTAGTGTATTGTTTAGCCTCCATGTGTTTGTATTTTTTACAGATCTTTTCCTGTACTTGATATCTAGTCTCATAGTGTTGTGGTCAGAAAAGATACTTGATACAATTTCAATTTTCTTAAATTTACCAAGGCTTGTTTTGTGACCCAAGATATGATCTATCCTGGAGAAGGTTCCATGAGCATTTGAGAAAAATGTGTATTCTGTTGTTTTTGGATGGAATGTCCTATAAATATCAATTAAGTCCATCTTGTTTAATGTATCATTTAAAGCTTGTGTTTCCTTATTTATATTCATTTTGCATAATCTGTCCATTGGTGAAAGTGGGGTGTTAAAGTCCCCTACTATGAATGTGTTACTGTCGATTTCCCCCTTTATGGCTGTTAGTATTTGCCTTATGTATTGTGGTGCTCCTATGGTAGGTGCACAAATATTTTAAATTTTTATATCTTCTTCTTGGATTGATCCCTTGATCATTATGTAGTGTCCTTCTTTGTCTCTTCTAATAGTCTTTATTTTAAAGTCTATTTTGTCTGAAATGAAAATTGCTACTGCAGCTTTCTTTTGGTTTCCATTTGCATGGAATATCTTTTTCCATCCCCTTACTTTCAGTCTCTATGTGTCTCTAGGTCTGAAGTGGGTCTCTTGTAGACAGCATATATATGGGTCTTGTTTTTGTATCCATTCAGCCAATCTGTGTCTTTTGGTGGGAGCATTTAGTCCATTTACATTTAAGGAAATTATCGATATGTATGTTCCTATTCCCATTTTCTTAATTTTTTTGGGTACGTTATTGTAGGTCTTTTCCTTCTATTGTGTTTCTTGCCTAGAAAAGTTCCTTTAACATTTGTTGTAAAGCTGGTTTGGTGGTGCTGAACTCTCTGAGCTTTTGCTTGTCTGTAAAGGTTTTAATTTCTCCATCAAATCTGAATGAGATCCTTGCTGGGTAGAGTAATCTTGGTTGCAGGTTTTTCTCCTTCATCACTTTAGATATGTCCTGCCAGTCCCTTCTGGCTTGTAGAGTTTCTGCTGAAAGATCACCTGTTAACCTTATGTGGATTCCCTTGTGTGTTATTTGTTGTTTTTCCCTTGCTGCTTTTAATGTTTTCTTTGTATTTAATTTTTGACAGTTTGATTATTATGTGTCTTGGCATGTTTCTCCTTGGATTTATCCTGTATGGGACTCTCTGTGCTTCCTGGACTTGATTAACTATTTCCTTTCCCATATTAGGGAAGTTTTCATCTATAATCTCTTCAAATATTTTCTCAGTCCCTTTCTTTTTCTCTTCTTCCTCTGGAACCCCTATAATTCGAATGTTGGTGCCTTTAATGTTGTCCTAGAGGTCTCTGAGACTGTCTTCAGATCTTTTCATTGTTTTTTCTTTATTGTGCTCTGCAGTAGTTTTTCCCACTATTTTATCTTCCACGTCACTTATCCGTTCTTCTGCCTCAGTTATTCTGCTATTGATCCCATCTAGAGTATTTTAAATTTTATTTATTGTGTTGTTCATCATTGCTTGTTTCATCTTTAGTTCTTCTAGGTCCTTGTTAAATGTTTCTTGCATTTTCTCTATTCTATTTCCAAGATTTTGTATTATCTTTACTATCATTATTCTGAATTATTTTTCAGGTAGACTGACTATTTCCTCTTCATTTGTTAGGTCTGGTGGGTTTTTATCTTGCTCCTTCATCTGCTTTGTGCTTTTCTGTCTTCTCATTTTGCTTATCTTACTGTGTTTGGGGTCTCCTTTTTGCAGGTTGCAGGTTCGCAGTTCCCGTTTTTTTTGGTGTCTGTCCCCAGTGGCTAAAGTTGGTTCAGTGGGTTGTGTATGGTTCCTGGTGGAGGGGATTATTGCCTGTGTTCTGGTGGATGAGGCTGGATCTTGTCTTTCTGGTGGGCAGGCCTACGTCTGGTGGTGTGTTTTGGGGTGTCTGTGGGCTTATTATGATTTTAGGCTGCCTCTCTGCTAGTGGGTGGGGTTGTGTTCCTGTCTTGCTAGATGTTTGGCATAGGGTGTCCAGCACTGTAGCTTGCTGGTCGTTGAGTGAAGCTGGGTGCTGGTGTTGAGATAGAGATCTCTGGGAGATTTTCGCCGTTTGATATTATGTGGAGCTGGGAGGTCTCTTGTGGACCAGTGTCCTGAAGTTGGCTCTCCACCTCAGAGACACAGCACTGACTCCTGGTTGCAGCACCAAGAGCCTTTCATCCACACGGCTCAGAATAAAAGGGAGGAAAAGTAGAAATAAAGAAAGAGAAAGAAAGAAAGAAAGAAAGAAGAAAGAGAAAGAAGATAAAGTAAAATAACGTTATTAAAATAAAAAATAATTATTAAGAAGAAAATTTTTTTAAAAGGAAAAAAAATAAAAATGGATGGATAGAACCCTAGGACAAATGGTGAAAGCTAAGCTATACAGACAAAATCTCACACAGAAGCATATACATACACACTCACAAAAAGAGGAAAAGGGGAAAAAATAAAAAAATCTTGCTCTCAAAGTACACCTCCTCAATTTGGGATGATTTGTTGTCTGTTCATGTATTCCACAGATGCAGGGTACATCAAGTTAATTGTGGAGATTTAATCCGCTGCTCCTGAGGCTGCTGGGAGAAATTTCCCTTTCTTTTCTTGCTCACACAGCTCCTGGGGCTCACCTTTGGTTTTCGCCCTGCCTCTGCGTGTAGGTCGCCGGAGGGCGTCTGTTCTTGGCTCAGATGGGACGGAGTTAAAGGAGCAGCTGATTTGGGGGCTCTGGCTCACTCAGGCTTGGGGGGAGGGAGGGGTACGGAGTGCGGGGCGAGCCTGCAGTGGCAGAGGCTGGCGGGATGTTGCACCAGCCTGAGGTGCGCCGTGCGTTCTCCCGGGGAAGCCGTCCCTGGAGCCCGGGACCCTGGCAGTGGTGCGCTGCACAGGCTCCCGGAAGGGAGGTGTGGATAGTGACCTGTGCTCGCACACAGGCTTCTTGGTGGCGGCAGCAGCAGCCTTAGTGTCTCATGCCCGTCTCTGGGGTCCGCGCTTTTAGCCACAGCTCACGCCCGACTCTAGAGCTCCTTTAAAAGCAGCGCGCTTAATCCCCTCTCCTCGTGCACCAGGAAACAAAGAGGGAAGAAAAAGTCTCTTGCCTCTTTGAAAAAGTCTCTTGCCTCTTCGGCAGGTCCAGACTTTTTCCCGGACTCCCTCCCGGCTAGCCGTGGCACACTAACCCCCTTCAGGCTGTGTTCACACCGCCAACCCCAGTCCTCTCTGTGCGCTCCGACCGAAGCCCGAGCCTCAGCTCCCAGCCCCGCCCACCCCGGCGGATGAGCAGACAAGCCTCTCGGGCTGGTGAGTGCCGGTCAGCACCGATTCTCTGTGCGGGAATCTCTCCCTTTTGCCCTCCGCACCCTTGTTGCTGCGCTCTCCTCCGCGACTCGGAAGCTTTCCCCCTCCACCACCTGCAGTCTCCGCCTGCAAAGGGTCTTCCTAGTGTGTGGAAACCTTTCCTCCTTCACAGCTCCCTCCCACTGGTGCTGGTCCCGTCCCTATCCTTTTGTCTCTGTTTATTCTTTTTTCTTTTGCCCTACCCAGGTATGTGGGGAGTCTCTTGCCTTTTGGGAGGTCTGTGGTCTTCTGCCAGTGATCAGTAGGTGTGCTGTAGGAGTTGTTCCACGTGTAGATGAATTTCTGGTGTATCTGTGGGGAGGAAGTTGATCTCCTTGTCTTACTCTTCCGCCATCTCCCCCCCAGGCCTCTATTGGTTCTGTTTCTGACTAATACAGATTTTGGTACCAAAGGTGGTTCTAAAGGAAGAGAAACTTAAGCATGAGTTTTGTGAATTGACCTTGGATTTCTGGAATTGGTTCTCTAATCTGATCAGAAATAAAGGTGCTATGGACTGTATTTCCAGTAGTAAAGAGAGCTCTGATAGTCCATGGTGTGATCTGGGAATAGATACAACCCAAATGTCACCACTGTAGACACCTAATCAACCACTTATAAGAAGAAAGGATGTGGGTGACTGTGTATATGATACTTTCAAAAATTTTTTCAAAATAACAAATATAATGAGATTGGCTGATTGCTCCTAATGTCACTAGATGAAATGGAGAAAGAAAAGGATGTGCTCAGGGATTGGAACTCCCTGCTCAAGCACTTCATAAATGATCTGTAAGCTTCCATTTGTGCCCTGAAGGTGACCATTATTTCCTGTAGCCACAAGGTGAAATTGCTGAAAATCAAATGCAAAACCTCATCCTACAAAAAGGCAAGCCACTGACTGAAGGAAAATATTTGTAAATCATGTATCTGATAAAGGACTTGTACACAGAGTAAAGAATCAAAAGTCAATAAGAAGTAAACAGACACACTCAGATAAATTGACAAAGGATTTCAAGAGATACTTCATCAAAGAAGATATAGTCATGGCAAAGAAACACATGAAAATATGCTCATCATTATAATCATTGAGGAACCGTAATTGAAAACTACAATTAGGTACCACTACACCTGATGGGGAATGGTCACGAGGAAAAAGACTGACCAAATCAAGTTTTGGCCAGGTTGTGGGGAATGGAACTCTCACACACTAATGGTGGCAATGAAAATTGTGTGACCACCTTGGAAAACAGTTTGTTTCTTACAATGTTAATCTTTCATCTACCATATGATCCAGCTGTTGCACTGGTAAGGATGTATTCTAGAGGAAGAAGGCAAATGTCCATGCCAAGACTTACACACCAGTGTTCACAGCAGCTTTATTTAAGAGAAACCCAATTTGGAAACAACCCAAATGTCCCTCAGGAGGTGAATGAATAAAGCAAATGTGGCATATCCATATACTGGATTACTACCCAGCAATAAAAAAAAAATACTATTGACACATGCAACAAAATAGATTAACCAAAAAATAAATAGGTGTCCAGTTTCTAGCCTGACGTGTAAGGAGCTTCACAGTCGGCACTCCATCCTAACAAGTAAAAAGCCAAACAGGGCCTCCCTGGTGGCGCAGTGGTTGAGAGTCCGCCTGCCGATGCAGGGGATACGGGTTCGTGCCCCGGTCTGGGAGGATCCCATATGCCGCGGAGCGGCTGGGCCCGTGAGCCATGGCCGCTGGGCCTGCGCATCCGGAGCCTGTGCTCCGCAACGGGAGAGGCCACAACAGTGAGAGGCCCGCGTACCGCAAAAAGAAAAAAAAAAAAAAAAAGCCAAACAAACTGAAAAAACAACTCTTCTCAGATCTATCAGAGAAGTGAGGTCACAAGGCAAATTTGTCTCCAAAATTGAATACAGAGAATACAACCTACCAGAGCAAAACCTCATCAGCAGAGACCTCCGTGGGAACCAGTATCAGTGTAGGAAAACCCAAAATGTAAGTGTTGGGGTCTCTTGGAAGCTGCTGCCTTTGAACCTGGAGTAGAAGCTCCAGCAGCCATCAGGACACAGATCCTCAGAACCTGCCTCCTTCAGACACCTGATATGAGCAAGGCCACCAGCATGAGGAGCTGCACAGGGAGAGACAGATCCAGCGCATGTTATAATGTCCTTCTCACAAGGCCCTTTTCTTCTCCTTTCCTTGTTTGTACCCTAAGAACAAAGTGGAAAAGGAATAAGAAGTGGCCTGAATTCATGCAAACATTCATGATCCTGGAATAATGATAGGGCCATTGGCTTACTCATGTGCTATCATTCAGTGTTCTCAAGCAATCCTGTGGGTAAAGCATTCTTCTCCCCATTTTACAGAGGGGGAAGCTGAGGCTTAGAGAGAGTTATTACCTGTGTCAACTACAAGTTGGCACTTGCCATGGTCACTTGCCATCTACCTCTATAAGGATTAAATCAGTTGCCGCTGCAGCTGATTACCTTCACACCCCCTGAAAGGAATTCAGGGTGGAGATCAGGAATGAGGCACTCTGTGCTCCGAGAAAAACTGGCAGAACAGGTCTTCAGATAGTTAGGTATTTTCAGGAGCTGATTTTATGAGCCCAATTCTTGCATCTCCTCATATCTAGAAAAGTACTAAATTCCTTCATGGTGACCTCTGCTCCTCGTGACTAGCAGTAACCCTTGCGAGACCTGAAAAAAAAAGTGCTTTATTGCATGTACTCCCCCTTTACCAAAATCACATATATACTGACCTTCCCCCCCTACCTCTTTAGAGCAGTTTCTCAGAGCTATCTGAAATGCTGTCTCCCGGGCTATAGTCCTCATTTTGCCCCAAATAAAACTTAACTTGCAACTCTCACGTTGTGCACTTTTTTTAAGTCGATACCTGTCTCACCTCCTGTGCCCCTCCTTTAGAAGGAAAGTGGCTTCCAGACACCCCTGGAGCAGGACACCACACTCACTGGGGCCAGGAGGGACCCCAATGGCTTTACCTTCGAGACAGTGGAGGCACCAAGCCCCAAAGCGGGGAAGAGGTGACCTGGATGTGGATCCCTTTGTCTCCCCACACACCAGCGTGGTCCAGCCCCCACTGGGGACCCACACCCTGAGCTGAGTCCCAAACACCTGAAGGCGGGAGCTGCTTTTTTCCCCAGTTTATGTCTGTCTCCCTTAAAAAGTCGTCACGGTCACCACCATGACGTTAGGTTTCCACAGCAACCGTGATGTGCAGCCCTGTCCTCCACACTGAAATGCCTCCTATGTTGTAGCCATCATTTGCAGTCTTGAGAAGCTGCATCCTCTCAGCCACACAACACCACGGGTTTTGTCATCTGCATGAGGAGCTCTGCACTGGGACATAAAAATCCGTGAATACCCAGCACATATTTGACACATCCTCATCCATACATCTATTCATCCAGTTAACAGGCATTAAGACCAAACTTTACACGATCTCTTTGGTTAAGTTTTAGGCTTCTCCAGAATGGAAACAAGGAATTAAAGTGTGGAAAGGCAGGTGTGGTAATCTCAGTTGTTAAATCTAGGAAGAGATGGCTCCTTCCCATTAAGATTTCAATCTGCTCAACTTTCTTATAATTGATGATTTTAAAATATGCTTCAAGCCCTATACCCTCTCCACATCTCTAGTTACTGTCCTCTTTACATAGATTCTCCCCTTGCACGGAAGTTCTACCAAGAATTCTGCACACTCAGTTCACATCTCTCTGCACCTCCCTTCCAACTCTGTCTTCATCCCTCATCTAACAGGGCTATGTTCCCCCACACTTCCACTGACATTACACTTGCCAACTCAACCACCACTTATTTGTCACACTTATACTGTAGATCCAGAATGTTGAAATAATTTTTCAAATAGAGACAAGTAGGTATTTCCTCAAGAGAAAAGGATTTCCCTTCCACAGGGAAGAATTTAAATACTTGGGTATAGACAAGGAATTACATTACAGGGCAATCAGTTACCGAAAAGCTCAAGCTGTAACATACCTTCCATGGAGGTAGAGTTAGATAACATGAAGGCTGTGCTTTTGACAATTGGCTTTCAAATGACGCACACATTTTCTCGGACATATCTCATAATTTTACTTCACTGAAAAGGATTTTGCAAATATATTAAGTGAAAGTTAGCAATAATTATTTTCTTGGTCACTTCAATAACCTTTGTTTTATCTGTTTATTTTTTTCTCAAGGGATTACCAAGTATGGAATAAAATTGTCTGAAATTATATTGTTGTTCCAAGCTCTGCCATGAAAATATATTGTCTGAAAGCACTGTGTGATATACCATATTTGGACAATATATTGGTAGGTACAGGGAACTCTTTTGCAGTTTCCTGACTGTTAAGTCAAAATTCTCTTACTGCATTGTAGAAATTGTGATGCTTGACTTTCTTTTGGGATGTATCCATTAAGTAAGAAAAAAAACAACCTACAAAATCCATATACATCAATCCATATTGATATCAATAAATGTTTGAATTAATAAAGAAATGGGTGATGAGAGTAACTGTCTTTATCAAATAATTCCAAATAATACATGTTGATACCCTGCCTCTATGAGGTGAACCTGAAATCTGCCTTCTACCTCTGAGGGTAGGGCAGACTTTGTGACTCACTTCTGAAGAACAGAGGAGGAAATTGGAAAACAGTTACTGTACACTGGAGAAACTGGGCAAACAGCACCTTAACCCACTGACGAAGGTCAACATCTCCAGTGACCCAGTGATGTCACGTGTGTACCATGTCCTCCCAGATATGATGTGATGGGAAGGGCACTTCAACTCTGTGGTATTCTTTCTCAAAACCCACAACCACAGGCTAATCACAAGAAAAGTAAGAGACTACGCCTGTACTCTTCAAGATTATCAAGGTCATGAAAACAGTCTGGCAGTTCCTCAAACAGTTAAACAGAGAGTTACCATACGACCCAGCAGTTCCACTCCTAGGTACACATCCAAGAGAAATGACAACATATGTCTACATAAAAACTTGTACGTGAATGTACGTAGCATCATTATTCACAGCAGCCAAAAGTGGAAACAACCCAAATATCCACCAATTAAAGAATGGGTAAATAAAATGTGGTGTACTATTTGGCAATAAAAAGGAATGAAGTGCTGATACATGCCATAACATAGATGAACATTGAAAACATTATACCAAGTGAAGGAAGCCAAATATGCAAAAGACCACATAGTATATGATTCTATCTATATGCAATGTCCAGAAAAAGGCAATTAGTATAGCTGTACCCAAGGAATTCCCCGCTTTACACCCAGACTTCCAAAAGGCTCTTTGTTGTGGCTTTTTGCCACAGCCCCTCCCTCCCACTTTCCTGTCCTGCAATGTTCAAGTTGCAGTTCAGATTTCTGTCACCAGGTGGCACTAAAGAATCGCCATTTGCAAATTTCTTACAAACAAGTTTATTCAAACAGCAACGAAAAATACAGTACCTTCCCTTAACATTCAGCCTATGAATATATGTACAGAATGATTCTAATTCTGTCTGAAAACACTGGTAGGTGTAAAAGAAGATTGTGAAAGCATATACTCCAGAGCCTGCACACGATGGAACACCAAGTGGCAGCAGCGAAACTTGGCAGTTGGTGGGCAGGAAGGAGGTGACTGAGAGAGGATGGGGCTTTGGATCGTGGTGTGGGCAGCCTGTACAGTAGTGTTCTGTGTCCTGACAGGGGATGACAGAGTGTGTGAGACAAGGACTAGGCAGCCTGTACAGCCTGTAGGGTTATGGGGGTTAACACGTGTTCTCTGTAGAGTCCACATAGTACATCAGCAGACATTAATGAGGAAAGAGATAAATCAGTGCACACGACACAGATTTGCAGTCAACAGCAGATGGAACTGCTTCAACATAAATAGAAATTCTCCAAATAGAATTGCTATCATAGTAAACAGTTTCATATTTTACTCTTTCCAAATATACACTTTTTCATTTAAAAAGAACAAAAATGGAGATGGATATGATGCCACCTGACATCTGTCATCTTCCTCACCCAGAAGGGTTGCTGAGTGAGTACCCGCGGGGCCACAATAGCAAGGAATGTGATCCGACCATTTCTCCAGCCCTGGAAGCCCATCTTCTAAAAGGGAGGCTGCTCTGTGTCCTCTAGGGCGGGTGAGGGCAGGAGCCTTATCCCATCCTGCCACTTACTGGACAGGTGACCTAGGCTCTGTCAGCCTGAGCTTGGGCATCTGTGACAGGGGACTCACGATACCTGTGTCACAGAGCTGTCCTGAGGGGTGAATGAGGAAACCTGCCCAAAGTATATGGCATATTGTGGAACTTCAAAGGCTCTTTAAAAGTCAAGACTCAGTAGCAGGGGCTGGCTGAGCCTTAGGGCTAAGGCAGGCATTGTGGAAAGGTGTTTCTCATTGTTTCTTCTAATGAGAATATAGATATCTTTATGAAGGAAGCAAATCTCTCTCTGGTACGCCTTGAGTTTAAAGTTTTAAAGACAGAAGGATCTCTAGCTTCTTGGGAGACTCAGAAGCTCCTAAGAGCTGCCCAACATCGTGCCTCTGAGCAGACCCTAACCCAGTTCCCCACGCTGGGAAGACAGGCTTGGCTTTGATTCACCTGGTGAGCTCAGTGAGAGATGGCACCAGGGCAGCAAGCTGTAGTGTTTGTCTAACTGCTGCTCCTGGACTGCTCCGCCTGTTAATACATTTATAGGAAAATTCTGAACCCGACCCACAGCCACAAGGACAGGGGTCCTCAGATCATGTCACCCCAGGATTTCACCCACCTGCTGCCTCCCTGAAAGGCAAAAATCCAAGAAGTACTAGCGTTTTTGGACACAATTGTCCATTCTTTAATTATTAATAACTAAATATTTATATTATAATCCATCCTGTTTATTGAAAGTGTTTCATTAACTCTATTGTGAAATAAGAAGGTAAGAAGATAAGGAAGGAAATGAACATGTAGGAAAATTCAAGGGTTAAATCTGAGATGAGATTGCTCCTTCATATTAAATTTTAAACTTGCTCAAATTTCATGGCATTGAAGATTCAACAACAACAACAATAACAACAAAAACCCCTCTTAGGGCCCCTAATCCTTATGCAGACACAGGTGTATCTCTCTCCTTCTCCTTCTCTCCCTCTTCCCCTTCAAAGTATAAGTTCCACAAAGAGAAATGATTAAGCTCAGCGAGGAAGCCATGTCAAAAGGCAAGACAGGGCAAAAACTAGGCCTTTTGTACCACACAGTTAGTCAAATTGTGAATTAAAAAGAAAACTTCTTGAGGGAAATTAAAAGTGCTACTCCAGTGAACACACAAAGGACAAGAAAGCAAACCAACCCTATTGCGGATGTGAGGAGAGTTTTAGTACTCTGGAGAGAAGATGAAACCAGCCACAACATTCCCTTAAACCAAAGCCTAATCCAGAGTGAGGCTTTAATTCTCTGCAATTCTATGAAGGCTGAGAGAGGTGAGGAAGCTGCAGAAGAAAAATTTCAAGCTAGAATAGGTTGGTTCATGAGGTTTAGGGAAAGGAACCATCTCCATAACATCAAAGTGTGAGGTAAAGCAGCAAGTGCTGATGTAAAAGCTGCAGCAAGTTATCCAGAAGAGCTAGCTAAGATAATTAATAAAGGTGCCTACACTAAACAACAGATTTTCCATGTAGACAAAACAGCCTTATATTGGAAGAGGATGGCATCTAGGACTTCCATAGCTGGAGAGGAGAAGTCAATGCCTGGCTTCAAAGCTTCAAAGGACAGGCTGGCTCTCTTGTAATGGGCTAATTCAGCTGGTGACGTTAAATAGAAGTCAACGCTCATTTACCATTCTTAGAATCCTAGGGCCCTTAAGAATTATGCTAAATCTACTCTGTGCTCTATAAATGGAGCAACAAAGACTGAATGACAGACAGCACATGTGCTTACAACATGGTTTACTGAATATTTTATGTCCACTGTTGGGGACCTACTGCTCAGAAAAATAAAGAATTATTTCAAAATATTACTGCTCATAGACAGCTCACATGCTCACCCAAGAGCTCTGATGTAGAGGTATAGTGAAACTAATGTTTTCACGCCTGCTAAAATTACATCCATTCTGCAACCCATAGATCAAGGAGTAGTTTTAACCCCCATGTATTGTTATTTAAGAAATACATTTCATAAGGCTATAGCTGCCATAGTCAGTGATTCCTTTGATGGATCTGGGCAAAGTAAATTGAGAATCTTCTGGAAAGGACTTACCATTCTAGAGGTCATTAAGAACATTATTGGTTCATTGAAAGATGTCAAAATATGCACATTAACAGGAGTTTGAAAGAAGTTGATGGATGACTTTGAGGGATGCAGGATTTTAGTGGAAGAAGTAACTGCAGATGTGGTGGAAAGAGCCAGAGAATTAGAATTAGAAGAGGAGCCTGAATATGTGATTGAATTGCTGCAGTCTCATGATGAAACTTTAACCGACGAGGAGCTGTTTCTTATGGATGAGAGAAGAAAGTGGTTTCTTGAGATGGAATCTACCCCAGGTGAAGATGCTGTGAAGATTGTTGAAATGACAACAAAGGATTTAGAATATTACATAAACTTAGTTGATAAAAAAAGTGGCAGGCTTTGAGAGGACAGACCCAATTTTTTTAAAACATGTTTATTGGAGTATAATTGCTTTACAATGCTGTGTTAGTTTCTTCTTTGTAACAGTGAATCAGCTATACATATACATATATCCCCATATCTCCTCCCTCTTGCGTCTCCCTCCCACCCTCCCTATCCCACCCCTCTTGGTGGACACAAAGCACCGAGCTGATCTCCCCGTGCTATGTGGCTGCTTCCCACTAGCTATCTATCTTACATTTGGGAGTGTATATATGTCCATACCACTCTCTTACATCGGCCCAGCTTACCCTTCCCCCTCCCTGTGTCCTCAAGTCCATTCTCCACGTCTGCGTCTTTATTCCTGTGCTGCCCCTAGGTTCTTCATGACCTTTTTTTTTTTTAGACTCCATATGTATGTGTTAGCATATGGTATTTGTTTTTCTCTTTCTGACTTACTTCACTCTGTAGGACAGACTCTAGGTCCATCCACCTCACTACAAATAACTCAATTTCGTTTCTTTTTATGGCTGAGTAAATATTCCATTGTATATATGTGCCACATCTTCTTTATCCATTCATCTGTCGATGGACACTTAGGTTGCTTCCATGTCCTGGCTATTGTAAATAGAGCTGCAATGAACACTGTGGTCCATGA
This sequence comes from Mesoplodon bidens, assembly GCF_964165515.1. Lineage (NCBI taxonomy): Eukaryota > Metazoa > Chordata > Mammalia > Artiodactyla > Ziphiidae > Mesoplodon > Mesoplodon bidens. Next base: position 51,723,900 of record NC_138163.1, read on the forward strand.
CTCTTTTTTTTTTTTTTTTTTTAACATCTTTATTGGAGTATAATTGCTTTACAAACTTGTGTTAGTTTCTGCTGTATAACAAAGTGAATCAGCTATACGCATACATATATCCCCATATCCCCTCCCTCTTGCATCTCCCTCCCACCCTCCCTATGCCACCCCTCTAGGTGGTCACAAAGCACCGAGCTGATCTCCCTGTGCTATGCAGCTGCTTCCCACTAGCCATCCATTTTACGTTTGGTACTGTATATATGTCAATGTTACTCTCTCACTTAGTCCCAGCTTACCCTTCCCCGTCCCCATGTCCTCAAGTCCATTCTCTACGTCTACATCTTTATTCCTGTCCTGACCCTAGGTTCATCAGAAGCATGCTTTTTTTTTTTAGATTCCATATATATGTTAGCATACAGTATTTGTTTTTCTCTTTCTGACTTACTTCACCCTGTATGACAGACACTAGGTCCATCCACCTCACTACATATAACTCAATTTTGTTTCTTTTTATGGCCAAGTAATATTCCATTGTATACATGTGTCACATCTTCTTTGTCCATTCATCTGTTGATGGACACTTAGGTTACTTCCATGTCCTGGCTATCGTAAATAGAGCTGCAATGAACTTTGTGGTACATGACTCTTTTTGATTATGATTTTCTCAGGGTATATGCCCGGTAGTGGGATTGCTGGGTCATATGGTAGTTCTACTTTTAGTTAAGGAACCTCCATACTCTTCTCCATAGTGGCTGTATCAATTTACATTCCCACCAACAGTGCAAGAGGGTTTCCTTTCCTCCACACCCTCTCCAGCATTTATGGCTTGTAGATGTTTTGATGATGGCCATTCTGACTGGTGTGAGGTGATACCTCATTGCAGTTTTGATTTTCATCTCTCTAATGATTAGAGATGCTGAGCATCTTTTCATGTATTTGTTGGCAATCTGTATGCCTTCTTTGGAGAAATGTCTATTTAGGTCTTCCGCCCATTATTGGATTGGGTTGTTTGTTTTTTTGATATGGAGCTGCATGAGCTGCTTGTACATTTTGGAGATTAATCCTTTGTCTGCTGCTTCGTTTGCACATATTTTCTCTCATTCCGAGGGTTGTCTTTTCGTCTTGTTTATGATTTCCTTTGATGTGCAAAAGCTTTTAAGTTTCATTAGGTCCCATTTGTTTATTTTTGGTTTTATTTCCATTTCTCTAGGAGGTGGGTCAAAAAGGATCTTGCTGTGATGTCATAAACTGTTATACCTATGCCTTCCTCTAAGAGTTTTATAGTGTCTGGCCTTACATTTAGGTCTTTAATCCATTTTGAGTTTATTTTGGGGTATGGTGTTAGGGAGTGTTCTAATTTCATTCTTTTACATGTAGCTGTCCAGTTTTCCCAGCACCACTTATTGAAGAGGCTGTCTTTTCTCCATTGTATATTCTTGCCTCCTTTATCAAACATAAGGTGACGATACGTGCATGGGTTTATCTCTGGGCTTTCTATCCTGTTCCATTGATCTATATTTCTGTTTTTGTGCCAGTACCATACTGTCTTGATTACTGTAGCTTTGTAGTATAGTCTGAACTCAGGGAGCCTGATTCCTCCAGCTCCATTTTTCTTTCTCAAGATTACTTTGGCTACTCGGGGTCTTTTGTGTTTCCATGCAAATTGTGAACTTTTGTTCTAGTTCTGTGAAAAATGCCATTGGTAGTTTGACAGGGGTTGCATTGAATCAGTAGATTGCTTTGGGTAGTATAATCATTTTCACAATGCTGATTCTTACAATCCAAGAACATGGTACATCTCTCCATCTATCTGTATCATCTTTAATTTCTTTCATCAGTGTCTTATAGATTTCTGCATACAGGTCTTTTGTCTCCTTAGGTAGGTTTATTCCTAGGTATTTTATTCTTTTCATTGCAGTGGTATATGGGAGCGTTTCCTTAATTTCTCTTTCAGATTTTTCATCATTAGTGTATAGGAATGCAAGAGATTTCTGTGCATTAATTTTGTGTCCTGCTACTCTACCAAATTCACTGATTAGCTCTGATAGTTTGTATGTTATTTGCTGCTTTTCCCTTGCTTTCAATATTTTTTCTTCGTATTTAATTTTTGATAGGTTCATTAATATGTGTCTTGGTGTGTTTCTCTTTGGGTTTGTCCTGTATGGTACTCTCTGTTTCCTGGACTTGATTGACTATTTCCTTTCCCATGTTAGGGAAGTTTTCAACTATAATCTCTTCAAATATTTTCTCAACCCCCTTTTTTTCTCTTCTTCTGGGATCGCTATAATTCGAATGTTGGTTCATTTAATGTTGTCCCAGAGGTCTCTTGAGACTGTCCTCAATTATTTTCATTGTTTTTTCTTTTCTGCTTCCTGGCAGTTATTTCCACCATTTTATCTTCCAGCTCACTTATCTGTTCTTCTGCCTCAGTTATTCTGCTATTGGTTCCTTCTAGATTATTTTTAATTTCAGTAAGTGTGTTGTTTATCACTGTTCACTCTTTAGTTCTCCTAGACCCTTGTTAACTATTTCTTGTACTTTCTCCAAACTGTTTCCCATATTTCGGATCAACTTTACTAACATTACTCTGAACTCTTTTTCAGATAGGTTGCCTATTTCATCTTCATTTATTTGGTCTTGTAGGTTTTTACCTTGCTCCTTCATCTGTAACATATTTTTCCATGGTTTCGTCTTTTTTTTTGGTTTGTTTCCTCTTTTTGATAGGTGGTGCTGTATTCCTGTCTTACTGGTTGTTTGGCCTGAGACGTCCAGCATTGGAGTTTGCAGGCAGTTGGATATATCCAGGTCTTGGTGCTGAGATGAGGACCTCCGGGAGGCCTTACTCCGATTAATATTCCCTGGGGTCTGAGGTTCTCTGTTAGTCCAGTGGTTTGGACTCGGAGCTTCCACCACAGCAGCTTGGTCCCGACCTCTGGTCTGAGAACCAACATCATCACTCAAGCATACGTCAACATGTTGAGGATTTTCCTTCTGACAGTGAGGACAGAAATATGTCATTCTCTTATTCTCCCCTAAGCGACACACAGTTATTTTGCAGCAGCACTGACCACAATTAGGACGCCTGTAAACCTTATAGTGGTTAGAGACAGCAGATCCTGCTTTGTGGCACCTGTAAAAAAGAAGGCTGAAATAACGTATCATTTTCACAAGGTGATGTGTCTGTTCATCTGTTAACTGACAAACTTTAACAGCAGGATGAAGACCACTGTCAAAGAGAGCTTCATTTTTGATGATGTTTCCCACCCCGGGCAACACTTTCTGATCCATTAACACGTCACACAGCATCCGTCCTCTCTGCTTTTTCACTTCACTTTCTGCTCTTGAGAAACTAAAGTTAGGTGAACATACGTCTAATTCTTCCATCATTCTTATTCTCTGTTGGCTTTCTGCTGAGTTTCTGATTTCTACTGATGAGTCAAAGAAACAAATCAGATCTTTGGAGAGCTGTACTTCAAACACAGGGGAAAGTCCATTTTTATTTTTAGACTTAACTGGATTAATCACGAGGGAGCCTTTCATTCCAAAATGAATCCGTAAAGCTTTTGGCCCAAAGTACATAAAGAGCTCCTTCCCCAGAGTTTCCACGCCACTGTAAATGTGTCCATTAAACAGCCTCAAGAAATTCTGGCTGGAATCTTTATTATTATTCAGTGCAGCAGCCTGTGAGGAGCCCGCAGCCCCAGAGGCCGAGGGCGGCGAACCGGGCCCCCCCGGGCTCTGCAGCGCTCGGCCCCGCATGTCCGTCACCGCCTGGCCCGGGCGCACTCGCGCCCGAATCTTCTCTCCATTGAGAGTACAGCCCGGTCCTTCCACCATCTCCCGGGCCGCCCTGTGCCCCACTATGCTGCACGGCCCCGCTGAGAAAACTCATGACTCTTTTTGAATTATGGTTTTCTCAGGGTATATGTCCAGTAGTGGGATTGCTGGGTCGTATGGTAGTTCTATTTTTAGTTTCTTTAGGAATGTCCATACTGTTCTCCACAGTGACTGTATCAATTTACATTCCCACCAACAGTGCAAGAGGGTTCCCTTTCCTCCACACCCTCTCCAGCATTTAGTGTTTGTAGATTGTTTGATGATGGCCATTCTGATTGGTGTGAGGTGATACTTCATTGTAGTTCGGATTTGCATTTCTCTAATGACTAGTGATGTTGAGCATCCTTTCGTGTGTTTGTTGGCAATGTGTCTATCTTCTTTGGAGAAATGTCTATTTAGCAGACCCCAATTTTGAAAGAAGTTCTACTGTGGGTAAAATGCTATCAAACAACAGTGCATAGAAATCGTTTTTGCAAAGGAGAGTCCATCGATGCAGCACACTTCACTGTTGTCTCATTTCAAGAAACTGCCACAGCCACCCCAACCTTCAACAACCACCACCCTCATCAGTCATCAGCCATCAAAACTGACACAAGACCCTCCAACAGCAAAAAGATTACGGCTCACTGAAATTTCAGATGATTGGTAGCAACTTTCAGCAATAAAGTATTCCTTAATTAGGTATGTACATTGTTTTTTAGACTTAACGTTATTGTACACTTAATAGTCTACAGTATAGTGTAACCATAACTTTTATAAGAAATGGAAAACCAAAGCACTTGTTTGACTCACTTTATTGCAATATTTGCTATATTGTCGTGGTCTGCAACCAAGCTCACCATATTTCCAAAGTATACCCGTATCTATAATTGAGGCAAGGCTGAGTGAATCAGTAGGAAGAGTAAAGGCCGGGTTCAGAAGACAAGGGTTCCAGTCTGGAATCAGCCAATGAGTAGGAGCATGACATGGGGCAGTGTGGGACATGAAGGTCCCAAGCCTCAGGTTCCCTATATAGATTTAGAAATATACCATTAATCTACACACGTATTATTTTTGTAGTGAAATTCCCAGCCAGGTATATACTACTATGCTATAAAATTTTACATCAGTTATTTTTCTGATTTCAAATTGCTATCTTTATAAACTAATGAAGTGCAAGAATGTGTATTAGAGAAAATTTTTTCTATATTTTTTTCATCTTGTTACATAGCAAGATGTACATCCTTGATAGTTTATATTCCCCAGATATATTTCTCTGTGTACAGTACTATATAAACAGGTTTACATGACATATATATTCTTCCAAATTTTGCTCACAGTATGTATACACTTTTCCTCGTTATGTATGTTTATGTATATGTGCATATGTAAATATATGTACACACATACATTTATAATTGTTTTTGTACTTGTTTAATCTTTATATGTTTGTGATGTATAGATCTTATTTAACATTTTTCAATAGACTTTGAAAGACACTCTTACTAATCAGATTTATTTATGTACGAGAATATTAAACATTTGCCTATAAAATATTTTTCCTATAATTTGCATTCCTTTCTATGTGGCATTTTTGTTTGGGATTGACAAGGTTTTCTTTTTCTAACTAACTTCCCTTCAATTTCTCAAGTAAGTTTGTAACAGTTAAAAGGTTTTTTGGGTCACATATGCAGTTTTGAATTTCCCTGGTGTCAATGCCACGCAGATAGGGTACTCAAACACCCTCTCACCCATGTCTTGGTCTTGGAAGTTCATGATGGAGATAAAATCCACTCCCTTAAGCCTGGAGTGCCACAGGGATTGAACTGTTTGGGGACAGGTGTGCTGGGCATGTGGGGCCCAGGTAGAAGCAGAGGAAAGTTAACCTCCATGGAGGGGAGAAAATGATCCCCTCCATGGGATCCCCTCCATGGGAGGGAGAAGCAGAAGAAATGTTTTTGCCACTAGTTTTAATGTACGTGGGCTATCCTTAATGCTTCATTTGCCACAAAATGATGACTTACAGAATTATTTTAGGCCAGAAGCACTTTACATGGTATCTCCTATAAGCAAACACATGTTCAAGTATTTTCCCCATTCTTCATCAATGTAGATTTTGGTCTAAACCCCTTTTCCATTGTGCCCTGAATCCCTCAAGGCTTTGAATCTAGAATTCCTAGTGGACTAGAATTCCCAGTGGACTAGTATTTGATGCTACCTTATGTATTTCTCATTTTCTTTTCTGTCATAGCTGCATTATTTTAAAGTAAAACAATCCATGAAAATTAAAGCAATTTCTGTACTGTCTAAAGAAAAAAAACTAAAAGACTGGAAAGTTGGGAGACAACATTTCAAACATTATTACAGATTTTGTACTCATGTGCAAGAACCAAAAGGATTTCTGTTAATCAGTAGAGAAAGGGACAAAAGATAATTGCAAAGAATTCGCCTAAGGAGAAAAATGCTTCTCCAATAAACTCTGGAAAGATGACAAACCATTAACTGAGGAAATGAAAATCTGAAGATGTCATAATAAGTGAAAAAAATGAATTTGCATAAAATTACTTATGTAATTGCAAAATTTAAAAAGAATATGTATAGAACTACATAACTACACAAATGCTTTAAGTTAGGTATTCACATCACCTAAAGAGAAACACATCTGGAAAATGTGCACCAATCCTCTTACATTGGATATCTTGGGTATTTGTGAGTCAGGACGAAGGGATCATGTAGATGGAAGGTGCAGAATGATATTATTTTCTAAGTATACATTATTAATGTTTAATATTTTGTGATTAGGCTAATTTGTTGAGAGGAGCTCTCAAAAATATATAATAAGCAACTAACAAAAAAAAGTTCACATATATTTACCATGATATCAAAGAGTTCACATGACACTGTTTCATAAAAAATAAAAAATTTCATTTTTTTTTTTTTTTTGCCGTATGCAGGCCTCTCACTGTTGTGGCCTCTCCCGTTGTGGAGCACAGGCTCCAGACACGCAGGCTCAGCGGCCATGGCTCACGGGCCCAGCTGCTCCGTGGCGTGTGGGATCTTCCCGGACCGGGACACGAACCCGTGTCCCCTGCATCGGCAGGCGGACTCTCAACCACTGCGCCACCAGGGAAGCCCCAAAATTTCAATTTTTGACTTGACAGTTTGTCTGTGTGGTGTGCGCATTTCTGTCTTACACTTCTTTTACCCCCAAATGTTCACACACTTATATGCAGATTTTTCTTCACCTCTCTCAGTGGCTGGACTTTTCTCAGGGCATTGAGATCCAGGAAGGGATTGTAGACATGGTGTGGAAAATTCCAGAAATGTCCAACTAATGCACTGGAGCCCAATCTCCTCTCTCCTTCCCTCTGCCTTGAAACCTCTCTGGTCTGGAACTTTCAGAGCTACAATTCCGGCTCTGACCATAGGGGCATCTATCTACATTGAGGACTTTTTTTTTTAAAGGAAAATACATGATTTGTTTTCTTTTACTGTCATTACAGGGACCCACAAAACTCTGACTGCTATTTCGTTTATAGTTTTCAGGTCTGTTCTTTGTTGTTTGGTTTTTGGAAGTGTTTGTTTTTTGGTATTATCTCTCTGAGGTGGGCTGAGGTTAATTCCAGCCATTTGACTATTTTCAGAAAATTCTGTTACTTTGTACTAACTTAAGACAATCTCCCACACTACAGCAATAACTTAGTAAATCTCTGCTTGGAGAAGTCATCTTCCATTCCGTGGAGCTCAATTTCAGTCTCTGTTTCCCCAGGTAGCATCTGAATGACCCTAGACAAGCTCCAGCACCTCAGTAAGCCTCAGCAACCTTGGAAAGTTGGTGATTCTGATATCAGAGTCCCCTTGTGAGGAATTCATGAAAGAATAGAGGCAATGTAGCAAGTACAGAGCCTGGCCTACAGCTGGCACACAGAGTTCTCTGGGTTTGCCGAACGAAGGAACACAATGTAGTGTAGCTGATCCAGAGTCTGGCATACAGAGCTCCCTGTGTTTGTGGCCAGAAGTACCAAGGTTCCCTAAGCCTCCTGATTCCAGATGCCCTCCTCTGCAAGGGGTGGTACAGTTGGAAAGAGTTCCCTGGGTGTTAGGCTGGTAGCAAACTCAGGGGGCAGTAATTACAGGAAGTGAAGTCTCCTCTGGCCCCCAGGACTATCCTCCTCTATGCTCTTGGGGAAGGGACTTCCTGTTAGGACTCCATCTTGTTTGTGTGGCTCTGACAAAGTGGTTTGGGGCTTGCACTCTCCTTCTTCGGCAGCCCTTCCTGATATTCTCCAAACCTCCAGCTCCAGACCCACAGATTCTCTTCACGAGCAGCCTGCGAGGAGGGTGGTGACAGACCACTGCCTTCAGGCCACCCCATGGGTGAGTTGGTCAGCATGAGACCTTGTCCTCAGATCCCCACAGGGCAGGAGAGTTTCTGGGTTCCCTCCCTAACCCCAACCCACAGGACCCCCAGCAAGCTGACCCCCCTTTAGAGAAGGCATGCAGAGGGCTCAGGCTCACTATTTCCCACTCTCTTGAGGAAATGGGCCAAGTGGGCTCTGACACACCCATCCTGATTCCATGTGGAAAACCTCCCCTCGGGCTTCCCTGGTGGCGCAGTGATTGAGAGTCCGCCTGCCGATGCAGGGGACACGTGTTCGTGCCCTGGTCCGGGAAGATTCCACATGCCGTGGAGCAGCTGGGCCCGTGAGCCATGGCCGCTGAGCCTGCGCGTCCGGAGCCTGTGCTCCGCAACGGGAGAGGCCGCAACAGCGAGAGGCCCGCGTACCGCTAAAAAAAAAAAGAAAAGCTCCCCTCTTATGGAAATGGCCCTGGCTGAGGTGAATTATTTCCCCTGGCTAAGGAAAAGGCAAAAGTCATGTGATCTTCTCAGGTCTAGGGTTTGGAGAGTAGGGAGTGTCATCTAGGTGGGGCGTGGGATTGTGTAAACTAATATTCCTTGGATTTATACGAGGTGGAGGAGGGGCAGAAAACCCACCATTACCACTGAATATTACATTAATTAGTCAGGGTAAATTGTATTAGTCCATAGAAGCTTACTGAGGCTTGCTTTCTTACCCAGCATATGATCTATTCTGGAATGTTCGATGAGTAGTTCTTATGAGCATTGTTCTATGTCAATTAAATACATTTGTTAAGTAACATTTTGTTGTTTTTTTTTTAATTTAAAAAATCTCCTTGTTATTTTAATTGGAATACTATTATTTCACAGATCAACTTAAACAGAACTAACGTTTTTTATGATGTTGAATCTTCCTAACCTAGTATTGTATTTTTTTTATTAGTTTCTGCTTTATAACAAAGCTTCTCCCTCTAGCTGAGTTTTTTTTTTTTTTAATTTTATTTATTTATTTATTTATATTTTTATTTTTTTTTGTTTTTAATTTTTTTAATTAGTTTCTGCTTTATAACAAAGTGAGTCAGTCATACATATACATCTGTTCCCACATCCCTTCCCTCATGCATCTCCCTCCCTCCCACCCTCCCCATCCCACCCCTCCAGGCGGTCACAAAGCACCGAGCTGATCTCCCTGTGCTCTGTGGCTGCTTCCCACTAGCTATCTACCTTACGCTTGGTAGTGTATATATGTCCATGCCTCTCTCTCGCTTTGTCACAGCTTACCCTTCCCCCTCCCCATATCCTCAAGTCCATTCTCAAGTAGGTCTGTGTCTTTATTCCTGTTTTACCCCTAGGTTCTTCATGACATCTTTTTTTCCTTAAATTCCATATATACGTGTTAGCATACGGTATTTGTCTTTCTCTTTCTGACTTACTTCACTCTGTATGACAGACTCTAGGTCTATCCACCTCATTACAAATAGCTCAATTACATTTCTTTTTATGGCTATATGCTTTATATATTGATTGAGGTGGTGGTTAGCTCTAATCCCTGATTTTTACATGTAAGTAATTTGAGATCAGGAGAAGTTGGGTGAATTGTCCAAAGTGATGTAGCTTAATAATCAGAGAGAAGACAGGTGGATCTGATTATCAGTAATTGTTCCTATTATGCTATGGAATGAGTCAATAGTAATAGTGCTTCCCCCCAAGCCCGTGGCAAAACCTGACCCAGCCTTTTATACAAGTAAAGCATGCACATGAAAGTACACCTCTTGTGCATTCCAAACACCTACTCATAAGCACGGTTGACATTCTCACGTGTTCCTTTACGTTGACTTCTTTACGTTTGTATTTACATATCCAAACAAAAACTTTTCTTAATATTTCCTTTTGAGTAATCACACTCTAATATACAGGTTTAAAAACTGTGGTAAAAATGCGTGACTTAAAATTTACCATCATAACCATTTTTAAGTGTACAGTTCCGTACTGTTAAGTTGATTCACATTGCTGTGAAACCAATCTTCAGAACTTCTTCATCTTTCAATTCTGAAACTCTATACATTAAACAGCAATTCCCCTTTGTCCCTTCCCCCCAGTCCCTGGTAACCCCATTCTACTGTCTGTTTCTATGAATCTGACTACTTTAGATACCTTATTTTGATTAAACCCATGGACTCTGTTTACGATAGTTTTCCCAACTTTAAAAATATATATATATTTATTTATTATTTTGGCTGCGCCGGCTCTATGTTGCAGCATGCTGGATCTCTAGTTGCGGCATGCAGACTTCTCAGTTGCGGCATGTGGACTCAGTTGTGGCATGCAGGCTTCTTAGCCTTGGCATGAGGACTCTCAGTTGCAGCATGCTTGCAGGATCTAGTTCCCCGACCAGGGATTGAACATGGGCCCCCTGCAATGCGAGCATGGAGTCTTACCCACTGGACCACCAGGGAAGTCCCTAGAAACCTTATGTCAGTGGAATCATACAGTATTTGTCTTCTCGTGACTGGCTTGTTTCATTTAGCGTAATGTTCTCAAGGTTCATCCATGCTGTGGCATATGACGGAATTTCCTTCCTTTAAAAGGCTGCATAATATTCCAGTGTGTGTGTGTGTGTGTGTATATATCTATCTATATACCACAATTTGTTCATCCTTTTATCCATCGATGGACACTTTAATTGTTTCTACTTCTTAGCTGTTGTGAGTAGTGCTGCCATGAACATAGATGTGCAAGTATCTCCTCAAGATTCTACTTTCAGTTCTTTTGGACACATACCCAGAAGTGGGACTGTTGGGCCGTGTGGGCGTTCTAGTTTTCATCTTTTCTGGAATCCCCATACACACTCATAAAGAATGAATGGGTCAAAGAAGAAGTCACAAAGGAAATTAGAAACTACTTTGAGACAAATTAAAAGGAAAGTCCATCATACCAAAACTGAAGGGATGCAGCAAAGGTGTGTTAAGAAGGAAGTTTATGGCTTTAAATGTGTACATTGAAAAGACAAAAGATCTCAAATCAACAACCTAATTGTACAGCTCAAGAAGTTAGAAACAGAAGAAAAAACTAAAGCCAAAGCTAGCAGAAGGAAGGAGATATATAAGAGCAGAGATAAATGAAATAGAGAAAAAAACCAACAACAATAGAAGAAAAGTAAATGAAACTAAGAGTTGGGTTTTTGTTAAAGCTACACAAAATTAAGAAACCCTAAGTTAGCCTCACTAAGAAACAGAAAATAGAGGACACTCAAATAATTAAATTCAGAAATGAAAGAGGGACATTACAACTGATACTACAGAAATTAAAAGGATTATTAGCGAATACTGTGAATAATTGTATGCCAACAAATTGGAAAACCTAGAAGAAATGGATAAAGTCCCCCAAACAGACAATCTAGCAAGACTGAATCATAAAGAAACACATAATATGAACAGATCGATTAATGAGTAAGGAGATTTAATCAGTTAACAAATATCTCCCAGCAAAGTAAATCCCAGGACCACAGGGTTTCACTGGATTATTCTATCAAATACTTGACAAGGGGATGTCTGAGACTGCTTGTGTCTGAATCACCTTGATGAGGGAGGTCTCTAGCCCTGTTCAGGCACCTGATGCAGTTGGTCAGCCAGGGGACTGCGGTAGCTGTCAGCTAGCTCCTTTTACCCTTTCCCCTTGGCAACGTTATTTCGGAAGGAATGTGGGTTCTTGCAAATGACTCTGACTCTTCCTATACACCATATGTAGACCACATGCCCTTACTGCTCCCTTTAAAATGTGAACTTTTCCCTTTCATTGCTGGATTTCCCTGAAAACGAGTTGGTTGCCCGGCATTCTCCAAAGGTCAGCAAAAAGGTTCCTCTTTGTTGTTGTTATTGTTGATGAGGGTCATTATGAACTCCTGGCTTTTGAGCATGTTGGTGGGCTTCAAACCATTGTGATGTGGTGTTGAGCAGAGGACTGAAATGATGTGACTTGCGCTCTGCTGCTGGGCTGAAAACAGACAGGTAAGGGAGCCAGGATGAAAGCAGAGGGGCCAGCTGGACAGCAGTCCAGTCCAGGAGGTAGATGTTGGTGTCTTGGCCAGGGTGGTGGTAATGGGGGTGGTGAGAAGTGGCTGGCTTCTGGACATACTTTGAGAGAGGGGCCGAGAGAATTTCCTGACCAGTTGGATGTGGAGTGTGGGAGAAAGAGAGCACACCATGCCCCCTCCGAGGTTTGGGGACTGAGCAAGTGACATTTGTGGGTCAAGTGCCCTATCTGTGTTTACTTTCACTTCCAGTGCCACACAAGGACAGTCCCAAGGTTGTGAGTAGCAGGATTGCCCTGACAGCGGCCCACACGGGGAAAGCAACAGCTCCCCAGAGGAGTTCATCTGAGGCCTGGTCGTAATCACTCTATCGTGGAGTGCTCAGCAGTGGACGGATCTTTACTCATATGTGTGCCCTGAGACAACATGGAATAGTTAATGTACAAAAGGCACAGCACACAAACCTAGAGAACCTTAAGCATTACAACCCAAAGGAAGCTGGTTTCTAACAGTGTAATTACCATAATCCTCCCTCCCCACAAGCCACTAGTATGATTATCTCCTGATTCACTGTTTCAGTGGAATGTGTTAAAAATAAAATACTCTTAGTGAATCCACCTATGGGGAAGAGAATTGACACGACCTTATTTCTGCAGGGGCCGAAAAACTTCCAAATCTTTTTCCATGGTGAATTAGACATGCTGGAGGGGAGAATTTGTGGGCGGAGGGTTGAACAGCAACACAACTTCTGGGAGTGAATACAAGGTGAAGTGTACCCAGGACACTTTCTAAGCGTGCCTGTAGCTTCAGTATCCAGTACAGTAGATGTCAGAGTAAAGAAAATGAACAAGAGCCAAAGCCTTACGGAATGATGAAAGGATCAGGACACCCGGGAGACATAAAGATCCTAAATGCGTACTCACCAAACAACAGAGCCTCAAAGTACACGAAGCAGAAGCTGGTGGAGCTGAAAGGAGAAAGAACCAGATCTGTAATTATAGTGGGGGCCTTTGACACCCACCTCCCTCTTAGCAAGTGACAGAATTACTAGGGAGAAAATCAGCAAGGATATAGAAGACCTGAATAACACAGTAAACTAAGGAGATCTACGTGACATAAATAGAACAGTCCGCCCACCAACAGCAGAGTACAGGTTTTTCCCCGGGGGTCTCTGTAACATTCACCAAGTTAGACCATCTCCTTGACCATCAGACAATTGTCAGTAAATTCAAACATAATTGAGGGACTTCCCTGGTGGTGCGGTGGTTAAGAATCTGCCTGCCAGTGCAGGGGACACTGGTTCGAGCCCTGGTGAGGAAGACCCCACATGCCGCCGAGCAGCTAAGCCCATGCGCCTCAACTACTGAGCCTGTGCTCTAGAGCCCTCGAGACACAACTACTGAGCGCACGTGCCACAGTTGCTGAAGCCCGCATGTCTAGAGCTCAAGAGAAGCCATTGCAATGAGATGTCCATGCACCACAACGAAGAGTAGCCCCCACTAGCCGCAATTAGAGAAAGCCCGTGTGCAGCAATGAAGACCCAATGCAGCCATAAATAAATAAAGAAAATTATTAAAAAAAAATAAGAAGACTTGAGATCTCCCAGAGTGTGCTCCCTGGCCACGATGGAATCAAATTAGAAACCAGTAATAGAAAGCAAATAGCAGGATCCCTAAACACTTGGAAATGGTGGTTGACACATCATTACAGGTTATCATTCACACCCTTGTTATAGAAGAGCTGAAGTGAGGAAGAGTTGCCTGCTGAGCTGAAAGGCATTTCAGGCTGGCCCAAGAGAGAGCTCACTCTGGCTCTTTCAAGCAGCCTATTGTTCAGGGCAAGGCTGGAGGAAGGGAGACAGTTCAGGAGGTTGTTACCTCTGTGCCACCTGAGATTAAAGCTCCTAGTGCACTGGCAAAGTAAGTCAAGCCAGCTTGCTGGTTGTTAGTGGAATCGGTTTGGTGGCTCATTGGATTTGTCAAGCACAAGAGAGGTATTGGTGTGGTTGATGGAAAGTCCTGAGAGAAGGCAAGATTCGGGTGCCTTCCTGGTATATATATGACTGCTGTCCAGTCTAACCCATGGACGCATACACCGCGGTTCTTTATCAGTCCAGCTCCACTGTTTTAAAAGTTTCACCGCAGTTGTCCTCTCCTCCCTCCTCCTTCTCCTCCCTCTTTCTCCTCCTTGTCCTCCTCTTCCTCATCCTGCTCCTCCTCGGTTCTTCCCCTGATAGTGCCATCTGTCGGATAAGGCTGTCCTCTCTGGACAGGCAGAAGAGTGTCCTTTCTGAGGTTTGTGGGATTGATCCCTTAGGCCAGGTTGGCACTTTGCCTGCCCTACCATGCTGTTAGCCTAAGACATGGTGCGTGGTAAGTGGACCACAGATGTGTCTGCAAACTTGTATTTTTGTTCCTCTTTTCAGAATACAGTGATGGTGGTAGACCACCTCAAGGAAGAAAGAAAGGTTGGAGTTCTTTCCCGGGTAATTCTGGCGAGAGGAGCCCTCATTATGAACACGATGAGTGTGAGCCTCAGCCCTCACACCTCCAGGAGGATGCTGGAAACGTGGTGAAGAGGGATGTCCAGGAGGATCCCGAAGTAAGACAGTAAGTGGCCAGGCAGCAGGGTTTGTACACAGCAGCCCCTGGGACTATGCACCTCTCTCAGTCTCCGTGGACTTGTTTTTCTTCTCTCACTGCAAACTGAAGCTTGCTAGAAGTGAAATAATGGTTGAGCAATGCTAAGTGTAGTGCTGGTGTCAAAGAGACGAGGGTGTACAGAAGACTTCCTTAGCACTTAGGGCCCCTCACCCTCCTTCTCTCCACATCCCCCCTGCAGCTCTCCCGGTGCCATCCGAGGCAACAAGAAGAGAGTGAGATGGCACAGTAAAGGCCACAGGCATAAGAGTGTGTGGAGAAAGAGAACACCTGTGGAGAGAGAAATGGGGGAGAACACACATGCTGGAACCCCAGGGAGCTGGTTCAGGGTCACAGTGAGTATCCTGAAAAATGCATAGAATGTGCAGGAGAGAAAAGCCAGGGGGAGTTGTGTTGGGCTCATGAAGACATGCTGGTTTATTTCACTGGGGACAGTTTGTAATCTGTCCCTTTAATTACCAGGAGTTAACAGTCTTGTTCATCTAAGGGCAGATTCAGAGAAGCAATGTAAAGGGAACAGGCTGACTGTGAGGAGAACGGAGGAGCCTGTCTCAAAGCAAAGATGGAAACTACTGCCAGGGATATGGAGCAACTCCACATTGGAGGTCTCAGCTTGGCAAGCTGAGTGTGGGAGATGGAGGGTCGAGCCTCTGGAGACCTTGTCTGAGGGGCAAGCAGTGTCTGCACTGGGTTGGATCTCCTGGAAATTTATAAAAGGAAGATCATCTCTGACACCTTGATTATGTGGAAGAGAGTTTGACTGGAGAGAAAGAGTATTTAGGAAATCCATATTATGCACACCCATAAGAAATCGTGCCAGTGGTCCCTTCTTTAGAAGCCCTTTCAAGCTCAGTAGAAGGCCAGAAAAGAACAGGAAAAGGTTCGTCCTCCAGCCTAAATTCCCTGCTGTCTGTCCTCTCTCCCATCCCTTCTTTTCATCCTTAGATTCCTTGTGGGATGAAGTATGACAAGACATGGCTAATGAACTCAATCCAGAGCCATTGCAGTGTCCCCTTCACTCCAGTGGATGTAAGAGAGGATGCCGGAGCCAGACGCGTGGGCACAGGGAAGGGGGAGAGAGAGAGAGACCTGGTTCAGCAGGGTGTTTTGGCTTCTGATCCTATTGCTGTTGCATTCAATCCCCGTAGTTCCACTTTTTGCAAAATGGGGCTCAGTTCTTTGTCCAGGAAGCTAGCACTGCCTGTGCATTGATGGATGTCAGCTACAAGATTCGTGACGAGGAGAGACGAAAGGTGTATGTCGAGGGCGTTACGTGTACCTCATCCTGAAGAAGGAGGACAGGCCAGGGGCTGGTTGTCTTCTTTGGAACTAGAGTTCCTGGTGCTTACCCCACGTCTTCTTCCTGCAGATACCTGTCTTTGTCGGCACCTCCGCTGTTCCCTACTCTGTGCGGGATAAGTTGAAGCCAGAAGAAATGGAGCAGCTAAAGGTAATGCAGACTCAAGGCGTGTTGTGTGCCAGCACTCAGACCCACCTCTCCTTCCTCCAGTGCCCTGTCCCACTCACCCCCGATTTCCCTGCCACCACCACAGCCTCAGAGCGGCTGTCTCCATCTCTCTCTCCACAGCTGACATTGAGCAAACGATTTGATGTCTCCCAGCAAGCTCTTGACCTCCAGAGGCTCCGCTTTGACCCAGGTATGGCTGACAGCAGTAATTCTAGGGCAGGCGAGGGCAGAGGGGTCTTCCTGGAGGGTGACTTAGGGATGGTAACGTGGGGAGGGGCTGGTGCTGGCCCCAGACCCCACTCAGCCATCTGATTCCCTCCCCTCTCCTTCCTGAAGACTTGGTAGGCCATGATATTGAGATAATTCTGAATCGAAGAAGCTGCATGGCTGCCACCCTGCATGTCATCGAAAAGAATTTCCCTGAGGTGAGGCTGTAAGCCCAGTGCTGGTATTAGGGTAGGGGGTGGAAGAGCTGGGGTGCAGGGCAGATTTGTCTCCAAGGTCCTCGATAGTAACCTTCATTCTACCTCTTCTTGCCCCAAAGCTGTTGTCCTTGAACTTGAGCAGCAACAAACTGTACCAGCTGGATGGCCTGTCTGACATTATACAGGTGGCCCTCGCGGTCAAGACCCTGAACATCTCTGAAAATGAGGTGAGAAGAGGGAGCCAGGTCAAACTTGGGTTGAGAGCAGAGAGGGCGTGTTAGTGGCCATGAGAGTGATGACAGGAGGCAGGTGAAGGAACCTGTGGGGGAGGGAGGGGTCTGGGGGTGCAGGGATCCGGATGTTCCTCTTTCCCTGGGATTCCTTTTCCCACTTCCCCCCATATTTCTCAGCTGAAGTCTGTGTGGGAGTTGAGCAAGATGCAAGGGCTGAAGCTTGAAGAGCTGTGGCTGCAAGGGAACCCGTTGTGCGGCACCTTCCCAGACCAGTCCACCTATGTAAGGTCAGTGTGAACACCCTGTCACCCTTCTTGGTGACCTTCACCCATGGGAGCCTAGACTATCTGTGACAGTGCCCCTATGCCGCAGGTGGCCGCCCTGGTCTTCTGGGAGGATCACAGGCCCCACCTTCTGCTCTCTCTGTGCCTATCACCAGTGAGGAGTTTCCTTCCCCTGACCTGCTCACCTCTGCAGGCACTCTGGGGTCTGTTTCCAGCTCTCTGCGCCCAGCTATATTGCACCAAGGCCTCCCAAGAGTGTGCCCCAGGAAGCAGGGCTTCTCCTCCTCACCAGGACCAGGAGCGACCAGGCTTGATCCAGATGCTGGCACCCTGGACTGAGAAGGGTCCTCCAGTCCCGGGCCTCTTGCTGAGCGAAGCCTTCCTTCTTCGTGCTGAGCTGGGGTGTGCCTCCCCCGTTCTGAGAGGGGCCCGCTTCCCCTGCCTCCAAAGGGGTCCACCCTCCTCTCCCAGGTTGACATGGGGGCTTTCCTGCGCCATGCTGAGGGCTGAGGCCGTGGGTGGCTGCTGTCATGACATCCATTCTGCTGGCCCAGTGCCAGGAATTGGACCCTCCTTGGGGTCCAGCTTGGGAAAAAGCAGGGCTCCTTGTGTCAAGGGGCCAGACGTGGGCTCCCGCCAGTGATCAGAGAGCTTCCTGAGGCAGGAGTGGAAGGCAGAGGGCAGAGGCGGTAGGGGAGACAGAAGGACAGGCCTCTCAGGGGCACTTGCCATCCCTCGCTGCACACGTCACAGCATCCCGCCTGGTCCTTCACAGGAGCCCTGGGCAGCCTGAGACAGGTATGATTCCTCAGATAAAGAACCAACTCAGACAGGTGCAGGGGTCATCGGGAGAGAAGACGGTGGTCATCAGAGGGGGCCACGGATCCCAGCCCCATACGGAGCTGGTACCTGACCCTTGCCTCCATCTGGGGAAGATCTGCCCCCATGGCTGCTCGTTTTCCCATGCCCAAGTCTGGCTGAGCTCGCACAGGTGACAAAGTTTCAGCCAGTATCCAGTGGGCCCCCAGCCCAATATGTGCATAGTTTCCATTCCTACCTGGTGTGTCTGGGCGATTCTGGGGCAGGTGAAGAGACGCAATGGGTGTGCCGTTTCCCCTTTCTTCTCTCTTCTTCCCTGACCCCCACCACGGGAGAGCTTCTTTCCCTTCCCTTTGTTTTCTCTCTCTCCCTTGTCTCTGTGCCCCTAGGTCTCTCTCATCTCTCCCCTCCTACCTTCACTCCCTTTCTGTCCTCATCCCCTCCATCTCCCTCCCTGAGCCCCACCTCACTCACCTCCCTAGCCCAGCATCCTGGGCCATCCCGGGGGGGTGTCCGGGTCTTGCCAGAGTGCTGGACTCCCGGTGAGGTGGCAGGGCCCCGGGCTCCCACTCCATGCCCTCTTCTCCCCACAGCCTTCATTGTGGCCCTGGAGGAAGGAAGGGAGGAGAAGGAAGCCCTGCAGCATGGGTTTGAAATGCTGGTCCCTGTGGCACTGGAGAAGGGAGTCTGAGTAGTCTGGGTGGGAGCTACCAAGGCGAAGGAGAAGAAGGGAGGGAAGGAATATTAAAGTGAAGGTACTGAGAGAGATGAGGAGACAGTGCCTTTCGGACAGTAGGATGACAGATGCTCAGTGTTCAACAGGCAAGTGGACCGAAAACCCTTAAAATCAGAAGCAGAGGTGGGCAAATTGGGCTGCTGGATAGGCCAGAACACACTGATATCTGTTTTTGGTATTAGCGCTTTAACTCAAAGGAAGCATTGCAACCTTGAACTATCAACCACCTCTTCGCTATTTTTGGTTTTGGACAGGGCCATCAGAGAATGTTTCCCGAAGTTATTATGCCTGAGAGTGCCTACGAAAATCATTGTCTCTTACGAATGTCGGTGACCTCTGCACCTGCCCTCAAGCCCTTTGGTTCTTGCCTAGAGTACATGTTGGCATCAGACCCTTAACCATTTTGGGGCACATGGACTCCTGAAAATGACATGGATATAGTTTCTGGAAAAATACCCATAAATACACAACACACACACACACACACACACACACACAAGTTGAATATAACACTAGAGACTTCCAGGACCTCATGATGAAGACATCCACTGTAAGCTTTTCCATGGAATTTCCAGGGCCCCTTCAGACCTGACCTCTAACCCTCACCCTCCTGGACCCATCTTTTTCCCCGGTCATCAAGGGCCACCCCCCAGGTCTCCACTCCTGATTTCCTCTTCCTTTCTCCAGGATGGCCAGGAGTTACCTTCACCAATTAACATTGACGTTGACACTCCCTACGTAATAAAGCCCTGCAAGGTGACGAAGAGGATCAAACAACATTTGGCGAGTTGCAGGAGAGGCTTTATCAGCCACACAATCTCAAATGCCTTTTGATTCCAGGAATGCTGTATAGGCTCTGTGATACTGAAGAGTCTAGTCCTGCAATTCCTGCAGCAGTAAGTACCCTTGGGAATCTGAGCAAGGGGAGGAGGGCTAAGTCAGTTGAGGCCACCTAAGCACAGGTCTGCTCATCGGAGTTCTCAAGTCTCATTTGAGGTCCAGACCACAGAGATCGACTGTCCTCATTACTCTCCCTCAGGTATTACTTGATCCATGAGTGTGGAGACCGACTGCATATCCATTGTGCTTACCTTGAGGAGGCCTGCTTCTCCCTGACAATTTCCTTCCATTCCGAGGACCCAGCCCCGTGAGTATCACAGGCCAGACTCTGCTCCTGGGTCATGTGGCTCCCCAGCAGACACAGGCCAGCTCCTGCATACACCCACCACCCACTGTTGCTCTTTGTCTCCTAGAAGCAGCTTGTGCAAGTACTTCAAGGACAGCAGGAATATAAAGAAGCTCAAGGACCCCCGTGAGTGTGCGATGGGAAGACTGGGTGGGAAAGGGCAGTGAAGGGTTCAATCATAGGGCCCAGGGCCTGGCAGCCCCTGACCTTTGTTCGCTTCCCCTCCCCTCACAGACCTGGGGGTCCAGCTGCTGAAGCACACAAAACGTGTCATTGTGCACACCCTCTGTGGGTTGCCCAAGACGCAGCATGACTTCAGCTCCTTCGGGTGCACATGTGGTTCCAGATGGTGAGCACCTGCTTCCTCCCTCGGGCGGGCCCAGGAAGCCGCGGGTGGGTAGGAGGTGGAGGTGGTGACTGGGCACCTGGGCTCTTCCCTTTCAGGAGATGATGCTCTGCTTCTCTGTCAACGGGGTGTTCGAGGAAGGTGAGTGTGTGTAGACCCTCTCCCCAGATGCCTCACTGCTCCCTCCCCCTGCCCAGGGTGTGCATGGCAGACAGGCATGGGGACACAGGCTGTGGAATTTGGTGGCTTGCATCCCAGGTCCTTGCTCTGAGAACTTGGGCCATTACTTAACCTCTCAGTTTCCTCATTTGCACAATGGGGTAGTAGTATCCACCTCTTAGGTGGCTGTGAAAAATGCATCCCGTAAACTTGTATAGTGTTTGTCAGGGACCAGGTCACTGGACCCAGACTGCTGCTGTAGTTGCCCTCCGCATTCCCGACACCATGGCCCCCGTGAACAACTGCCATCTCAGCATGAGTGTCCAGTCACATCCTCACAGGGGACCACCGTGCGAGCATGTACAGCACGTGCGGCTCTAAGGGGTACTGTTGTTTGTTTGCTGTTGAAGTGGAAGGAAGTTCTCAGGGCTGTGTGCGTGCCTTCACCCGGACCTTCATCGCTACCCCTGCCAGCTGTGCCAGGTGAGAGCCCTGTTGTGGGCGGGAATGCCCATCCCAGCCTGGGCTCAGTGGCATGGGAATGTGGTGGCGCACATCTTAGGTTTACTCAGTATTGTGGAAAGCCAGCAGGGAGATCCCAGGAGCAGTCTAGCCTAGTGGTTAAGAAGAGCATGGGCTCTGCAGTCGGCCTATGGGTTCTCTCCTTGACAAAACACTCACTCACTGTGTGATCTTGGTCAAGTCAGATGACCTCTGTGCGACTCAGTGTCTTCTTCCGAGAATGGGGGTCAGAGCGTCCAGCCCTTGAACTGTGGTAAAGGGTAAATGTGAAATTGCCCGTGGGTTGGGGATAAACCTATAAATTGAGTGAAGGTGGTAGACAGTCTCTCCAAAGGTGGGCTCTGTGGGGAGGGGCAGAGGTACTAGTCACGGAACCTGGGAGACAGACACAGCAGGGGTATGGAAGGAATCTAGTTGCTGAGTGGCAGTGGGAGCAAGATCGTTGTTTGGGGTGTGGGGTCGTCCATCTGTCCAGTTGTCTGAGTGCCCATTTTTCCTCCAGTCTATGCATTGTGAAAGACGAACTGTTTGTGAGGGACGCCAGCCCCAGTGAGACTCAGAGTGCGTTCTCCATCCCAATGCCTACACCCTCCTCCCTCTCCCAGGAGCAGCAGGAAATGGTGCAGGCTTTCTCCACCCTGTCTGGGATGAAACTCGAGTGGTCTCAGAAGTGAGTGCTGGGTGTGCATGGGAATGAGGTTGGGTTAGAACGGCAGGGGAGTGAATCATGGAAACTCGAAAGCAATTTGGAAAAATATCTTTTTGAATATTTTGCTTCCAAAAAATAAAAGTGAGCCCATGAGAAAGGTATCATACTAGTATATGTGTAAAGGGTTTTCAAGATAGTATAATGCTCAGTGACATTATCTTGTATATGGAAAATCCAGGACAATCCACACACACACCAACCAACCAACAAAAAAACAAAACACCCTACTAGAACTGATAACCAGGTTCACCAAATTTTCAGGATACAAGACCGATATACAAAACTTATTTATATTTCCATGTACTTGCAATGAACAACCCAAAAATGAAATTAAGAAAGCAAGCCCAGTTACCATGGCATCAAAATAGTACAAAGCTTTGAAACTAATGTAACAAAAGAAGTGCAAATCTCATACTCCAGAGTGTAAAACGCGTTGAAAAGAATAAAGAAGGCCTAAATAAAGGGAAAGACACTCCATTTTCATGGGTTGGAAGGCAATATTATTATGATGGAAGTACTACCCAGAGCAAACTAGGTTCAATGCAGTCCCTATCAGAATCCTTCTTTGCAACAGTTGACAAGGTTATCCTAAACTTCATATGGAAGTGCACCAAAACAATCTCGAAAGAGAAGAACAAAGTTAGAAGACTCACACGTCCCAATTTCAAAACTTGCTACGAAGCCACAGTAATAAAGACTACGTGGTACTGGCCTGTGGACAGTGTATGAATCAGTGGAATAGAACTGAGAGTCCACAGATAAACCCTCACATTTATGGTCAACTGATGATCAACCAGACAGAGTGCTGAAAAATCTGATGGGAAAATAATATTGTTTCCAAAAAATGGTGCTGGGACAAGTGGGTATCCGCATGCAAACCAAAGAATTTTGACCCCTGACTCCCACACCATGTACAAACCTAGCCTGAAAATGAATCAAAGATCTAAAAGTAAGAGCTAAGACTATAAAAATCTGGGAAGGAAACATAGGTGTAAGTCTTCACGAATTAGGCAATCATTTCTTACATATGACACCAAAAGCACAAGCGACCAAAGAAAAAAAGTAGATAAATTGTTGACTTCGTCAAAATTAAAACCTCTTGAGCATCAAAGCACAGCATCCAAAAGGTGAAAAGCCCACCAACAGAATGGGAGAAAATATTTGCATATCACATATCTGGCAAGAATATGTGAAGAACCCTTGCAACTCAACAATAAAAAGGCAAACACCCCATTTTTCTTTAACTGGGGAAAGGCTCTGAATGGACATTTCTCCAAAGAAGACATATAAATGTCCAAGAAGGAAATGAGAAACTTCTCAACATCGTTAGTCATCAAGGAAATGCAAATTGAAACCACAGTGAGTTACCAGGTCACACCCACTAAGATGGCTTTAATTAGTGAAACAAATGATGACAAGTGTTGGTGAGGATGTGGAGACATTGGAATTCTCATGTGTTACGATGGGAATCTAAAAGGGAGCAGTGGTTTGGGCAAACATTTTGGCACTTCCCCAAAATGTTACACACGGAGTTACCATAAGACCCAGTAATCCCACTCCTAAGTATCCTACCAAGAGAAATGAAAACATGTATACACTCTAAAACTTGTTCAGGAACGTTCATAGCAGCATTATTGATAATAGATGAAAAGTGGAAACAACCCAAATGTCCTGTAGCTGATGAAAGGATGAATAAATCTTGGTATATCCATATAGTAGAATACTATTCAGTCATAAAAAAGAATACTGTTCTGATACATATCATGACATGGATGAACCTTGAAAACATGATGCTAGATGAAAGAAGCCAGTCACAAAAAGTCAAATATTGTATGAAATGTCCAGAATTGGCAAATCCACAGGGACCAAAAGCAGATTAGTGGTTGCCAGGGTCTGGGGGAAGGGGAGGAATAGGGAGTGATCACTAATGGTTAAGGAGCTTCTTTTTGAGGTGGTAAAATTACTCTGGAATTATATAGTTGTGGTGGTTGCACAATCATGTGAATGTACGAAAAAGCACCGATTTGTATACTTTAAAGTGGTGTGTGCATTATATCTCAATAAAAGATGGTTCGAGACTTGTACTTTAGAATTTTTCATTTGCTATTTCCTTGAACATCTTTCTTGATCAGTATATATTGAATTCCCTTGTTCTTTTGCCCAGCTCTCCTTTTCTGTTTTGAATTCTAGTGGGCATGAATGCTAGTGATAGATGGCTTGCTTTTCACTGGGTCTTTCTTCTTCATTACACATAGTGTTCATACTGGTACATGTGTCCCAGCAAGAAAGTGGCATACATATAGCGGTGGCATTGCATGGTCAGCGTGACTGTACTGTGGTACTAATGGAGATCACCTGTTGTTCTCCCACTGCAGGTGCCTTCAGGACAACGAATGGAACTACACCAGAGCTGTTCAGGTCTGCAGTATGCTCAAGGTGAGGTCTGGGACTCAAGTGGGGTAAAGATGAACGTTTCTGGCCCTTCAGGGAGGCCAAGAAGGTGGAGGCCGGTGTCCTGGGAATGGAATTCGGGGAGCGGGCTCTTCTGACATTCCGACTCCTTCTCTCCAGACCGAGGACAAGATCCCAGAGGAGGCCTTCAAAGAAATCCCCTAAAAGGAGCCCTTGGATGCCATCCTTGTCTTCATCCACATCATCTTTTGTCTCCAGCCTCAGGCCACGCCCATGCCTGGGGTTGGAGGCCTGGCTGACCAAGAATCCAAAGTTACGTTGTAGGCCAGGTAACATAGCCACCTGAAGGGTCAGCTGTTCTTTGTCTTTTCCCCACTCACGATTGCTGTTTGTTTTCATAATAAAGAGTGCTGTTGCAAGCTGTATGTCGAGTGTCCTCCATTGCTCTTCCCTGCCCCAATCACTAGACAGTAGGTCCAGGACTGAACGTCCCTGCCTTTGGCCCCGAGGAGGAGGCACCTTCTAACCCAAACAAGTGGGTTTTTTATACACTTTTTTTCCATTTATAAAACATGAAGATTCTGCACAAAAATGGAATAACAATGGGATTTATAGTGCATGCCTCAGAACTCCTTTATGTCCCTTCTAGATGGGTTTACATATATCATGCGTCGAGTTGGGAACTTTAAAAATACATTTAGACAATTGAAAATGGAAACACAGCATACCAAAACTTGTGTGACAGAGCAAAAGCAATGATCAGAGGAAAATCTATTGGTCGTTAAGTAAACGCAAATCAAAGCCACAATAGGATGCCACTTCACACCTACTACATTGCCTGTAGCTTTTTTTAAAAAAGGAACATAACAAGATGAACTTTGGTGAGGATGTGGAGAAATTGGAACTTCTGTACATTGTTGGTGGGGATAAAAATGGTTTTGCTGCTGTGGAGAACAGTTTGTTGGTTCCTCACAAAATTAAACACAGAAGTACCATATGACCCAGCTACTGCACTCCTAGCTGTATACCCGAAAGAAATGAAAGCGGTGCCAAAACAAATTATTGTACGTGAATGCACACAGCAGCATTACTCATTATATTCAAAAGGTTGAAACAACCCATCTGTCCATCAAGGGATGAGTGGGTAAACAAATTGTAGTATATACACACATTGGAATATGTATTTTTGCAAAGATTGAAATCCTTGTCATATGTGGTCACAGAAGTTGTCCTTCTATTTCATCAGTGGTCAGATAGTGACTTGACAGAGATTTCCTGAAGGGCCTGGAGCCAAAAAGGAAAGGAAAACAATATTGTCTAGTCGTTGCAGATTGGCTTCTGATTTGGGACACTCCACCAATGCTTAGCCAGGCTGCCTCCAACTCTGACTTAGCCTTCACCTCCGGCTTTTGAGGAGCCCAAAGGTCAGCCACATGTGCAAGCTTGGCTTCCTGTCAGACCTTTGCTGAGCCTGTGTCCTACCCTGTACATATGCAATGCACTCTGGAATCTCTGTGATGCCCTTCAAAACGCTTATTCCCCCAAGAATTTTCCTCATCACCCTCACCCTTCCCAGGCTTTGGGGGCTCTCTGCTGCTTGCCTTATCTTCTTTACCTTGCCCCAGGCAGCTATGGGTATGATACGTTTTTAGATGTTTTTGAGAGACACAACCGAGAAAGCCACTCCATGCCTGGGAGTGGCCGTGGGAAACAAAACTCATCCTCTGTGCCATACCCTCAGGGGTCCTCCATAGAGGTCAGAAGGCACAATCACAGTTTTGGGGGAGAACAAGATCCATATTATGACCCCTGAGACCAGCAAGAAGCACCCTGAATGTGGCTGCCAGTCTCACGGAAGAAGCAAGAGGGAAGAGATATGGGAACATATGTATATGTATAACTGACTCACATTGTTATAAAGCAGAAACTAACACACCATTGTAAAGCAAGCAATTATACTCCATTAAAGATATTTTGAAAGAAAGGAAACGGATTGTGTTTAAGTGGTAGGTTGCAAAAAGCAAGACAGAATATTCCTGACACCACATGATACAATGTGAAAAAAAAACACTCAGGGTATAAAACTGTATATTACAGTATGGTTCCTCAGAAGAAGATATTAATGAATGCTTATGTTTTTTCTGTTGTATTTTTTTTTTTTTTTTGCGGTACGTGGGCCTTTCTCTGTTGTGGCCTCTCCCGTTGTGGAGCACAGGCTCCAGACATGCAGGCTCAGGGACCATGGATCACGGGCCCAGCCAATCCATGGCATGTGGGATCTTCCCAGACAGGGGCACAAACCCGTGTCCCCTGCATCGGCAGGCGGAGTCTCAACCACTGCGCAACCAGGGAAGCCCTATTTTTTTATGTGTAATAATTAACATTAAGAAGTCACGGCAAAGGAAGGCGTGAGAGTGTCAACTATGTTTATAAATGGGTGATTGGAATTCACAATAGTTATTCCTTCAGATCTATGCTTTGCTTGTATAAAAGGATGTTTGTGTCTGGGTCAGCGTCTTCCCAGTTGCTTAGGGTGAAGCACTATACCTGTTGGCTCCTTACACAGCATAACAGGACAATTTATCATTGATAAGCAGATATGAGTATCTCCTCGCTGATTAATAAGCTGCAACACTTTACATGACTCACCCAACATTTCCTGATGCCCGGTTCCTTACATGTAAAAATCAGGGGTTAGGGCTAACCGCCAGCTTAATTAACATATAGCACACGTACCACTCTCCCTAAAGGATCCCAGTTAATCTCCTCTTCTTCCTCTGGCCCCATGCAAACTTTGATCTGATTTCCATTTCTATATATTAGCTTTTCTTGCTCTAGAGTTTCGTATAAATGGAATCACACATCCTGTAATCCTTTGTGTCTGGCTTCTTTAACTTAGGATAATTTTTTTTTTCTTCAGATCCACCCATGTTCTTGCCTTTTTATTCCTGGGTAATATACCATTGTATTGATTTGTTTACCTTTCATGTTGTTTTAATGAAGTTTCAGGAGGAAGTGAAACTCCACCCTTGTGTTCAATCAGCCATCTTCCTGGTCAGTGTTCTCTTCTTACACAATGGATATAATTTCAAACTTTACCACTCCTTTATCTCTCTAGGGAAATGCTCTCTTTAGGTCTTTTCCAGGCTTTTCTCTTTTTCCTTTTCCCTCAGTGCCAGTCACTCCATGTGTTGTGTTTGCTCTGTCCCTTCCATGCTTACCCTGGGTTGTGACCGTCTCCTGAAGAGAAGACTTCACTGTCGAGT
Organism: Mesoplodon bidens; assembly: GCF_964165515.1. Lineage (NCBI taxonomy): Eukaryota > Metazoa > Chordata > Mammalia > Artiodactyla > Ziphiidae > Mesoplodon > Mesoplodon bidens. The sequence continues at coordinate 51,751,322 of NC_138163.1, forward strand.
CAGCCCTGGGCTCCTGGGTGCTTGGCTTTAACCCATACCTGGCTCTGGGCTCGTCAGTGGTTTAGCCTTCCTCCCTGACCCTACCACTGGTGGCCCCTGCCTTACCACTGTGTTTTCCCACTACCTCCCTCTCTCCCTCCCTCGCTCCTTCCCTTCCTTCTTTCCTTCCTTGAAGAAGAGCATTCTCCATTTATTACATGGGAATTCTTATTTCATACTTTCGAGCACGGTTATGTATTTATTATGATTGGAATATTCTATGTATTCATTATTGGAATATTATTATTCCAAAACCACAACTATAAGATTTTTAAACTAAATATTGTAAAATACTTGCACTCTCATCATTTAAATTGTTTAGGCAGTTCTCAACCTTGTTTACACACTACAGTCACTTGGGAAGATTGAAAAAATCACCAGAGCCAGCCTACACCCACAACAATTAAAACAGATTTGGGGGCAGACCCAAGCAATCACATTTTAAAAACTCTTCATGTGATTGCAGTGTGTAACCAAGGTTGAAAACCACTATGTTAAAAGGCATCAGCTTTGGGGTTATGCTTGGCAGAAGACCTTAGGAATGCCTGCCACCTCACTTTGCTGACTTTCCACTCAGTGCTCTTTTTGGAGACCTAGTGATTCCATTAGCTTACAGTGGGGATTGGGAAATTATGGCCCACGAGCCTGTTTCTCTATGACCTGCAAGCTAAGAATGTTTTACATAGTCGAATGGTTAAAAAAATCCAAAGAAGAATCGTATTTCCTGGCATGTGAAAATTATTTGAAATTCACATGTCCCTGTCCGTATATAAAGTTTTATTGGAAGACAGCCATGCTGTGTCAGTGGCAGCTTTTGCTCTACAATGCAGATCTGAATAGCTCCATCGGAAACTGAAAGGCCTGCAAAGCCTCAAATATTGGTCATCTGGCCCTTTCCAGGAAAAGTTTGTTGAGCTCTGGCTTAGAGCAAGTGTCCTTAAAGCAAATGCACAGTAACAGCGGTAAGTTGATGACAGTTCCGCTCGCTAAGCCTGGGAAGAAAAGTTACTGTAGTTACTTGCGACTTCACTGTAGGGTGCTTCCTCAGTAGTCCACTCATTCATCGTGTTCTGGGTCAAGTGTGGGAATTGACTAACAGACTACCATTCGCCATCACGATAGCTCAAGTCACCAGGCCTAGAGCTTGATTTATTTATTTTTATGTTCTTATATTTTATTATAAATCAATACTTATTAATATTTTATTTGTTTTTACACTGATCAAATGCAACTTTGGAGTATGTTCAGATATTTCAAGATCCAAGGGATCTGTTGATCAATTAGCCACCTTCAAAGATTGCTGTAGGTCAAACCAATGTGACTACCCTTCCAGCCTTGCTGCTTATTAAGGTAAACAGCACTCACCTTGAGGCAGGAGGTTAAGTGCTCCTACTAGGCCTGCAACTCCAGGACCACAACATCCCCAGTGAAATGAGGGGATCTCCCATCTCATCTGTGGCCTACACAAGTCAGCCACTTCAGAACACTTCGAAGATGAAGATGCCCTCCGCACTAATGTGTTTCTCAGTGCTGTGGGGAAGGGAGCCTCCTCTGAGTCCCTAACAGCATCTGTTTGGACCACGGACACATTGACTTCAAAGGCATTTCATTCAAGTGACCACAGGCGACAACTCCTGCAACTGTTTCACCATTGTGTGCCATGGGACACCAATATTTCATCCTCTAATGTCAGTTGGATCCTTACTGTCTTCAGATGCACCTAAGCCAAATAACTTTTCTCAGATTCCCACTTCCTCCAGGGCTCTTGGCTTGAACCAATTTTGGTGTCAAGGACTCTATCAATCAAAATTCCCACTTGCCTATGCCAGCTATTCGTTCTAATAGCTATTTCATAAAAATAAGATGTTGTTAATAAAATATATTACATAGCTGACAAAAACTCTGTGAGGGCCAGAAAAGCCGACTTGGATGCTATGCAGTGAGGGGAAGTCCACTCACGCTTTGGGACTGCTATAGCTGAAACACCACTGCTGCCTGTGTGCTATCTGATATGTATGCATTCCAGGCACTCTGCTGTGACTGCTCCATAAGAACCAGAGACCCCTCCCATCATACACAGCTAATCAAGTCACTGAGCCATACATGGCTCCCATGTCATTCAGTTACACCTCCAATTCTCAGGATGGTGCATATGCTTGATACAACCGAGATCCCATTTAAAACCGAGCTGTAAGGCGTTCCGCTTAATGTGTACACACACACACACACACACACACACACACACACACACAGACACTGGTTTCATGTCTTTAGCTTTTTGTTCACTAAAGAACAGGAAAGCATATGAGTGTTCAGGTATGTCTGAAGAGTTGCCAATGGAATCCGATTCATAGTTGATTTTATAGAACATTATAATTTTTGCTTCTGTAAATGGTATATTCAGAATGAAAACGATACTTTGTACTTGTCACAATTATTTTGTGTATATTTGTCTTATACTCAACAAACTTATTAATCTCTATCATTAATCTTAATTTCCTTAGCCTCTCTTGAATTTACATGAAGGTAACTATGTTTTCTTGATAGCTTTATTTTCCCTTGTACACATTTATTAACTCACATGTGTGTAGATGCATATATACATGCTGACTCACTGTACTGCCTAGGAAATATAGTGTGATGCTAAAACAAAATGGTCATGTAAGTCATCTTTGTCTCTCTTCTGATTTTAAAGGGAATGCTTCCAACGTTTTGCTCTTGTGTATGACGTTTGATGCAGTTTACTCTTTTTTTAATATTTGTTGTCAGTCTAAAGAAACATCTTTCAATTTATGAATTGCTGACAATTCCTGTTATTGTCAGTTTTACTGCTGATTGGTTGTTTCAATTTTTGTAGGCCTTTGTTTACTGAATATTTTGTGATAATCCTCCTTTCCTCCTTCCTTTATTGCACTAATGGGCTAAATTAACTTCACAGATCTCCTAATGTTAAACCAACGTGGCATGCTTGGGGTTAAACACGACTTTGTCATCCTGTGTCTCCTGTCCTAGCCCTGGCAGGATTTAGCTTGCTATTTATTTATGTATACTTTTTGCATATGTGTAACTATCTGAGGTTGGCTAATAATTTTGCCTTCTTGTGTATTCTTTGTCAAGAATACTTTTAATAATATTAAGATTTTCTGTTTCTTTAGCATGGAAAATCGTGTTTTTCTCTGGGATTTATCTGTTTTCTGTAAATTTTAAATTTATCAGCATATCTTTTCCATAACACTGTTGTATCTTTTGAATCTTTGCTGAAAGTTAAAGTGTGACAGCTTTTCTCATTTCAGAGTGGCTTCTCCGTGCCTTATCTCTAATTTTCTTGACCCTTGTTTCCAGATGTGTTCTTCTTTTCTTCTCTCTCTAAAATGTTTGCAGCTAGCATTTTGTTGTTGTTGTTGAACTCTGTCATATCTGTTATCCGTTCCATTAATTTCTGTTCTTATTTTTATTATTTTTCCTTGACAAGAGTGGAAAGACATGAGATTAATTTTTATAAAGTAAATGATCCATGAACACGCTTTCCATCTACCACCAAGTTTTATTTTCTAATTTTTATGTTTGAATATAATGAACACACAAATATCCAATCCATTCATCTGTTTGGAAGAGGCCCAAAGCTTTGCAGTGCTGCCACTGCCACCACGTGTATTCAGTTCCACTCTTGGCACATCAGATGATTAAGGAAGAGGGAACTGGAGCACTGAAGTAATAGGATCTCTACTATAAGTACAGCTGACCCTGGAACAACAGGGTTTGAACTGCGTGGGTCTTCTTATACATGCATTTTTTTTCAACAAATGTATAAAAAATACATGTGTAGAACACCGTGTACAAGACAGGTATTGAAGTGGATAGCCTATCCTTACACAGGCAGAAGATGTGTGATATTTAATAAAAAATTAATGATGTGTTAGTTTTCTTACTATTTTACAACTTTGCTTTCAAGGACTTACATACCCGTACCAGTACAGTACGTCTTTCTCTCTCTCTGTCTCTCTCTGTCTCTGTCTCTCTCATAATCGGAGAAACTGCACATCAGACTATCATCACCACAGGTATGTGTTTTTTTTAGTATAACAATGTTTCCAATGCTGTATTATGAATATGACTCTGATACTGTATGCCATAAAAGTTTTATAATGATTCATTCATTAGTATATGGTCTAGGCTACCATGAAGCAATGGTATCCATCACACTAGACAACCATAAAGCAATCATATGGCTGCTTCTTCGTTATCAATGCACAAATCCCTATACCTGTTAAAAATATGAATTTCTTTTTCACACAATCTTTCTACTTTCGGTGTCTAGTGTTAGTAGTACATATAACATCTACCATGCTTTGTATCATATAAGACAGTATTGATGTAGGTACTGACGGACAGATGATTCATTTTGTAAGCAGATGATGCAAACTTTCGGTATCAATAAATACAGTACAGTACTGGAAATGTATTTTCTCTTCCTTATGATTTTCTTAATAACATTTTCTTTCCTCTGGCTTACTTTATTGCAAGAATACACTATATAACACATATAACACACAGAATATGTGTTAATCCACTGTTTGTGTTATTGGGAAGGCTTCCAGTCAAGAGTAGGCTATTAGTAGTTATGTTTTGGGGGGACTCAAAAGTTATCTGAACAGTTTTGACTGTGCAGGGGGTCGGCGTCCCCAACTCCCGCATTGTTCAGGGGTCAAGAATATATATGTATTTCATTTAAGAGAATAGCATACAATATAGAAAAGAGTATGTAAACAACCTCGACTTTGAAAACATACCTGTCTGGATTCAAATCCTGCTCTGTCCCTTACTGCCCATGTGACTTTACACAAGTACTCAATCTCTCTGCATTTCAGTTGTATCATGCAGCAGTCAGTGGTCCTATTTGCCAAGTGTTTCCATTTCTCCCCTGTTCCAGGCCCCTGGCAGAACTGCACTTCTTGCTTTATCCCCTTTGTTTGGGCGGGGCCATAAATGTGACTAGCTCTGGCTAATGGGTTTGAGTGATATGTGAAATAATTCTGGGCCACAACATATGGTTGTTGGTGTGAGACCTCCCTCCAGGCACAGGGCCCTCTTTCCCTCAGGCACAGCGATCAACAACGTTCTACATGGTGGCTGCTCTGTCGGGTTCAGTCTCCACATCATTCCAGTAAGAAGAGATCAGATCTCTGACATCCACCATCCTGTGATGGACGTGCACCTGCCATGGACATGTAGTGAGAGTGAGGAATAAGCCAGTGAGATTTGGGGATTGTCTATGACCTAGCATAGCTCAGCGTCTGCTGACTCACGTATCTCGTCTGCCAACTGAAATAACACCCTCTCAGGATTTTTCTGAGGGTGAAATGACTTAACTTACATGATGAGGTTATCACAGTGCTTGACACATAATAGGGACTCAAAACATGACAGCTTTAATTATTACATCATAATAAAACTGTTTTGGAGAAGTGTGTGATATTTGTATAAAATGAGAGGTATTGTGTCTGCTCATCCTGACAGGTAAGTTGTACTTTGCTTTCCAGAGTACGGCACTATGTTTGTTGCTATAGATAAGACTGCTTAATGAATTGCACTTATGCCCTTGTCTTTGCCACCACGCTATCCGACATATGTATAGAAATTGAAGTTACCTCTGAAGATTAAAAAGTGAATAGATTTAAGCAGGAGAGAGCCTGGCTGATGAGATAAGATAAAATGCATTTCAGCGCAATAAGTAATTTCTTAAAGAGAAGAATAATAGATTATAATAATTATAAGCATACATTCTCTTGCTCTTAGTACGCAAAGGCACAAGCTTTTAAAGTGGTAGGAGATTTAGTGTGGACAGGTCCAAACAGAATATTTTCTGGGAATACTCGTTTCTCAGATGCTCTGTGGAAAAATGTATCATCCCCACATAAGTTGGGAAAACGATCCCTCTCTTTGACATTCATATTGTATATTAGCATATTATCTAAAAAACATCCTACGGTATGGAAATTCATTTACCTCTAGTCCTGTATGTTCCACACGTCTCTGAAGTAGAGTCCAATTTCGCTGTTGCTGTTTTTTTGTGGCCTTAGTGTTTTGCAGAACAAGCTTGGAAATGCTGAAGTGAGAGAAAAATAAAGTGGATTATTTAAGCATCATGTAATATAAATTATCACAAGTGACAATATTCTTGAGCCATGTATCAAGAAGTATTTCTCCCCCTTAAATGTATACACAATGTCGCTATCTGCTCAACTTGACTCATTCAATACCATTTTCATGACGGACCAGGACCCAGCTGATGAGAGATGACATCCAAGTCCATGAATCCCAGCCACCCCGTCCACGGCCACCCCACCCACCCAGGCCAGGCCATCCTCCTTCTCCACTTCACTCTCTACCAGCAGCTTCTCCCGTAAGTCCAGGTTCAGGTCGCATACACCCAGAGGCTTTCTCTGCCAGCTCTACAACAGTTAGGCTGTAGCCAGAAGCCCCCTCACGCCCCCCACCTCCGTCCAACCTCTCTCTCAGGCCCTCGGCTCTTTGCCGGACTTCGGTCTGACGTTGCTTGGGTGCCTCTAAAAGCCCAGTTCCCTGAGTAAACTTCTACCACTGGCGGGGGCACCTCCTTCCTGAGTACCACCCACCGCAGCAGGATATAAAGGTTGGTGGAAAGGTTGGGATGTGAGCCAGAGTCCCCTCAAAGTCCCCCCTCAGCCAGAGCACCCACCAGAGGTCTAAAGGTCTTCTGCACCTATGGGACTGACACTTCTGGAGGTTAAGCCGAACTGCAGTTCAATAGACCCTCCCCACTCTTAAAGGCCAGACCCTCTTGCACGACTGTAGGTGATCACATGACTTCCGGGACCACCTGAACCACCGAACTGAGGAGCCCTCAATCTTCACGTGACTGAGGGGGCTGAGTCTCACATGATCACATGCTGGCACATGACCATAAGGTCCACTTGACCAACAGTGGTCCAGAAGCTTCAGAGCCCACATGAGTGGAAGAACCTTAGGTGCCACGTGTGGTAGGAGCCACACTGTTGCCCATACATGGATCTACAGCGTGTAGTAGCCCACAACCTTCACATGATGGAGATTGCTGAATGTGACATGTACCATACTGGGAAGGGTACCAGACCATAGCATCCACATAACCCTAAGCAGTAGGTCACATCAAGGGCTGAGGCTACCACATGCTGGTAGCTAGTCAGGGTCACATGAGAGAAGGAGCCACGTGACACACAGGGTTTAGGAGTCCACCATTCTCTAGTGACTTGTAGGGCTGGATCTACCACAGGGTCATGGTGACAACAGAGCCAAAGAGACCATATACCCTTTGGGTTTAAGAGCCCAGGATTCTGACCGGACAAGAAGGGCTGGGCCTCTCAGGTAAATATTGTCCACAGGATGGCAGCATCTACATGACCCTCACCCTTAGCAACCCACAGAGCTCATGTGCCTGGGAGGGTTGAGTCAGATTTCTGACAGTAGAGTCCAATGACATTAAGGTTCTACTTGATCTGCATGTTTCAGAGGAACATTACCTTCGGGAGAACAGGAGATCTGAGATTGCCCACATTCCTCATCTCCTCCATGATGTTGGTGCCTCCAAGTGACACTCTAAGTGCACAAGCTTGAGATTTACCTACACCCACCCCTCTCTAATGTATTAATTTTATGTGCTTCACCCCCCCCCCCGATAGCACATGAAATTTAACACATAACTAATTAACACATAAGGATGAAATAAGTCTTCCCCCAAAACCACAGTCCTGGGCATGCTATAGAAACTACTGTTAAGAGCCTAAGCAGTGGGTACAGGAGAGCGCTGTTGACTTAAGTTTCATGCAGGTCTAAAGGGAATTAAAGCAAATCTAATGAGTTGTAGTTTTTAATTTCGGAGGAAAAGTGTATAGTGATGAATTCGGGCCACACACTTGAGAAGGATAACTCATTTAAGAGAGGTAACTCTATGGATTACGTACTGTTACAGAACTTTACAGATGTGAACACTGAAGGCCAGAGGTATTAAATCAATCACTTAAGAGGTCACGGATATTGCAGGTGGCACACCAAGAGTGGCCCACAGGCCGTCTGGCTCCAGACTCTGTGTTCTGCTCACCCACCAGGTTCCTCACTGGAAGGTAACATTGGGTTCAGCCTTACTAATTCAAAAAATCTGGGAAATCAGCCCCAGTTACTGAAAAGTTGAGATCATGAGAGATCTCTTTGGAATGCCACACTAATTAGACCCAGTCAAATTTGAGTCTATTTCATGGTCTCTATTTAAGGTTTGTGTATAAATATAAATGTATCTCTAATATGTGAAATATGTGTATATGAGTGGTTTATGAATTGCTTGATGATAGCTGAAAACATTTCCTTCTTTTAAATAAACACTGAGAAGAAGGTATCTTAGTCACCATACTCCCTGTGCCTGAATTACAACTATTACAAATGAGTGGAATCTGAATTCATTAGATTTTACAGTGTATATTCTGTCTGTGTCTCCCCAGAAAGAACAGAGAAAGGAGTAGTTGAATATATATTGTAGGGGTTTTTTTATTGCAAATCCAGAAACACCTATTTTGCTGATTTGTGTGGGAAACTGCAGGATCATCAGTATGTCCAAAATAAGTGTGATCTGATCTTTCTGGTTTGTTGGCTTCGGTAAACCATGTTATACGTTGTTCGGATTATTTTACTAGGTTCCTGCAATGAGGCATGGCTGCATACATGAGCTGAAGAAAATGCAACAGATCAAATTTTCCCCTGTGATTAAACTTGAGGTATTTAGAAAAGGCAAGAGACTCTGTGGTTCTAGGCCTACTGAAAAATGTCCTAGTTTGGGGTAAAGAATTGTAAGAGAAGACAGTTATTCGTGCAGGTCACTGTGTCTCATGTAACTGTGGAGAATTATTTGTGGGACACATAAATTCAGGAGACAAAAAAGGAGGCATATCTTTATTTAAAATAGAGCCTATTATGAACCTTTAGGCTGGATTTAGGAAACATCTCCATGTAGTCATAGGATGGAATCTGACACCAAGACCTGATATAGTTGTTATAATTAGATACAGATGAGCAGATCAACAGTGCAAGCTGCAGAACAATTTTATCGAGCCTAACTATGGTCACCTGATGGTGATTGGGGTCAACTTTTTTCACCAAAAGACCAATTCTGGCCACCTCATTAACCCTCTTAAGTCAGATTTTGCTCCTGTCAGACCTGATAACTCAAATCAATCATTCTTTCTCTGAGATGACGATCAGGAGTTCCTCAGGACCTTCTAAAAACATTTAGTTACATCAGTGGGGCCCTGTCACCACCCTCTACTATATATCGCGGGGGCAGGGAAGAAACTCTATGGTTAAAGATCTGTGTATCTGGGGCCCAGTTTAGGCATTACATTTATCAGGCACTGTGTTTAGGCAGCATGATAAACCATTTCTCATGCATGTGATTTGGCAGGATTTCACGGGAACAAATTTTCCTTCTTTTATCATTTTGCTTTGAGGTGGCCACTTTGGAAGTTGGTGCCAGAGGTTTTAGGAGGAGGATTGGCTTTATCTAACACAGAGAAGTGGGAAAGGGGAGAAAGAGAACAGTTGTGATGTTGTTTCCCTAAAGGTAAATACTCAAATTCTTCTGGTTCTAACACACATATGTACAACTGAACTAGATGTCCCATGTGACTTTACTTTCAGAAAGCAAAGTTGACTTACCTAGCAACAGTACACCGGAGATAGCATCAGATGGGGCTGTATCATTATGGAAGTTGCATTCAGTACCTGTTTCACTTTGTTCCTCTGTGAAATTCGTTAAGATATATGGAAGTAAGTTTATTGTCACTGTTTTTTTTTCTTTTTTTTAACATCTTCTTTGGAGCACAGTTGCTTTACAATGGTGTGCCAGCCTCTTCCCTACAACAAAGTGAACCAGACACACATACACACACGTTCCCATATCTCCTCCCTCTTTTGTCTCCCTCCCTCCCACTCTCCCTATCCCACCCCTCCAGCTGGTCACAAACACCGAGCTGATCTCCCTGTGCTATGTGCCTGCTTCCCACTAGCTATCTATTTTACGTTTGGTAGTGTATATATGTCCATGCCACTCTCTCACTTTTTCACAGCATACCCTTCCCCCTCCCCATATCTTCAAGTCCATTCTCTGGTAGGTTTGTGTCTTTATTCCTGTCTTACCCTTAGGTTCTTCATGACCTTTTCATTTTTTCCTTAGATTCCATATATATTTTTTAGCATGTGGTATTTGCTTTCCTCTTTCTGACTTACTTCACTCTGTATGACAGACTCTGGGTCCATCCACCTCGAAAGAAGAGAAACAGTTGCAGTTACTGTCCTGGGGCGTAGAGTTGAGTATCCCTACCCACCAACCATCACAATGTAAAACTCAACAGCCCTAGGTTGAATATAATAGGGCGAATAAGAGGCTCATCCTGTGAGGATTACCATAGCATGGAAATAGGAGATTACATCCACAATTAAAATTTCTTCCAGGCAGAAGATGGAGAGAAGTGAGAAGATAGGGAATCTGTACAGGGTTTTTATTCGTGATCTGTGTCGTTTGTCATGATATGCCTCTCCAGTACCATTTGGAAACCCCTTCCATGTGAAAACCATTGAAAATAAAATTGTGGTTCATAGACTTTCATAGTACTAGTCGAGAAGGAACTTTTTCCTGGGCTGCTTCGTTTTATCCACTCAAATATTTTTCCATTCAAAACATAGTTCTAGAGTGTGATGTCAGGAAGTTGGCATAACAGGAGTCTCCAAATAAATATTTTGCCTAATCAGCCATGGGCGAGAGTGTTTTTGTGGGAGCCCCAGTATCCAGTGATGAAGCCCCAACACCCTGATCCATTAGAAAAAAAAAATCCAAGAACAGACACGTTGAAGAGAGTAGGAAGAATAGCTTCACGCTACCAATATCAAACTTCCCCCAAGGCTACACATATCAATGCCTAGATAGATGCACTAGGCCTGCAATTCCTCCCATGGGGGAAAGTGAGAGTGTGGTGAGCACCTGAATACCCAGTGGTGCTAGACGCTGCCCAGGAATACCACTTCTTTCTTGCCCAAACCCAGAACTCAGAGGTAATGAGCATGGCTGAATAGTCTTGGGATAGCAAGGAGAAGGGGAAAGGACAAGGGCTCACAGCAAACAGGGCACCAAGCTCAACAAATGGCTGCAGTTCTACTAACTGCCTCACAGACTGTACCTTACAAACCTCATAAGGACATCACCTACAGAAGCCTCAATTTGCCCATGAGCACATCCAGCACTCCATGTTCCTGTCCCCCTCAGAACCGACATTCCATGGACACCCCTGCAGAAGGTGCACTCATGCCTCCACAGATCATGCACATGTGCATAAAGAGGACACGCACCACTCTGCTGGATGGTGAGAACAGACATACCTTAAACACTTCAGGGTACCGAAATGGTGAAAATAAACAGGAGGCTGTCAGCATGTGTCCTGCTTTGTGCAATTGAGAAAAGGCGTGTATCATCCAAACACTTCCTTCCCAAGATGAAACAAGAGGGGCAGAGCAGGTGAATCCACAGAAGAGGCCTCAGAGACCCCCCAGTATCCTTAGCTTGGCTCAGTGGTGCAGGAGTTTCTCTCCTGAAAAAGTTCAGTAAAGACTGATGGAGGAGATTGCTTCCTTAAATGTGAAGACACCAACACGAGATTTTCAGGGGCAGGAAAAATCTAGGAAGCCCAACACCCCACCAATGAAACAAGATAAGTTCCCAGTAACTGACCCCATAGAAATGGAGGTCCATGAATTGCCTGACAAGGAATTCAACACGATTGTTTCAAAGATGCCCAGCCAGCTGCAAGGCAACTCAATGAAATCAGAAAAGCAATACCTGTACAGAATGAAAAAGTCAACAAGGAGATAGAAATCATATAAAGGAGCCAAAGAGAAATGATGGAGCTGAAGAATACAATGGATGAATTTAGAAATATAATAGAGAGCTATAACAACAGACTTCATCAAGCAGAAGAAAGAACTTATGAACTCAAAAAGAAGTAATTTGAATTTACCTAATCAGAGGAGAAGAAAAAAGAATGAAAACGAGTGGGGGAAATCTATGGGATTTTTAAAACACCATTAAATGGACTCATATACGGATGATGGGAGACCCTGGAGGAGGAGGAGTGGAGAGAGATAGAGAGAAAGAGAGAGAGAGAGAGAGAAAGAGAGAGAGTGAGAGAGAGAGAGAGAGAGAGAGAGTGAGAGAGAGAGAGGCGGGGGGTGGGGATTATATTTATAGAAATAATGGCTGAAAACCACCCAAATTGTGGGAGCAACATGGACCCCTAAGTTCACGAAACTCAAAAGTCCTCGAACAGTATCAACTCATAGGAGGTTATATGAAGACACATTAGAATAAAAATATCAAAAGTCAAAGACAAGGAAATAATTGTTTTTCTTCTCTTAACTCTCTTTATATTTTACTTATTTATTTTGAATACTTACAACAATCTAGAATTTTTGTCAACTCTATTAAAAATTAATTTTATTGGAGTATACTTGCTTTGCAATGTGGTGTTAGTTTCTGCTCTACAGCAAAGTGAATCAGCTATATATATATATATATATATATATATATATATATATATATATATATATATATATATATCCCCTCTCTTGTGGATGTCCTTCCCGTTTGGTTCACCACAGAGCATTGATTAGAGTTCCCTGCGCTATACAGTAGGTTCACATTCGTTATCTATTTTATATATAGTAGTGTATATATGTCAACCCCAATCTCCCAATTCAACCCACCCCCCCTTCCCGCCCTGGTATCCATATGTCTGTCATCTACATCCGTGTCTCTAATTCTGCTTTGCAAATAAGTTCATCTGTATCATTTTTCTGGATTCCACATTTAAGGTATATGATATGATATTTTTCTCTTTCTGAATTACTTCACTCTGTATGACAGTCTCTAGGTCCATCCACGTCTGTGCAAATGGCACAGTTTCGTTCCTTTTTATGTCTGAGTAATGTTCCATTGTATATGTGTACCACACCTTCTTTATCCATTCCTCTGTTGATGGATATTTAGGTTGCTTCCATGTCCTGGCTATGCAATGAACATTGGGGTGCATGTATTTTTTTGAATTATGGTTTTCTCAGTGTATATGCCCAGGTGTGGGGTTGCTGGGTCATATGGTAGTTCTATTTTTAGTTTTTTAAGGAACCTCATACTTTTCTCCATAGTGGCTGTATCAAATTAAATTCCCACCAACAGTGTAAGAGGGTTCCCTTTGCAAGGAAAGAATTGTTAAGTCTGTGAGAGAAATGCCACTTGTCATATACAAGGGAACAGCATAAGGCTATCAGGAGATTTCTGAAAAGAAACCTTGCAGTCCAGGAGAGAGTGGGATGATATATTCAAAGTGCTGAAAGAAAACAACCAACAACCAAGAATACTCTATTCACAAAAGCCGTCCTCCAGAAATGAAAGATAGATGATGACATTCCCAGACAAACAAAAGCTGAGGGAGTTATTCACCACTCGACCTGCCTTACAAAAAATGCTAAAGGGAGTTCTTTGAGTGGAAACAAAAAATTAACAACATGAAAACCTATGAAAGCATATAACTCATACGTAAAAGTAAGCATATAGTCAAATTCAAACACTCCAACATTGTAATGGTGGTGGGTAAAACACTTTTAACTTTAGTATAAAAATGGAAAGACCAAAGTATTAATAATAAATACAGTTGCAGTAATTCATTAGTGCTCACAATATAAAAGATATAAACTGGGACATCAATAACATGTAATGAGGTGGGAAGAGGTAAAAGTATACAGATTTTGCATATGATCAAAGTTAAGCTGTTATCATCTTAAAGCAGACTGGCATAACTAAAGATGTTTTATGTAAGCATGGTGCTAACCACCATGGTTAATTAATTTTAGTTTTCTTTTTTTTTGGTAAGTCTTTGAAATGCAGTGCATTTTCTCGATATGTAAGCAATATGAACAGATTATTAAATAATTTTGCATCCTTTCTCTTCTTTTAATTGAAATATAGTTGATTTACAAAATTATATTAGTTTAGGTGTACAGCAGAGTGATCCAGCATTTTTACAGATCATACTCCACTACAAGTTATTATCAGATAATGCCTATAATTCCCTGTACTATACAGTACCTCATTGCTGCTTTCCCATTTTATACATAGTAGTTGTATCTCTTAATCCCATGCCCCTGATTTGTCCCTCCTACCTTCCCTCTCCCTTTTGGTAACCAAAAATTTGTTTTCTGTATCTGTGAGTCTGTTTCCATCGTGCATATGCGCTCATCTGTATTATTTTTTAGATTCCACATATAAGTGGTATCATACAGTATTTGTCTTTCTATATCTGATATTTCACTAAGCATATTATTGTCTAGGTCCATCCATGTTGCAGCAAATAGCAGAATTTCATTCTTTTTATGGCTGAGTAATATTCCATTGTGTGTGTATATATGCCACATTTTTCTATCAGTTCGTCTGTTGATGGCCACTTGGGTTGCTTCCATATCTTTGTTATTGTAAATAGTGCTGCTATGAACCTTGGGGTGCGTGTATCTTTTCAAATCAATGCTTTTGTTATTTTTCTGTATATGTATCCAGGAGTGGAATTGCTGGATCATATGGTAGTTTTATTTTTAGTTTTTGAGGGAGCTCCATATTGTTTTCCATAGTGGCTGCACCAATTTACATTCCCACCAACAGCATACAAGGATTCCCTTTTCTCCACATCCTCTCCAATATTTGTTATTTGTAGACTTTTTGATGATACCCATTCTGACAGGTGCGAGATGATATGTGATTGTTGTTGTGATTTGCATTTCTCTAAATATTAGCGATGCTGAGCATCTTTTCATGTGCCTGTTGGCCGTGTGTACATCTTCTTTGGAAAAATCTCTATTCAGGTCTTCTGCCCATTTATCATTGGGGTGTTTGTTGTTTTGATATTCAGTTCTATGAGCTGTTTATATATTTTGCATATTAACCCCTTGTCAGTCACATCATTTGCAAATATTTTATCCCAATACTTAGGTTTTATTTTCATTTTTCTTGATGGTTTCCTTTCCTGTGCAAAAGCTTTTAAGTTTAATGAGGTCTCGTTAGATTATTTTTGTTTTTATTCCTTTCGCTTTAGGAGATTTATCCAAAGGAATATTGGTGTGACTTTTGTCAAAGAGTGTTCTGCTTATGTTCTCTTCTAGGACTTTTATGTTTTGAGGTCTTGCATTTAGGTCTTTAAACCATTTTATTTTTGTATATGGTGTGAGGGAATTTTCTAATCTTTTACATGTAGATGACCAGTTTTCCCAACACCACTGATTGAGGAAACTGCCTTTTCTCCATTGTATATTCTTGCCTCCTTTTCTGTAGATTAATTTACCATGCGTGCATGGGTTTATTTCTTGACTGTCTATTCTATTCCATTGACTGATGTGTCTGTTTTTGTGCCAGGCCCATGCTGTTTTGATTAGCTTTGTTGCATAGTCCGAAGTCTGGGAGGGATATACCTCCAACTTCATTCCTTTTTTTCCTCAAGATTGCTTTGGCAATTTGGGGTCTTTTGTGGTTCCATATGAATTTTTGGATTCTTGGTTCTAGTTCTGTGAAAAATAGCATAGGTATATGATAGAGATTGCATTGAATCTGTAGATTACTCTGGGAAGTATGGACATTTTAACAATATTAATTCTTCCAATCCAACAGCATGGGATATCTTTCCATTTCTTTGTTCATCTTCAGTTTCCTGCATCAGTGTTTCATAGTTTTCAGATAGGGCTTTCACCTCCCTGGTTAGGTTTACTCCTAGGTGTATTATTCTTTTCAATGTGATTTTAAATGGAGTTTAAAAAAACACTTCCTTTTTGTGATATTTCATTATTAGTTTATAGAAATTCAACGGATTTCTGTATGTTAATCGTGGAATCTAAAAGTTTGCTGAATTCATTCATTAATTCTAATAGTTTTTGGGTGGAGGCTTTAGAACTTTCTATACAAAGTATCATGTCTTCCGCAAAGAGTAATGGTTTTACCTTTTCCCTTCCAGTGGGGGTAACTTTTATTTCTTTTTCTGTCTGATTGCTGTGGTTAGAACTTCCAATACTATGTTAAATGTAAGTGGTGACAGTGGGCATCCTTACCTTGTTCCTGAATTTAGTGGAAAGTCTTTCAGCTTTTCGCCATTCACTATGGTGTTGGCTGTGGGTTTGTCGCAAATGCCCTTATCATGTTGAGACATGTTCCCTCTATACACACTTTGTTGAGAGTTGTTGTCATGAATGGATGTTCAATTGTGTCAAAAGCTTTTTCTGCGTCTATTGAGATAATCATGTGATTTTTATCTTTCATTTTGTTGATGTGGTGTCTCACACTGATTGATTTGCAAATGTTGAATCATCCTTGTGACCCTGGAATAAATCCTAAGTGATTTATGGTGTATGGTCCTTTTGATATATTGTTGGATTTGTTTTGCTAATATTTTCTCCAGGACCTTTTCATTTGCATTCATCAAAGATATTGCCCTCTCATTTCCTTTTTCTGTAGTGTCTTTGTCTGGCTTTGGTGTCAGGGTATTGGTGGCCTTGTTGCATTCTTATTTTATCATGTCTTTGAAATGCCATGTGTTATCATTTCAACAAAGCAACAACATATACAATTCATTTAACATGTTCGTGTCTCTAAGTCAGAAATGCACTAGCAAACTGGAGGTAAGAACAAGTTATTAACTATTTTTATTATTAATTAAGTTTTACATTATTTTGTTTCTGAAATGCAGTTTATCACTTCAACATGTAAGCAATAAGAAAAAATTGTAAAAAATTTTTTACTGAGTCTTTAAAATGTGTGTTATCATTTCAACAAGGAAACAATGTAAACATCATTCATTACTTTTACATTCTTGTTTCTTACTAAGTCTTTAAACTGCAATCTGTTTTCATTTCAACCAGGAAACACTATACACAAAATACTAATTATTTTTCCATTCTTTTCCGTTATCAGATCGTTGACATTTTCTGTTACCATTTCAACATATAAACAGTAGGAACAACCTATTAATTAACTTTATTTTCTCTCAATTAGTCTTTGGAATGCAATGTTTTATCACGTTGACGTGTAAACCTATACACAGGTAATTATTATAACATTTTTCTTACTAAGTCTTTAAAATACAATGCTATCATTTTAACACGTAAGGATATAAAGAATTTAATTTACATTATTTTATCTTTACTGTCTTTGATATGCAGTATGTTATCATTTCAACATGTAAACAATACACGTAAATTAGCAGTTAGTTATTCTGCATCCTTAGTTTCTTGCTAACTCTTGGATACACAGTGTGCATTCAACACCTAGGGTACATCACATTTGAGAGTAGCCAGATTTCTAGAATTCAGAAGCCACTTATGGTTAGTGTGCACCATACTGAGCAGTGCAACTCTAGTGGAAGAGCTGAGGGAGCAAATACACATGCAACAATGTGTACCATGAAGGAAATATACATGATACCTTAAGAAAAAGCAGCTGAAGAATAAATCTACTTAAATGGGGAAGCAAGAGAAAACCTATCTGAGGAGGTAACATATAAGCCATGATCTGAGGCCTGAGCATCTACCCAACAGCATAAAAAGGCCAATATCACTTGAGCAGACTATGTAAGGGTAAAAAGTGAAAAAAAAATACTGTGATATGGGGGAATAAATAATTTCCCAAGTCCTCTAAGAAAGAGTAGAGAAACTGATAAATCATAGGAATGTCTACACTCTGAGGGAGATCAGGGACTTTATCTTTCTTAGCACATGGAAAAGTACCTAAATCATAACAGATACTTGGTGAATGTGTGTGGAATAAGGAATAACTGAGCCAGGGGTCTGAGACCTGGGAAATCAGGCAGCAATATGCTGATGTAGATACCAGTAGGTAGTGGGCATAGTTTGTTTGTTTCCTTTTAGTTGCATGTGGTTTCTCATAAGCCACCTGAGGTAATCAGAAACACAAGAAGTTTGCAGGTCCCTAGAGGGTAAAATTATTCAACAACTACCACCTCTCGGAAGAGTTTCAATTGATCTGACTTGTGTCAAGTGCCCATAAATGGATAAGTGAACCAATCAGTGTGGATAAGGAATTGACGTACCATGACTGGGTCAGCTTACGTCACATACTCAACACTGTGGTTAGTAACCAGAAGATGTAGAGGGCAGTGGGCAAGAGATCCAGAGGACCTTTCAAATTCCTCTATTTCCTTTTAAAATTTCCTCTTTTATAGAGATCAGTTTACCTATCCAGTGTTCGTAACCCCAGTTTCCTAGAACATTAGAACATTACGTATGTGTCTCTACAAACTTGGGTTTCAGGCAAAAAAAAAAAAAAAAAGAAAAAAGTGAACGCTTTCATGGCCACACATCAGTGTTGAAACACCTCATTGTACTGTGGAAATCACTATGAACAAGTGGCCCAATTCATGTCATCCCGCTGTGCCCCGTGCAGCATCGCCTGCAACTGAGCCTGAACTTCAGCAAGTTTTTGTTGGTCCAAACTGTCATGAAAATTCCCTTGCTCGTAGCAATTGAGAGGGACAGGATAAATCACATACTTCAGCTTCATCAAGGATGTCAAGTGTTGCAGAAGACTCTTGAGCACAGGCATTGTAATGGGATTGAAGCCAAAGCTAAGGACACGGAGGTGGGTACAGTGGCTCAGGGCTGGGAGGATGGCAGAGAGAGTAGAATCAGTTATCATACAATTGTTTATCTCCAGATGTTGCAGGGTGCTTGAGACCTTCTCCAGCAGAGCCTGGAAGGGCTCATATCCTTCTGAGAAGATCTCGTTGTTACTGAGACTCAGTTCCTTTAGGTGGGTGGCCTGAGAGCTCTCGGACAGGACAGTGATGTCTCTGTTAGAAAGGCTACAGAAAGGTAGATACAGTGTATCCAACTGACGTGGCACAACTCTATAGAGAGAAAAGAGTAAGGTTATTTCAGAAGAATGAGGGCAATGAGCCCCAAATTATAGGTACCTAAGGCTCTAGAATAAAGTACTGTGTTCACGGTTTGCAACAGGTGGTTAACATTGTGGACTTTGGGATCAGACTTTATACATTTGTGACCTTGAGAAAGTGACTTTACAACTCTGAGGTACAGGGATTTAATCTTGAAAACGTGCACAGTAGTAATTATTATAAAGAACTGCGGGAAAGATTAAGTGAAGAAAGTGCATGCACTTAGTATATACGACATAATCAGTGTTGCATCTGATTCACTTATTTGGCGAGGATGGGTCTGGGAAAGCAGCCAACTGAGGGTTTCCTTTGACTAGTTCCCAGATGACAAGTTCTCCATTCAGGGTCTAAGGCTTGGGGGAAATACAGGAGCAAAATTATCTGGCAGTGTTAACTATTGGGGCCCATTCATGGGCATGTGCATTAGTCCTATAGCTTAATGTTTCTCCATCTGAATGCCTCCCCTTCCTCTCCAGAGAGCTGTAAACTCCAATAGGAGAAGGACTGAGTCTTTTTCACCAATATATTTACACACTTATTATAGTGTCTGCCCAGGGCCACTGAATGAATGAATGAATATATGAGCACAGCTTCCTTTTCTAACCTCATCTGCTGCTCACCATAAGGTACCCCTCTCTCCCCTGGCTAGGTTCAAACTCCCAGCAGTGTCTACACTGAGGTAAAAAGAGAAATGGGTTACAAGGAGCTTAGGAAGATCCAAGCATGGTCTCTTCTGTCTTAACAATGAGGTGTTCAAGGAACACAGGTTCCTCCCCACCCCCTCACCTGAGCAGTTTGTGCAGTTCATTGGTGAGGCAGACGAGAGGCAAGCTGAGCTCCTGGAGGTTGTCCAGCCGCCCAAGGGAGAGGAGAAAAGATCTGAATTTCCTTCTCGTAGAAGATTTAAAGGGGATGTTACACAGAGTAAGGCTGTTCAGGTGGATCACCCGAGGCAAAAGGGTGAGGACTTCGCTCAGATCAGCCTGATCCATTTCCAGGTGATCAATGCACCCCAGATCAAGAAACTGCAGGATACTTTTGTGGGCAGACATTCTATCGATTTGCAAATCTCTGCAGCAGATGTGCAAGGACCCAAAGTCCTGCTGAATTTTACTACAAAGGAAAGAGAGGAATTGCTCTGTTCTCAAGGTACTATTGAGGGAAATATCCACTAGTAATTCCATGGGTTCCTGAGCTGACTGAGGCGCAGACCCAGAATTACCAATCCCGAGGTGCCTGACACTATGCTGAGCTTCTTCTATCTTAAGGATAGAGCGCTGAGAGTATTTGCATGACTTAAAACAGAAAGGGAATGTGGTCCGAATCTCAGAGCATATTGTCTTACACTCCGGGTCATGCCTTAAATCTAGGATCCTCAGTCTGGGCCCCCTGTAAGGAAAGGAAGAGACAGAACACATGAGAGATAGCTGATTTTAATATAACCCAGCAAGATCAATGATGAGAAGCAGGGACACTGCACTTTAACCCTGGTTTGCGCTTCACTGCCATTCACCAAGAAGTTCTTTCCACACAAATGCAGCATCTTTCATCCTTTCCCCACCCCCTCCTTCACCTCCAGGCTTTCCCTGTCTCAATGCCCATATTCCACTTGTGTGTAATCACACTCAAATCCATTCATAGTATCCTCAAGCACTTCTATTCTATAATCAACTCTATAAGGCAATAGAGTCCCGAAGGTGACCCCAAGTGCTGACCGACAGCTCTGCAAAGACTGCAGTATTCACCATTGGCTACTGTTGGGAGACGGTTTAGTATTCCCCTGCCCCAGGCTACAGCATACCCTCCTGCTGACTCCCTGTGTCTCTACTGCTCATAGCCTTACCAAGAGGAAGAGTTCTGGGCAGGGAGCATCTGCAGACCATCAATCATGGCTTCCAAGATGTCATAGTATGACTCCTGTGTGTTCCATGACCCAATGTGGAGACAGCGAAAAGGCCAAACCCTCACCATTGCCGTTAGCATCGTCTTATGCCCACCCAAGAAGGCAGCGTTGAACAATGGAACAAAGAGGTCTCTTGGGATTTCGTCCAGGGCATGGATAGCTACAGGCTCATTATTCAGCAGACTCTTTGCAGCAAGCTCAAGGAGGGTGACTGTGGTCTCTTGGTCCATCTTCAAAAACCTGCTTCAGAGTGGAGAATATTTAGAAATCCTGAGAAGATATCTATAGTCACTTGTTTGCTTCCAGGGTTAGCTATGGAAAAAATACTTATTGAATAAGTATGTGGTCAATCATAGGGCCAACTCAAGTGACCTCTACTATAGGAATAGAATGAAAATGGACTTGTGTGTAATTTAATTATATATGTGTACAAACACGTGCACACAAGCACACACACACACACACACACTTACATGAGATAAAATGCCCTTAGAAATCAGAGGTACGTTAGCAGAAGACAATGCTTACCACCTAGCTGACTTCATCGAATTATTTCCTCTTGAGGAGCTTCAAGACGGAGGAAGAGTAAGACATGGAGATCACCTTCCTCCCCACAAATACATCAGAAATACGTGTACATGTGGAACAACTCCTACAGAACACTTACTGAACACTGGCAGAAGTCCTCAGACCTCCCCAAAGGCAAGAAACTCCCCAAGGGCCTGGGTAGGGTAAAAGAAAAAAGGAAAAACAGTGAATAAAGAATAGAGACAGAACCTGCACCAGTGGGAGGGAGCTGTGAAGGAGGAAAGGTTTCCACACACTAGGAAGTCCCTTCGTGGGCAGAGACTGCTGGTGGTGAGGGTGGGAGTTTCGGATCCATGGAGGAGAGCACAGCAACAGGGGTGCAGAGGAAAAAGTGGAGAGATTCCCGCTCAGGGGGTTGGTGCCGACCAGCACTCACCAGCTTGAGAGGCTTGTCTGCTCACCCGCCGGGGCGGGCGGGGGCTGGGAGCTGAGGCTCAGGCTTCGGAGTTCAGATCCCAGGGAGAGGACTGGGGGTGGCTGCATGAACACAGCCTGAAGGGGTCTTGTGCGCCATGGCTAGCTGAGAGGGACTCAGGGAAAAAGTCTGGAGCTGCTGAAGAGACAATACACTTTTCCTTGCCTCTCTGTTTCCTGGTGCACAAGGAGAGGGGTTTAGGAGCTCTGCTTAAAGGAGCTCCAGAGAAGGGAGTGAGGAAATAGTTAATCCAGTCCAGGAAGCACAGAGAGTCCCATACAGCATAAAACCAAGGAGAAACACGCCAAGACACATATGAATCAAACTATAAAAAATTAAATACAAAGAACAAATATTAAAAGCAGCAAGGGAAAAACGACAAGTAACACATAAGGGAATCCCCATAAGGTAAACAGCTGATCTTCCAGCAGAAACTCTGCAAGCCAGAAGGGAGTGGCAGGACATATTTAAAGTGATGAAAGAGAAAAACCTACAACCAAGATTACTCTACCCAGCAAGGATCTCATTCAGATTTGAAGGAGAAATTAAAAGCTTTACAGACAACAAAAGCTAAGAGAATTCAGCACCACCAAACCGTCTTTACAACAAATGCTAAAGGAAGTTCTCTAGGCAAGAAACACGAGAGAAGTAAAAGACCTAAAATAAAAAAAAACCCAAAACAATTAACAAAATGGTAACAGGAGCATACATATCGATAATTACCTTAAATGTAAATGGATTAAATGTGCCAACCAAGACATAGGTTGACTGAATGGATACAAAAACAAGACCCGTATATATGCTGTCTACAAGAGACCCACTTCAGACCTGGGGACACATACAGACTGAAAGTGAGGGGATGGAAAAAGATATTCCATGCAAATGGAAATCAAAAGAAAACTGGAGTAGCAATTCTCATATCAGACAAAATAGACTTTAAAACAAAGACTATTACAGGAGACAAAGAAGGACAGTACATAATGATCAAGGGATCAATCCAAGAAGAAGATATAACAATTGTAAATATTAACGCACCCAACATAGGAGCACCTCACTACATAAGGCAAATACTAACAGCCATAAAAGGGGAAATTAACAGTAACCCAATCATAGTAGAGGACTTCAACACCCCACTTTCACCAATGGAGAGATCACTCAAAATGAAAATAAATAAGGAAACACAAGCTTTAAATGATACATTAAACAAGATGGACTTAATTGATATTTACAGGACATCCCATCCAAAAACAACAGAATACACATTCTTCTCACGTGCTCATGGAACATTCTCCAGGAGAGATCATATCTTGGGTCACAAATCAAACCTTGGTAAATTTAAGAAAATTAAAATCGTATCAAGTATCTTTTCCGAACACAACACTATGAGACTAGATATCAATTACAGGAAAACATCTGTACGAAATACAAACACATGGAGGCTAAACAATACATTACTAAATAACCAAGAGGTCACTGAACAAATCAAAGAGGAAATCAAAAAATAGCTAGAAACAAATGACAATGAAAAGACGATGACCAAAAACCTATGGGATGCAGCAAAAGAAGTTCTAGGAGGGAAGCTTAGAGCAATACAATCCTACCTCAAGAAACAAGGAAGATCTCAAATAAACAACCTAACCTTACACATAAAGCAATTAGAGAAAGAAGAACAAAAAACCCCACACACTTAGCAGAAGGAAATGAATCATAAAGATCAGATGAGAAATAAATGAAAAAGAAATGAAGGAAACGATAGCAAAGATCAATAAAACTAAAACCTGGTTCTTTGAGAAGATAAACAAAATTGATAAAACATTAGCCAGACTCATCAAGAAAAAAAGGGAGAAGACTCAAATCAATAGAATTAGAAATGAAAAAGGAGAAGTAACAACTGACACTGCAGAAATACAAAGGATCATCAGATATTACTACAAGCGACTCTATGCCAATTAAATGGACAACCTGGAGGAAATGAACAAATTCATAGAAATGCACAACCTTCCCAGACTGAACCAGGAAGAAATAGAAAATATGAACAGACCAATCACAAGCACTGACATTGAAATGGTGATTAAAAATCTTCCAACAAACAGAAACCCAGGACCAGATGGCTTCACAGGTGAATTCTATCAAACATTTAGAGAAGAGCTAACACCTATCCTTCTCAAACTCTGCGAAAATATAGCAGCGGGAGGAACACTCCCACACTCATTCTACGAGGCCACCATCACTCTGATACCAAAACCAGACTAAGATGTCACAAAGAAAGAAAACTACAGGCCAATATCACTGAGGAACATAGATGCAAAAATCCTCAACAAAATCCTAGCAAACAGAATCCAACAGCACATTAAAATGATCATACATTATGACCAAGTGGGGTTTATCCCAGGAATGCAAGGATTCTTCAATATATGCAAATCAATCAACGTGATACACCATATTAAAAAACTGAAGGAGAAAACCCATATGATCCTCTCAGTACATGCAGAGAAAGCTTTTGACAAAATTCAACACCCATTTATGATAAAAACCCTCCAGAAAGCAGGCACATAGGGAAACTTCCTCAACATAATAAAGGCCATATCTGACAAATCCACAGCCAACATCGTCCTCAATGGTGAAAAAATGAAACCATTTCCACTAAGATCAGCAAATTGACAAGGTTGCCCACTCACGCGACTATTATTCAACATAGTTTTGGAATTTTTAGCCACAGCAATCAGAGAAGAAAAAGAAATAATAGGAATCCAAATTGGAAAAGAAGTAAATCTGTCACTGTTGGCAGATGACATGATACTATACATAGAGGATCCTAAAGATGCTACCAGAAAAGTACTAGAGCTAATCAAGGAATTTGGTTAAGTAGCAGGATACAAAATGAGTGCACAGAAACCTCTTGCATTCTTATACATTAATGATGAAAAATCTGAAAGAGAAATTAAGGAAACACTCCCATTTACCATTACCACAAAAAGAATAAAATATCTAGGAATAAACCTACCTAAGGAGACAAAAGACCTGTGTGCAGAAAATTACAAGACACTGATGAAAGAAATTAAAGATGATAGAAATAGATGGAGAGATATACCATGTTCTTGGATTGGAGGAATCAACACTGTGAAAATGGCTCTACTACCCAAAGCAATCTACAGATTCAATGTAATCCCTATCAAACTACCACTGGCATTTTTCACAGAACTACAACAAAAAATTTCACAATTTGTATCAAAACACAAAAGACCCCGAATAGCCAAAGCAGTCTTGAGAAAGAAACACAGAGCTGGAGGAATCAGGCTCCCTGACTTCAGACTATACTACAAAGCTACAGTAATCAAGACAGTATTTTACTGGGACAAAAAAAGAACTATAGATCAATGGAAGAGGATAGAAAGCCCAGAGATAGACCCACACACATACAGACACCTTATCTTCAATAAAGGAGGCAAGAATATACAGTGGAGGAAAGACAGCCTCTGCAATAAGTGGTGCTGTGAAAACTGGACAGCTACATGTAAGAGAATGAAATTAGAACACTCCCTAACACCATACACAAAAATAAACTCAAAATGGATTAAAGACCTAAATGTAAGGCCAGACACCATCAAACTCTTCGAGGAAAACAGAGGCAGAACACTCTATGACATACATCACAGTAAGATCCTTTTTGACCCACCTCCTAGAGAAATGGAAATAAAAACAAAGATAAACAAATGGGACCAAATGAAACTTAAAAGCTTTTGCACAGCAAAGGAAACCATAAACAAGACGAAAACACAACCCTCAGAATGCAAGAAAATATTTTCAAATGAAGCAACTGGCAAAGGATTAATCTCCAAAGCTTACAAGCAGCGCACGCAGCTCAATATCAAAAAAACAAACAACCCAATCCAATAATGGGCAGAAGACCTAAATAGACATTTTTCCAAAGAAGATATACCAATTGCCAACAAACACATGAAAGGATGCTCAACATCATTAATCCTTAGAGAAATTCAAATGAAAACTACAATGAGATATCATCTCACACCAGTCAGAATGGCCATCATCAAAAAATCTACAAACAATAAATGCTGGAGAGGGTGTGGAGCAAAGGGAACACTCTTGCACTGCTGGTGGGAATGTGAATTGGTACAGTCACTATGGAGAACAGTACGGAGGTTCCTTAAAAAACTAAAAATAGAATACCATACGACCCAGCAATCCCACTACTGGGCATATACCCTGAGAAAACCATAATTCAAAAAGAGTCATGTACCACAGTGTTCATTGCAGCTCTATTTACAATAGCCAGGACGTGGAAGCAACCTAAGTGTCCATCAACAGATGAATGGATAATGAAGATGTGGCTCATATATACAATGGAATATTACTCAGCCATAAAAGGAATGAAACTGAGTTATCTGTAGTGAGGTGGATGGACCTAGAGACTGTCATACAGAGTGAAGTAAGTCAAAAAGAGATAAACAAATACCGTATGCTAACACATATATATGGAATCTAAAAAAAATAAATAAAAGAAAATGGTCAGAAGAACCTAGGGGCAAGATGGGAACAAAGATGCAGACCTACTAGAGACTGGACTTGAGGATACAGGGAGGGGGAAGGGTAAGCTGGGACAAAGTGAGAGAGTGTGAAGGACTTATATGCACTACCAAACGTAAAATAGATCGCTAGTGGGAAGCAGCCGCATAGCACAGGGAGATCAGCTCGTTGCTTTGTGACCAAATAGAGGGGTGGGATAGGGAGGGTGGGAGAGCGAGGGAGATGCAAGAGGGAAGAGATATGGGGACATATGTGTACGTATAACTGATTCACTTTGTTATAAGGCAGAAGCTGACACACCATTGTAAAGCAATTATACTCTAATAAAGATGTTAAAAAATCATTTTCTCCCCAAAGGATACAAACCAATAAGAAGGGAAATCTATATTTACACAAAAGCCACACCCTCATCATTACTTGAAAATGGAAAAGGCCAAAAATTCAAAAGAATTGTGAGTAAAAAAGAAAAATCTTGAATCCTGGCATAAGATTTGTCACACTCCCATTACTAGGCTTTGTGGAAAACAAAAGACAGACCAAGAAAAGCTGCCAAGAGAGAGGAAAGAAGATGGAAAAGGGATGAAAGCTCATCTAGAATGCCTAAGCCCAGAATAAATCTAAAAATACCAAAAAGGTGTCCTAGAATATGAAAGCCCGGTCTACAGGGAACGTACTCCACAATCAGAGCTTACGAAGGGACAGGGATGATTTAAAGTGCAGTCTTTGAAAGATATAACTCTTAGGGAAGAATAAAGGCAAACAGTTAGGGAGAAGCACCCATCGGCACTTGGGTAATGACGGAGAAAAGAAACAAAAGGGGAAAATTAAGGATCTTGCAAGACATAAGAGAACCGCAAAATCAGAGCACTCAGGACTTCTCCCTTCATCACCAAAACAAACAAACAAAATAAAAAGGATCTGGACTTTGCCATACTAACAAAAAATCACATTATTAAACTAGGAATCTTGTTGAAAAAAACCAGTATCATACAGCTGAACAGAATGAAGGGAATTCCATATCAAACTTTGTAAAAAAAAAAAAAAGAGGGATGAGGAAACAAAAGTGCATATATATTAAACAACCATGAAGGAGAAAAAGACTGGAAGTCAACACTCCAAACAAAATTAATTACACTCAAGCAAGCATTGGAGGATAGGAAACCCACCTTAAACAGAATATTTTAAAAAATGAAAAGACAGTGACTGACTAAAAAGAAAGGCTGAAGCAAAGATTTTATAACCAACTGGGGTGTCCCTTAAATATCACAGCCTATAGAAAAAGCTTTTCAACTTGCAGAAACTTAGGAAATTCTGCACCCCTCAGCCCTTCCTAAGGAATCTACTAGAGCAGGGGTCTGCAAACTGGCCCAATGATCCAAATCCAGCCCACTGCTTGATTTTGTAAATAAAGCTCTATTGGAACAAAGCCATGATCAATCATTTATGTATTGTTTATGAATGCTTTTGCACTACAGTAGCAAAGTTGAGTAGAGAGACAGTGACACTGTGACCCAGGAACTTACAATACTTCCTATACTTCTCTTTACAGAATGTTTGTCAAGTAATTTAAAACAGGAACTGGGATTGTGGTCCCACTGCGATGAGAAGGAAAACTTCACCAAAATACCTAATGGAGAGTATTTTACATACAATAGTAAAATCAAGGTGGAGGAAAGAGGAGAAGACTAATGTACAAAAGGTTTATGCTGTGAAAAAAGAACACAGAAACTGTGCAACTAAAAATGAGAGAAGGGAGAGAAGTAGAAGGAAATAGAACAAACATTTTATCATAATGCAGTAGGTGAGTGTTAAATGATACGGGAGGAAAAAATGCATAGGCCAGAGAGTAAAGTGTTAAGAAAACAGGTGGTTCAGGATGATTTTAAGAAAGCATTAAACGTGACCAAAAACATGTCTCAATGACAAAAGCCAAAACTCACAAAGAAGATATAACCCTTAGGTATATTTATGCACCAATAACAAACAAACACCTTTATAAACCAAAAATGAAAGGAGACGTAGATAAAATAATAACAGGAAACAGTAACAGTAGGAGATTTAATACACCAAACTCAGTCTAAGGCTGATCAAGTCATATAAAAAAAAGAGAAAGCTAATCAATAATGTTATATAGGGAATATATATTTGTCAAAATGGATCATAATTATCTCACAGAGATTAGATAATTGATTTCTATAAAGTAGAAAAAGTACAAACAATCCTCTAAACCCAAAGCAATAAAAGTTAGTAACAAAAATTGAAAACAGAAAGAAAAAAAAAAAGGAAAATTGAAAACAGAAAGCCCTTTCCACCTGAACAAAATTTTTAAGGCTTCTCTTAGAAACTGTTGAACATAAGAGGAAATGCAAACTGAAGTTGTAAAGAAATTTTTTAAAGGAATGACTATGAAAAACTACATATCGGCATCTATGGGATACATTTAGCGCGGTGATCTGAGGCAAATTCACACAGTATGCACTTTTATTTGTAAAAATGGAAGAATGAAGATAAATTAATTAAAGTATGGCCTCAAAAAATGAAAAAATAACCAGCTAGGAAAAAAAGAACAACTAAAGAAAGCAAAATATAAAAGCAGAAATGAATGAGATACAAAATAGAAAAACGAAATCTTGTTTTTCAAAATGAACAAACCCCTAGCTGGCTTGATGAAGGAAGAAAGGGAGAGATCACACATAGACAAAATAATAAATGACAAAGGAGAAATAATCATCAAAACAAAAAAAAAGAGATTACTTTGCCAACATCTATGCAAATAAACGTGAAAATCTATATGAAATAGGTAACTTCCTAGATAAATACAGATTACCAAAGTTCTGATTCTTGTGTTAGAAAGCTTAAATTAGGCAATTTTCAAAGAAGAAATAAAGTTATTACAGCAATACCCCCAAGAAGCACCTTGCTCAGATGGTTTTACAGGTGAATTCTAGTAAACCATCAAAGATCAAAAAGTACCAAAGCTCTATGAGTTATGTAAGAACATTAGAAAGGAAGGAAACTTCCCTAACTTCTTTTATGAAGCCAGTAGGATGCTAACAGGTAAAACGTAGATACCAAAATACTAAATAGAATATTAGCAAACATCCAACAGTACATTTAGAAACTAATATACTGTGATGAAGTGCAATTTATTCCATTAATACAGGGCTGGTTCTATATTAGGAATTCCATTGATATCATTCACCATAGTAATATAATTAAGGACAAATATCATATGATTAAAACCACAGATGCCAAACAAATCTTTGGGAAACTTCAACACCCATTCAGTGTTAAGAAAAGAAAAACCTCAAGAAATGGGAAAGAGGGATGCATTCTTAACATGATAAAAGATATATAATTAATTCCTCATGCAAGTATTTTATTTAGTGGGGGACTACCAGAGGTTTTCCAATAAGGTCAGGAACAAGAAAAGTATGCCCATTATATCATTCCTGTTCAGTCTTCAACTACAAGCATTAGTCAGTTGACTAGAGAAATCAATTAGATTTATGAGAATGAATAACAAGCAGTAAAGCCACCTCTGTGTGCAGATGATATTACTGTACACCTGAAAAGCCCTATAGAAACAACGACAGATTAAGCAAAACAATAAGAGAGATCAGCAAGGTAGTAGGATATAAAGTTACATACAAAAGTCAATGGTCTTTGTGTACACTCACACACACACAGCTAGAGGACACTTTAGTAGAGAAAATTCCATATACAATAGCAAAAACAAACCTTAAATGCATAGAAATAAATTTAATGAGAGCATCTATGCAAGGAAAAATTTTAGACACTCCTGAACGACATAGAAGGAAATTTAAATAAGCACAAAGACATTGGTCAATGTTCTTGGATAGAATAACTCAACATTAAAAAGATGTCGGTTCTCCCTAAACTAATGTATAAATTTAATATAATCTCAAAAATATCAGCGAACGTTTTTATGTTGTAGATCAATGGATAGTAAAATTGATATTTTTTTAAATCATGCAAGAATAGCCAGGATATAAGTGAAAAAGAAAACCTATAAGTGGGGAGTAATGATACCAGGCATTAAAGCACGCTATAAAACCTCGGTAATTATAACACTGTGGTACTGGTACATGAATAGACAAATAGTCCAGTGAAACAGAATAGGAAACCCAGAAAAACAACCATAATATATGGAAATTTCAGTATATGATGAAAGGGCATTTAAAATCACTGAGGCAAAGATGGACGTTCAATAAATGATGCTGGAACAACTGAGACATTTGGGAAAAGAATCAGTGTAGATCCATATCACACACTATACACAAAAATAAACTGTAAACGGGTTAGGAATCTAAACAAATGAAACCATAACAAAATCTTTCAGAAAATATGGCAGGACCTTGCTTTAACCTCAGCATAGGGAAAGACTTTCTAACTGTGACTCAAATTTCCAGAGGCAATGAAAGAAAACAATGATCTGTGTGACTACAAAGGATTTTTTTTAATGTACAGCAAACACATCATAACTAAATCAAAAGGCAATTGACAAATTGAGATAAAGTATTTGCAGCAAGCCTCCCGGACAAATGAATAATAGTCCAAGTATATACAGAACTCTGAAGTACGGAAGGACAAAAGGCTAATATTTCTACAGAAAAATGGGAAAAGATATGAGCAGATAATGCACAAAAAATATATAAAACAGTCCTCAAAATATAGTCAAACTTTCTCATAATTAGACAAATGCATACTAAGACAATGCCGAGATATCATTTCTCACCTACCACATCAACAAAGGTCACAAAAGTAGGGCAACATGTTCTGTTAGTGAGTCTGTGGGGAAACAGTCACAGTAGCTAGTGGGAGTGAAAACCAGTACAAGCCTTCTGGAGAGAAATTTGGAAATACCTAACAGAAATACACATGCACTTCACTTTTGGCCCAACAATACTACTGCTGGGAATAAAACTTGAAGATCCATTTCCACCAACACAAAAGTACTTATGCCTAAGGTTATTCACTGCAGCATTGTTTGTCGTTGCAGAGTGTTGAAAACAAGTTAAATGCCCCTACATATGTCAGCGGAGTCCAATGCAGCTGTAAAAAACACAGACACAAAAACAAAAACAAAAAAGCAATGAAGCCCTCTATGGCATAAAGAGTTTTTTTTATGGAATGCTGCTAACTGAAAAAGGAAAAGTGCAAAGGAGCATTTTAAGGTGCCGTCCTTCATTTAACAAACAAGGGAATATAAGAAAACATATATGGATCAGTTCATTTGTGCAGAGTAAACACAGGAAAGATTAAACCAGAAACTAAAGAGATTGGTTATCTACAGGGGGAGTGTGGGAAATAAGTGGGGAACGGGAAGGGGTTAGAAGGCATGACGAAAGAGTGACACTTGTCTAATAGATGTTTCTGTGCAGCCCTGACTCTTTGAATCACAGTAATATTTCACATACCCCAGAATTAATTAAAAAATCAAAATCAACTAAGATGTGGGGAGGAGGCAAGCTCAAATACAAACACCACAAAATTAACCTAACTATATGACAAGTGAATGTCTTAACCACAGCTGAAGAGGTGAGAAAGAAAATAGCTAAGCTAAGCAATGTGGGGAAATAGTACTTCTTTGATTGCATCCTCTGAGGCCTAAGGCATAAAGAACTGTACACAAACACAAGTTATCAAATCTGTTTCTAACAGGTGTATTGGGTAGCATTTCTGCAAGTACTTCATGTATATATCAGGAATGAACAAGTAAGTAAATATTGAAGATAAGGAGAGCCAGGTCACACAAAGAAGTTACAAACAAGGCTACAATGGATTAACATAAGAAGTATCAGTATGAGCTCCTGGCTTTCAATATCTATACATATAGGTAGAGAAACTGAGAAGTATCTGTAAACATGAGTATATACATACAGTATATTTCCTTCATTTGTGGATGGAGAGGGAGGACTTAGCAGCAATGAAACCGCAATAGCAATGAACACACACTGAGATATTGGTTTCTAAATGTCATTTTCCAAGGAAAGGAAGCTTGGCTCT
Source organism: Mesoplodon bidens (assembly GCF_964165515.1). NCBI lineage: Eukaryota > Metazoa > Chordata > Mammalia > Artiodactyla > Ziphiidae > Mesoplodon > Mesoplodon bidens. The sequence continues at coordinate 51,783,894 of NC_138163.1, forward strand.
TTGCAGAAGTGTTTTTTGTTTTTATTTCAGGGCCGTGGTGGGGACAAAAACACAAGATGAACAGGAATACCTTACAGTGTCAGCAAGGAAGTACACAAAAAAGGATCAGGTCTTGCTGAAAGAACACAGACCCCACCAAAAGATGCTTGCAGTCACCAAAGCTGGAACAATTCAAGAAACTAAATAATGATATAATTTGATTATAAGTCACAATGTAACATAGTTATTCATGATTCAATACTGACATAAATAATTTGATTAGTTATTTGATTCAATAATTTGAAATAAAACAATTTTTATAAACAACTTGAAAGTTTATAAATAAATAAATGGGGGAGAAAAGACAGCTCTTCAGAATGCCAATGAACCAATGTAGTAGGAATAAGGAAATAGAAAGTCACCATTAAGTCATAATTGTTGTAGGCAAGATCAACAGATGGATTTTAAAAGTCGTGAATAACAGTCTGAGAAGAAATAGGATATTTTCATAGTCTGAAAGTATTTCCTACACGATATTTATTACTTACAAATAGGAAAACAGTACCATTACAATGGAGGCACACAGTTGTCCCCACCTTAATCAAGTGTTGCAAATGAATAGCATCATTAATACAACATATGGACATCATGTACCCCCACACATGATGCTTGGAGAAGGGAACAGAATCGCTTTTGCAGCGCCGTGGTATAAGACCTAAAATTAAGGCACAGTGACATGTATGCCTTGACATTTGGGGGAAAACCCAGAGGGTCTCAAATGGACTCACCACAAGTTCCCATTCCCCTTTTGTGCCCCCAGGAAGAAGGTCCCCTAGCCAAAGAACCAGCCTTATCAGGGGAACTAGCCACAGTGCCTGCTCGCCCCTGACTATCAGGTTTCAGTTCCCTACCAGCTCACAGAAGTATTCAAACAAGCCAATCACATCCTCCCATGTGAACCAAGGGTCACCTCGTCCTCTTGCTACTACAGACTGTCCCCCACAGCCCCTGCTTGTTCACTCTCTTCCAGAGAATGACTCCTGTGGGGCTCTACCTGGCCAGTAGTGTCCTCCTCCCCAGGCTGTGAGTAAATGTTACTAATAAGCTGCTGTGGGGAGTATCTGTCCAGTGTCAGGTGTCGTGTGTTCAGCCACCCCCATAACACTAGGGCGGAAATTCCTCCATCATCAATGGGATGAAGGGGAGGAGAATAAAACCGGTATTGTTGCCAAAAATTTGTAATTTCAATCAAATCACAAGAATACATCAGAGAAACCCAAGCTGACAGACATTCTATAAAATACCTGACCAGTATCTTCAAAAGCGTCAAGACTGGGAAACACCCAGAAAGCTTAAGGAACTGTCAGCCTGGAGGAGACTAAGAAGTGATGGCCAAATGCAATGTGGTATCCAGAATGGGATGCTGGAATAAAAAATGAGATTACTGGGACAAATGGTGAAATTCAAATAAAGTATGTAAATTAGTTAATCGCACTGCATCAATGTTAATTTCCTAATTTTGATAATTTTTCTATGGCTATATAAGATGTTAACATTAGGGAAAGCTGGGTGAAGGCTTTCTATACTGTTCGCAAAGTTTCTGTGAGCCTAAAATTATTTCAAAATAAAGAACTTTTTAAAAAGTTCAGTGGTTAAAGGAATGGTTATGGTATCAACGACACTGTTTAATAATAGTTTAACTTATTGAAATACGGTTGGGAGGATGGATAAATGCTCGTGCCACATCATCCAGCACAAAACTATTTCAAACTGCTTTAGAGAGCCCATTAAAATAAATGAAAGTGCAGTCATCTCCAAGATGTAGATGAGTATTTATCTGCTCTTCAGAAGATAACCATTTGAAGTATAAAAGCAATGAAATACCATATATATATAGATAAGGAGAGACCAGAGAGAGATAGAGGTGGGGGAGGGGGGAGAGAGAGACAAACATTTCAATACTTACAATTTAAAGTCTGAGGTATCAAAACAAACCGCAAACAAAACTGAGGTGCAAAGGAGAAACACAATTTTTTTTTCTTAACAAGCGGGAGGCTGATTGAGGGATTTCAAAGAGAGAGTGCGAAATGATTAGCCACACAACTGAAGCGAATCACAGCTGAGGAAAGAGGAACGCACGGCGCGTGGACAGGACAGTGGTCCCAGCAATCCGTTCGACTGCCTTTCTTATTAACCCCCAAACCTTGATCCTGGGTAATTTAATTTAGGTCAATAGAGGCGTAATTTATAGAAAGAATGCTGTTGTAATTTACCTGATTGGAACAAGAGTTGGAAAAAACTTGAGCTGTCCAAGACCCCAGCAGTAGGAGCAGTTTCCTCCCTCTCCGGAAATCACAGCGGACACGCCACAGTGTTGCCCTCCGCCTCAGTGTTGGCGGCACGTGGTGTCTTAATGGCTCCCTCTCAAAGTTAAGCTCACCGGAAAAGGACTTGGATTGGTGCAGCTCAGGTCACGTGACCCCCTATAGCTCAATGTATAAGGTACTGGGAGGCGGGGCCAGATTCCCGACCCCACCCAGAGGGACCGAGGGGAGAGAACCTTATGGGTGAGAGGGTTCTTCTCAAGTGCCAGCCCCACCCTCCTGCATCTCCTTGGCCAAGTGTCTATCCTTGTGGCCTGGGCACCGCCTGGCCACGGTTTCTGCCAGGCGGCTCTCAGACCTAGAGAAACGACATCCAAATTCATAGGCTACACAACAGAGGGTGTGAACTTAAAAACGAGTGGCGGGCTTCCCTGGTGGCATTTTTAATGTTTTTTATTGATTTTAATGTTTAATATTTTGTGATTAGGCTAATTTATTGAGATGGAACACTTGAAAATATCTAGTAAGCAACTAACAAAAAAAGTTCACATATATTTACCATGTTATCAAAGAGTTCACATGACACTGTTTCATAAAAAATAAAAAATTTCAATTTTAGACTTGACAGTTTATCTGTGTGGTGTGCGCATTTCTGTCTTACACTTCTTTTACCCCCAAATGTTCACACACTTATATGCAGATTTTTCTTCACCTCTCTCAGTGGCTGGACTTTTCTCAGGGCATTGAGATCCAGGAAGGGATTGTAGACATGGTGTGGAAAATTCCAGAAATGTCCAACTAATGCACTGGAGCCCAATCTCCTCTCTCCTTCCCTCTGCCTTGAAACCTCTCTGGTCTGGAACTTTCAGAGCTACAATTCCGGCTCTGACCATAGGGGCATCTATCTACATTGAGGACTTTTTTTTTTTTAAAGGAAAATACATGATTTGTTTTCTTTTACTGTCATTACAGGGACCCACAAAACTCTGACTGCTATTTCGTTTATAGTTTTCAGGTCTGTTCTTTGTTGTTTGGTTTTTGGAAGTGTTTGTTTTTTGGTATTATCTCTCTGAGGTGGGCTGAGGTTAATTCCAGCCATTTGACTATTTTCAGAAAATTCTGTTACTTTGTACAAACTAACTTAAGACAATCTGCCACACTACAGCAATAACTTGGTAAATCTATGCTTGGAGGAGTCATCTTCCATTCCGTGGAGCTCAATTTCAGTCTCTGTTTCCCCAGGTAGCATCTGAATGACCCTAGACAAGCTCCAGCACCTCAGTAAGCCTCAGCAACCTTGGAAAGTTGGTGATTCTGATATCAGAGCCCCTTGTGAGGAATTCATGAAAGAATAGAGGCAATGTAGCAAGTACAGAGCCTGGCGTACAGCTAGCACACAGAGTTCTCTGGGTTTGCCGTACGAAGGAACACAATGTAGTGTAGCTGAACCAGAGTCTGGCATACAGAGCTCCCTGTGTTTGTAGCCAGAAGTACCAAGGTCCCCTAAGCCTCCTGATCCCAGATGCCCTCCTCTGCAAGGGTGGTACAGTTGGAAAGAGTTCCCTGGGTGTTAGGCTGGTAGCAAACTCAGGGGGCAGTAATTACAGGAAGTGAAGTCTCCTCTGGTCCCCAGGGCTGTCCTCCTCTATGCCCTTGGGGAAGGGACTTCCTGTTAGGACTCCATCTTGTTTGTGTGGCTCTGACAAAGTGGTTTGGGGCTTGCACTCTCCTTCTTCGGCAGCCCTTCCTGATATTCTCCAAACCTCCAGCTCCAGACCCACAGATTCTCTTCACGAGCAGCCTGTGAGGAGAGTGGTGACAGATCACTGCCTTCAGGCCACCCCATGGGTGAGTTGGTCAGCATGAGACCTTGTCCTCAGATCCCCACAGGGCAGGAGGGATTCCGGGTTCCCTCCCTAACCTCAACCCACAGGACCCCCAGCAAGCTGACCCCCCTTTAGAGAAGGCAGGCAGAGGGCTCAGGCTCACTATTTCCCACTCTCTTGAGGAAATGGGCCAAGTGGGCTCTGACACACCCATCCTGATTCCATGTGGAAAACCTCCCCTCTTATGGAAATGGCCATGGCTGAGGTGAATTATTTCCCCTGGCTAAGGAAAAGGCAAAAGTCATGTGATCTTCTCAGGTCTAGGGTTTGGAGAGTAGGGAGGGTCATCTAGGTGGGGCGTGGGATTGTGTAAACTAATATTCCTTGGATTTATATGAGGTGGGGGAGGGACAGAAAACCCACCATTACCACTGAGTATTACATTAACTAGTCAGGGTAAATTGTATTAGTCCATAGAAGCTTACTGAGGCTTGCTTTGTTGCCCAGCATATGATCTATCCTGGAATGTTCGATGAGTAGTTCTTATGTGCATTGTTCTATGTCAATTAAATACATTTGTTAACTTAAGTAACATTTTGAAACCTTCTCCCTCTAGCTGAGTTTTTGCCTGCCATTTTGTGCATCACTCAGTGAGCTGTGTAAAAATTTCCCACTGTGACTGTGAATTTGTCCATGCTCTATTTCTGTTAGATTTTGCTTTGCATATTTTGGCTCTATTTTAGGACATGCATACAAATTTAGAATTTTATATTAATATCTCCTTATTGCATTGAACCTGTTATCAAAAAGAAATCTCCTTCTTTCTCTAGTGATTCTTTTTTCTTTAAACTGTACCTTTACTTTTACTAATAGGGTTATACCAGCTCTCTGTAGGTTACTGTGGAAAAGGTATACATTTTGCCATTATTTTTTTATTTTAAAATTTCCTAGATGATTAAAATTTGCATGTGTCTCTTTTCAGGAGCATTTGATGGAGGGTTTCTTGTCCAGTCTGATAATAGCTGTCTTTCTATTTGGAATAATAGTCTGAAATTTTTAATGTAAAAGTAGATGTAATTTGGTTTATACATACTATCTTACTGTATATTTATTTTTGTCTCTTCTAAGTTCTTTTTCCTTTCCTTTCCTTTGAAATGATTAACATTTTATAACTATTAAATTGTTACCTCATGTGGCTAGATAAACATTCTTTTGCCATTCTTGTAGTGTTTACCCTTCAGATTACAATGTACATTTTTGCCCTTTCAGTCTAGTGTTAGTTAATTAGTTCTTTAAAACTCCTCAGACAATTAGGGGACCTTGAGACACTTTGATTCCATATACCCTCCAAATTTATTGTCATGCATTTTCATTGTCTATATATTTAAATCCCCAGAAGAAATTACTATCATTGTGTTATATAATCAACACTCATTTAAATTTGCCTACATATTCACAAATGTCATTAGTCTTTCTTTCCTGTATCTATGTGCCTCCACCTGGGAAGATATTTCTTCTGCCCAAGAAAGAGTCTATAATATTTCTTTTAGTTTGAGTCTTCTGGTCACAAATTTTCCGAGTTTTTGTTACAGGATGAAGAAATGAATGCCTTTTTTTAAAGAATGTTTCTCTTTAAAGCTTACTTTTTCTCCTGTTACAATAATACTGTTACACTGAGTTGATATCTTGTTACTTTTGGAAACTTCTCGAGAAAGATCTCTTCAAATACCACTTCTCCACTGTTCCCTCCCCTTCTTTCTGGGACTCCCATTAACCATGTGTTAGCTATGTTCACTGCATCACCTTTAATTATCTCCCCCTCGCTTTTGGTATTCTCCATGCTATGTCTCTCCAGGCTGCATTCTGGATCTTTTCATCGGACTTATCTTTCATATCTCTAATTCTTTCGTCAGGCAGGGAGATCACCTTTGACCCTTGAACCACCACACCAGGCTAGATTTCAGGGTAGGTTTTATTGTGCCCCTAGAGCCGAGCAGAGAAGAGAGAGTTAGAGGTGAAAAGCCACTTGTCCCAGGTCACATAACCTGAACCAAGCAGAGCAGGGACTAACATCACAGACTAAACCCTGGGTCCAGACCCTTTCGTCTGTGCTTGCTTTCTTCTTGGCTGTGAACACTCCCCACCTATCATTTCCTGAGAATTGGAACCACAGTGAAGTCTCTCAGCCTTTTTTTTTCTTCCTAACTATGATAATTTCCTATTTAGATTATAAAGTTGGTGGTATTTCTTCATTAGCTGTGATATTTACCCAGGAATTTTTCTGGTACTGAGACCATTGATGTGATATTCTCAATTTCAGGGTACAATAAGCAAGTAAACTCCTTACAAAGAAGAGCAAGATGCTGTCGTATTTACAGAAGGAGGTATAACAGCTGGTCTGAACAAGTCAGGCCTGGTATTCATCCTTCATCCCAGCAACAACAAGATGGAGATCAAGCAGAAAGTGATGTTCACAAGGACAATGGAGTAAGATAGTAAGTGACCAGTCAGAATAGCTGAAGTGCACCAGCTAGTGGAACAAAATCATGTAGCTAAATATGTCACTCTTCTCTCTAACCTGGAAGAGTGAGGAATGATGGGATCAGGTTAACGGTTGAGCAATCTTTATTGTAGCTCTGCTATCATTGGGGAAAATGTAGAGAGGACTTCCCAAGACTATACGGACCACTTTCTTCTCTCCACTTCCCCACAGTGCTCCCTATGCCCTTCCATCCTGTCATCGGAGAGGCAATTTTCAGGAACAAGACGAAACCCCTGTTAACAAGGAGACAGAGCAAAAGCCTCCAGAGAGAAGAATGGAGAGAAACAGGCAGGATGAGACCTTGGGGAGCTGGTTCAAGATCAGAGTGAGTGTGCTGGCTAAATGGACCTAACATGTAGAAGAAGATGACAGAGAGAGTCATGTTGGGCGCATGTAGAGATGCTGGGACTTTTCTCTCGTGGCAGTGGAGCTGGTAATCTCTCTTGTTATTACTAGGAGTTAACGTCCTAGATCATGTGAGGGCAGGTTCAGAGAAGCAATATAAAGGGAGCAGACTGACTGCAGGGAGCATGGGAGACGCTGTCTAAAACAAAGGAGGAAACTACTGCCAAGGAGATGGAGCAACTCCACACCAGAAGACGCAGTTTGGCTCAAGCTGAGTGTGGGAGGAGGTTGAGTCTCTGGGATCCTCGTCAGAGGGGCAGGCCAGGTCTGCCTTAGGTAGGATCTCTTAGAACTTTATAAAAGTAAGTACGTGTGAAAGATATGAAGTCGATTATTTCAGGAAAAGTATTTAAATGGAAAGAAAGGGTATATAGGAAGTCCGTGTCTGGTGTAAAAGTTAGCGATAACAGATATTGTCCTATCTTAAGAAATTACCTAAAGCCTGAAAAAAGGTCCTAAAGCAAGACACAGCTGGGTCTTATCTTAACCTTGGATTCCATTGTATCACTTTTCTTTCCCCAATTATTTCTTTGCCTCCTAGGTTCCCTTCGGTATTAAATATGATGAGAAGTGGCTGCTGAATTTGATTCACAAGCAATGCAGTGTCCCCTTCACCCCTGTCGAAGTAAGAGAGGACATTGAGGCCGATGAGAGGAAACGGGGTAGATGGCAGGCCCAGATGAGAAATGGCTCTGGTCTCATATTATGCTTCTCTTGTCACTCTCCCTACAGTTTCACTATGAGAAAATGGAGGCCCAGTTCTTCGTTCAGAATGCCAACATTGCCTCCGCACTGAAGAATGTCAATGGCAAGATTTACAATGAGGCTAATGAAAGGGTGTGTGTCAAGGGCATGAGCAGGGCTAGCTGGGAGCCAGAGGGCAGGGCAGGGGCATGGTCTTGCTTGATCCCAGGGCTCAGATTTCCTGGAGCTTACCCAGCCCCTCTCGTGTTCTCAACAGATATCTATCTTTGTTGATCCCTGTGATGCACCCCACTCTGTGCTGAAGGAGCTGAGGTCAGAAAAGGTGGAGCAGATAAAGGTAATGCAGACTCAACACAACCTGTGCACTCACAGCCAGACCCACCTATTGCCCCCGATCACCACCTCAGACTCAGAGCCCCTGAACCCCATCCCTAACTCAGCAGCTGCCCGTGAAGGAACGATATGATGCCTCCCAGCAATCTCGTGACATCCAGAGAGTCCGCTCCGACCCTGGTACGGCGACAGCAGCAATTGTAGAGCAGGTGAGAGCAGAGCGGTCTAGCTGGGAAGGATACTCAGGAATGGTAACTCGGGGAGGGGTTGGTGCTGGAGCTGTACCAGCCAGGAGCCTCTCAGCCCCCGATTCCCTCCTCCTGGCTTCCTGGAGACTTGATGACCCGTGATACTGGAATGGCGCAAAACCCTAGAAATGGCATGGCTGCCTCCCTGCAGATCCATCCAGGGAATATGCCCAAGATGAGGACCTTAGACCCAATGTTGGGGCTGGTGGTGATGGTGGGAGAGATTAGGTAGAAGAGGCAGATTGGTCTCAGGTATCCCCTGCTGGGGTCCTCACTCTAACTCTTTCCTCATCATAGATTTTGGCCTTGGACCTGAGTGATAAGAAACCCTACCAGCTGCACGGCCTGTCCAACACTATGCCGAATGCTTCCAACACCAAGAACTGGAACCTGTCCAACACTGAGGTGAGGTGTGGTACCCAGATCCGTCTTTGAAGGGAAGGTGGGAAGGCTCATGTGATGGTGACAGAGGAAGGGAAATGGATTTGTAGGAAAAGGAAGGGACTAGGGGTGCACGGCCATCCTGGCTCAGTTTCTCTGGCCCATGTGGTTCCTCCTCATAATCACAGGTGAAGTCTGCAGGGGAGATGGACAAGGGTGAGCGGCTGGAGCCAGAAGGGATGTGTGCAGAGAGAAACCCCCTGTGCACCACCTTCCCTGATAAGTCAACCAACATAAGGTCAGATGTATCCTCTGTTACCCGCTGGCAGCCTGAGCTACTCCCGAAAGTGCCCGTTTGCAAGGGGCAGCTGATGTGGACCTCAGGGAGGACTATAGACCCTATGCTCTCCTCTCTGCATCACAAAGTGGACAGAGTTTCAACCACAATCCATATGGGCCCCCAGCCCAACATGTGCATATTTTACATTCTTACCTGCTGTGTCTGAGCCATTCTGGGGCAGGTGAAGAGCTGCAAAAGGGGTGCCATTTCACATTTCCTCTCTCTTCTTCCCTGACCCCAACCACGGGAGAGCTTCTTTCCCTTGCCTTTGTTTTCTCTCTCTCCCTTGTCTCTAGGCCCGTATGTCTCTGTCATCTCACCCCTCGTACCTTCACTCCCTTTCTGTCTTCATCCCCCTCCATCTCCCTCCCTGAGCCCCACCTCACTCACCTCCCTGCCCCAGCATCCTGGGCCACCCATGGGGGGAGTCCAGGTCTTGGTCCAGGTCTTGGCAGAGTGCAGGACCCTAAGTGAGGTGGCAGAGCCTCGGGCACACACCCCAATCCCTCTTCTCCCCACAGCCTTCAGCCGGGCCCTGGAGGAAGGAAGGGAGGGGAAGGAAGCCCTGCAGCATGAGTTTGAAATGCTGGTCATGGTGACACTGGAGAAGGGAGTCCGTGCATTCTGCGGGGAGCTACCCAGGGGAAGGAGAGGAAGGGAGGGAGGGAGGCGGGGAGGGAGGCAGGGCATGCTCTCCCTCTGTGTCAGTCGATGGGGGACGTGTTCAGGGCCCTGGAAGGCTGGGACACTGGGGTGTGGGTGTACTTGCTCCCATGAGGAAGAGGGTCACCTCCACAGTTTCGCTGACTTTTCTGTTTTGTCTTGATTTTGGCAGCTCCATCCTGGAATTGTTCCCCAAGTTACTAACCTTGGTAAGTGTATTCCTTGTTCACAGACTCCTCTAACTGGCACTGACAGCACCCACAAACTACTCTGAACCCCATTAGGTCTTGCCACAGTTACAGTTTTGAAACTGACCCTTAAACGTCCTGGGCGGAGGGGGATGGTACAGCCCCTGTGGGAACCTGACAGAGGCTCTGGATCTTCTTCAGCCATGTTCTTCACAGGCTTTGGGGAACCCACGGTGATGATCCAAACTGTAGTCCTGCCCATGGAATTTCCAGGGCCCTTTCACCCCTGACCTCTGACCCTCACCGTCTCTTGGGCCCATCCTTTTCCCTGATCATCCAACACCACCTCCTGGTCTGCACTGCTGACATCCTCTTCTCTTCCCCAGGATGGCCAGGAGACATCCCCACTGGCTAAGTGTGGTATTGAAGCCTGCAAGCGCTTACCAACCTGCAAGGTGAGGCTGGAGGATCAAGCCGGGTTTTAAGTGGAGCATGAGAAGGGTGTGTCAGCCCTGGTCCTGAGGACTGTTTTGATTCCAGGGAAGCTACTTTGGATCTGATGAGCTGAAGAGCCTAGTCCTGCAATTCCTGAAGCAGTAAGTACCTCTTGGAAGCTGAGCAAGGGGAGGAGGGCTATGAGAGGTGAGGCCACCTAAGCACAGGTCTGCTCAGGGGAGTTTTCAAGTCTCATTTGAGGTCCAGACCACAGAGATAGACTGTCTTCACTGCCCTCCCTTAGGTACTACTTGATCCATGACTACGGAGACCGACAGGTTCTCGCAGGGGCTTATCACGAGGAGGCCTGCTTCTCCCTGACCATTCCCTTCCACCCCGAGGACCCAGCCCCGTGAGTATCACAGCACAGGCTCTGCTCCTAGGCCGTGTGGCTCCCCAGCAGATACAGGCCAGCTCCTGCAAATACGCACCACCCACTGTTGCTCTTTGTCTCCTAGAAGCAGCTTGTGCGAGTACTTCAAGGACAGCAGGAATATGAAGAAGCTCAAGGACCCCCGTGAGTGTGCGATGGGAAGACTGGGTGGGAAAGGGCGGTGAAGGGGTCAATCATAGGGCCCAGGGCGTGGCAGCCCCTGACCTTCGCTCGCTTGCCCTCCCCTCACAGACCTGCGGGTTCAGCTGCTGAAGCACACAAAACGTGTCATTGTGCACACCCTCTGTGGGTTGCCCAAGACTCAGCATGACTTCAGCTCCTTCGTGGTGGACATTTGGTTCCAGATGGTGAGCGCCTGCTTCCTCCCTCGGGCGGTCCCAGGAAGCCATGGGTGGGTAGGAGGTGGAGGTGGTGACTGGGCGCCTGGGCTCTTCCCTTTCAGGAAACGATGCTCTGCTTCTCCGTCAGCGGGTTGTTCGAGGAAGGTAAGTGTGTGTAGACCCCCACCACTGATGTCTCATTGCTGCCTCCCCCTGGCCAGGCTCACTCCCAGAACCACCTAGCTTCCCTGACCCCCTCCCCTCCCCTCCCCCACTATGTTCTCCAGCCCTCAGGCTTCCCACAGACAACCCAGGTCTGAGCTGTGTCCGTGTTTGTCTGCCCTGCACACCCTGGGCGTTGGGGACATAGGCTGTGGAGTTTGGTGCCTCTCATCCCAGATCCTTACTGTGAGAACTTGGGCCGCTATTGAACCTCTCAGTTTCCTCATTTGCACAATGGGGTAGAAGTATCCACCTCTTGGGCGGCTGTGAAGAATGCATCCCGTGAACTTGTGTAGTGGTTGTCAGCGGCCATGTCACTGGGCGCAGACTGCTCCTATAGCTGCCCTCCCCATTCGCGACACCCTGGCCCCCGTTAACAACTGCCCTCTTAGCATGAGTGTCCAGTCACTCCCTGACTGGGGACCGCCGTGTGAGCATGTACAGCACGTGCGGCTCTCAGGGGTACTGTTGTTTGTTTGCTGTTGAAGTGGAAGGAAGTTCTCAGGGCTGTGTGCGTGCCTTCACGCGGACCTTCATCGCTACCCCTGCCAGCTACTGCAGGTGAGAGCCCTGTCGTGGGTGGGAATACCCATCCTCGCCTGGGCTCAGGGGCGTGGGAATGTGGTGGCACAGACCTTAGGTTTACTCGGTATTGTGGAAAGCCAGCAGTGAGATCCCAGGAGCAGTCTAGCCTAGTGGTTAAGAAGAGTATGGGCTCTGGAATCGGCCTATGCATTCACTCCTTCCCCAACACTCACTCGCTGTGTCCTTGGTCAAGTCATATGACCTCTGTGTGGCTCAGTGTCTTCTTCTGAGAATGGGGATCAGAGTGTCCAGCCCTTGGGCTGTGGTAAAGGGTAAATGCGAAATTGCCCGTGGGTTGGGGATAAACCTATAAATCGAGTGAAGGTGGTAGACAGCCTCTCCAAAGGTGGGCTCTGTGGGGAGGGGCAGAGGTACCAGTCAAGGAACCTGGGAGACAGACACAGGAGGGACGTGGAAGGAATCTGGTTGCTGAGTGCCACTGGGAGCAGAGTCAGTATTGGGGGTGAGGGTGTCCATCCATCAGTTGTCTGGGGGTCCATTTTTCCTTCAGTCTGTGCATCCTGAATGACGAGCTGTTTGTGAGGGATGCCAACCCCAGTGAGACCCAGCGGTGTTCTGCCTCCCAGTGCCTACACCCACCTCCAGCTCCATGTATACCATCTCCCAGCTGCAGCAGGACATCATGCAGGCATCCTCCACCCCATCTGAGATGAACCTCTAGTGGTCTCAGAAGTGAGTGCTGAGTTTGCATGGGGATAGGAGGGAGCTGGGAGGAGTAGAGGAGGGATTAATGGGAATTTTCAGGTCATTATTTTAAATCTATTTTTTCTTACAAATGTTTACTTGTGAAAAAGTCCCTAATTTCACACTAATACATTTCCATGTACTATAAAATATAGGTTTCCTATCTTATATACTGTTTTGAAACTTCTTTTATTAGTAGTACCAGCATAGTTTCTTCTCAGTATATGTGAAGCTACATTACTCTTTCTAAGATCAATATATTAAACAATTGAATTCCTGGAAGCCATAAGCTACTATTGATAGCCATTTACCTTTTCAACTCTTTTTCAGCATTACATGCAATGGCATCTGCTCATTCTGGTACATACATGTTGGTAAACTTGAAGGCTTGCTCTTGTAGCATAGATTTAGCAGTGAAGTTGTGTGGTCACGTGTCTCCAGTTTGGTCCTAAGGGAGGTCATCTATCCTCCCGCACTACAGGTGCTTTCAGTACAATGACTAGACTATACCAGAGCTAAACATTTCTTTACTCATCAAAAAGTGAATTCTGAGAATTCAGAGATAAGACGAAATAGACCTCTAGGGTTTCAGGAAGGTGAAGGCGGACAGAAGTCAGGTGCCCTGGGGTTGACACTCACGGCTGCTGGCTCTGCTGACATCCCAATTCTTTGTCTTTACTTTCTTCAGTCCAAGGGCAAAATTCCAGATGAGACCCTCATCCACTGACCTGGGATCTTGAGAACAAAACTCTGCAAATGAGCCTTTAGATGTCATTTTCATCCTCATCATATTTGTTACCTCTCTTCTCTTAACTGAAGCCATATCCATGACTTAGCTTGCAGTCCAGCTAATCACGAAGCCAAAGGTTACCATGTAGGCCTGCCCGTTGCTCTATATTTTTCCCACGCATGATCCTTGTTTATCTTTATATTAAAGAGTAACATTGCACATTATATGTTGTGTGTCTTGGATTGCTTTTCCCCTGACCGAACCATGAGTTAGTGGGGCCAGGACCAAAAGGTCCCATCTCCCGCATCATCCCTGGCAGTCTCTAGCATTTATATCTGACCTACACAGTGCTTGAAAATTATACAGTAACAACTCCATTCCTGGACTACCCTAAAATCCAAGCTTTGCCTCCTGATAACCTTCTCTCCACCACTTCAGTACTCACAAGTTGTGACCGTTCTGATGTTCACTTCTATAAACAAATATAATGGATTTAGCAAGTAAAGTACCATATTTACTCCAATAATTATGGGTTTCTTAATCATTTAACAGGTCTAAAGCTTTGTTAACATTTTTATTAGGTTCTTAGGCTCTGTACCAAAGACTGTATTCCCCACAAATCCTGTGTTGTTTTTTTAACTTTTTAAATTTGAAATAATTATAGATTTACCAAAAGTTGCAAAAAAATGTGTAGAGAGGTCATGTATACCCATCACTCACCTTCTCCTAATGATAACACCTTGTATTACTTTAGTACAGTATCGAAACTAAGAAATGGACATTCGTACATTCCACTGAGTTTACCACAATTTTGCCATTTTACATGCACTCATTTATGTGTTAGAACACTTGTGTATAATACTTATATATATAATTCCATGCACTTTTACCAGCTGTGTAAGTGTTCTAACTATCACCACAAACAAGATAAAAAACTGTTTCATCACCACACGTTTCCCTCATGTTAGCCTTTATAGCCACACCCACGTTCTTCCTGATCCCACATTCCTGAACTCTGTCAAAGAGTAGTATAATTTCCTAAATGTCATAGAAATGGAATCCTATAGTACATTACCTGTAGGAATGGATTTCTTTCACTCAGCATAACTCTCCTGAGATCCATCCAAGTTGTAAGGTGTGTCTATCGTCTGTTCCTTTTTATTGCTGAATAGGATTCCATGGTGTGAATGTACCACAGTTTGTTTAGCCATTCCCCCATTGAAAGCCATCGGGGCTATTTCCCCTTTTTAACTATTGTGAGTAAAACTGTGATGAACTTCATGTAAAGGTTGTTGTGTAAACATAAATTTTCATTTCTCTGGGTAAATTGCCCAGAGTGCAACTGCTGTACCGTATGGTAATTGCATGTTTGGAAAAACCTGCCAAATTGTTTTCCAGACGGCCTGTACCATTTTGCATTCCCTTTGGCAATGTATGAGTGACTCAGTTTATCCAGTGTCGCCTGCATTTGGTTTTGTCACTTTTTTTCAGCCATTTGGATAGGTGGGTTTAACATTTCATTGTGCTTTTAATTTGCATTTGCATGACGGCTAAAGATGTTGAATAGCTTTTCCTAAGCCTATTTGCCCTCTGTTCATGTCTTTCATCGATTTTATAATTGGATTAAGAGGCAAGAAGTTACCTCTAGAGAGCTGCCCTGGCTCTGGCTAACAGGCAGAGTAAGAGAGTGTGAGGCCCCTCGAGACTCACTTTTCTTGACAGGGAGGGCAGAAGTGGGGCTGAAGCTATTAAATGTTCCTCAAATTAGGACTGAACTTGGATATGGAACAGGATTAAGAGGTGGGGGCATCTCTGGGTCCATCTGTGGAGATCTGGATAGGGCGGGAAAAGAAGGGGGATATGGGGGAGAGGAAGAACAGTGGAAGGAGGGAGATACGGGGGGATGCCTTCTAAATGATGCTGGATTCATCACTCTCAGCCTGCTCAATGGAGTGCACAAAACTAGTCTCCTAGACATGTGGTTTTCAACTCTGGATATCCATTAGGATCCCCTCTAATGCTCAGATTCAACCAACTGAATCCGAGCCTCTAGGGATAAGCCCAGTCATCAGTATCTTCAAGGTTCACCTCCGTTGATTCTAATGAGCTGTCAAAATTGAAAACCTTATCTGATGGTGTATTAGTTTGCTATGGCTGCCATAACAAGATACCACAGGCTGAGTAGCTTAAACAACACAAATTGATTTCTCACATTTTAAAGGATGGAAGTCCAAGATCCAGGTGTCCACAGGTTTGGTTTCTTCTGAGGCCTTTCTCCTTGGCTTGCAAATGGCCTCCTTCTTAGTCCTTCTTCACATGGTTGTCCCTCTGTGCATACACACCCTGGTATCTCTTTATGTGTCCTAAACTCCTCTTATAAGGAAACCAATCATATTGGATTAGTGTCTACACTAACGGGCTCATTTTAATTTAATCACCTCTTTAAAGGCCCTATCTTCAAACACAGCCACATTCTGAGGTACTGGTGGTTAAAGCTTCAACATATGAATTTGAGTAGGACACAGTTCAGTCCACAACAGATGGTATGAGAAATACCTTGGTCGGAGAAATTCGTCTCCCTTTTAGCTACCTTCCTGGAACTACTATACAACACTTCTGCCATCACCTCATTAGGTAGGAGTTGGTCATATGACCATGCTTGCCTGCAAAGCAGGCTATAAATATGTTCTTTTACTGGAAATATTACTGTACCAAATAAATGTGGGATTCTTTTATTAAGAAAGAAGGAGAATTGGTATAGAACATATGCTACACTTTCATACCCAAGGCAGCTAGAAGCACTACCTCAATTATCATGTCCTTTCTACCCAGTTTTCCAACCACAGTTTTCATGGGTTCAAACAAAACTGCTGCTTCAGAGACACCTGAGGTCCCTCTCCCATCCCCCCAAATCCCATGTCCCAGACCATGCCTGAGTCCTCACAACTTAGCGTGCTTAATCTACGTCATTCACTCACTCATTCATTCATTCAAAAAATATTTATTGGTTACCAATGATATGTGAAGCACTGTGATAGGCACTGGAGATAAACCAGAGAACCTGACAGACAGGGTCATGGTTCTCATGGAGCTCACATTCTACAGGGGTTGATTCACTCAAGATTTAAAAGCCATTAAGAAAATAATATGGGAAAATGTGACAGAGAATGACTAGGGTGGGGAAGGCAAGGAAGGATTTTCTGAAGGCGTAACTTAGATTTAATATTCAAATAACAAGAAGTACACAGTCAGCAGTGGGAAGATATCGAAGCTGAGCCCTCGAGGCAGAGGGAAGAGCAAGACGAACGGCCCTAAGATATGGGCAAGCTTGGCAGTTTTAGGGAACAGCTTGTATGCCAGTGTGTATTGGGAGGACAGCGTTAGAAAATGAGGTGAGAATGGTAGGAGGGGCCCAATAACAGAAGGTCCTGTGGGCCATGGTAAGGACTCTGGCTTTTGATCTTATTATGATGGAGCCATTGGGTGCTTTCTGAAAGGAAGGGAAATTATTTTTATAATGTACTTTATTAAAGCTCATTCTAAATGTTCCTTGGAGGACAGACTGAACTAGAGCAACTGTAAGATCAAGACACAAGATTAGGAGGCTACGACACACATGAGAGTGAGAGGTTACAGTCTCGTAGACCACAGTCGTAGCAATGGAAGGGGTGAGATGGGGTTTGAAATGATATGTATCTTGGAAGTACTGAACTTGTTGATGAAGTCCACGTTTGTGGTAAGGGATAGAGAGGAAGTAAGTGTGTCTCTTGCAATGTGGATTTTGGCAGCTGGGTTAGGGCGGTTTTCTTCGATGGGGAAATGAACGGAGGACCAGCTTCAGTGCAATGCCAGGAAACTGACAGTTCTGTTTTGACCATGTCGTTTGTGGAGCCTATGAAAAATCTGGGTGGGGAGCATGTGGTTGGATGTATAAGTCAGGAGATCCTGAGAATATTTTTGGTTGTGGCAAAAAAAAAAGAAAAACCCAAAACAAAACAAAAAAACAAGCATGCAAGCAAACAAATGAAAAACCCAACTGTACAGTTCAATCTGAAAATACAGGTTGATTTCACATATGAGCATGACGCAGGTCTAGATTCTGGAAGGGATACAACGACATATTAAAAACCAACTTCACTGAGCTATAATTTATGTTCAACATAATGCATCCATCTTTTTTTTTTTTTTTCTGTGCTGCGCGGCTTGAGGGATCTTAGTTCCCAAACCGGGGATTGAACCTGGGCCCAATGCAGTGAGAGTGCCGAGTCGTAACCACTGGACTTAGCTATAAGGCTAAGGCTCTGGCCTGCCAGGGGCTACTAAGTGTCAGAGAAGAAAGATGTATGTCTGGAATATAACTATCATTCACCCACCTATTCATTCATTCATGCACCTAGCGCATGTCAAGCTCTGTGCTAAGAAGGGAAGATAGGACCATGAAGAAATTCAATGTCTCTGTCTTCCTGAAGATTAGGAGGCGAAATAGAGAACTGCAAGTGGCTCTGGTTGCTAAATAGTAAGGGAGGTATTTGGTGAGATAATTGGGCCCCCAAAAGGTCTAACCCCAGTGTACAGATGCAACTCTTCCCCTTCTGCATGTCTCATGGACAATGCTGTGGCATGACCTAGAATATAGAGCTGTTAGAATAGAATGAGCCTGAACATGCTGTGCATAAATGGCTGAGGAAACAGCTTTCCAAACCTTCCACCCAGCAAACAGCCCTGATGATGTGCAGAAGTAGATCTCAATTTCATTTAATTCTCACAGTTGGAGTTGTATGACTAATTATTTTGTCTCTGTGTCTAATTAATAAGCTGAGGTTAAGAAGGGTCAAGTATCTTGGAAGAAAACAGCAGATCTACTGATAATAGGAAAGTGTTAGATTTTAAGCTGTGAGCTCTTAACTAGTGTGGATGACTAGTTCTCATCCTTTAGGTCCAGGCTGAGGTAGTAGCAATGCAAGTTTCCCAGTCAAAGGCCTGGGATTCATTGGCCATTAGAGAATTGTAGGAACTGGAGAAGCTACAGGAAAATGAAAGCCTAACATGCCATCCTCCTGCCTGCTCCGCATCATTGCTCCTGCCTCTGCTCTCTTGTTTTCTATGGTAACGTCATCTTAACATTAGGTTTTGTTATTGACTGAAGTGTGTTCTTCCAAAATTCATATCCTGAAGCCCTAATTACCAGTGCCTCAGAACGTGACTGGATTTGGAGATAGGGCCTTTAAAAGGGGATTAAGTTAATTTAAGGCTGTTAGGGGATACCTTAATCCCATCTGACTGGTGTGCTTATAAGAAGAGGAGTTTAGGACACACAGAGAGACAGCAGAAGTGTGTATACACAGAGGGACAACCACGTGAAAAAGAAGCAAGAAGATGGCCATCTTCAAGCCAAGGAGAGAGGCCTTAGAAGAAATCACCCTGCTCACACCTTGATCTTGTACTTCCAGCCTCCAGAACTGTGAGAAACAAATTTCTGTTGTTAAGCCACTTAGTCTGTGGTATGTTTGTTGTGGCAGTCTGAACAGTCTAATACAGGCATTATGAACGTGTTTCAGTAGGTCATGCAGCAGGTAGAGTAGACTGTCAGAAAGGATGAAAATAAAGTGATGGTAAAAAATACCAATGATCAGTAAAACTGAAAGAGACGTGGTTAATTTGTATTACTATCAGGCAAAATAGACATCAGGCAATTGCAACAAAGAAGGCTACTCTGAAATCATAAAAGAAAATGAATTAAGAAGATTACAAATTCTGAACTTACATTCACCTGATAACGTATCTTCAAAAACAGATATAGCAGTAAGTAACAAAGTTACAAGTAACAGAAAGTAAAATCCACTTTTGTGTATATCATAAGGAAATATACTTGCTTATATAACTGAGAGCCCAGAGGTAGAGGAGACTTTAGGTTAGTTGATCCAGTGGCTCAAAGATATAAAGACTCAGGCCCAATCTTGAACCAATGACTCTGGCTAGGGACATAGGATTATTGCGTGAGATCTAGAGTAACTCTGGTCTCACCCTTGGAACTAGCAGTCCAATTCCCCCCAAACATGTGACTGTATGAGGGAGGAAATGCACTAATGAAAATCTGAGACCAGTTAGGAAGATGAGGAATGTATATTGCGTAGGTAAACAAAAATGTCACCTTCAGGCCCCATTTGAAAGCACAATTATCAATATGAGCATAATACCCACAGTACTCAAACTCAAATGGTTTTCAACTACTATGTCTTTCCAGGTAACAAATACTTCTATTCAGGAAATACCTACATTGAATTAGTGAATGGGTAGTTACAAAGCACTAGAGCTCTCACCCCTGCAGTAAATTTAGGAAGAACCACAAAGGCATCCATGGTAGGGTACTTGAATCTCATTTTCTTTCTCAAATTTTTGGCAAAGCTTTTTCTTTACTATCGTACTTTGATATTACTGTGTCAGGATAGTTTGACTACAAGGGAATGGATTCTTCATAGTTACAATTTTATCAGTATTACCATTCTGTAAACATACAACACAGAGTTCATAAAGATATGAAAGATGAGAAGCAAGAAAATTTTCAACATTTATGATCAGCAACAATTTTCTTTAAAGAGCACCATTAAATTTCAATATGGAATATCTTTAAAAGCTTCAAGCTTTTAGAAGAAATTCAGTCTCATGCAAATGTAATAAAATTAAAGAACATCTTCTGTTAATGTCCATATTTGTAAATATGTTAAAAGGAATATTCCTCTGGGAACACTAGCCCAAGAAACACCACAGCCCTGCCGCCTGGCATACCAGGACCCATCCCATATACCAACAGGCTGGCACCAGCTCTGGGACACATTGGGCCCCTCAACTAACTGCTCCTGGATCTGGCCCCACTCACCAGTGGGATGACGCCAGCTTTGGGACACCCCAGACCCCATACTCAGCCATGTCAGGAACTGGCCCCACACACCAGCAAACCGACACTAGCTTCAGGACTCCAAGGCCCTGCAGCCAGAGACACAGGAACCTGGCTCTGCCCACCAGCGAGCCAGCACTAGCTCCAGGACTCCCTGGGCCACAGCCGCCCCCACCAGCAGGCCAATACCAGTTCCAAGACACCTTGGACCCCTCAGCCAGCTGCCCTAGGATCCAGCCCCACTCAACAGTGGCCCAACACCAGCTTCTGGACACCCCCATACCCGGCAGCCAGCCATGTGGAACTGACCCTGCCCACCAGCAGGCTGACACTAGATACAGGACTTCTAACCCCAACACCACCTTCTGCAGAGCCTAGCACCACCCACCAGTGGGCCAGTGCTAAACCCGGGACTTCCTGGGGCACTGCAGCCAGCAGCCTCATGACCCAGCCTCACTCACCAGTGGCCACAAGCCTCTGCACAAGGCAGGGCCTGACAGCCCACTGGACCAGGGGCCAGCCACACCTACCACACCATCCACAGTAGTGTGCCGGTCACAGCAGAAGGATACACGCAGCCCTAACAGGGACACCCTTAGAGCATATAGCTCTGCTGACCAGAGGGGAGAGCTCGGCTGGGACACACAGGACGTCTCCTACAAAAAGCCACTTCTGTACAGTGGGGAAATGGAACCAACCTAGAGATACAGAGAAATAAGATAGCAAACTGGACAAAATGAGGCAACAGAGGAATCTATTGCAAACAAAGGAACACGATAAAACCTCAGAAGAAGAACAAAGTGAAGTGCAGATAGGCGATCTACCTGATAAAGAGTTCAGGGTAGGGCTTCCTTGGTGGCGCAGTAGTTGAGTGTCCGCCTGCCAATGCAGGGGACACAGGTTTGTGCCCCGTTCTAGGAAAATCCCACATGCCGTGGAGCGGCTAGGCCCGTGAGCCATGGCCACTGAGCCCGTGCATCCGGAGCCTGTGTTCCGCAATGGGAGAGGCCACAAAAGTGAGAGGCCCATGTAACGCAAATAAATAAATAAATAAATAAATAAAGAGTTCAGCGTAATGATCATAAAGATGTTCAAAAAACTCAGGAGAAGATTGGATGAAGAGAGTGAGAAGTTTTTAACAAAGATTTCAACAATATGAGGAAGAACCACACAGAGAAGAACACTATCGGAAATGAAAAATACACTACATGGAATCAACAGTAAATGAAATGATGCAGAGGAATGGACGAGCAAGCTGGAAGATGGTGTAGAAGAAATAACTGAAGCAGAATAGAAGAAAGAAAAAAGAGAAAAAGAAATAGGGCAGTTTAAGAGACCTCTGGGACAACAGCAAGTGTACTAACATTTGCATTATAGGGGTCTGAGAAGGAGAAGAGAAAGAGAAAGAGAATGGGGCAGAGAACATATGTGAAGACACGATAGCTGAAAACATCCCTAACCTGGGAAAGGAAAGAGATATCCAGGTTTAGTAAGCACAGAGAGTCCCAAACAGGGTCAAGCCAAAGGAGACCACACCAAGACACACTGGAGTTAGAATGGCAAAAATTAAAGATAAAGAGAGAATATTAAAAGCAGCGAGGGAAAAGCAACAAATACCATACAGGGGAACTCCCATAAGGCTATCAGGGCAACTGGAATGAATCCAGCTGGATCACGGTGTATGATCCTGTTTAATGTAGCGTTGGATTCGGTTTGCTAATATGTGGTTGAGGATTTTTGCATCTATATTCTTCACAGACATTGGCCTGTAATTATCTTTCTTGGTAGTGTCTTTGTCTGCTTCTGGTATCAGGGTGATGGTGGCTTCATAGAATGAATTTGGGACTGTTCCCTCCTCTTCAACCTTTTGGGAGAGTTTGAGAAGTATAGGTATAAGTTCTATGTATGTTTGGTACAATTCACTGGTGAAGCTGTCTGGTACTGGACTTTTGTTTGCAGGGAGGTTTTTTTTGTTTTGTTTTAATTACAGATTCTATTTCACTTCTAGTGATTGGTCTGTTCAAATTATCTGTTTCTTCTTGACTCAGATTTGGCAGGCTGTTTATTTCTAGGAACTTGTCCATTTCTTCTTGGTTGTCTAATTTTCTGGCATATAACTGTTCATAATATTCTCTTCTGTGTTTTGGTTTTTGTGGGTTTATTTTTTTTTTGTATTTTTCTGGTATTAGTTCTTGCTTCTGTTTCATTTCTTATTTTGTTTATTTGGGCCTTTTCTCTTTTCTTCTTGGTGAGCCTGGCTAGAAGTTTGTCGATTTTGCTTGTCTTTTCAAAAATCTAGCCCTTGGTTTTATTGATCTTTTCTATTTTTATCTCTATTTTAATTCTTGCCCTCTGATCTTTCCCAAAGAACTGACTTTGGGAAATTTTTGGTTCTTCTTTGAATTCTTTTTCTCTTTTTGTTTATTTGAGATTTTTCTTGTTCCTTGAGGAAGGCCTGAATCACTATGTACTTCCCTCTGAGAACTGCTTTTGCTGCATCACATAGAGTTTGGAAGGTTGTGTTTTCATTGTCATTTGTCTTGAGGTATTTCCTGATTTCTTCTTTGATTTCATCATTGACCCACTGGTTTTTTGGTAGCATGTTGTTCAGCCTCCATGTATTCGTTCTTTTCCCACTTTTCTTTCTGTGGTTGATTTCTAGTTTTATAATATTGTGGGAATCAATGATGCTTGAAGTCATTTTACCCTCTTAAATGTGTTGAGGTTTGTTTTCTGTCCTAGTATGTGGCCTCTCCTACAGAACGTGCCTTGCACGCTTGAAAAGAATGTGTATTCTGTTTATTTGGGGGATGTAGTGTCCTGTAGATATAAATTAAGTCCAAGTGGTCTATTGTATCATTTAGGGCCTCTGTTGCCGTATTGATTTTCTGTCTGGAAGATGTGTCCATTGATGTCAGTGAGGTGTTAAAGTCTCCTAGTATTAGAGTATCCCTGTTAATTTCTCCCTTTATGTCTGTAACTATTTTCTTTATATATTTAGGTGCTCCTATATTGGGTGTATATACGCTAACAAGTGTAATATCCTCTTCTTTATTGATCCCTTTATCGTTATATAATGTCCTTCTGTGTCTTTATGGACTTTAAGTCTATTTTGTCTGATATGTGTATTGCTAACCCCGCTTTCTTGTTGTTTCCATTTGCATGAAATAGCTTTCCATCTCCTCACTTTCAATCTGTCTGTGTCTTGTGCCCTGAAGTGAGTCTCTTATAGGCAGCATATTGTAGGTTCTTGGGGTTTTTTTTTAATCCATTCAGCCACTCTGTCTTTTGATGGGACCATTTAGTCCACTGATATTTACAGTAATTATTGATAAGTATGAACTTACTGCCATTTTAAACCCTGTTTTCCATTTGACTTTGTAGTTCTCTATATCTTTCACTTTTGCCATTTTAATTATGCTATGTCTTGCTGTCACTCTATTTGGGTTCTTCTTGGGTGGGACCCTCTGTGCTTCCTGTATCTGGATATCAGTTTTCTTCTTTAGGTTTGGGAAGTTTTCAGCCATAATTTCTTCAAATACATTTTCTATCCCCTTGCCTCTCTTCTCTTCTTCTGGTACCCCTATTATGAATATGACTGTGCACATTATGCATATGATTATTTATATTACGCATGCTGTATATTATCCTATAGATGTCATATGTTTTCTTCATTTTTAAAATTTATCTTTCTGTCTGCTGTTCTGATGTGCTGATTTCCATTATTCTATCTTCCAGATCACTTATTTATTCTTCTGCTTTGGTTAGTCTGCTATTTATTGCTTTTAATTTGCTTTTTATCTCAGCAATTGAATTGTCTAGTTTTGATTGATTTCTCTTTATAGCTTCTACTTCTTTGTTGCAGTGATCTGCATTTCTATCAATAATCTTCCTTAATTTCTTTAGCCTTTTTCTTACCTCCTTTCTGAATCTGGGGTCTAGTAGCCTGGTGAGGTCTCTTTCATTATTTGTCCCTTCAGGGGACTTCTCTTGTTCTTTTCATTGGGATGGGTTCCTCTGTTTTTCATTCTACTTAACTTTCTTCATTTCTGAATTTAGGACAGGCATGAATCTACTGTGTTCCTGAAGGGGGTTTTTTTAGGTTGGAGGATCCCGGTGTAGACGGCATGAGTTCAATATTTAAGGTGCAAGGGCTGGTTATGGTGTGGTGCTTGCCACGTATTTCCTTAAAGTGGGCTGGCCCTTGTTCCCTTGATACGGGGTGTGTTTGAATTTGTATTGACCAGAGCCTGCATTGCTTGTTGGCTCGGGCCTCCTCTTTGCTCTATGGCTGTCACAGCCCTGTTGGGGCTGGGGTCTGCTTCCCAGCTGTTGGAGTAGAAGCACTGAGGTCAGGTTCAGTCACGTTCCACTGCCCCTGAGCACAAGCCCTGATGCAAAGGAGGTGATCACTGAAGGTAATGAGGCCCGTGTGGTCACCACAAACCTATGTGCCTCCAGTGCAGGCATCCATGGTTCTGCCCAGAAGCAGCCCAAGGTTGCATCCCTTTCTCTGTTGTGTTCACCCCAGACCTAGTGCTGGGATGTGGTGTGGAGTAGGCTGGTGCTGGGGGCCGTGGCCCTGTGGCTACAGGAATTGAGGTGGTTGTGCCGCTGCCTGGAACCTGGGCTGCCTCTGTGTCAGACCTCTCCCAGGACCTGTCAGCTCCAGATCTGGCACCAAGCTATGGTGTAGAGTGAGCGGGGCCAGTGTGCTCCCACCGTGAAATGAACGGCTCCATACTCCTGTCCAGAGCCCGTCCAACCGAGATGCAGTGCCCAGCTGCTGTGCCCTCCGTGGTGCCATCTGGCGCACGTGTTGGCAAAGTCCACCATGGCCAGACCTGACCCCACTGTGTGCACACTGACAATGGGCACTGTGGCAGGACCTGCCCCCACTATGTGCGGGCTGACAATGGGATCCTTGGTTTTGCCCAGATCATACCCCAGGTCCTCCGGGCTGTCTCCACACATCTAGATCAAGTCCTCTCCCTGGACCTGTCTAGCTAAGATTCAATGCTCAGTTGCTGTGTACATCTGTGGCCCCACCACCTTGTGTGTGCTTTGGATTGGGAAGTGCAGCAAGGCAGCAGCCGCTAGTGCCAGTCTCTCTCTGCCCTGATTGTTAGCAAGCCAGCATGCATGCATTCCTTGTGAGTAGAATTTAGGCTTTTCCAGCCCCTCCATCTATCCCAGTGGCTTTTCCAGCAGGCAAAGGGGCTCCCTGGGGCAATGGTCTGCCAATGTGTACCTTTCCTCCTTTACAGATCTCCCCCAGGGGGGCCAGGACCGTCCTCATGTCTT
Source organism: Mesoplodon bidens (assembly GCF_964165515.1). Taxonomy (NCBI): domain Eukaryota; kingdom Metazoa; phylum Chordata; class Mammalia; order Artiodactyla; family Ziphiidae; genus Mesoplodon; species Mesoplodon bidens. Next base: position 51,809,478 of record NC_138163.1, read on the forward strand.
TAAAATTTTTTTCTGTCCTTCCTGGATATGTAGAGATATTCCTTGCAGCTTTGGTTGTGTAGGAGATCTTCTGCCAGTTTCCAGTTGATTTTCTGTGAGAACTGCCTCACATGTAGGGGTATTTTTAATATGTTTGTGGGGAGAGGTGAGCTCCACATACTTCTACTCCACCATCTTGATCCCCCTCCCTATTTGGGAAACTTTGAATTGCATCAACGTGTCCCATATAAAAACAGAAACACTAGACTAAATTAGAGTTTCAGAATCCAGTGATAGTCAACTATTGCTAGTGCATGTCAGTTTTTAGAGAGCACAGGATATGCCAGGTTTTTCCAGATTTTGTGGGGAAAAAAAGGTAGAGCATCATGTACATTTTAGATTATCTTTGGACCCAAATGGGCTACATGAAGTAAATAATTAAAACATCATCTGCTGATGTTACGGAAATACAGAGTTCATTGATATAACTTAGTCTTCAAAGCCTGCTTTTATTCTAAAGAAAACTGGCAAATGTCACTCCTTTACATCATATGGGAACATATCCACCAGCAGTAGATGGCAGTGTGATATCATAACAAGAAAACAATGTGGCTGTTTACGTAAAAACCCATCTCACAATACTTTCAAAGACTATAGTTAGAATTATTTGGGGGGTGTGGCAAAAAAACTAGTTACAATGAGTGGATAACCAGAGGCACGCTAGGACCACTTCAATTCTCCCTAATAATTTTTAAAGCCTTGAAACACACTTATTTGATTTTTAAATGGTCTTCACCCGGAAGGGATTTTCAAACTGTGCCAGAGAATCATACCATCACAAATGACATAGTTTATGAGCAAAAAGCATGTAAGGAATCCCTGCCTTCTCGCCCCTTTCCATCCTTTGCCCTCAAAAGAAGTTTTCATTTTTCTGTAATTTTCTGTTTCCACCCTGTGGTAGTCCCCAGGAATGAGCTCATCACCTACAGCTGTGAAAATTTACACTGTGCTGGGGGAAGGGAGCACACTGAGTACTCTGACAGGGAGCATTATCTACAATTCATTCTCTTCTTTCCCATTGCTTGACACGGACAGTAAAGTCACTTCTAGTTAACTAACAAGGTTCTTAAAGGAACAAAGAAAAACATGTTTCGATTACCATTTCTATAAATGTACAGCAATATCTGATAAGTTCTCTCGGATAATGGTACCAGATTAAGTCAATTTTCCTTTCTGAAAGTAAATTCACATAGGACCTCTACATGAGTTGTACATATTTGTGTTTGAACCAAAAGCATTTGAGTATTTGTGTTTAATTTAGCAGCATCACAAATGTCTGCTCTTCTCCTTTCCCATTTCTCTGTGTTAAACAAAGCCACTAGCACTGACCTCCAAAACGTCCACCCCAAAACAGAAATATAAAAGAAGTAAAAGTTGTTCCCAGTAAACCTTGCCAAACAACATTCAAGAAGAATAGCTTATCAGCCTGCCTCACCTAAACAGACACAGCACCTGATACGTGCAGTGCCTAAGCTGCCTAGCTCACATAAGCTGTGTTCATATAGGGGTTTATCCATAGCCTTAGCGTCCCTTCCCCAATGTATGTAAGGAAGATCTGACAGGCACCCACTGGTGTAACTAAATATATTTTTTAATCCTAAAATAGCTCCTGGTAATCATCGCAGGGCAAGAATAAATGATACGACCATTAGTTCTGACAGGAGAATATCTGACCCTTCCCAAGAAAAGTTATAATTAGAACTCCAGGGTTTGCCTTTTGGTGAAAGAAGTTGACCTCAATCACCATTAGTGGATTTGTCCATCACAGAAGCTACAGTTGGGACAGACATCAGGTCTTGATGGCGGATTCCATCCAGTGATTGTATACAGATGCTTCCTAAATCCATCTTGAGGTTTCATAACAGGCTCCATTGTAAACACGTGGCTACATTTTCATTCCATGCATTTACATGTGTCCCATAAATAATTTACCAAAATTATCTAAGTAACACCAATGTGCCCAAACAGAGTCACTCCCAAAAATCACTACTTCATTCAATAGGCTTAGAACTACAAACAGTCTGTTATCCTTGGTAGTATATTCAAATTTAACCATGGTGCAAAATTTGGTCTGTTGTATTTTCTTCAGGTTATTTATGTAGCCATGCCACGTTGCAGGGTGCCAGCAAAATAATACCACTGCTTGTATAGCATTAAGTTTGCCTAAGCCAGCAAACGGGAAAGATCACATCAAACCTCTTTTGGCTATACACACAGATCTTCCGTTTTCCACACAAATCAGCAAAAGAGGTGTTTGTAAAACTGCAATTAAAAAAACCCCGAAAACTCTATTGTATATTCTCCTTTCCCTTTCTCTGTCCTTTCTAGGAAGATGCAAACAAAATATAAGTGCAGTGATATCTAATTCAGATTCTGCTCACATTTAACTTTTGGAATTCCGTAAAGAGGCATAAAGTCTGCAATATTTCTCTTTGGAGAAAAAGAGCCATAAAGTCTGCAATATTTATCTTTAGAGTGTTTAAAAATAAAAGAAGGAAATGTTTTCAACTAATGTCTAGCATTTTATACCACCTTTTATATACACATGTACTTCACTTATGAAGGATAAGTTTATATTTATACCTTAAAATGAATCCAAGGGCCTTAACTGGCTTCAGCTTTGATTAGTTCTAATTACTGGTAGTACTGGAAATTATTTAAATGGCACTTTAAAGAGGTCCTCTATGACCTCAACTTTTCAGTAACTGCGGATGGATTTCCAGTTCGTCAGAATAAGGAAGACTGATTTATTCTCAATTTTCTTTGGAGACTCTTGTGGGTGATCCAAACACAAAGTCTGGAGCCAGGGTGCCTGGGAGTAAACCCTGGTTTGGCACCTATTGGTTCAGTTACCTCTTAGGCAAGTGACTTAACACATCTGTGCTTCCACTTTCTCATCTGTGAAAACTCGAATAATAATCATAGTACCTAGTTTATAGAATTGCCACTATTAAAGGAGTTGATGTTTTAAAGTGCCTGACACATAGTAATCATTATATACATATTTTTTTCAAATTAACAGCTAAAATTCACTTACTGAGTTTGCTTTAATTTCTCTTAGACTTGCATGAAATTATGGCAACAGAGCTTACCTGTACTCACCACTTAGGTTTTTGAAGTAGTCCCTAAAATATGGCAATTGTTATGGATTTAGGGAGGACCTAGTCCATTGCTATGTGTTAATTTATGTGTTAAATTTCACGTGTTATTAGGAAAAAAAATTAGCACACGAACGAAGCACATTAGCACATTAAAAGGGGTTGGGGCAGGTGAAGCCAGCTTGTGTTGTGAGGAAGATCATCCGGAGGCACCACCATCAATGGGGAAGCCCAGGAATGTGGGCAATCTCAGATCTCCAGCTCTCGTGAAGAGAACAGCCTCCTGAAACACGCAGCCGGGAGAACCCTACTGTCACTATGCTACACTCAGGAGGCTGACGCAGCTTTTGAGCACCGTGGGCTCCTATGGCTATGTTCACGTGGATGCGGCCATCAAGTGCCAGGCCCAGACAGTTATGTGGCAGGCCCAGACCTACTGGCCATGTCAGCACCATGAGCCCTTAAACCCTGAGCTCGTGTAGTCTCTCTGGACCTATTGCCACTATGATCATGTGGTGGATCCAGCTTTTCAAGGCGCTAGAGCATGGCAGACTCCTAAACCCTGCCCATCATGTGGATTCATCCTGTCATGTGGCCCTCAGGAGCTAGTGGCATGTGGAAGCCTCAGCCCTCCAAGTCACAAAGGTGACCTGCTTCTGAGAGTTGTATGGATGCTGTGGTCGATCACATATCCCCCTTGGTCACACATCAGGCTCAGCGATCTCTAATCTCCTGAAGATTGCTGGCTACCAGGATCTTCAGATCCCTGAGTCAACATGGATGTGGCCGCTACCATCACATGGCAGGCAAAGCGCCTGCCGTCATGTGAACACCGCACCTTCCCTTCGGCTGTTGTTCGTGCATATTCTTCGGTCATGGGACATGCTGTGATCTTCTGAGGCTCAGTTCTCTCGGTCACAGTTCACAACTGAGGGCTCCTGAATCCTGATGTCACACGCATCCTTCTACTCTGTGGCCTCCGCCAGCCAAGCCCCTGGAAGTCAGGTAGGGCCCCACAGTGGCGCGTTACGTTACGTAGATCCCGCAGTCACGTGACGCTGTAAGGTCGCGATCGACGGGGGGCGCCCTTTCAGCGTGCAGGAGAGCCTGCCGAACGGTGGGTAGCTCGGCTTAGCCTTCTGAGGAGTCAGACCGAGAGGTGAAGAAGACCTTTAGAATTAAGGTACTTGTCCTGGCTGAGGGGGAACTTTGATGAGGCTCTGGCTCCAATGCCAAGCTTTCCACCGACTTTCATATTCTGCCACGGTAGGCGGTGGGCGGTTGTCGGGTAGGAGGGTCGCCCGCAGGTACTAGAGGTTCACTCAGAATTGGCGGGACAGCGGGCGGCAGGCGTTCATGGGCTGCTCTCGGCAGCTAGGCTCGGGAAAACTGGGTGGACCCCTCCCTTCCCCCTTCCTTCCCAACCCCCACATTAAAGCCCTACTCTTGCTTATCTCTGTTTCGTATCCGTATTCACTACCTGCCATGTGATGGCGTCCTCTGCGCTCCTCTGACCACGTTTGTTATTAGGAACAGCAGAGAACTCCTAGATGCCAGTTCCTATTGATGATTTCAAATCTGATCTGAATTTCTGTCTCTTAATTTGTTCTGCAGAGAGAGGCAAGGAGAGAGACTTTTTTTAATTTGATATTTTTTCAGTAAAAGTGCGAAAGTAGCCAGCACGTTAAGGTTCAGAATTTGTTTTCTGTATTTGCTTTGCCGATTAGTAGTTTTTCAAAGTGTGTGTGCGGTGGGATGCCATAATCTTTTTCTGCTTGGACTCTCTAAACGGCTTAAATTAGTCCAGCCAGAAACTATTGGCTTCTGATTTTCCTCCTGATTTTCTAACCATTCCTTGTTACATTCCTTGAAAACTCTCCCCTTTCCTTCAGGTGGGAAAAAACAGTGAATTTATTTAAGAAAACCATATTAAGTAAAATTATAGATGATACATTTCATAAAAATCACGTAGATGGTACTTAATGAGTAAAATGTAGCAAGTAAAATAAGGTGTTCACATTTGTGAGGGATTTAAATATTGTTTGAGAGACGGTTAAAGGGGTGATATATTTATTAAATTATATAATAGCCATTTCTTTCCTCTCATTTCAGCACTTTCTGGTTTGTTCTGTAAGACACTATGAGAGACAGCAACAACAAAAATGTTTTTATCCATTGAAGAAATATGGGACATACAAAAATGAAGGTAAAAAGAATTTCTGTATTGTCATATTTTTTAGATAATATGCCACTTGAATCTCAAAGAGAAGGGTAGTGTCTTAGCTTGTTCAGGCTGCTGTAGTAGAACACCATGGACCGGGTGGCTTATAAATTACAAAAATTTATTTTTCACGGTTCTGGAGTCTGTGAAGTCCAAAATCAAGGCACCAGCAGCTTCAGTGTCTGGTGAGAGCCTGCTTCCTGGTTCCTAAAGGCCTGTCTTCACGCTGTATCCTCACATGGCAGAAAGGGCAAGGGAGCTCTCTGGGTCCTCTTTTATAAAGGCACTAATCCCATACATCACAGCACCTCCCTCATGACCTAATCACCTACCAAAGACTCGACCTGCAAATACTGTCACCTTGGAGCCTAGGTTGGTACATAAATATTCAGTCTGTAGCAGGTAGTTTCCTCAAGCTATATGGGAATGGAACATTTTCCCACAGTCCACTGGAAGTACTAGTGTTCCTCAGAAAACATTTTGGGAAAGCCTGTTCAAACTAACTCTCTTCTGCCGCATTAATACCTTGTACCTTTGTTTACTAAGTAGAATGTATGCTTACTAATAATTATAATCTGTTCTTCTCATTAAGAAACTACTTATTGCCAACTCATTTTATCTTATGCCATTAGTCATTCTCTCTTTTGCTTAATCTTTCCACTTTTTCATTCTTTTATATATAACCTCAATTTATGTTTCTGTTATCATGATGGCAAGAAATAAGTGCATAAGTGCTAGTCATCAGGAAGTCTTAAAAATCAAATAAAATGCCCCACTCTTGAAACGATGATACAACTTACTGTAATGATGAGTGGATGAAATAGCTCTCATTTTATACCAATTTTCCACACTTTTTCAAAACTAGTTTGTTATTATTATTTAATCATTATAGCTGCCATTTTTTGACTTCCTGTTATACATCAAGGACTGTGGAAACCTTGTCATACCAGTTTTCTCATTTAATCCTCAGAAAAATCCTGAGAGGATGTTATTTTAATTTACAGATAAGATACAAGAATCAAGATAGGCTAGATTATGCTGTGGTAATAGACAGTCCCCGTATCTCAGGGGCTTATTCCTCACTTTGACTACATGTCCATGGCAGGTGCATGCCCCTCACAGGATGGTGGACTTTGGGGGTCTGAGCCATTCTTACTGGAATGACTTGGAGACCCAAACTGACAGAGCAGCCATCATCTAGGAAATTGTCAGTCCCTGTGCCTGAGGAGAAGAGGACCCTGCAAGGTCTCAATCCAACAACCATGTGTTCTGGCCCAGAAATAGCACATGTCACTCACAACGCATTAGCCAGAACCAGTCACATACACAGCCCTGCCCAAACCAAGGAGGTCAAGAACTACAGCTCTTCCAGGTCCCCGGAACAGGGACAAATGGAAACACATGGCAAACAGCACTACCGCATGATGGAACTGAGGCTCAGAGAGGTAAAATACTCGCCTAAAATCACATACGCAGTAAGGGACAGTGCACATTCTGGATATATGATTTCAAAGTCCGTGTTCTTTCTGTTCCTACTCCTTTCTATAGTGTATGCTGTCCTCTTCAGTGAAGTTCATATGTACTTATCATAGAAGTTCCTTTGCTTCAATGCTGCAGTTCCATCTCCCTTAATCATCTGATATTCCAACAATGGATTTAGTTAAGCCCCCCTCATCGGTAAGCCACAGGTCTTTTCCAAGTAATGAAATGTACTGGATATTTGGATATCCATGCTATTCGAGGACAGCAATTATAAAAGAAAACGTGATGGTAGATGAAAAGACTGTGGATTTGTCACATACTTGATAAAAATCATCTCATACATTTCCATATTGGCAAGAAAAAAATAATAAAAATAAGAGCAAAAATTAATGAAATTGATAACAGACATGGAAGAGTTGAATAAAAATGCTAGATGTTAGTGCTTTGAAAATATAAAAAAATAAGGAAACCTTTGGCAATATGGGTCAAGAGAATTAGAAGGCACAGATAAGCCACTTTTGAAGAAGGTGTCTTGCTTGTATTTACGGTAAAGATTTAAAAGGTAATATTATGAAAAAGATATGCTGATAATTTGAAAATTAATACTAAATGGGTAAGTTTTAGAAAAAAGAACATTATATTGGGGAAACAAAATATTCAGCTTATTCTTGACATTGCATGCATGAGAAGGCAAAATTACTGGTCAATCTTAATTAGTTATAAAAATGCAAAAACTACAAATAAGATAAAGGCAAACTTAATCCAGCAATGGCTAAAACAGATAATACAGCAGGGCAACGTTGTGTTTATACCAAACTTGCAATGTTGGTTTAACATTAGGAGATTCATAATGTAGTTCAACACATTAATAGTATAAAGGAGCAAGAAAAGGATGATTGTCACAAAGATTCCAGAAAAACATGCATGCAATAAAATTCAACAACCAATCAAGTTTAAACAACAACAAAAATAACTCTTAGCTAATTGGGAATAGAAAGATATTTCTTGAAAATGATAATGTGTGCTTTAAGAAATCTATAACAAACACTGTACGTAATAATGAGACATTAAATCATTCCATTCTAAATCAGAAGAGGCAAAGATGATTCCTATAATCACTTCTGTTCAACATCTTACTGAGTCTCCTAGGCATTGCAGTAAGCCAAATTACATACATACATTAATTAATACATGTGCAAAAGTGAAAAGGAACAAAACTGTGAGTATAATTGTCTTCATATAAAACTCAAGAGGATCTATGGAAAATTATAATAATAGTGATTAACCAGTTTACTGGATGAAAGACTAATATACACAAAATAATTGCACAAAATAGAAAATAATATTTTCAAAGTGAATATACCATTTACGATAGCAAAAAAATTAGTCCTGTGGAATATACCTCAAGTTGGCTCAGCTGGCAAGTATTCCAACACTCATAAACACTCTTACATGTTTTCTTGTACTGTAGAGAACTGGAAAGCTAAAAACAAGAATGGAGCCCTACATTAGTATGTGTGTGTTTGTGTGTGTGTGTGTGTGTGTTTCCTAGACCCCCTTTTGTCTGGGGTCCCAAAGAAGACCTCTGTGTATCAAGCCTATGCACCATAGTGAAACTTGGAGGTAGAACTGAGTAATGTGGGAGCCACAAGCAGGATCAGCTACATATGATGGGAGAGATCTCTGATTTTTATGGGCAGCCACAGCAGAGTGCCTGGAATTCAGTTTCTGTCATACATGTTGGTTAGCTCATAGGCAGCAGGGGTGTTTCAGCTATACCAGTCCCACGGCGTGAGGGGGCTTCCCCTGGCTGTGCGGCATCCATGCCCACTTTTCTGGCCCTCACAGAATTTTTGTAAGCTGTGTGATATGTTTTATTAAAGATTTCTTATTTTTATAAAATAACCAGAATGAATATCTGGCATAAGGAAGTGGGGACTTTGATTAATAGAGTACTTGACACCAAAATTGGTTGCAAGCAAAGGGACCTGAAGGCAGTGAGGATCGGGGATAGGTTATCCGGTCTAGGTGGATCTGAAGATAGTAAGGACCCAGTTGGTAATAGAGGATGAATCATAGTGTTCCATGGCACACAATGGTGAAAGAGTTGCAGTTGCGAGACTGGACAGAAGTTGGGTCCACTCGCCTGCTGCACAGCAAAGCCAATCTACTGACGCTGGGTTGTCGGTGAAGGAAAGTACAGTGTTTGTTTTCTGGGTGCCAAGCAAGGAGAACTGGCTGCTTGTGTTCAGAAGACTCTAACTCCCTGCTGACTTTCAGGGAAGTGCATGACTTTCCTCTGATTGTTTGTTGGTGAGGAAACAGGGTGCTGTTTCAGGGATCTTAATCATCAGCATTCTGGTTCTAACCTGTCTGGGTTCAGTGTGCTGTGGTCAGCATGCAGTCACCATCCTCCACCTGGGAAGGGGATCTTAGTTTCTGCGTAACAGCTCAAAGATATGTATGAAGTTGTTATCCCTTGCAGAGAAACTAGGACTCTGCTTTATCACTGCACTATTGTTTCTTGACTACTTTTCTTTCTTTCTTTTTTTTTTAACATCATTATTGGAGTATAATTGCTTTACAATGGTGTGTTAGTTTCTGCTTTCTAACAAAGTGAATCAGTTATACATACACATATGTCCCCATATCTCTTCCCTCTTGCATCTTACTCCCTCCCACCCTCCCTATCCCACCCCTCTAGGTGGTCACCAGGAACTGAGCTGATCTCCCTGTGGTATGCAGATGCTTCCCACTAGCTATCTATTTTATGTTTGGTAGTGTATACATGTCCATGCCACTCTCTCACTTCATCCCAGCTTACCCTTCCCCGTCCCCGTATCCTCAAGTCCATTCTCTAGTAGGTCGGTGTCTTTATTCCCGTCTTGCCCCTCGGTCCTTCATGACCAATTTTTTTTAGATTCCCTATATATGTGTTAGCATACAGTATTTCTTTTTCTCTTTCTGACTTACTTCATGCTGTATGACAGACTCTAGGTCCATCCACCTCTCTACAAATAGCTCAATTTTGTTTCTTTGACTGCTTTTCCTTTGTTTCTGCATTTCCTCACTTCCCTAACTAGTAAGTGCTTGAGTCTGTTCTTTGGAACTCAGGGAAGGCCTAGGGGGCCAAAGCCTTTTTCTACAGACAAGAAACAAGGCACACAGTGGGGCTTTTGTACCCAGGAGGGCCCTGAAGGGTTCTGTTCAGTGTCAGTTCCCCATTTTCTTTGATAGTCCTCAATCCTGAGGGGATCACGAGGGGGACAAGAGAGGGAATCAAGTTTGGGATAGAGAAGTTAATCAGAAACTTGGCAAGGGAACTCGGTTTTAGGGGGACTCAGTTTCAAGCGTTACCAGCTGTACCCCTGGTCACTTGAATTGAAATGCCTTTGAAGTCAATGTGTTGGTGGGACAGGCAGCTGCTGTTTGGAACCCAGAGGACACTCCTTTCCCCCACAGCACTGAGAAACACATTAGTGCGGAGGGCATCTTCATCTTTGAAGTGTTCTGAAGTGGCTGACTTGTGTAGGCCACAGATGAGATGGGAGATTCTGCCACTGACATGGTCACCCTCATTTGAGTGGGGATGTTGGGGTTCTGGAGTTGCAGGCCCAGTAGGAGCACTTAATCTCCTGCCTCAAGGTGAGTGCTGTTTACCTAATAAACAGCAAGGATGGAAGGGTAGTCACACTGGTTTGACCTGTAGCAACCTCTGAAGGTGGCTAATTGATCAACAGATCCCTTGGATCTGAAATATCTGAACATACTCCAAAGTTGCATTCGATAAGTGTAAAAATAAATAAAATATAAACAAAGATTTGTAATAAAATATAAGAACATAAAAATAAATAAATCAAGCTGTAGGTCTGGTGACTTGACCTCTCTTGATGGCAAATGGTAGTCCCGTACTCAATTCCCACACTTGACCCAGAACACCATGAATGAGTGGACTACTGAGGAAGGACCCTACGGTGGAGTCGCAAGTTACTGCAGTAAATCTTCTTCCCAGGCTTAGCCAAAGGGACCATCAGCCATTTACCACAGTTACTGTGCATTTGCTCTACGGACCCTTGCTCTAAGCCAGAGCTCAACAGACTCCATGGAAAGGGCCAGGTGACAAATATTTGAGGCTTTGTGGGCCATTTTGTCTCTTTCGTAACTACTCAGCTCTGCTGTTGTAGAGCAGAAGCCTCCACAGACAAGTATGGCTGTGTTCCACTAAAACTCTGCGTATGGACATTGGTGTGTGGATTTCAAATAATTTTCACATGTCAAGAAATATTATTGTTTTAACCACTGAAATATGTAAAAACCATTCTTACCTTGCAGGCCCTAGAGAAACAGGCCCCAGGCCAGGTTTGGCCCATGGGCTGTAGTCTGCCAGTCTCTAATTTAAGCTAATGGAATCACTAGGTCCCTAAAACAACAGAGTGGAAAGCCAGCAAAATGAGGTGGCATCCATTGCTACGGTCTCTGGCAAGCATAAACCAAAAGCTGATACTTTAATACAGTAGCTTTCAACAGTGGTTGCACACTGCAGTCACGTGGAGAATTTAGAAAATGTGGGTGTCTGGGTCTCAACCCAATTCTACTTTAATTATTGTCGATATAGCTTATAGCCGGTGATATTCTCAAACTCCCCAAGTGGCTCTACTGTGTAAGCAAGGTGGAGAACTACAACCCGCACTGTGGGATATTACTCAGAAATAAAAAAGGCAGGAACATAAAAGGATTTCAAAAACATGATGCTGACTTTAAGAAGTCACACACAAAAGTGTGCAGCATGTATGATTCCATTTACAAGAAATTCTACAGCAGGCAAAACGAATATATAGGAACTGTGACCAGATCAAGGTTTATATGGAGCAGGGAGGTGGAAAGATTAACCAGGAACCATTTGGAGTGTGGTATACGCTTTATATCTTTTTTTGGAGTATAATTGCTTCACAATGGTGTGTTAGTTTCTGTTTCTAACAAAGTGAATCACTTATACATATACATCTGTTCCCATATCCCTTCCCTCTTGCGTCTCCGTCGCTCCCACCCTCCCTATCCCACACCTCCAGGCGGTCACAAAGCACTGAGCTGGTCTCCCTGTGCTATGCGGCTGCTTCCCACTAGCTATCTACCTTACGTTTGGTAGTGTATATATGTCCATGCCTCTCTCTTGCTTTGTCACAGCTTACCCTTCCCCCTCCCCATATCCTCAAGTCCATTCTCAAGTAGGTCTGTGTCTTTATTCCTGATTTACCCCTAGGTTCTTCATGACATTTTTTTCTTAAATTCCATATATACGTGTTAGCATACGGTATTTGTCTTTCTCTTTCTGACTTACTTCACTCTGTATGACAAACTCTCGGTCTATCCACCTCATTACAAATAGCTCAATTTCGTTTCTTTTTATGGCTATATGGTTTATATCTTGACTGAGGTGGTGGTTAGCTCTAATCCCTGCTTGGGGTGTGGGGTTGTCCATCTGTCCAGTTGTCTGAGTGCCCATATTTCCTCCAGGCTATGCACTGTGAATGACGAACTGTTTGTGAGGGACGCCAGCCCCAGTGAGACTCAGAGTGCGTTCTCCATCCCAATGCCTACACCCTCCTCCCTCTCCCAGGAGCAGCAGGAAATGGTGCAGGCTTTCTCCACCCTGTCTGGGATGAAACTCGAGTGGTCTCAGAAGTGAGTGCTTGCTGTGCATGGGAATGAGGTTGGGTTGGAACGGCGGGGGAGTGAATCATGGAAACTTGAAAGCAATTTGGAAAAATAGCTTTTTGAATATTTTGCTTCCAAAAAATAAAAGTGAGCCCATGAGAAAGTTATCATACTAATATATGTGTAAAGGGTTTTCAAGATAGTATAATGCTCAGTGACATTATCTTGTATATGGAAAATCGAGGACAATCCACACACGCACCAACCAACAAAAAAACAAAACACCCTACTAGAACTGATAACCAAGTTAACCAAACTTGCAGGATACAAGACCGATATACAAAACTTTTTTGTATTTCCGTGTACTTGCAATGAACAACCCAAAAATGAAATTATGAAAGCAAGCCCAGCTACCATGGCATCAAAATAGTACAACGCTTTGAAACAAATGTAACAAAAGAAGTGCAAATGTCATACTCCAGAGTCTGTAAAACGCAGTTGAAAAAAATAAAGAAGACCTAAATAAATGGAAAGACACTCCATTTTCATGGGTTGGAAGGCAATATTATTATGATGGCAGTACTACCCAGAGCAAACTAGATTCAATGCAGTCCCTATCAGAATCCTTCTTTGCAACAGTTGACAGGGTTATCCTAAACTTGGTATGGAAGTGCACCAAAACAACCTCGAAAGAGAAGAACAAAGTTAGAAGACTCACATGTCCCAATTTCAAAACTTGCTACGAAGCCACAGTAATAAAGACTACGTGGTACTGGCCTGTGGACAGTGTATGAATCAGTGGAATAGAACTGAGAGTCCACAGATAAACCCTCACATTTATGGTCAACTGATGATCAACCAGACAGAGTGCTGAAAAAATCTGATGGGAAAATAATATTGTTTTCAAAAAATGGTGCTGGGACAAGTGGGTATCCGCGTGCAAACCAAAGAATTTTGACCCCTGACTCCCACACCATGTACAAACCTAGCCTGAAAATGAATCAAAGATCTAAAAGTAAGAGCTAAGACTATAAAAATCTGGGAAGGAAACATAGGTGTAAGTCTTCACGAATTAGGCAATCATTTCTTACATATGACACAAAAAGCACAAGCGACCAAAGAAAAAAAGTAGATAAATTGTTGACTTCGTCAAAATTAAAACCTCTTGAGCATCAAAGCACAGCATCCAAAAGGTGAAAAGCCCACCAACAGAATGGGAGAAAATATTTGCATATCACATATCTGGCAAGAATATGTGAAGAACCCTTGCAACTCAACAATAAAAAGGCAAACACCCCAATTTTTTTTAACTGGGGAAAGGCTCTGAATGGACATTTCTCCAAAGAAGACATATAAATGGCCAAGAAGGAAATGAGAAACTTCTCAACATCGTTAGTCATCAAGGAAATGCAAATTGAAACCACAGTGAGTTACCAGGTCACACCCACTAAGATGGCTTTAATTAGTGTAACGAATGATGACAAGTGTTGGTGAGGATGTGGAGACATTGGAATTCTCATGTGTTACGATGGGAATCTAAAAGGGAGCAGTGGTTTGGGCAAACATTTTGGCACTTCCCCAAAATGTTAAACACGGAGTTACCATAAGACCCAGTAATCCCACACCTAAGTATCCTACCAGGAGAAATGAAAACATGTATACACTCTAAAACTTGTTCAGGAACGTTCATAGCAGCATTATTGATAATAGACAAAAAGTGGAAACAACCCAAATGTCCTGTAGCTGATGAATGGATGAATAAATCTTGGTACATCCACATAGTAGAATATTATTCAGTCATAAAAAAGAATACTGCTCTGATACACGTCATGACATGGATGACCCTTGAAAACAGGATGCTAGGTGAAAGAAGCCAGTCACAAAAAGTCAAATATTGTATGAAATGTCCAGAATTGGCAAATTCACAGGGACCAAAAGCAGATTAGTGGTTGCCAGGGTCTGGGGGAAGGGGAGGAATAGGGAGTGATCACTAATGGTTAAGGAGCTTCTTTTTGAGGTGGTAAAATTACTCTGGAATTAGATAGTTATGGTGGTTGCACAATCATGTGAATGTACGAAAAAGCACTGATTTGTATACTTTAAAGTGGTGTGTGCATTATATCTCAATAAAAGATGGTTCGAGACTTGTACTTTAGAATTTTTCATTTGCTATTTCCTTGAACATCTTTCTTGATCAGTATATATTGAATTCCCTTGTTCTTTTGCCCAGCTCTCCTTTTCTGTTTTGAATTCTAGTGGGCATGAATGCTAGTGATACATGGTTTGCTTTTCACTGGGTCTTTCTTCGTCATTACACATAGTGTTCATACTGGTACATGTGTCCCAGCAAGAAAGTGGCATACATATAGCGGTGGCATTGCATGGTCAGCGTGACTGTACTGTGGTACTAATGGAGATCACCTGTTGTTCTCCCACTGCAGGTGCCTTCAGGACAACGAATGGAACTACACCAGAGCTTGTCAGGTCTGCAGTATGCTCAAGGTGAGGTGTGGGAATCAAGTGGGGTAAAGATGAACATTTCTGGGCCTTCAGGGAGGCCAAGAAGGTGGAGGCCAGTGTCCTGGGAATGGAACTCGGGGAGCGGGCTCTTCTGACATTCCGACTCCTTCTCTCCAGACCGAGGACAAGATCCCAGAGGAGGCCTTCAAAGAAATCCCCTAAAAGGAGCCCTTGGATGCCATCCTTGTCTTCATCCACATCATCTTTTATCTCCAGCCTCAGGCCACGCCCATGCCTGGGGTTGGAGGCCTGGCTGACCAAGAATCCCAAGTTACGTTGTAGGCCAGGTAACATAGCCACCTGAAGGGTCAGCTGTTCTGTGTCTTTTCCCCACTCACGATTGCTGTTTGTTTTCATAATAAAGAGTGCTGTTGCAAGCTGTATGTCGTGTGTCCTCCATTGCTCTTCCCTTCCCCAATCACGAGCCAGTAGGTCCAGGCCTGAACGTCCCTGCCTTCCTCCCCGAGGACGAGGCACCTTCTAACACAAATAAGTGGGGTTTTTATACACTTTTTTTCCATTTATAAAACATGAAGATTCTGCACAAAAATGGGATAGCAATGGGATTTAAAGTGCATGCGTCAAAACTCCTTTATGTCCCAGCTAGATGGGTTTACATATATCATGCATCAAGTAGGGAACTTTAAAAATACATTTAGACAATTGAAAATGGAAACACAGCATACCAAAACTTGTGTGACAGAGCAAAAGCAATGATCAGAGGAAAATCTATTGGTCGTTAAGTAAACGCAAATCAAAGCCACAATAGGATGCCACTTCACACCTACTACATTGCCTGTAGCTTTTTTTTAAAAGGAACATAACAAGATGAACTTTGGTGAGGATGTGGAGAAATTGGAACTTCTGTACATTGTTGGTGGGGATAAAAATGGTTTTGCTGCTGTGGAGAACAGTTTGTTGGTTCCTCACAAAATTAAACACAGAAGTACCATATGACCCAGCTACTGCACTCCTAGCTGTATACCCGAAAGAAATGAAAGAGGTGCCAAAACAAATTATTGTACGTGAATGTTCACAGCAGCATTACTCATTATATTCAAAAGGTTGAAACAACCCATCTGTCCATCAAGGGATGAGTGGATAAACAAATTGTAGTATATACACACCTTGGAACATGCATTTTTGCAAAGATTGAAATCCTTGTCATATATGGTCATGGGAGTTGTCCTTCTATTTCGTCAGTGGTCAGATAGTGACTTGACAGAGATTTCCTGAAGGGCCTGGAGCCAAAAAGGAAAGGAAAACAATATTGTCTAGTCGTTGCAGATTGGCTTCTGATCTGGGACACTCCACTAATGCTTAGCCAGGCTGCCTCCAACTCTGACTTAGCCTTCACCTCTGGCTTTTGAGGAGCCCAAAGGTCAGCCACATGTGCAAGCTTGGCTTCCTGTCAGACCTTTGCTGAGCCTGTGTCCTACCCTGTACATATGCATTGCACTCTGGAATCTCTGCGATGCCTTTCAAAACTCTTATTCCCCCAAGAACTTTCCTCATCACCCTCACCCTTCCCAGGCTTTGGGGGTTCTCTGCTGCTTGCCTTTTCTTTACCTTGCCCCAGGCAGCTATGGGTATGATACGTTTTTAGATGTTTTTGAGAGACACAACCGAGAAAGCCACTCCATGCCTGGGAGAGGCCGTGGGAAACAAAACTCATCCTCTGTGCCATACCCTCAGGGGTCCTCCATAGAGGTCAGAAGGCACAATCACAATTTTTGGGGAGAACAAGATCCATATTATGACCCCTGGGACCAGCAAGAAGCACCGTGAATGTGGCTGCCAGTCTCATGGGAGATGCAAGAGGGAAGAGATATGGGAACATATGTATATGTATAACTGACTCACATTGTTATAAAGCAGAAACTAACACACCATTGTAAAGCAAGCAATTATACTCCATTAAAGATATTAAAAAAAAGGAAACAGATTGGGTTTAAGTGGTAGTTTGCAAAATGCAAGACAGAATATTCCTGACACCACATGACACAATGTGGAAAAAAAAAAAACTCAGGGTATAAAACTATATTACAGTATGGATCCTCAGAAGAAAATATTAATGAATGTTAATGACTTTGTGGTTCCTCAGAAGAAGATATTAATGAATGCTTCTGGTTTTCTTGGTTTTATTTTTTTGTGGTACGCGAGCCTCCCACTGTTGTGGCCTCTCCCGTTGCGGAGCACAGGCTCCGGACACACAGGCTCATCGTCCATGGCTCACGGGCCCAGCCGCTCCGTGGCATGTGGGATCTTCCCAGACAGGGGCACGAACCCGTGTCCCCTGCATCGGCAGGCGGAGTCTCAACCACTGCACCACCAGGGAAGTCCTAGGTTTTTATGTGTAATTATAAACATTAAGAAGTCAAGGCAAAGGAACGCGTGAGAGTGTCAACTGTGTTTATAAATGGGTGATTGGAATGCAAAATAGTTATTCGTTCAGATCTATGGTTTGCTTGTATAAAAGGATGTTTGTGTCTGGGTCAGCGTCTTCCCAGTTGCTTAGGTTGAAGCACTATACCTGTTGGCTCCTTGCGCAGCATAACAAGGACAGGTTATCATTGATAAGCAGATATGAGTATCTCCTCGCTGATTAATAAGCTGCAACACTTTACATGACTCACCCAACATTTCCTGATGCCCGGTTACTTACATGTAAAAATCAAGGGTTAGGGTTAACCACCAGCTTAATCAATATATAGAGCACATACCACACTCCCTAAAGGCTCCCAGTTAATCTCCTCTTCTTCCTCTGGCCCCATGCAAACTTTGATCTGCTTTCCATTTCCATATATTAGCTTTTCCTGCTCTAGAATTTCGTATAAATGGAATCACACATCCTGTAATCCTTTGTGTCTGGCTTCTTTAACTTAGCATAATTTTTTTTTTCTTCAGATCCACCCATGTTCTTGCCTTTTTATTCCTGGGTAATATACCATTTTATTGATTTGTTTACCTTTCATGTTGTTTTAATGAAGTTTCAGGAGGAAGTGAAACTCCACCCTTGTGTTCAATCAGCCATCTTCCTGGTCAGTGTTCTCTTCTTACACAATGGATATAATTTCAAACTTTACCACTCCTTTATCTCTCTAGGGAAATGCTCTCTTTAGGTCTTTTCCAGGCTTTTCTCTTTTTCCTTTTTCCCTCAGTGCCAATCACTCCATGTGTTGTGTTTGCTCTGTCCCTTCCACGCTTACCCTGGGTTGTGACCGTCTCCTGAAGAGAAGACTTCACTGCCGAGTCAGCCCTGGGCTCCTGGGTGCTTGGCTTTAACCCATACCTGGCTCTGGGCTCGTCAGTGGTTTAGCCTTCCTCCCTGACCCTACCACTGGTGGCGCCTGCCTTACCACTGTGCTTTCTCATTCCCTCCCTCCCTCGCTCGCTCCCTCCCTCCCTCGCTCCTTCCCTTCCTTCTTTCCTTCCTTGAAGAAGAGCATTCTCCGTTTATTACATGGGAATTCTTATTTCATACTTTTGAACACGGTTATGTATTTATTATGATTGGAATATTCTATGTATTCATTATTGGAATATTATTATTCCAAAACAACAATTATAAGATTTTTAAACTAAATATTGTAAAATACTTGCACTCTCATCATTTAAATTGTTTAGGCAGTTCTCAACCTTGTTTACACACTAGAGTCACTTGGGAAGATTGAAAAAATCACTAGCGCCAGCCTACACCCACAACAATTAAAACAGATTTGGGGGCAGACCCAAGCAATCACATTTTTAAAAGTCTTCATGTGATTGCAGTGTGCAACCAAGGTTGAAAACCACTATGTTAAAAGGCATCAGCTTTGGGGTTATGCTTGGCAGAAGACCTTAGGAATGCCTGCCACCTCACTTTGCTGACTTTCCACTCAGTGTTCTTTTTGGGGACCTAGTGATTCCATTAGCTTACACTGGGGGTTGGGGAACTATAGTCCAGGAGCCTGTTTCTGTATGACCTGCAAGCTAAGAATGTTTTTACATAGTCGAATGGTTAAAATAATCCAAAGAAGAATCATATTTCCTGGCATGTGAAAATTATTTGAAATTCACATGTCCCTGTCCGTATATAAAGTTTTATTGGAAGACAGCCATGCTGTGTCAGTGGCAGCTTTTGCTCTACAATGCAGATCTGAATAGCTCCATCAGAAACTGAAAGGCCTGCAAAGCCTCAAATATTTGTCATCTGGCCCTTTCCAGGAAAAGTTTGTTGAGCTCTGGCTTAGAGCAAGTGTCCTTAAAGCAAATGCACAGTAATAGCGGTAAATGGCTGACGGTCCCTTTGGCTAAGCCTGGGAAGAAGATTTACTGCAGTAACTTGCAACTTAACCTTAGGGTCCTTCCTCAGTAGTCCACTCATGCATCGTGTTCTGGGTCAAGTGTGGGAATTGAGTAAGGGCCTACCATTCACCATCACGAGAGCTCAAGTCACCAGATCTAGAGCTTGATTTATTTATTTTTATGTTCTTATATTTTATTATACATCAACACTTATTTATATTTTATTTATTTTTACACTGATCAAATGCAACTTTGGAATATGTTCAGATATTTCAAGATCCAAGGGATCTGTTGATCAATTAGCCACATTCAAAGATTGCTGTAGGTCAAACCAATGTGACTACCCTTCCAGCCTTGCTGCTTATTAAGGTAAACAGCACTCACCTTGAGGCAGGAGGTTAAGTGCTCCTACTAGGCCTGCAACTCCAGGACCACAACATCCCCAGTGAAATGAGGGGATCTCCCATCTCATCTGTGACCTACACAAGTCAGCCACTTCAGAAAACTTCGAAGATGAAGATGCCCTCCGCACTAATGTGTTTCTCTGTGCTGTGGGGAAGGGAGCCTCCTCTGAGTCCCTAACAGCATCTGTTTGGTCCACGGACACATTGACTTCAAAGGCATTTCATTCAAGTGACCATAGGCGACAACTCCTGCAACTCTTTCACCATTGTGTGCCATGGGACACCAATATTTCATCCTCTAACGTCAGTTGGATCCTTACCGTCTTCAGAGGCACCTAAGCCAAATACTTTTCTCAGATTCCCACTTCCTCCAGGGCTCTTGGCTTGAACCAATTTTGGTGTCAAGGACTCTATCAATCAAAGTTCCCACTTGCCTATGCCAGCTATTCGTTCTATAGCTATTTCATAAAAATAAGATGTTGTTAATAAAATATATTACATAGCTGACAAAAGCTCTGTGAGGGCCAGAAAAGCCGGCTTGGATGCTATGCAGCCAGGGGAAGTCCACTCACGCTTTGGGACTGCTATAGCTGAAACACCACTGCTGCCTGTGTGCTAACTGACATGTATGCATTCCAGGCACTCTGCTGTGACTTCTCCATAAGAACCAGAGACCCCTCCCATCATACACAGTTGACCATGTCACTGAGCCATACGTGGCTCCCTTGTCATTCAGTTATGCCTCCAAGTCTCAGGATGGTGCCTATGCTTGATACAACAGAAATCCCATTTAGTACCCGAGCTGTAAGGGGTTCTGGTTAATGTGTACACACACATACACACACACACACACACGCACACACACACACTGGTTTCATGTTTTTTGCTCTTTGGTCACTAAAGAACAGGAAAGCATAGGAGTGTTCATGTATGGCAGAAGAGTTGACAGTGGAATCCGATTCGTAGTTGATTTTATAGAACGTTATAATTTTTCCCTCTCTCAATCGTATATTCAGAATGAAAACGGGACTTTGTATTTGTTACAATTATTTTGTGCATATTAGTCTTATACTCAACAAACTTATTAATCTCTATCATTAATTTAATTTCCTTAGCCTCTCTTGAATTTACATGAAGGTAACTGTGTTATCTTGACAGCTTTATTTTCCCTTGTACACATTTATTAATTCACATGTGTATAGATGCCTATATACATTCTGGCTCACTGTACTGCCTAGGAGATGTAGTATGATGCTAAAACGAAGTGGTCATGTAAGTCATCTTTGTCTCTCTTCTGTTTTTAAAGGGAATGCTTCCAACGTTTCGCTCTTAAGTATGATGTTTGATGTAGTTTACACTTTTTTTAATATATGTTGTCATTCTAAAGAAACATCTTTCTATTTATGAATTGCTGAGAATTCCTGTTATTGTCAGTTTTACTGCTGATTGGTTGTTCCAATTTTTGTAGGCCTTTGTTTACTGAATACTTTGTGATAATCCTCCTTTCCTCCTTCCTTTATTTCACTAATGGGCTAAATTAAGGTCACAGATCTCCTAATGTTAAACCAACGTGGCGTGCTTGGGGTTAAACACGACTTTGTCATACTGTTTCCTGTCTGAGCTGTGGCAGGATTTAGCTTGCTATTCATTTATGTATACTTTTTGCATTTGTGTAACTATCTGAGGTTGGCTAATAATTTTGCCTTCTCGTGTATGCTTTGTCAAGAATGCTTTTAATAACATTAAAATTTTCTGTTTCTTTAGCATGGAAAATCATGTTTTTCTCTGGGATTAGTTTGTTTTCTCTAAATTTTAAATTTATCAGCATATCTTTTCCATTACACCATTGTATCTTTTGAATCTTTGCTGAAACTGAAAGTGTGACAGCTTTTCTCATTTCAGAGTGGCTTCTCCGTGCCTTATCTCTAATTTTCTTTTTTTTTTTTCTTTTTGCGGTATGCGGGCCTCTCACTGTTGTGGCCTCTCCCGTTGCGGAGCACAGGCTCCGGATGCGCAGGCCCAGCGGCCATGGCTCACGGGCCCAGCCACTCCGCGGCATATGGGATCCTCCCAGACCGGGGCACGAACCCGTATCCCATGCATCGGCAGGTGGACTCTCAACCACTGCGCCACCAGGGAGGCCCTCTCTAATTTTCTTGACCCTTGTTGCCAGATGTATCCTTCTTTTCTTCTCTCTCTAAAATGTTTGCAGCTAGCATTTTGTTGTTGTTGTTGAACTCTGTCATATCTGTTATCCGTTGCATTAATTTCTGTTCTTATTTTTATTATTTTTCCTTGACAAGAGTGGAAAGACATGAGATTAATTTTTATAAAGTAAATGATCCATGAACACGCTTTCCATCTACCACCAAGTTTTATTTTCTAATTTTTATGTTTGAATATAATGAACACACAAATATCCAATCCATTCATCTGTTTGGAGGAGCCCCAAAGCTTTGCAGTGCTGCCACTGCCACCACGTGTATTCAGTTCCACTCTTGGCACATCAGATGATTAAGGAAGAGGGAACTGGAGCACTGAAGTAATAGGATCTCTACTATAAGTACAGCTGACCCTGGAACAACAGGGTTTGAACTGCGTGGGTCTTCTTATACATGCATTTTTTTTCAACAAATGTATAAAAAATACATGTGTAGAACACCGTGTACAAGACAGGTATTGAAGTGGATAGCCTATCCTTACACAGGCAGAAGATGTGTGATATTTAATAAAAAATTAATGATGTGTTAGTTTTCTTACTATTTTACAACTTTGCTTTCAAGGACTTACATACCCGTACCAGTACAGTACGTCTTTCTCTCTCTCTGTCTCTCTCTGTCTCTGTCTCTCTCATAATCGGAGAAACTGCACATCAGACTATCATCACCACAGGTATGTGTTTTTTTTAGTATAACAATGTTTCCAATGCTGTATTATGAATATGATTGTGATACTGTATGCCATAAAAGTTTTATAATGATTCATTCATTAGTATATGGTCTAGGCTACCATGAAGCAATGGTATCCATCACACTAGACAACCATAAAGCAATCATATGGCTGCTTCTTCGTTATCAATGCACAAATCCCTATACCTGTTAAAAATATGAATTTCTTTTTCACACAATCTTTCTACTTTCGGTGTCTAGTGTTAGTAGTACATATAACATCTACCATGCTTTGTATCATATAAGACAGTATTGATGTAGGTACTGACGGACAGATGATTCATTTTGTAAGCAGATGATGCAAACTTTCGGTATCAATAAATACAGTACAGTACTAGAAATGTATTTTCTCTTCCTTATGATTTTCTTAATAACATTTTCTTTCCTCTGGCTTACTTTATTGCAAGAATACACTATATAACACATATAACACACAGAATATGTGTTAATCCACTGTTTGTGTTATTGGGAAGGCTTCCAGTCAAGAGTAGGCTATTAGTAGTTATGTTTTGGGGGGACTCAAAAGTTATCTGAACAGTTTTGACTGTGCAGGGGGTCGGCGTCCCCAACTCCCGCATTGTTCAGGGGTCAAGAATATATATGTATTTCATTTAAGAGAATAGCATACAATATAGAAAAGAGTATGTAAACAACCTCGACTTTGAAAACATACCTGTCTGGATTCAAATCCTGCTCTGTCCCTTACTGCCCATGTGACTTTACACAAGTACTCAATCTCTCTGCATTTCAGTTGTATCATGCAGCAGTCAGTGGTCCTATTTGCCAAGTGTTTCCATTTCTCCCCTGTTCCAGGCCCCTGGCAGAACTGCACTTCTTGCTTTATCCCCTTTGTTTGGGCGGGGCCATAAATGTGACTAGCTCTGGCTAATGGGTTTGAGTGATATGTGAAATAATTCTGGGCCACAACATATGGTTGTTGGTGTGAGACCTCCCTCCAGGCACAGGGCCCTCTTTCCCTCAGGCACAGCGATCAACAACGTTCTACATGGTGGCTGCTCTGTCGGGTTCAGTCTCCACATCATTCCAGTAAGAAGAGATCAGATCTCTGACATCCACCATCCTGTGATGGACGTGCACCTGCCATGGACATGTAGTGAGAGTGAGGAATAAGCCAGTGAGATTTGGGGATTGTCTATGACCTAGCATAGCTCAGCGTCTGCTGACTCACGTATCTCGTCTGCCAACTGAAATAACACCCTCTCAGGATTTTTCTGAGGGTGAAATGACTTAACTTACATGATGAGGTTATCACAGTGCTTGACACATAATAGGGACTCAAAACATGACAGCTTTAATTATTACATCATAATAAAACTGTTTTGGAGAAGTGTGTGATATTTGTATAAAATGAGAGGTATTGTGTCTGCTCATCCTGACAGGTAAGTTGTACTTTGCTTTCCAGAGTATGGCACTATGTTTGTTGCTATAGATAAGACTGCTTAATGAATTGCACTTATGCCCTTGTCTTTGCCACCACGCTATCCGACATATGTATAGAAATTGAAGTTACCTCTGAAGATTAAAAAGTGAATAGATTTAAGCAGGAGAGAGCCTGGCTGATGAGATAAGATAAAATGCATTTCAGCGCAATAAGTAATTTCTTAAAGAGAAGAATAATAGATTATAATAATTATAAGCATACATTCTCTTGCTCTTAGTACGCAAAGGCACAAGCTTTTAAAGTGGTAGGAGATTTAGTGTGGACAGGTCCAAACAGAATATTTTCTGGGAATACTCGTTTCTCAGATGCTCTGTGGAAAAATGTATCATCCCCACATAAGTTGGGAAAACGATCCCTCTCTTTGACATTCATATTGTATATTAGCATATTATCTAAAAAACATCCTACGGTATGGAAATTCATTTACCTCTAGTCCTGTATGTTCCACACGTCTCTGAAGTAGAGTCCAATTTCGCTGTTGCTGTTTTTTTGTGGCCTTAGTGTTTTGCAGAACAAGCTTGGAAATGCTGAAGTGAGAGAAAAATAAAGTGGATTATTTAAGCATCATGTAATATAAATTATCACAAGTGACAATATTCTTGAGCCATGTATCAAGAAGTATTTCTCCCCCTTAAATGTATACACAATGTCGCTATCTGCTCAACTTGACTCATTCAATACCATTTTCATGACGGACCAGGACCCAGCTGATGAGAGATGACATCCAAGTCCATGAATCCCAGCCACCCCGTCCACGGCCACCCCACCCACCCAGGCCAGGCCATCCTCCTTCTCCACTTCACTCTCTACCAGCAGCTTCTCCCGTAAGTCCAGGTTCAGGTCGCATACACCCAGAGGCTTTCTCTGCCAGCTCTACAACAGTTAGGCCGTAGCCAGAAGCCCCCTCACGCCCCCCACCTCCGTCCAACCTCTCTCTCAGGCCCTCGGCTCTTTGCCGGACTTCGGTCTGACGTTGCTTGGGTGCCTCTAAAAGCCCAGTTCCCTGAGTAAACTTCTACCACTGGCGGGGGCACCTCCTTCCTGAGTACCACCCACCGCAGCAGGATATAAAGGTTGGTGGAAAGGTTGGGATGTGAGCCAGAGTCCCCTCAAAGTCCCCCCTCAGCCAGAGCACCCACCAGAGGTCTAAAGGTCTTCTGCACCTATGGGACTGACACTTCTGGAGGTTAAGCCGAACTGCAGTTCAATAGACCCTCCCCACTCTTAAAGGCCAGACCCTCTTGCACGACTGTAGGTGATCACATGACTTCCGGGACCACCTGAACCACCGAACTGAGGAGCCCTCAATCTTCACGTGACTGAGGGGGCTGAGTCTCACATGATCACATGCTGGCACATGACCATAAGGTCCACTTGACCAACAGTGGTCCAGAAGCTTCAGAGCCCACATGAGTGGAAGAACCTTAGGTGCCACGTGTGGTAGGAGCCACACTGTTGCCCATACATGGATCTACAGCGTGTAGTAGCCCACAACCTTCACATGATGGAGATTGCTGAATGTGACATGTACCATACTGGGAAGGGTACCAGACCATAACATCCACATAACCCTAAGCAGTAGGTCACATCAAGGGCTGAGGCTACCACATGCTGGTAGCTAGTCAGGGTCACATGAGAGAAGGAGCCACGTGACACACAGGGTTTAGGAGTCCACCATTCTCTAGTGACTTGTAGGGCTGGATCTACCACAGGGTCATGGTGACAACAGAGCCAAAGAGACCATATACCCTTTGGGTATAAGAGCCCAGGATTCTGACCGGACAAGAAGGGCTGGGCCTCTCAGGTAAATATTGTCCACAGGATGGCAGCATCTACATGACCCTCACCCTTAGCAACCCACAGAGCTCATGTGCCTGGGAGGGTTGAGTCAGATTTCTGACAGTAGAGTCCAATGACATTAAGGTTCTACTTGATCTGCATGTTTCAGAGGAACATTACCTTCGGGAGAACAGGAGATCTGAGATTGCCCACATTCCTCATCTCCTCCATGATGTTGGTGCCTCCAAGTGACACTCTAAGTGCACAAGCTTGAGATTTACCTACACCCACCCCTCTCTAATGTATTAATTTTATGTGCTTCCCCCCCCCCGATAGCACATGAAATTTAACACATAACTAATTAACACATAAGGATGAAATAAGTCTTCCCCCAAAACCACAGTCCTGGGCATGCTATAGAAACTACTGTTAAGAGCCTAAGCAGTGGGTACAGGAGAGCGCTGTTGACTTAAGTTTCATGCAGGTCTAAAGGGAATTAAAGCAAATCTAATGAGTTGTAGTTTTTAATTTCGGAGGAAAAGTGTATAGTGATGAATTCGGGCCACACACTTGAGAAGGATAACTCATTTAAGAGAGGTAACTCTATGGATTACGTACTGTTACAGAACTCTACAGATGTGAACACTGAAGGCCAGAGGTATTAAATCAATCACTTAAGAGGTCACGGATATTGCAGGTGGCACACCAAGAGTGGCCCACAGGCCGTCTGGCTCCAGACTCTGTGTTCTGCTCACCCACCAGGTTCCTCACTGGAAGGTAACATTGGGTTCAGCCTTACTAATTCAAAAAATCTGGGAAATCAGCCCCAGTTACTGAAAAGTTGAGATCATGAGAGATCTCTTTGGAATGCCACACTAATTAGACCCAGTCAAATTTGAGTCTATTTCATGGTCTCTATTTAAGGTTTGTGTATAAATATATATGTATCTCTAATATGTGAAATATGTGTATATGAGTGGTTTATGAATTGCTTGATGATAGCTGAAAACATTTCCTTCTTTTAAATAAACACTGAGAAGAAGGTATCTTAGTCACCATACTCCCTGTGCCTGAATTACAACTATTACAAATGAGTGGAATCTGAATTCATTAGATTTTACAGTGTATATTCTGTCTGTGTCTCCCCAGAAAGAACAGAGAAAGGAGTAGTTGAATATATATTGTAGGGGTTTTTTTATTGCAAATCCAGAAACACCTATTTTGCTGATTTGTGTGGGAAACTGCAGGATCATCAGTATGTCCAAAATAAGTGTGATCTGATCTTTCTGGTTTGTTGGCTTCGGTAAACCATGTTATACGTTGTTCGGATTATTTTACTAGGTTCCTGCAGTGAGGCATGGCTGCATACATGAGCTGAAGAAAATGCAACAGATCAAATTTTCCCCTGTGATTAAACTTGAGGTATTTAGAAAAGGCAAGAGACTCTGTGGTTCTAGGCCTACTGAAAAATGTCCTAGTTTGGGGTAAAGAATTGTAAGAGAAGACAGTTATTCGTGCAGGTCACTGTGTCTCATGTAACTGTGGAGAATTATTTGTGGGACACATAAATTCAGGAGACAAAAAAGGAGGCATATCTTTATTTAAAATAGAGCCTATTATGAACCTTTAGGCTGGATTTAGGAAACATCTCCATGTAGTCATAGGATGGAATCTGACACCAAGACCTGATATAGTTGTTATAATTAGATACAGATGAGCAGATCAACAGTGCAAGCTGCAGAACAATTTTATCGAGCCTAACTATGGTCACCTGATGGTGATTGGGGTCAACTTTTTTCACCAAAAGACCAATTCTGGCCACCTCATTAACCCTCTTAAGTCAGATTTTGCTCCTGTCAGACCTGATAACTCAAATCAATCATTCTTTCTCTGAGATGACGATCAGGAGTTCCTCAGGACCTTCTAAAAACATTTAGTTACATCAGTGGGGCCCTGTCACCACCCTCTACTATATATCGCGGGGGCAGGGAAGAAACTCTATGGTTAAAGATCTGTGTATCTGGGGCCCAGTTTAGGCATTACATTTATCAGGCACTGTGTTTAGGCAGCATGATAAACCATTTCTCATGCATGTGATTTGGCAGGATTTCACGGGAACAAATTTTCCTTCTTTTATCATTTTGCTTTGAGGTGGCCACTTTGGAAGTTGGTGCCAGAGGTTTTAGGAGGAGGATTGGCTTTATCTAACACAGAGAAGTGGGAAAGGGGAGAAAGAGAACAGTTGTGATGTTGTTTCCCTAAAGGTAAATACTCAAATTCTTCTGGTTCTAACACACATATGTACAACTGAACTAGATGTCCCATGTGACTTTACTTTCAGAAAGCAAAGTTGACTTACCTAGCAACAGTACACCGGAGATAGCATCAGATGGGGCTGTATCATTATGGAAGTTGCATTCAGTACCTGTTTCACTTTGTTCCTCTGTGAAATTCGTTAAGATATATGGAAGTAAGTTTATTGTCACTGTTTTTTTTTCTTTTTTTTAACATCTTCTTTGGAGCACAGTTGCTTTACAATGGTGTGCCAGCCTCTTCCCTACAACAAAGTGAACCAGACACACATACACACACGTTCCCATATCTCCTCCCTCTTTTGTCTCCCTCCCTCCCACTCTCCCTATCCCACCCCTCCAGCTGGTCACAAACACCGAGCTGATCTCCCTGTGCTATGTGCCTGCTTCCCACTAGCTATCTATTTTACGTTTGGTAGTGTATATATGTCCATGCCACTCTCTCACTTTTTCACAGCATACCCTTCCCCCTCCCCATATCTTCAAGTCCATTCTCTGGTAGGTTTGTGTCTTTATTCCTGTCTTACCCTTAGGTTCTTCATGACCTTTTCATTTTTTCCTTAGATTCCATATATATTTTTTAGCATGTGGTATTTGCTTTCCTCTTTCTGACTTACTTCACTCTGTATGACAGACTCTGGGTCCATCCACCTCGAAAGAAGAGAAACAGTTGCAGTTACTGTCCTGGGGCGTAGAGTTGAGTATCCCTACCCACCAACCATCACAATGTAAAACTCAACAGCCCTAGGTTGAATATAATAGGGCGAATAAGAGGCTCATCCTGTGAGGATTACCATAGCATGGAAATAGGAGATTACATCCACAATTAAAATTTCTTCCAGGCAGAAGATGGAGAGAAGTGAGAAGATAGGGAATCTGTACAGGGTTTTTATTCGTGATCTGTGTCGTTTGTCATGATATGCCTCTCCAGTACCATTTGGAAACCCCTTCCATGTGAAAACCATTGAAAATAAAATTGTGGTTCATAGACTTTCATAGTACTAGTCGAGAAGGAACTTTTTCCTGGGCTGCTTCGTTTTATCCACTCAAATATTTTTCCATTCAAAACATAGTTCTAGAGTGTGATGTCAGGAAGTTGGCATAACAGGAGTCTCCAAATAAATATTTTGCCTAATCAGCCATGGGCGAGAGTGTTTTTGTGGGAGCCCCAGTATCCAGTGATGAAGCCCCAACACCCTGATCCATTAGAAAAAAAAAATCCAAGAACAGACACGTTGAAGAGAGTAGGAAGAATAGCTTCACGCTACCAATATCAAACTTCCCCCAAGGCTACACATATCAATGCCTAGATAGATGCACTAGGCCTGCAATTCCTCCCATGGGGGAAAGTGAGAGTGTGGTGAGCACCTGAATACCCAGTGGTGCTAGACGCTGCCCAGGAATACCACTTCTTTCTTGCCCAAACCCAGAACTCAGAGGTAATGAGCATGGCTGAATAGTCTTGGGATAGCAAGGAGAAGGGGAAAGGACAAGGGCTCACAGCAAACAGGGCACCAAGCTCAACAAATGGCTGCAGTTCTACTAACTGCCTCACAGACTGTACCTTACAAACCTCATAAGGACATCACCTACAGAAGCCTCAATTTGCCCATGAGCACATCCAGCACTCCATGTTCCTGTCCCCCTCAGAACCGACATTCCATGGACACCCCTGCAGAAGGTGCACTCATGCCTCCACAGATCATGCACATGTGCATAAAGAGGACACGCACCACTCTGCTGGATGGTGAGAACAGACATACCTTAAACACTTCAGGGTACCGAAATGGTGAAAATAAACAGGAGGCTGTCAGCATGTGTCCTGCTTTGTGCAATTGAGAAAAGGCGTGTATCATCCAAACACTTCCTTCCCAAGATGAAACAAGAGGGGCAGAGCAGGTGAATCCACAGAAGAGGCCTCAGAGACCCCCCAGTATCCTTAGCTTGGCTCAGTGGTGCAGGAGTTTCTCTCCTGAAAAAGTTCAGTAAAGACTGATGGAGGAGATTGCTTCCTTAAATGTGAAGACACCAACACGAGATTTTCAGGGGCAGGAAAAATCTAGGAAGCCCAACACCCCACCAATGAAACAAGGTAAGTTCCCAGTAACTGACCCCATAGAAATGGAGGTCCATGAATTGCCTGACAAGGAATTCAACACGATTGTTTCAAAGATGCCCAGCCAGCTGCAAGGCAACTCAATGAAATCAGAAAAGCAATACCTGTACAGAATGAAAAAGTCAACAAGGAGATAGAAATCATATAAAGGAGCCAAAGAGAAATGATGGAGCTGAAGAATACAATGGATGAATTTAGAAATATAATAGAGAGCTATAACAACAGACTTCATCAAGCAGAAGAAAGAACTTATGAACTCAAAAAGAAGTAATTTGAATTTACCTAATCAGAGGAGAAGAAAAAAGAATGAAAACGAGTGGGGGAAATCTATGGGATTTTTAAAACACCATTAAATGGACTCATATACGGATGATGGGAGACCCTGGAGGAGGAGGAGTGGAGAGAGATAGAGAGAAAGAGAGAGAGAGAGAGAGAAAGAGAGAGAGTGAGAGAGAGAGAGAGAGAGAGAGAGTGAGAGAGAGAGAGGCGGGGGGTGGGGATTATATTTATAGAAATAATGGCTGAAAACCACCCAAATTGTGGGAGCAACATGGACCCCTAAGTTCACGAAACTCAAAAGTCCTCGAACAGTATCAACTCATAGGAGGTTATATGAAGACACATTAGAATAAAAATATCAAAAGTCAAAGACAAGGAAATAATTGTTTTTCTTCTCTTAACTCTCTTTATATTTTACTTATTTATTTTGAATACTTACAACAATCTAGAATTTTTGTCAACTCTATTAAAAATTAATTTTATTGGAGTATACTTGCTTTGCAATGTGGTGTTACTTTCTGCTCTACAGCAAAGTGAATCAGCTATATACATATATATATATATATATATATATATATATATATATATATATATATATATCCCCTCTCTTGTGGATGTCCTTCCCGTTTGGTTCACCACAGAGCATTGATTAGAGTTCCCTGCGCTATACAGTAGGTTCACATTCGTTATCTATTTTATATATAGTAGTGTATATATGTCAACCCCAATCTCCCAATTCAACCCACCCCCCCTTCCCGCCCTGGTATCCATATGTCTGTCATCTACATCCGTGTCTCTAATTCTGCTTTGCAAATAAGTTCATCTGTATCATTTTTCTGGATTCCACATATAAGGTATATGATATGATATTTTTCTCTTTCTGAATTACTTCACTCTGTATGACAGTCTCTAGGTCCATCCACGTCTGTGCAAATGGCACAGTTTCCTTCCTTTTTATGTCTGAGTAATGTTCCATTGTATATGTGTACCACACCTTCTTTATCCATTCCTCTGTTGATGGATATTTAGGTTGCTTCCATGTCCTGGCTATACAATGAACATTGGGGTGCATGTACTTTTTTGAATTATGGTTTTCTCAGTGTATATGCCCAGGTGTGGGGTTGCTGGGTCATATAGTAGTTCTATTTTTAGTTTTTTAAGGAACCTCCATACTTTTCTCCATAGTGGCTGTATCAAATTAAATTCCCACCAACAGTGTAAGAGGGTTCCCTTTGCAAGGAAAGAATTGTTAAGTCTGTGAGAGAAATGCCACTTGTCATATACAAGGGAACAGCATAAGGCTATCAGGAGATTTCTGAAAAGAAACCTTGCAGTCCAGGAGAGAGTGGGATGATATATTCAAAGTGCTGAAAGAAAACAACCAACAACCAAGAATACTCTATTCACAAAAGCCGTCCTCCAGAAATGAAAGATAGATGATGACATTCCCAGACAAACAAAAGCTGAGGGAGTTATTCACCACTCGACCTGCCTTACAAAAAATGCTAAAGGGAGTTCTTTGAGTGGAAACAAAAAATTAACAACATGAAAACCTATGAAAGCATATAACTCATACGTAAAAGTAAGCATATAGTCAAATTCAAACACTCCAACATTGTAATGGTGGTGGGTAAAACACTTTTAACTTTAGTATAAAAATGGAAAGACCAAAGCATTAATAATAAATACAGTTGCAGTAATTCATTAGTGCTCACAATATAAAAGATACAAACTGGGACATCAATAACATGTAATGAGGTGGGAAGAGGTACAAGTATACAGATTTTGCATATGATCAAAGTTAAGCTGTTATCATCTTAAAGCAGACTGGCATAACTAAAGATGTTTTATGTAAGCATGGTGCTAACCACCATGGTTAATTAATTTTAGTTTTCTTTTTTTTTGGTAAGTCTTTGAAATGCAGTGCATTTTCTCGATATGTAAGCAATATGAACAGATTATTAAATAATTTTGCATCCTTTCTCTTCTTTTAATTGAAATATAGTTGATTTACAATATTATATTAGTTTAGGTGTACAGCAGAGTGATCCAGCATTTTTACAGATCATACTCCACTACAAGTTATTATCAGATAATGCCTATAATTCCCTGTACTATACAGTACCTCATTGCTGCTTTCCCATTTTATACATAGTAGTTGTATCTCTTAATCCCATGCCCCTGATTTGTCCCTCCTACCTTCCCTCTCCCTTTTGGTAACCAAAAATTTGTTTTCTGTATCTGTGAGTCTGTTTCCATCGTGCATATGCGCTCATCTGTATTATTTTTTAGATTCCACATATAAGTGGTATCATACAGTATTTGTCTTTCTATATCTGATATTTCACTAAGCATATTATTGTCTAGGTCCATCCATGTTGCAGCAAATAGCAGAATTTCATTCTTTTTATGGCTGAGTAATATTCCATTGTGTGTGTATATATGCCACATTTTTCTATCAGTTCGTCTGTTGATGGCCACTTGGGTTGCTTCCATATCTTTGTTATTGTAAATAGTGCTGCTATGAACCTTGGGGTGCGTGTATCTTTTCAAATCAATGCTTTTGTTATTTTTCTGTATATGTATCCAGGAGTGGAATTGCTGGATCATATGGTAGTTTTATTTTTAGTTTTTGAGGGAGCTCCATATTGTTTTCCATAGTGGCTGCACCAATTTACATTCCCACCAACAGCATACAAGGATTCCCTTTTCTCCACATCCTCTCCAATATTTGTTATTTGTAGACTTTTTGATGATACCCATTCTGACAGGTGCGAGATGATATGTGATTGTTGTTGTGATTTGCATTTCTCTAAATATTAGCGATGCTGAGCATCTTTTCATGTGCCTGTTGGCCGTGTGTACATCTTCTTTGGAAAAATCTCTATTCAGGTCTTCTGCCCATTTATCATTGGGGTGTTTGTTGTTTTGATATTCAGTTCTATGAGCTGTTTATATATTTTGCATATTAACCCCTTGTCAGTCACATCATTTGCAAATATTTTATCCCAATACTTAGGTTTTATTTTCATTTTTCTTGATGGTTTCCTTTCCTGTGCAAAAGCTTTTAAGTTTAATGAGGTCTCGTTAGATTATTTTTGTTTTTATTCCTTTCGCTTTAGGAGATTTATCCAAAGGAATATTGGTGTGACTTTTGTCAAAGAGTGTTCTGCTTATGTTCTCTTCTAGGACTTTTATGTTTTGAGGTCTTGCATTTAGGTCTTTAAACCATTTTATTTTTGTATATGGTGTGAGGGAATTTTCTAATCTTTGTTTTACATGTAGATGACCAGTTTTCCCAACACCACTGATTGAGGAAACTGCCTTTTCTCCATTGTATATTCTTGCCTCCTTTTCTGTAGATTAATTTACCATGCGTGCATGGGTTTATTTCTTGACTGTCTATTCTATTCCATTGACTGATGTGTCTGTTTTTGTGCCAGGCCCATGCTGTTTTGATTAGCTTTGTTGCATAGTCCGAAGTCTGGGAGGGATATACCTCCAACTTCATTCCTTTTTTTCCTCAAGATTGCTTTGGCAATTTGGGGTCTTTTGTGGTTCCATATGAATTTTTGGATTCTTGGTTCTAGTTCTGTGAAAAATAGCATAGGTATATGATAGAGATTGCATTGAATCTGTAGATTACTCTGGGAAGTATGGACATTTTAACAATATTAATTCTTCCAATCCAACAGCATGGGATATCTTTCCATTTCTTTGTTCATCTTCAGTTTCCTGCATCAGTGTTTCATAGTTTTCAGATAGGGCTTTCACCTCCCTGGTTAGGTTTACTCCTAGGTGTATTATTCTTTTCAATGTGATTTTAAATGGAGTTTTAAAAAAACACTTTCTTTTTGTGATATTTCATTATTAGTTTATAGAAATTCAACGGATTTCTGTATGTTAATCTTGGAATCTAAAAGTTTGCTGAATTCATTCATTAATTCTAATAGTTTTTGGGTGGAGGCTTTAGAACTTTCTATACAAAGTATCATGTCTTCCGCAAAGAGTAATGGTTTTACCTTTTCCCTTCCAGTGGGGGTAACTTTTATTTCTTTTTCTGTCTGATTGCTGTGGTTAGAACTTCCAGTACTATGTTAAATGTAAGTGGTGACAGTGGGCATCCTTACCTTGTTCCTGAATTTAGTGGAAAGTCTTTCAGCTTTTCGCCATTCACTATGGTGTTGGCTGTGGGTTTGTCGCAAATGCCCTTATCATGTTGAGACATGTTCCCTCTATACACACTTTGTTGAGAGTTGTTGTCATGAATGGATGTTCAATTGTGTCAAAAGCTTTTTCTGCGTCTATTGAGATAATCATGTGATTTTTATCTTTCATTTTGTTGATGTGGTGTCTCACACTGATTGATTTGCAAATGTTGAATCATCCTTGTGACCCTGGAATAAATCCTAAGTGATTTATGGTGTATGGTCCTTTTGATATATTGTTGGATTTGTTTTGCTAATATTTTCTCCAGGACCTTTTCATTTGCATTCATCAAAGATATTGCCCTCTCATTTCCTTTTTCTGTAGTGTCTTTGTCTGGCTTTGGTGTCAGGGTATTGGTGGCCTTGTTGCATTCTTATTTTATCATGTCTTTGAAATGCCATGTGTTATCATTTCAACAAAGCAACAACATATACAATTCATTTAACATGTTCGTGTCTCTAAGTCAGAAATGCACTAGCAAAATGGAGGTAAGAACAAGTTATTAACTATTTTTATTATTAATTAAGTTTTACATTATTTTGTTTCTGAAATGCAGTTTATCACTTCAACATGTAAGCAATAAGAAAAAATTGTAAAAAATTTTTTACTGAGTCTTTAAAATGTGTGTTATCATTTCAACAAGGAAACAATGTAAACATCATTCATTACTTTTACATTCTTGTTTCTTACTAAGTCTTTAAACTGCAATCTGTTTTCATTTCAACCAGGAAACACTATACACAAAATACTAATTATTTTTCCATTCTTTTCCGTTATCAGATCGTTGACATTTTCTGTTACCATTTCAACATATAAACAGTAGGAACAACCTATTAATTAACTTTATTTTCTCTCAATTAGTCTTTGGAATGCAATGTTTTATCACGTTGACGTGTAAACCTATACACAGGTAATTATTATAACATTTTTCTTACTAAGTCTTTAAAATACAATGCTATCATTTTAACACGTAAGGATATAAAGAATTTAATTTACATTATTTTATCTTTACTGTCTTTGATATGCAGTATGTTATCATTTCAACATGTAAACAATACACGTAAATTAGCAGTTAGTTATTCTGCATCCTTAGTTTCTTGCTAACTCTTGGATACACAGTGTGCATTCAACACCTAGGGTACATCACATTTGAGAGTAGCCAGATTTCTAGAATTCAGAAGCCACTTATGGTTAGTGTGCACCATACTGAGCAGTGCAACTCTAGTGGAAGAGCTGAGGGAGCAAATACACATGCAACAATGTGTACCATGAAGGAAATATACATGATACCTTAAGAAAAAGCAGCTGAAGAATAAATCTACTTAAATGGGGAAGCAAGAGAAAACCTATCTGAGGAGGTAACATATAAGCCATGATCTGAGGCCTGAGCATCTACCCAACAGCATAAAAAGGCCAATATCACTTGAGCAGACTATGTAAGGGTAAAAAGTGAAAAAAAAATACTGTGATATGGGGGAATAAATAATTTCCCAAGTCCTCTAAGAAAGAGTAGAGAAACTGATAAATCATAGGAATGTCTACACTCTGAGGGAGATCAGGGACTTTATCTTTCTTAGCACATGGAAAAGTACCTAAATCATAACAGATACTTGGTGAATGTGTGTGGAATAAGGAATAACTGAGCCAGGGGTCTGAGACCTGGGAAATCAGGCAGCAATATGCTGATGTAGATACCAGTAGGTAGTGGGCATAGTTTGTTTGTTTCCTTTTAGTTGCATGTGGTTTCTCATAAGCCACCTGAGGTAATCAGAAACACAAGAAGTTTGCAGGTCCCTAGAGGGTAAAATTATTCAACAACTACCACCTCTCGGAAGAGTTTCAATTGATCTGACTTGTGTCAAGTGCCCATAAATGGATAAGTGAACCAATCAGTGTGGATAAGGAATTGACGTACCATGACTGGGTCAGCTTACGTCACATACTCAACACTGTGGTTAGTAACCAGAAGATGTAGAGGGCAGTGGGCAAGAGATCCAGAGGACCTTTCAAATTCCTCTATTTCCTTTTAAAATTTCCTCTTTTATAGAGATCAGTTTACCTATCCAGTGTTCGTAACCCCAGTTTCCTAGAACATTAGAACATTACGTATGTGTCTCTACAAACTTGGGTTTCAGGCAAAAAAAAAAAAAAAAAAGAAAAAAGTGAACGCTTTCATGGCCACACATCAGTGTTGAAACACCTCCTTGTACTGTGGAAATCACTATGAACAAGTGGCCCAATTCATGTCATCCCGCTGTGCCCCGTGCAGCATCGCCTGCAACTGAGCCTGAACTTCAGCAAGTTTTTGTTGGTCCAAACTGTCATGAAAATTCCCTTGCTCGTAGCAATGGAGAGGGACAGGATAAATCACATACTTCAGCTTCATCAAGGATGTCAAGTGTTGCAGAAGACTCTTGAGCACAGGCATTGTAATGGGATTGAAGCCAAAGCTAAGGACACGGAGGTGGGTACAGTGGCTCAGGGCTGGGAGGATGGCAGAGAGAGTAGAATCAGTTATCATACAATTGTTTATCTCCAGATGTTGCAGGGTGCTTGAGACCTTCTCCAGCAGAGCCTGGAAGGGCTCATATCCTTCTGAGAAGATCTCGTTGTTACTGAGACTCAGTTCCTTTAGGTGGGTGGCCTGAGAGCTCTCGGACAGGACAGTGATGTCTCTGTTAGAAAGGCTACAGAAAGGTAGATACAGTGT
Organism: Mesoplodon bidens; assembly: GCF_964165515.1. Lineage (NCBI taxonomy): Eukaryota > Metazoa > Chordata > Mammalia > Artiodactyla > Ziphiidae > Mesoplodon > Mesoplodon bidens. Next base: position 51,846,999 of record NC_138163.1, read on the forward strand.
ATCCAACTGACGTGGCACAACTCTATAGAGAGAAAAGAGTAAGGTTATTTCAGAAGAATGAGGGCAATGAGCCCCAAATTATAGGTACCTAAGGCTCTAGAATAAAGTACTGTGTTCACGGTTTGCAACAGGTGGTTAACATTGTGGACTTTGGGATCAGACTTTATACATTTGTGACCTTGAGAAAGTGACTTTACAACTCTGAGGTACAGGGATTTAATCTTGAAAACGTGCACAGTAGTAATTATTATAAAGAACTGCGGGAAAGATTAAGTGAAGAAAGTGCATGCACTTAGTATATACGACATAATCAGTGTTGCATCTGATTCACTTATTTGGCGAGGATGGGTCTGGGAAAGCAGCCAACTGAGGGTTTCCTTTGACTAGTTCCCAGATGACAAGTTCTCCATTCAGGGTCTAAGGCTTGGGGGAAATACAGGAGCAAAATTATCTGGCAGTGTTAACTATTGGGGCCCATTCATGGGCATGTGCATTAGTCCTATAGCTTAATGTTTCTCCATCTGAATGCCTCCCCTTCCTCTCCAGAGAGCTGTAAACTCCAATAGGAGAAGGACTGAGTCTTTTTCACCAATATATTTACACACTTATTATAGTGTCTGCCCAGGGCCACTGAATGAATGAATGAATATATGAGCACAGCTTCCTTTTCTAACCTCATCTGCTGCTCACCATAAGGTACCCCTCTCTCCCCTGGCTAGGTTCAAACTCCCAGCAGTGTCTACACTGAGGTAAAAAGAGAAATGGGTTACAAGGAGCTTAGGAAGATCCAAGCATGGTCTCTTCTGTCTTAACAATGAGGTGTTCAAGGAACACAGGTTCCTCCCCACCCCCTCACCTGAGCAGTTTGTGCAGTTGATTGGTGAGGCAGACGAGAGGCAAGCTGAGCTCCTGGAGGTTGTCCAGCCGCCCAAGGGAGAGGAGAAAAGATCTGAATTTCCTTCTCGTAGAAGATTTAAAGGGGATGTTACACAGAGTAAGGCTGTTCAGGTGGATCACCCGAGGCAAAAGGGTGAGGACTTCACTCAGATCAGCCTGATCCATTTCCAGGTGATCAATGCACCCCAGATCAAGAAACTGCAGGATACTTTTGTGGGCAGACATTCTATCGATTTGCAAATCTCTGCAGCAGATGTGCAAGGACCCAAAGTCCTGCTGAATTTTACTACAAAGGAAAGAGAGGAATTGCTCTGTTCTCAAGGTACTATTGAGGGAAATATCCACTAGTAATTCCATGGGTTCCTGAGCTGACTGAGGCGCAGACCCAGAATTACCAATCCCGAGGCGCCTGACACTATGCTGAGCTTCTTCTATCTTAAGGATAGAGCGCTGAGAGTATTTGCATGACTTAAAACAGAAAGGGAATGTGGTCCGAATCTCAGAGCATATTGTCTTACACTCCGGGTCATGCCTTAAATCTAGGATCCTCAGTCTGGGCCCCCTGTAAGGAAAGGAAGAGACAGAACACATGAGAGATAGCTGATTTTAATATAACCCAGCAAGATCAATGATGAGAAGCAGGGACAGTGCACTTTAACCCTGGTTTGCGCTTCACTGCCATTCACCAAGAAGTTCTTTCCACACAAATGCAGCATCTTTCATCCTTTCCCCACCCCCTCCTTCACCTCCAGGCTTTCCCTGTCTCAATGCCCATATTCCACTTGTGTGTAATCACACTCAAATCCATTCATAGTATCCTCAAGCACTTCTATTCTATAATCAACTCTATAAGGCAATAGAGTCCCGAAGGTGACCCCAAGTGCTGACCGACAGCTCTGCAAAGACTGCAGTATTCACCATTGGCTACTGTTGGGAGACGGTTTAGTATTCCCCTGCCCCAGGCTACAGCATACCCTCCTGCTGACTCCCTGTGTCTCTACTGCTCATAGCCTTACCAAGAGGAAGAGTTCTGGGCAGGGAGCATCTGCAGACCATCAATCATGGCTTCCAAGATGTCATAGTATGACTCCTGTGTGTTCCATGACCCAATGTGGAGACAGCGAAAAGGCCAAACCCTCACCATTGCCGTTAGCATCGTCTTATGCCCACCCAAGAAGGCAGCGTTGAACAATGGAACAAAGAGGTCTCTTGGGATTTCGTCCAGGGCATGGATAGCTACAGGCTCATTATTCAGCAGACTCTTTGCAGCAAGCTCAAGGAGGGTGACTGTGGTCTCTTGGTCCATCTTCAAAAACCTGCTTCAGAGTGGAGAATATTTAGAAATCCTGAGAAGATATCTATAGTCACTTGTTTGCTTCCAGGGTTAGCTATGGAAAAAATACTTATTGAATAAGTATGTGGTCAATCATAGGGCCAACTCAAGTGACCTCTACTATAGGAATAGAATGAAAATGGACTTGTGTGTAATTTAATTATATATGTGTACAAACACGTGCACACAAGCACACACACACACACACACACTTACATGAGATAAAATGCCCTTAGAAATCAGAGGTACGTTAGCAGAAGACAATGCTTACCACCTAGCTGACTTCATCGAATTATTTCCTCTTGAGGAGCTTCAAGACGGAGGAAGAGTAAGACATGGAGATCACCTTCCTCCCCACAAATACATCAGAAATACGTGTACATGTGGAACAACTCCTACAGAACACTTACTGAACACTGGCAGAAGTCCTCAGACCTCCCCAAAGGCAAGAAACTCCCCAAGGGCCTGGGTAGGGTAAAAGAAAAAAGGAAAAACAGTGAATAAAGAATAGAGACAGAACCTGCACCAGTGGGAGGGAGCTGTGAAGGAGGAAAGGTTTCCACACACTAGGAAGTCCCTTCGTGGGCAGAGACTGCTGGTGGTGAGGGTGGGAGTTTCGGATCCATGGAGGAGAGCACAGCAACAGGGGTGCAGAGGAAAAAGTGGAGAGATTCCCGCTCAGGGGGTTGGTGCCGACCAGCACTCACCAGCTTGAGAGGCTTGTCTGCTCACCCGCCGGGGCGGGCGGGGGCTGGGAGCTGAGGCTCAGGCTTCGGAGTTCAGATCCCAGGGAGAGGACTGGGGGTGGCTGCATGAACACAGCCTGAAGGGGTCTTGTGCGCCATGGCTAGCTGAGAGGGACTCAGGGAAAAAGTCTGGAGCTGCTGAAGAGACAATACACTTTTCCTTGCCTCTCTGTTTCCTGGTGCACAAGGAGAGGGGTTTAGGAGCTCTGCTTAAAGGAGCTCCAGAGAAGGGAGTGAGGAAATAGTTAATCCAGTCCAGGAAGCACAGAGAGTCCCATACAGCATAAAACCAAGGAGAAACACGCCAAGACACATATGAATCAAACTATAAAAAATTAAATACAAAGAACAAATATTAAAAGCAGCAAGGGAAAAACGACAAGTAACACATAAGGGAATCCCCATAAGGTAAACAGCTGATCTTCCAGCAGAAACTCTGCAAGCCAGAAGGGAGTGGCAGGACATATTTAAAGTGATGAAAGAGAAAAAACCTACAACCAAGATTACTCTACCCAGCAAGGATCTCATTCAGATTTGAAGGAGAAATTAAAAGCTTTACAGACAACAAAAGCTAAGAGAATTCAGCACCACCAAACCGTCTTTACAACAAATGCTAAAGGAAGTTCTCTAGGCAAGAAACACGAGAGAAGTAAAAGACCTAAAATAAAAAAAAAACCCAAAACAATTAACAAAATGGTAACAGGAACATACATATCGATAATTACCTTAAATGTAAATGGATTAAATGTGCCAACCAAGACATAGGTTGGCTGAATGGATACAAAAACAAGACCCGTATATATGCTGTCTACAAGAGACCCACTTCAGACCTGGGGACACATACAGACTGAAAGTGAGGGGATGGAAAAAGATATTCCATGCAAATGGAAATCAAAAGAAAACTGGAGTAGCAATTCTCATATCAGACAAAATAGATTTTAAAACAAAGACTATTACAGGAGACAAAGAAGGACAGTACATAATGATCAAGGGATCAATCCAAGAAGAAGATATAACAATTGTAAATATTAACGCACCCAACATAGGAGCACCTCACTACATAAGGCAAATACTAACAGCCATAAAAGGGGAAATTAACAGTAACCCAATCATAGTAGAGGACTTCAACACCCCACTTTCACCAATGGAGAGATCACTCAAAATGAAAATAAATAAGGAAACACAAGCTTTAAATGATACATTAAACAAGATGGACTTAATTGATATTTACAGGACATCCCATCCAAAAACAACAGAATACACATTCTTCTCAAGTGCTCATGGAACATTCTCCAGGAGAGATCATATCTTGGGTCACAAATCAAACCTTGGTAAATTTAAGAAAATTAAAATCGTATCAAGTATCTTTTCCGAACACAACACTATGAGACTAGATATCAATTACAGGAAAACATCTGTACGAAATACAAACACATGGAGGCTAAACAATACATTACTAAATAACCAAGAGGTCACTGAACAAATCAAAGAGGAAATCAAAAAATAGCTAGAAACAAATGACAATGAAGAGACGATGACCAAAAACCTATGGGATGCAGCAAAAGAAGTTCTAGGAGGGAAGCTTAGAGCAATACAATCCTACCTCAAGAAACAAGGAAGATCTCAAATAAACAACCTAACCTTACACATAAAGCAATTAGAGAAAGAAGAACAAAAAACCCCACACACTTAGCAGAAGGAAATGAATCATAAAGATCAGATGAGAAATAAATGAAAAAGAAATGAAGGAAACGATAGCAAAGATCAATAAAACTAAAACCTGGTTCTTTGAGAAGATAAACAAAATTGATAAAACATTAGCCAGACTCATCAAGAAAAAAAGGGAGAAGACTCAAATCAATAGAATTAGAAATGAAAAAGGAGAAGTAACAACTGACACTGCAGAAATACAAAGGATCATCAGATATTACTACAAGCGACTCTATGCCAATTAAATGGACAACCTGGAGGAAATGAACAAATTCATAGAAATGCACAACCTTCCCAGACTGAACCAGGAAGAAATAGAAAATATGAACAGACCAATCACAAGCACTGACATTGAAATGGTGATTAAAAATCTTCCAACAAACAGAAACCCAGGACCAGATGGCTTCACAGGTGAATTCTATCAAACATTTAGAGAAGAGCTAACACCTATCCTTCTCAAACTCTGCGAAAATATAGCAGCGGGAGGAACACTCCCACACTCATTCTACGAGGCCACCATCACTCTGATACCAAAACCAGACTAAGATGTCACAAAGAAAGAAAACTACAGGCCAATATCACTGAGGAACATAGATGCAAAAATCCTCAACAAAATCCTAGCAAACAGAATCCAACAGCACATTAAAATGATCATACATTATGACCAAGTGGGGTTTATCCCAGGAATGCAAGGATTCTTCAATATATGCAAATCAATCAACGTGATACACCATATTAAAAAACTGAAGGAGAAAACCCATATGATCCTCTCAGTACATGCAGAGAAAGCTTTTGACAAAATTCAACACCCATTTATGATAAAAACCCTCCAGAAAGCAGGCACATAGGGAAACTTCCTCAACATAATAAAGGCCATATCTGACAAATCCACAGCCAACATCGTCCTCAATGGTGAAAAAATGAAACCATTTCCACTAAGATCAGCAAATTGACAAGGTTGCCCACTCACGCGACTATTATTCAACATAGTTTTGGAATTTTTAGCCACAGCAATCAGAGAAGAAAAAGAAATAATAGGAATCCAAATTGGAAAAGAAGTAAATCTGTCACTGTTGGCAGATGACATGATACTATACATAGAGGATCCTAAAGATGCTACCAGAAAAGTACTAGAGCTAATCAAGGAATTTGGTTAAGTAGCAGGATACAAAATGAGTGCACAGAAACCTCTTGCATTCTTATACATTAATGATGAAAAATCTGAAAGAGAAATTAAGGAAACACTCCCATTTACCATTACCACAAAAAGAATAAAATATCTAGGAATAAACCTACCTAAGGAGACAAAAGACCTGTGTGCAGAAAATTACAAGACACTGATGAAAGAAATTAAAGATGATAGAAATAGATGGAGAGATATACCATGTTCTTGGATTGGAGGAATCAACACTGTGAAAATGGCTCTACTACCCAAAGCAATCTACAGATTCAATGTAATCCCTATCAAACTACCACTGGCATTTTTCACAGAACTACAACAAAAAATTTCACAATTTGTATCAAAACACAAAAGACCCCGAATAGCCAAAGCAGTCTTGAGAAAGAAACACAGAGCTGGAGGAATCAGGCTCCCTGACTTCAGACTATACTACAAAGCTACAGTAATCAAGACAGTATTTTACTGGGACAAAAAAAGAACTATAGATCAATGGAAGAGGATAGAAAGCCCAGAGATAGACCCACACACATACAGACACCTTATCTTCAATAAAGGAGGCAAGAATATACAGTGGAGGAAAGACAGCCTCTGCAATAAGTGGTGCTGTGAAAACTGGACAGCTACATGTAAGAGAATGAAATTAGAACACTCCCTAACACCATACACAAAAATAAACTCAAAATGGATTAAAGACCTAAATGTAAGGCCAGACACCATCAAACTCTTCGAGGAAAACAGAGGCAGAACACTCTATGACATACATCACAGTAAGATCCTTTTTGACCCACCTCCTAGAGAAATGGAAATAAAAACAAAGATAAACAAATGGGACCAAATGAAACTTAAAAGCTTTTGCACAGCAAAGGAAACCATAAACAAGACGAAAACACAACCCTCAGAATGCAAGAAAATATTTTCAAATGAAGCAACTGACAAAGGATTAATCTCCAAAGCTTACAAGCAGCGCACGCAGCTCAATATCAAAAAAACAAACAACCCAATCCAATAATGGGCAGAAGACCTAAATAGACATTTTTCCAAAGAAGATATACCAATTGCCAACAAACACATGAAAGGATGCTCAACATCATTAATCCTTAGAGAAATTCAAATGAAAACTACAATGAGATATCATCTCACACCAGTCAGAATGGCCATCATCAAAAAATCTACAAACAATAAATGCTGGAGAGGGTGTGGAGCAAAGGGAACACTCTTGCACTGCTGGTGGGAATGTGAATTGGTACAGTCACTATGGAGAACAGTACGGAGGTTCCTTAAAAAACTAAAAATAGAATACCATACGACCCAGCAATCCCACTACTGGGCATATACCCTGAGAAAACCATAATTCAAAAAGAGTCATGTACCACAGTGTTCATTGCAGCTCTATTTACAATAGCCAGGACGTGGAAGCAACCTAAGTGTCCATCAACAGATGAATGGATAATGAAGATGTGGCTCATATATACAATGGAATATTACTCAGCCATAAAAGGAATGAAACTGAGTTATCTGTAGTGAGGTGGATGGACCTAGAGACTGTCATACAGAGTGAAGTAAGTCAAAAAGAGATAAACAAATACCGTATGCTAACACATATATATGGAATCTAAAATAAATAAATAAAAGAAAATGGTCAGAAGAACCTAGGGGCAAGATGGGAACAAAGATGCAGACCTACTAGAGACTGGACTTGAGGATACAGGGAGGGGGAAGGGTAAGCTGGGACAAAGTGAGAGAGTGTGAAGGACTTATATGCACTACCAAACGTAAAATAGATCGCTAGTGGGAAGCAGCCGCATAGCACAGGGAGATCAGCTCGTTGCTTTGTGACCAAATAGAGGGGTGGGATAGGGAGGGTGGGAGCGAGGGAGATGCAAGAGGGAAGAGATATGGGGACATATGTGTACGTATAACTGATTCACTTTGTTATAAGGCAGAAGCTGACACACCATTGTAAAGCAATTATACTCTAATAAAGATGTTAAAAAATCATTTTCTCCCCAAAGGATACAAACCAATAAGAAGGGAAATCTATATTTACACAAAAGCCACACCCTCATCATTACTTGAAAATGGAAAAGGCCAAAAATTCAAAAGAATTGTGAGTAAAAAAGAAAAATCTTGAATCCTGGCATAAGATTTGTCACACTCCCATTACTAGGCTTTGTGGAAAACAAAAGACAGACCAAGAAAAGCTGCCAAGAGAGAGGAAAGAAGATGGAAAAGGGATGAAAGCTCATCTAGAATGCCTAAGCCCAGAATAAATCTAAAAATACCAAAAAGGTGTCCTAGAATATGAAAGCCCGGACTACAGGGAACGTACTCCACAATCAGAGCTTACGAAGGGACAGGGATGATTTAAAGTGCAGTCTTTGAAAGATATAACTCTTAGGGAAGAATAAAGGCAAACAGTTAGGGAGAAGCACCCATCGGCACTTGGGTAATGACGGAGAAAAGAAACAAAAGGGGAAAATTAAGGATCTTGCAAGACATAAGAGAACCGCAAAATCAGAGCACTCAGGACTTCTCCCTTCATCACCAAAACAAACAAACAAAATAAAAAGGATCTGGACTTTGCCATACTAACAAAAAATCACATTATTAAACTAGGAATCTTGTTGAAAAAAACCAGTATCATACAGCTGAACAGAATGAAGGGAATTCCATATCAAACTTTGTAAAAAAAAAAAAAAGAGGGATGAGGAAACAAAAGTGCATATATATTAAACAACCATGAAGGAGAAAAAGACTGGAAGTCAACACTCCAAACAAAATTAATTACACTCAAGCAAGCATTGGAGGATAGGAAACCCACCTTAAACAGAATATTTTAAAAAATGAAAAGACAGTGACTGACTAAAAAGAAAGGCTGAAGCAAAGATTTTATAACCAACTGGGGTGTCCCTTAAATATCACAGCCTATAGAAAAAGCTTTTCAACTTGCAGAAACTTAGGAAATTCTGCACCCCTCAGCCCTTCCTAAGGAATCTACTAGAGCAGGGGTCTGCAAACTGGCCCAATGATCCAAATCCAGCCCACTGCTTGATTTTGTAAATAAAGCTCTATTGGAACAAAGCCATGATCAATCATTTATGTATTGTTTATGAATGCTTTTGCACTACAGTAGCAAAGTTGAGTAGAGAGACAGTGACACTGTGACCCAGGAACTTACAATACTTCCTATACTTCTCTTTACAGAATGTTTGTCAAGTAATTTAAAACAGGAACTGGGATTGTGGTCCCACTGCGATGAGAAGGAAAACTTCACCAAAATACCTAATGGAGAGTATTTTACATACAATAGTAAAATCAAGGTGGAGGAAAGAGGAGAAGACTAATGTACAAAAGGTTTATGCTGTGAAAAAAGAACACAGAAACTGTGCAACTAAAAATGAGAGAAGGGAGAGAAGTAGAAGGAAATAGAACAAACATTTTATCATAATGCAGTAGGTGAGTGTTAAATGATACGGGAGGAAAAAATGCATAGGCCAGAGAGTAAAGTGTTAAGAAAACAGGTGGTTCAGGATGATTTTAAGAAAGCATTAAACGTGACCAAAAACATGTCTCAATGACAAAAGCCAAAACTCACAAAGAAGATATAACCCTTAGGTATATTTATGCACCAATAACAAACAAACACCTTTATAAACCAAAAATGAAAGGAGACGTAGATAAAATAATAACAGGAAACAGTAACAGTAGGAGATTTAATACACCAAACTCAGTCTAAGGCTGATCAAGTCATATAAAAAAAAGAGAAAGCTAATCAATAATGTTATATAGGGAATATATATTTGTCAAAATGGATCATAATTATCTCACAGAGATTAGATAATTGATTTCTATAAAGTAGAAAAAGTACAAACAATCCTCTAAACCCAAAGCAATAAAAGTTAGTAACAAAAATTGAAAACAGAAAGAAAAAAAAAAAAAGGAAAATTGAAAACAGAAAGCCCTTTCCACCTGAACAAAATTTTTAAGGCTTCTCTTAGAAACTGTTGAACATAAGAGGAAATGCAAACTGAAGTTGTAAAGAAATTTTTTAAAGGAATGACTATGAAAAACTACATATCGGCATCTATGGGATACATTTAGCGCGGTGATCTGAGGCAAATTCACACAGTATGCACTTTTATGAGTAAAAATGGAAGAATGAAGATAAATTAATTAAAGTATGGCCTCAAAAAATGAAAAAAAAAACCAGCTAGGAAAAAAAGAACAACTAAAGAAAGCAAAATATAAAAGCAGAAATGAATGAGATACAAAATAGAAAAACGAAATCTTGTTTTTCAAAATGAACAAACCCCTAGCTGGCTTGATGAAGGAAGAAAGGGAGAGATCACACATAGACAAAATAATAAATGACAAAGGAGAAATAATCATCGAAACAAAAAAAAAGAGATTACTTTGCCAACATCTATGCAAATAAACGTGAAAATCTATATGAAATAGGTAACTTCCTAGATAAATACAGATTACCAAAGTTCTGATTCTTGTGTTAGAAAGCTTAAATTAGGCAATTTTCAAAGAAGAAATAAAGTTATTACAGCAATACCCCCAAGAAGCACCTTGCTCAGATGGTTTTACAGGTGAATTCTAGTAAACCATCAAAGATCAAAAAGTACCAAAGCTCTATGAGTTATGTAAGAACATTAGAAAGGAAGGAAACTTCCCTAACTTCTTTTATGAAGCCAGTAGGATGCTAACAGGTAAAACGTAGATACCAAAATACTAAATAGAATATTAGCAAACATCCAACAGTACATTTAGAAACTAATATACTGTGATGAAGTGCAATTTATTCCATTAATACAGGGCTGGTTCTATATTAGGAATTCCATTGATATCATTCACCATAGTAATATAATTAAGGACAAATATCATATGATTAAAACCACAGATGCCAAACAAATCTTTGGGAAACTTCAACACCCATTCAGTGTTAAGAAAAGAAAAACCTCAAGAAATGGGAAAGAGGGATGCATTCTTAACATGATAAAAGATATATAATTAATTCCTCATGCAAGTATTTTATTTAGTGGGGGACTACCAGAGGTTTTCCAATAAGGTCAGGAACAAGAAAAGTATGCCCATTATATCATTCCTGTTCAGTCTTCAACTACAAGCATTAGTCAGTTGACTAGAGAAATCAATTAGATTTATGAGAATGAATAACAAGCAGTAAAGCCACCTCTGTGTGCAGATGATATTACTGTACACCTGAAAAGCCCTATAGAAACAACGACAGATTAAGCAAAACAATAAGAGAGATCAGCAAGGTAGTAGGATATAAAGTTACATACAAAAGTCAATGGTCTTTGTGTACACTCACACACACACAGCTAGAGGACACTTTAGTAGAGAAAATTCCATATACAATAGCAAAAACAAACCTTAAATGCATAGAAATAAATTTAATGAGAGCATCTATGCAAGGAAAAATTTTAGACACTCCTGAACGACATAGAAGGAAATTTAAATAAGCACAAAGACATTGGTCAATGTTCTTGGATAGAATAACTCAACATTAAAAAGATGTCGGTTCTCCCTAAACTAATGTATAAATTTAATATAATCTCAAAAATATCAGCGAACGTTTTTATGTTGTAGATCAATGGATAGTAAAATTGATATTTTTTTAAATCATGCAAGAATAGCCAGGATATAAGTGAAAAAGAAAACCTATAAGTGGGGAGTAATGATACCAGGCATTAAAGCACGCTATAAAACCTCGGTAATTATAACACTGTGGTACTGGTACATGAATAGACAAATAGTCCAGTGAAACAGAATAGGAAACCCAGAAAAACAACCATAATATATGGAAATTTCAGTATATGATGAAAGGGCATTTAAAATCACTGAGGCAAAGATGGACGTTCAATAAATGATGCTGGAACAACTGAGACATTTGGGAAAAGAATCAGTGTAGATCCATATCACACACTATACACAAAAATAAACTGTAAACGGGTTAGGAATCTAAACAAATGAAACCATAACAAAATCTTTCAGAAAATATGGCAGGACCTTGCTTTAACCTCAGCATAGGGAAAGACTTTCTAACTGTGACTCAAATTTCCAGAGGCAATGAAAGAAAACAATGATCTGTGTGACTACAAAGGATTTTTTTTAATGTACAGCAAACACATCATAACTAAATCAAAAGGCAATTGACAAATTGAGATAAAGTATTTGCAGCAAGCCTCCTGGACAAATGAATAATAGTCCAAGTATATACAGAACTCTGAAGTACGGAAGGACAAAAGGCTAATATTTCTACAGAAAAATGGGAAAAGATATGAGCAGATAATGCACAAAAAATATATAAAACAGTCCTCAAAATATAGTCAAACTTTCTCATAATTAGACAAATGCATACTAAGACAATGCCGAGATATCATTTCTCACCTACCACATCAACAAAGGTCACAAAAGTAGGGCAACATGTTCTGTTAGTGAGTCTGTGGGGAAACAGTCACAGTAGCTAGTGGGAGTGAAAACCAGTACAAGCCTTCTGGAGAGAAATTTGGAAATACCTAACAGAAATACACATGCACTTCACTTTTGGCCCAACAATACTACTGCTGGGAATAAAACTTGAAGATCCATTTCCACCAACACAAAAGTACTTATGCCTAAGGTTATTCACTGCAGCATTGTTTGTCGTTGCAGAGTGTTGAAAACAAGTTAAATGCCCCTACATATGTCAGCGGAGTCCAATGCAGCTGTAAAAAACACAGACACAAAAACAAAAACAAAAAAGCAATGAAGCCCTCTATGGCATAAAGAGTTTTTTTTATGGAATGCTGCTAACTGAAAAAGGAAAAGTGCAAAGGAGCATTTTAAGGTGCCGTCCTTCATTTAACAAACAAGGGAATATAAGAAAACATATATGGATCAGTTCATTTGTGCAGAGTAAACACAGGAAAGATTAAACCAGAAACTAAAGAGATTGGTTATCTACAGGGGGAGTGTGGGAAATAAGTGGGGAACGGGAAGGGGTTAGAAGGCATGACGAAAGAGTGACACTTGTCTAATAGATGTTTCTGTGCAGCCCTGACTCTTTGAATCACAGTAATATTTCACATACCCCAGAATTAATTAAAAAATCAAAATCAACTAAGATGTGGGGAGGAGGCAAGCTCAAATACAAACACCACAAAATTAACCTAACTATATGACAAGTGAATGTCTTAACCACAGCTGAAGAGGTGAGAAAGAAAATAGCTAAGCTAAGCAATGTGGGGAAATAGTACTTCTTTGATTGCATCCTCTGAGGCCTAAGGCATAAAGAACTGTACACAAACACAAGTTATCAAATCTGTTTCTAACAGGTGTATTGGGTAGCATTTCTGCAAGTACTTCATGTATATATCAGGAATGAACAAGTAAGTAAATATTGAAGATAAGGAGAGCCAGGTCACACAAAGAAGTTACAAACAAGGCTACAATGGATTAACATAAGAAGTATCAGTATGAGCTCCTGGCTTTCAATATCTATACATATAGGTAGAGAAACTGAGAAGTATCTGTAAACATGAGTATATACATACAGTATATTTCCTTCATTTGTGGATGGAGAGGGAGGACTTAGCAGCAATGAAACCGCAATAGCAATGAACACACACTGAGATATTGGTTTCTAAATGTCATTTTCCAAGGAAAGGAAGCTTGGCTCTTTGCAGAAGTGTTTTTTGTTTTTATTTCAGGGCCGTGGTGGGGACAAAAACACAAGATGAACAGGAATACCTTACAGTGTCAGCAAGGAAGTACACAAAAAAGGATCAGGTCTTGCTGAAAGAACACAGACCCCACCAAAAGATGCTTGCAGTCACCAAAGCTGGAACAATTCAAGAAACTAAATAATGATATAATTTGATTATAAGTCACAATGTAACATAGTTATTCATGATTCAATACTGACATAAATAATTTGATTAGTTATTTGATTCAATAATTTGAAATAAAACAATTTTTATAAACAACTTGAAAGTTTATAAATAAATAAATGGGGGAGAAAAGACAGCTCTTCAGAATGCCAATGAACCAATGTAGTAGGAATAAGGAAATAGAAAGTCACCATTAAGTCATAATTGTTGTAGGCAAGATCAACAGATGGATTTTAAAAGTCGTGAATAACAGTCTGAGAAGAAATAGGATATTTTCATAGTCTGAAAGTATTTCCTACACGATATTTATTACTTACAAATAGGAAAACAGTACCATTACAATGGAGGCACACAGTTGTCCCCACCTTAATCAAGTGTTGCAAATGAATAGCATCATTAATACAACATATGGACATCATGTACCCCCACACATGATGCTTGGAGAAGGGAACAGAATCGCTTTTGCAGCGCCGTGGTATAAGACCTAAAATTAAGGCACAGTGACATGTATGCCTTGACATTTGGGGGAAAACCCAGAGGGTCTCAAATGGACTCACCACAAGTTCCCATTCCCCTTTTGTGCTCCCAGGAAGAAGGTCCCCTAGCCAAAGAACCAGCCTTATCAGGGGAACTAGCCACAGTGCCTGCTCGCCCCTGACTATCAGGTTTCAGTTCCCTACCAGCTCACAGAAGTATTCAAACAAGCCAATCACATCCTCCCATGTGAACCAAGGGTCACCTCGTCCTCTTGCTACTACAGACTGTCCCCCACAGACCCTGCTTGTTCACTCTCTTCCAGAGAATGACTCCTGTGGGGCTCTACCTGGCCAGTAGTGTCCTCCTCCCCAGGCTGTGAGTAAATGTTACTAATAAGCTGCTGTGGGGAGTATCTGTCCAGTGTCAGGTGTCGTGTGTTCAGCCACCCCCATAACACTAGGGCGGAAATTCCTCCATCATCAATGGGATGAAGGGGAGGAGAATAAAACCGGTATTGTTGCCAAAAATTTGTAATTTCAATCAAATCACAAGAATACATCAGAGAAACCCAAGCTGACAGACATTCTATAAAATACCTGACCAGTATCTTCAAAAGCGTCAAGACTGGGAAACACCCAGAAAGCTTAAGGAACTGTCAGCCTGGAGGAGACTAAGAAGTGATGGCCAAATGCAATGTGGTATCCAGAATGGGATGCTGGAATAAAAAATGAGATTACTGGGACAAATGGTGAAATTCAAATAAAGTATGTAAATTAGTTAATCGCACTGCATCAATGTTAATTTCCTAATTTTGATAATTTTTCTATGGCTATATAAGATGTTAACATTAGGGAAAGCTGGGTGAAGGTTTTCTATACTGTTCGCAAAGTTTCTGTGAGCCTAAAATTATTTCAAAATAAAGAACTTTTTAAAAAGTTCAGTGGTTAAAGGAATGGTTATGGTATAAACGACACTGTTTAATAATAGTTTAACTTATTGAAATACGGTTGGGAGGACGGATAAATGCTCGTGCCACATCATCCAGCACAAAACTATTTCAAACTGCTTTAGAGAGCCCATTAAAATAAATGAAAGTGCAGTCATCTCCAAGATGTAGATGAGTATTTATCTGCTCTTCAGAAGATAACCATTTGAAGTATAAAAGCAATGAAATACCATATATATATAGATAAGGAGAGACCAGAGAGAGATAGAGGTGGGGGAGGGGGGAGAGAGAGACAAACATTTCAATACTTACAATTTAAAGTCTGAGGTATCAAAACAAACTGCAAAGAAAACTGACGTGCAAAGGAGAAACACAATTTTTTTTTTAACAAGCGGGAGGCTGATTGAGGGATTTCAAAGAGAGAGTGCGAAATGATTAGCCACACAACTGAAGCGAATCACAGCTGAGGAAAGAGGAACGCACGGCGCGTGGACAGGACAGTGGACCCAGCAATCCGTTCGACTGCCTTTCTTATTAACCCCCAAACCTTGATCCTGGGTAATTTAATTTAGGTCAATAGAGGCGTAATTTATAGAAAGAATGCTGTTGTAATTTACCTGATTGGAACAAGAGTTGGAAAAAACTTGAGCTGTCCAAGACCCCAGCAGTAGGAGCAGTTTCCTCCCTCTCCGGAGACCACAGCGGACACGCCTCCGTGTTGCCCTCCGCCTCAGTGTTGGCGGCACGTGGTGTCTTAATGGCTCCCTCTCAAAGTTAAGCTCACCGGAAAAGGACTTGGATTGGTGCAGCTCAGGTCACGTGACCCCCTATAGCTCAATGTATAAGGTACTGGGAGGCGGGGCCAGATTCCCGACCCCACCCAGAGGGACCGAGGGGAGAGAGCCTTATGGGTGAGAGGGTTCTTCTCAGGTGCCAGCCCCACCCTCCTGCATCTCCTTGGCCCAGTGTCCCTCCTTGTGGCCTGGGCACCGCCTGGCCAGGGTTTCTGCCAGGCGGCTCTCAGACCTAGAGAACCGACATCCAAATTCATAGGCTACACAACAGAGGGTGTGAACTTAAAAACGAGTGGCGGGCTTCCCTGGTGGCATTTTTAATGTTTTTTAATGTTTTTAATTTTAATGTTTAATATTTTGTGATTAGGCTAATTTGTTGAGATGGAACACTCGAAAATATCTAGTAAGCAACTAACAAAAAAAGTTCACATATATTTACCATGTTATCAAAGAGTTCTCATGACACTGTTTCATAAAAAATAAAAAATTTCAATTTTAGACTTGACAGTTTATCTGTGTGGTGTGCGCATTTCTGTCTTACACTTCTTTTACCCCCAAATGTTCACACACTTATATGCAGATTTTTCTTCACCTCTCTCAGTGGCTGGACTTTTCTCAGGGCATTGAGATCCAGGAAGGGATTGTAGACATGGTGTGGAAAATTCCAGAAATGTCCAACTAATGCACTGGAGCCCAATCTCCTCTCTCCTTCCCTCTGCCTTGAAACCTCTCTGGTCTGGAACTTTCAGAGCTACAATTCCGGCTCTGACCATAGGGGCATCTATCTACATTGAGGACTTTTTTTTTTTAAAGGAAAATACATGATTTGTTTTCTTTTACTGTCATTACAGGGACCCACAAAACTCTGACTGCTATTTCGTTTATAGTTTTCAGGTCTGTTCTTTGTTGTTTGGTTTTTGGAAGTGTTTGTTTTTTGGTATTATCTCTCTGAGGTGGGCTGAGGTTAATTCCAGCCATTTGACTATTTTCAGAAAATTCTGTTACTTTGTACTAACTTAAGACAATCTCCCACACTACAGCAATAACTTAGTAAATCTCTGCTTGGAGAAGTCATCTTCCATTCCGTGGAGCTCAATTTCAGTCTCTGTTTCCCCAGGTAGCATCTGAATGACCCTAGACAAGCTCCAGCACCTCAGTAAGCCTCAGCAACCTTGGAAAGTTGGTGATTCTGATATCAGAGTCCCCTTGTGAGGAATTCATGAAAGAATAGAGGCAATGTAGCAAGTACAGAGCCTGGCCTACAGCTGGCACACAGAGTTCTCTGGGTTTGCCAAACGAAGGAACACAATGTAGTGTAGCTGATCCAGAGTCTGGCATACAGAGCTCCCTGTGTTTGTAGCCAGAAGTACCAAGGTTCCCTAAGCCTCCTGATTCCAGATGCCCTCCTCTGCAAGGGGTGGTACAGTTGGAAAGAGTTCCCTGGGTGTTAGGCTGGTAGCAAACTCAGGGGGCTGTAATTACAGGAAGTGAAGTCTCATCTGGCCCCCAGGACTATCCTCCTCTATGCTCTTGGGGAAGGGACTTCCTGTTAGGACTCCATCTTGTTTGTGTGGCTCTGACAAAGTGGTTTGGGGCTTGCACTCTCCTTCTTCGGCAGCCCTTCCTGATATTCTCCAAACCTCCAGCTCCAGACCCACAGATTCTCTTCACGAGCAGCCTGCGAGGAGGGTGGTGACAGACCACTGCCCTCAGGCCACCCCATGGGTGAGTTGGTCAGCATGAGACCTTGTCCTCAGATCCCTACAGGGCAGGAGGGGTTCTGGGTTCCCTCCCTAACCCCAACCCACAGGACCCCCAGCAAGCTGACCCCCCTTTAGAGAAGGCATGCAGAGGGCTCAGGCTCACTATTTCCCACTCTCTTGAGGAAATGGGCCAAGTGGGCTCTGACACACCCATCCTGATTCCATGTGGAAAACCTCCCCTCGGGCTTCCCTGGTGGCGCAGTGATTGAGAGTCCGCCTGCCGATGCAGGGGACACGTGTTCGTGCCCTGGTCCGGGAAGATCCCACATGCCGCGGAGCAGCTGGGCCCGTGAGCCATGGCCGCTGAGCCTGCGCGTCCGGAGCCTGTGCTCCGCAACGGGAGAGGCCGCAACAGCGAGAGGCCCGCGTACCGCAAAAAAAAAAAAGAAAAGCTCCCCTCTTATGGAAATGGCCCTGGCTGAGGTGAATTATTTCCCCTGGCTAAGGAAAAGGCAAAAGTCATGTGATCTTCTCAGGTCTAGGGTTTGGAGAGTAGGGAGTGTCATCTAGGTGGGGCGTGGGATTGTGTAAACTAATATTCCTTGGATTTATACGAGGTGGAGGAGGGGCAGAAAACCCACCATTACCACTGAATATGACATTAACTAGTCAGGGTAAATTGTATTAGTCCATAGAAGCTTACTGAGGCTTGCTTTCTTACCCAGCATATGATCTATTCTGGAATGTTCGATGAGTAGTTCTTATGAGCATTGTTCTATGTCAATTAAATACATTTGTTAAGTAACATTTTGTTGTTTTTTTTTTAATTTAAAAAATCTCCTTGTTATTTTAATTGGAATACTATTATTTCACAGATCAACTTAAACAGAACTAACGTTTTTTATGATGTTGAATCTTCCTAACCTAGTATTGTATTTTTTTTATTAGTTTCTGCTTTATAACAAAGCTTCTCCCTCTAGCTGAGTTTTTGTCTGCCATTTTGTGCATCACTCAGTGAGCTATGTTAAAATTTCCCACTGTGACTGTGACTTTGTCCATGCTCTATTTCTGTTAGATTTTGCTTTGCATATTTTGGCTCTATTTTAGGACATGCATACAAATTTAGAATTTTATATTAATATCTCCTTATTGCATTGAACCTGTTATCACAAAGAAATCTCCTTCTTTCTCTAGTGATGCTTTTTTCTTTAAAGTGTACCTTTTCTTTTACTGATAGGGTTATACCAGCTTTCTGTAGGTTACTGTGGAAAAGGTATACATTTTGCCATTTTTTTGATTTTCAAATTTTCTCGATGATTAAAATTTGCATGTGTCTCTTTTCAGGAGCATTTGATGGAAGGTTTCTTGTCCAGTCTGATAATAGCTGTCTTTCTATTTGGAATATTAATCTGAAATTTTTAATGTAAAAGTAGATGTAATTTGGTTTATATATACTATCTTACTGTATATTTATTTTTGTCTCTTCTAAATTCTTTTTCCTTTCCTTTCCTTTGAAATGATTAACATTTTATAACTATTAAATTGTTACCTCAAGTGGCTAGATAAACATTCTTTTGCCATTCTTGTAGTGTTTACCCTTCAGATTACAATGTACATTTTTGCCCTTTCAGTCTAGTGTTAGTTAATTAGTTCTTTAAAACTCCTCAGACAATTAGGGGACCTTGAGACACTTTGATTCCATATACCCTCCAAATTTATTGTCATGCATTTTCATTGTCTATATATTTAAATCCCCAGAAGAAATTACTATCATTGTGTTATATAGTCAACACTCATTTAAATTTGCCTACATATTCACAAATGTCATTAGTCTTTCTTTCCTGTATCTACGTGCCTCCACCTGGGAGGATATTTCTTCTGCCCAAAGAAGAGCCTGTAACATTTCTTTGAGTTTGAGTCTTCTGGTCACATATTTTCCGAGTTTTTGTTACATGATGATGAAATGAATGCATATTTTAGGACTGTTTGTCCTTAAAGCATACTTTTTCTCCTATTACAATAATACTGTTACACTGAGTTGATATCTTGTTACTTTTGGAAACTTCTCAACAAAGATCTCTTCAAATACCACTTCTCCACTGTTCCCTCCTCTTCTTTCTGGGACTCCCATTAACCATGTGTTAGCTATGTTCACTGCATCACCTTTAATTATCTCCCCCTCGCTTTTGGTATTCTCCATGCTATGTCTCTCCAGGCTCCATTCTGGATCTTTTCATCGGCCTTATTGTTTATATCTCTAATTCTTCCGTCAGGCAGGGAGGTCACCTTTGACCCTTGAACCATCACACCAGGGTAGATTTCAGGGTAGGTTTTATTGTGCTCCTAGAGCCAAGCAGAGAAGAGAGAGTTAGAGGTGAAAAGTCACTTGTCCCAGGTCACATAACCTGAACCAAGCAGAGCAGGGACTAACATCACAGACTAAACCCTGGGTCCAGACCCTTTCCTCTGTGCTTGTTTTCTTCTTGGCTGTGAATGCTCCCCACCTCTCATTTCCTGAGAAGTGGAACCACAGTGAAGTTTCTAAGCCTTTTTTTAGCACTGTGACACATTTCTCTTTAGATTATAAAGTCAGTGATATTTCTTCATTAGCCATGAGAACTTTCCCAGGAATTTTTCTGGTACTGGGCCCATTGATGTGTTGTTCTCAATTTCAGAGAACATTGATCAAGTGAACACTTTACAAAGAAAAGCAAGATGCAGGTGTATCTACCGAAGGAGACAGAGCTCTTGGTCTCAACAGGCCACATCCCAGCAGCAGCAAGATAGAGAATCACTGCGAAGTGATGCTCACGTGGACATCCAAGTAAGATAGTAAGTGACGAGGCAGCATGGCTGACAAGTATCAACCAGTGAAAAACAAAACCTTGTAGTTAAATATGTCATTCTTCTCTCTAACCTGGAAGAGTGAGGAATGATGGGATCAGGATAACGGTTGAGCAATCTTTATTGTAGCTCTGCTATCATTGGGGAAAATGTAGAGAGGACTTCCCAAGACTATACGGACCACTTTCTTCTCTCCACTTCCCCACAGTGCTCCCTATGCCCTTCCATCCTGTCATCGGAGAGGCAATTTTCAGGAACAAGACGAAACCCCTGTTAACAAGGAGACAGAGCAAAAGCCTCCAGAGAGAAGAATGGAGAGAAACAGGCAGGATGAGACCTTGGGGAGCTGGTTCAAGATCAGAGTGAGTGTGCTGGCTAAATGGACCTAACATGTAGAAGAAGATGACAGAGAGGGTCATGTTGGGCGCATGTAGAGATGCTGGGACTTTTCTCTCGTGGCAGTGGAGCTGGTAATCTGTCTTGTTATTACTAGGAGTTAACGTCCTAGATCATGTGAGGGCAGGTTCAGAGAAGCAATATAAAGGGAGCAGACTGACTGCAGGGAGCATGGGAGACGCTGTCTAAAACAAAGGAGGAAACTACTGCCAAGGAGATGGAGCAACTCCACACCAGAAGACGCAGTTTGGCTCAAGCTGAGTGTGGGAGGAGGTTGAGTCTCTGGGATCCTCGTCAGAGGGGCAGGCCAGGTCTGCCTTAGGTAGGATCTCTTAGAACTTTATAAAAGTAAGTACGTGTGAAAGATATGAAGTCGATTATTTCAGGAAAAGTATTTAAATGGAAAGAAAGGGTATATAGGAAGTCTGTGTCTGGTGTAAAAGTTAGCGATAACAGATATTGTCCTATCTTAAGAAATTACCTAAAGCCTGAAAAAAGGTCCTAAAGCAAGACACAGCTGGGTCTTATCTTAACCTTGGATTCCATTGTATCACTTTTCTTTCCCCAATTATTTCTTTGCCTCCTAGGTTCCCTTCGGTATTAAATATGATGAGAAGTGGCTGCTGAATTTGATTCACAAGCAATGCAGTGTCCCCTTCACCCCTGTCGAAGTAAGAGAGGACATTGAGGCCGATGAGAGGAAACGGGGTAGATGGCAGGCCCAGATGAGAAATGGCTCTGGTCTCATATTATGCTTCTCTTGTCACTCTCCCTACAGTTTCACTATGAGAAAATGGAGGCCCAGTTCTTCGTTCAGAATGCCAACATTGCCTCCGCACTGAAGAATGTCAATGGCAAGATTTACAATGAGGCTAATGAAAGGGTGTGTGTCAAGGGCATGAGCAGGGCTAGCTGGGAGCCAGAGGGCAGGGCAGGGGCATGGTCTTGCTTGATCCCAGGGCTCAGATTTCCTGGAGCTTACCCAGCCCCTCTCGTGTTCTCAACAGATATCTATCTTTGTTGATCCCTGTGATGCACCCCACTCTGTGCTGAAGGAGCTGAGGTCAGAAAAGGTGGAGCAGATAAAGGTAATGCAGACTCAACACAACCTGTGCACTCACAGCCAGACCCACCTATTGCCCCCGATCACCACCTCAGACTCAGAGCCCCTGAACCCCATCCCTAACTCAGCAGCTGCCCGTGAAGGAACGATATGATGCCTCCCAGCAATCTCGTGACATCCAGAGAGTCCGCTCCGACCCTGGTACGGCGACAGCAGCAATTGTAGAGCAGGTGAGAGCAGAGCGGTCTAGCTGGGAAGGATACTCAGGAATGGTAACTCGGGGAGGGGTTGGTGCTGGAGCTGTACCAGCCAGGAGCCTCTCAGCCCCCGATTCCCTCCTCCTGGCTTCCTGGAGACTTGATGACCCGTGATACTGGAATGGCGCAAAACCCTAGAAATGGCATGGCTGCCTCCCTGCAGATCCATCCAGGGAATATGCCCAAGATGAGGACCTTAGACCCAATGTTGGGGCTGGTGGTGATGGTGGGAGAGATTAGGTAGAAGAGGCAGATTGGTCTCAGGTATCCCCTGCTGGGGTCCTCACTCTAACTCTTTCCTCATCATAGATTTTGGCCTTGGACCTGAGTGATAAGAAACCCTACCAGCTGCACGGCCTGTCCAACACTATGCCGAATGCTTCCAACACCAAGAACTGGAACCTGTCCAACACTGAGGTGAGGTGTGGTACCCAGATCCGTCTTTGAAGGGAAGGTGGGAAGGCTTATGTGATGGTGACAGAGGAAGGGAAATGGATTTGTAGGAAAAGGAAGGGACTAGGGGTGCACGGCCATCCTGGCTCAGTTTCTCTGGCCCATGTGGTTCCTCCTCATAATCACAGGTGAAGTCTGCAGGGGAGATGGACAAGGGTGAGCGGCTGGAGCCAGAAGGGATGTGTGCAGAGAGAAACCCCCTGTGCACCACCTTCCCTGATAAGTCAACCAACATAAGGTCAGATGTATCCTCTGTTACCCGCTGGCAGCCTGAGCTACTCCCGAAAGTGCCCGTTTGCAAGGGGCAGCTGATGTGGACCTCAGGGAGGACTATAGACCCTATGCTCTCCTCTCTGCATCACAAAGTGGACAGAGTTTCAACCACAATCCATATGGGCCCCCAGCCCAACGTGTGCATATTTTACATTCTTACCTGCTGTGTCTGAGCCATTCTGGGGCAGGTGAAGAGCTGCAAAAGGGGTGCCATTTCACATTTCCTCTCTCTTCTTCCCTGACCCCCACCACGGGAGAGCTTCTTTCCCTTCCCTTTGTTTTCTCTCTTTCCCTTGTCTCTAGGTCCGTATGTCTCTGTCATCTCACCCCTCGTACCTTCACTCCCTTTCTGTCTTCATCCCCCTCCATCTCCCTCCCTGAGCCCCACCTCACTCACCTCCCTGCCCCAGCATCCTGGGCCACCCATGGGGGGAGTCCAGGTCTTGGTCCAGGTCTTGGCAGAGTGCAGGACCCTAAGTGAGGTGGCAGAGCCTCGGGTACACACCCCAATCCCTCTTCTCCCCACAGCCTTCAGCCGGGCCCTGGAGGAAGGAAGGGAGGGGAAGGAAGCCCTGCAGCATGAGTTTGAAATGCTGGTCATGGTGGCACTGGAGAAGGGAGTCCGCGCATTCAGCGGGGAGCTACCCAGGGGAAGGAGAGGATGGGAGGGAGGGAGGCGGGGAGGGAGGCAGGGCATGCTCTCCCTCTGTGTCAGTCGATGGGGGACGTGTTCAGGGCCCTGGAAGGCTGGGACACTGGGGTGTGGGTGTACTTGCTCCCATGAGGAAGAGGGTCACCTCCACAGTTTCACTGACTTATCTGTTTTGTCTTGATTTTGGCAGCTCCATCCTGGAATTGTTCCCCAAGTTACTAACCTTGGTAAGTGCATTCCTCGTTCACAGACTCCTCTAACTGGCACTGACAGCACCCACAAACTACTCTGAACCCCATTAGGTCTTGCCACAGTTACAGTTTTGAAACTGACCCTTAAACGTCCTGGGCGGAGGGGGATGGTACAGCCCCTGTGGGAACGTGACAAGGGCTCTGGATCTTCTTCAACCACGTTCTTCACAGGCTTTGGGGAACCCACGGTGATGATCCAAACTGTAGTCCTGCCCATGGAATTTCCAAGGCCCTTTCACCCCTGACCTCTGACCCTCACCCTCTCCTGGGCCCATCCTTTTCCCTGATCATCCAACACCACCTCCTGGTCTGCACTGCTGACATCCTCTTCTCTTCCCCAGGATGGCCAGGAGACATCCCCACAGGCTAAGTGTGGTATTGAAGCCTGCAAGCGCTTACCAACCTGCAAGGTGAGGACGGAGGATCAAGCCGGGTTTTAAGTGGTGCCTGAGAAGGGTGTGTCAGCCCTGGTCCTGAGGACTGTTTTGATTCCAGGGAAGCTACTTTGGATCTGATGAGGTGAAGAGCCAAGTCCTGCAATTCCTGACTCTGTAAGTACCTCTTGGAAGCTGAGCAAGGGGAGGAGGGCTAGGACAGGTGAGGCCCCCTAAGCACAGGTCTGCTCAGGGGAGTTTTCAAGTCTCATTTGAGGTGCAGACCACGGAGGGAGACTGTCCTCATTGCCCCCCCTTAGGTACTACTTGATCCATGACTACGGAGACCGACAGGTTCTCGCAGGGGCTTATCACGAGGAGGCCTGCTTCTCCCTGACCATTCCCTTCCACCCCGAGGACCCAGCCCCGTGAGTATCACAGCACAGGCTCTGCTCCTAGGCCGTGTGGCTCCCCAGCAGATACAGGCCAGCTCCTGCAAATACGCACCACCCACTGTTGCTCTTTGTCTCCTAGAAGCAGCTTGTGCGAGTACTTCAAGGACAGCAGGAATATGAAGAAGCTCAAGGACCCCCGTGAGTGTGCGATGGGAAGACTGGGTGGGAAAGGGTGGTGAAGGGGTCAATCATAGGGCCCAGGGCGTGGCAGCCCCTGACCTTCGCTCGCTTGCCCTCCCCTCACAGACCTGCGGGTTCAGCTGCTGAAGCACACAAAACGTGTCATTGTGCATACCCTCTGTGGGTTGCCCAAGACTCAGCGTGACTTCAGCTCCTTCGTGGTGGACACGTGGTTTCAGACGGTGAGCGCCTGCTTCCTCCCTTGGGCGGGCCCAGGAAGCCGCAGGTGGGTAGGAGGTGGAGGTGGTGACTGGGCACCTGGGCTCTTCCCTTTCAGGAAACGATGCTCTGCTTCTCCGTCAGCGGGGAATTCCATGAAGGTGAGTATGTGTAGACCCCCTCCCCAGATGCCCCACTGCTGCCTCCCCCTGGCCAGGCTCACTCCCAGAACCACCCAGCTTCCCTGACCCCTTCCCTCCCCTTCTGTTCCCTTCCGTCCCTCCCCTCCCCTCGCCTCTCCTCCCCTCCCCTCCCCCACTGTGTTCTCCAGCCCTCAGTCTTCCCACAGACAACCCAGGTCTTAGCTGTGTCCACGCCTGTGTGCCCAGCACACCCTGGGCGTTGGGGACATAGGCTGTGGAGTTTGGTGCCTCTCATCCCAGATCCTTACTGTGAGAACTTGGGCCGCTATTGAACCTCTCAGTTTCCTCATTTGCACAATGCGGTAGTTGTATCCACCTCTTGGGCAGCTGTGAAGAATGCATCCCGTGAACTTGTGTAGTGGTTGTCAGGGGCCCTGTTGTCACTGGGCGCAGACTGCTCCTATAGTTGCCCTCCCCATTCCTGACACCCTGGCCCCCGTGAACAACTGCCCTCTCAGCATTAGTGTCTAGTCACACCCTGACTGGGGACCGCCATGTGAGCATGTACAGCACGTGCGGCTCTCAGGGGTACTGTTGTTTGTTTGCTGTTGAAGTGGAAGGAAGTTCTCAGGGCTGTGTGCGTGCCTTCACGCGGACCTTCATTGCTACCCCTGCCAGCTACTGCAGGTGAGAGCCCTGTCGTGGGTGGGAATGCCCATCCCTGCCTGGGCTCAGGGGCGTGGGAATGTGATGGCACAGACCTTAGGTTTACTCGGTATTGTGGAAAGCCAGCAGGGAGATCCCAGGAGCAGTCTAGCTTAGTGGTTAAGAAGAGTATGGGCTCTGGAATTGGCCTATGCATTCACTCCTTCCCCAACACTCACTCGCTGTGTCCTTGGTCAAGTCATATGACCTCTGTGTGACTCAGTGTCTTCTTCCGAGAATGGGGATCAGACTGTCCACCCCTTGCACTGTGGTAAAAGGTAAATGTGAAATTGCCCATGGGTTGGGGATAAACCTATAAATCGAGTGAAGGTGGTAGACAGTCTCTCCAAAGGTGGGGTCTGTGGGGAGGGGCAGAGTTACCAGTCAAGGAACCTGGGAGACAGACACAGGAGGGACGTGGAAGGAATCTGGTTGCTGAGTGCCAGTGGGAGCAGAGTCAGTATTGGGGGTGAGGGTGTCCATCCATCAGTTGTCTGAGGGCCCATTTTTCCTTCAGTCTGTGCATCCTGAATGACGAGCTGTTTGTGAGGGATGCCAACCCAGTGAGACCCAGAGTGTGTTCTGCATCCCAGTGCCTACACCCACCTCCAGCTCCATGTATACCCTCTCCCAGCTGCAGCAGGACATCATGGAGGCATCCTCCACCCCATCTGAGATGAACCTCTAGTGGTCTCAGAAGTGAGTGCTGAGTTTGCATGGGGATAGGAGGGAGCTGGGACGAGTAGAGGAGTGATTAAAGGGAATTCTCAGGTCATTATTTTAAATCTATGTTTTCTTACAAACGTTTACTTGTGAAAAAGTCCCTAATTTCATACCAATACATTTCCATGTACTATAAAATACAGGTTTCCTATCTTATATACTGTTTTGAAACTTCTTTTATTATTAGTACCAGCATAGTTTCTTCTCAGTATATGTGAAGCTACATTACTCTTTCTAAGATCAATATATTAAACAATTGAATTCCTGGAAGCCATAAGCTATTATTGATAGCCATTTACCTTTTCGCCTCTTTTTCAGCATTACATGCAATGGCATCTGCTCATTCTGGTACATACATGTTGGTAAACTTGAAGGCTTGCTCTTGTAGCATAGATTTAGCAAAGAAGTTGTGTGGTCAAGTGTCTCCAGTTTGGTCCTAAGGGAGGTCATCTATCCTCCCCCACTACAGGTGCTTTCAGTACAATGACTAGACTATACCAGAACTAAACATTTCTTTACTCATCAAAAAGTGAATTCTGAGAATTCAGAGATAAGACGAAATAGACCTCTAGGGTTTCAGGAAGGTGAAGGCGGACAGAAGTCAGGTGCCCTGGGGTTGACACTCACGGCTGCTGGCTCTGCTGACATCCCAATTCTTTCTCTTTACTTTCTTCAGTCCAAGGGCAAAATTCCAGATGAGACCCTCATCCACTGACCTGGGATCTTGAGAACAAAACTCTGCAAATGAGCCTTTAGATGTCATTTTCATCCTCATCATATTTGTTACCTCTCTTCTCTTAACTGAAGCCATATCCATGACTAAGCTTGCAGTCCAGCTAATCAGGAAGCCAAAGTTTACTATGTAGGCCTGCCCATTGTTGTATATTTTTCCCACGCATGATCCTTGTTTATATTAAAGAGTAACATTGCACATTATATGTTGTGTGTCTTGGATTGCTTTTCCCCTGACCGAACCATGAGTTAGTGGGGCCAGGACCAAAAGGTCCCATCTCCCGCATCATCCCTGGCAGTCTCTAGCATTTATATCTGACCTACACAGTGCTTGAAAATTATACAGTAACGACTCCATTCCTGGACTACCCTAAAATCCACACTTTGCCTCCTGATAACCTTCTCTCCACCACTTCAGTACTCACAAGTTGTGACCGTTCTGATGTTCACTTCTATAAACAAATATAATGGATTTAGCAAGTAAAGTACCATATTTACTCCAATAATTATGGGTTTCTTAATCATTTAACAGGTCTAAAACTTTGTTAACATTTTTATTAGGTTCTTAGGCTCTGTACCTAAGACTGTTTTCCCCACAAATCCTGTGTTGTTTTTCTAACTTTTTAAATTTGAAATAATTATTGATTTACCAAAAGTTGCCAAAAAATGTGTAGAGAGATCATGTATACCCATCACTCACCTTCTCCTAATGATAACACCTTGTATTACTTTAGTACAGTATTGAAACTAAGAAACGGACATTCGTACAATCCACTGAGCTTACCACAATTTCGCCATTTTACATGCACTCATTTGTGTGTCAGAACACTTGTGTATAGTACTTATATATATAATTCCATGCACTTTTACCAGCTGTGTAGGTGTTCTAAACATCACCACAAACAAGATAAAAAACTGTTTCATCACCACACGTTTCCCTCATGTTAACCTTTATAGTCACACCCACGTTCTTCCTGATCCCACATCCCTAAACTCTGTCAAACACTATTATAATTTCCTAAATGTCACAGAAATGGAATCCTATAGTACATTACCTTTAGAAATGGATTTCTTTCACTCAGCATAACTCTCCTGAGATCCATCCAAGTTGTAAAGTGTGTCTATCATCTGTTCCTTTTTATTGCTGAATACGATTCCATGGTGTGAATGTACCACAGTTTGTTTAGCCATTCCCCCATTGAAAGCCATCGGGGCTATTTCCCCTTTTTAACTATTGTGAGTAAAACTGTGATGAACTTCATGTAAAGGTTTTTGTGTAAACATAAATTTTCATTTCTCTGGGAAAACTGCCCAGAGTTCAACTGCTGTATCGTATGGTAATTGCATGTTTCGTTTGGAAAAACCTGCCAAATTGTTTTCCAGACGGCCTGTACCATTTTGCATTCCCTTTGGCAATGTATGAGTGACTCAGTTTATCCAGTGTCACCTACATTTGATTTTGTCACTTTTTTTCAGCCATTCTGATAGGTGGGTTTAACATTTCATTGTGCTTTTAATTTGCATTTGCATGATGGCTAAATATGTTGAATAGCTTTTCCTAAGCCTATTTGCTCTCTGTTCATGTCTTTCGTCCATTTTATAATTGGATTAAGAGGCAAGAAGTTACCTCTAGAGAGCTGCCCTGGCTCTGGCTAACAGGCAGAGTAAGAGAATGTGAGGCCCCTCGAGACTCACTTTTCTTGACAGGGAGGGCAGAAGTGGGGCTGAAGCTATTAAATGTTCCTCAAATTAGGACTGAACTTGGATATGGAACAGAATTAAGAGGTGGGGGCATCTCTGGGTCCATCTGTGGAGATCTGGATAGGGCGGGAAAAGAAGGGGGATATGGGGGAGAGGAAGAACAGTGGAAGGAGGGAGATACGGGGGGATGCCTTCTAAATGATGCTGGATTCATCACTCTCAGACTGCTCAATGGAGTGCACAAAACTAGTCTCCTAGACATGTGGTTTTCAACTCTGGATATCCATTAGGATCCCCTCTAATGCTCAGATTCAACCAACTGAATCCGAGCCTCTAGGGATAAGCCCAGTCATCAGTATCTTCAAGGTTCACCTCCGTTGATTCTAATGAGCTGTCAAAATTGAAAACCTTATCTGATGGTGTATTAGTTTGCTATGGCTGCCATAACAAGATACCACAGGCTGAGTAGCTTAAACAACACAAATTGATTTCTCACATTTTAAAGGATGGAAGTCCAAGATCCAGGTGTCCACAGGTTTGGTTTCTTCTGAGACTCTCTCCTTGGCTTGCAAATGGCCTCCTTCTTAGTCCTTCTTCACATGGTTGTCCCTCTGTGCATACACACCCTGGTATCTCTTTATGTGTCCTAAACTCCTCTTATAAGGAAACCAATCATATTGGATTAGTGTCTACCCTAATGGCCTCATTTTAATTTAATCACCTCTTTAAAGACCCTAACTTCAAACACAGCCACATTCTGAGGTACTGGTGGTTAAAGCTTCAACATATGAATTTGAGTAGGACACAGTTCAGTCCACAACAGATGGTATGAGAAATACCTTGGTCGGAGAAATTCGTCTCCCTTTTCGCTACCTTCCTGGAACTACTATACAACACTTCTGCCATCACCTCATTAGGTAGGAGTTGGTCATATGACCATGCTTGCCTGCAAAGCAGGCTATAAATATGTTCTTTTACTGGAAACATTACTGTACCAAATAAATGTGGGATTCTTTTTTTAAGAAAGAAGGAGAATTGGTATAGAACACATGCTACACTTTCATACCCAAGGCAGCTAGAAGCACTACCTCAATTATCATGTCCTTTCTACCCAGT
Source organism: Mesoplodon bidens (assembly GCF_964165515.1). Taxonomy (NCBI): domain Eukaryota; kingdom Metazoa; phylum Chordata; class Mammalia; order Artiodactyla; family Ziphiidae; genus Mesoplodon; species Mesoplodon bidens. The sequence continues at coordinate 51,877,160 of NC_138163.1, forward strand.
TTTCCAACCACAGTTTTCATGGGTTCAAACCAAACTTCTGCTTCAGAGACACCTGAGGTCCCTCTCCCATCCGCCCAAATCCCATGTCCAAGACTATGCCTGAGTCCTCACAACTTAGCGTGCTTAATCTACGTCATTCACTCACTCATTCATTCATTCAACAAATATTTATTGGTTACCAATGATATGTGAAGCACTGTAATAGGCACTGAAGATAAATCAGAGAACCTGACAGACAGGGTCATGGTTCTCATGGAGCTCACATTCTACAGGGGTTGATTCACTCAAGATTTAAAAGCCATTAAGAAAATAATATGGGAAAATGTGACAGAGAATGACTAGGGTGGGGAAGGTAAGGAAGGATTTTCTGAAGGCGTAACTTAGATTTAATATTCAAATAACAAGAAGTACACAGTCAGCAGTGGGAAGATATTGGAGCTGAGCCCTCGAGGCAGAGGGAAGAGCAAGACGAAAGGCCCTAAGATATGGGCAAGCTTGCCAGTTTTAGGGAACAGCTTGTATGCCATTGTGTATTGGGAGGACAACGTTAGAAAATGAGGTGAGAATGGTAGGAGGGGCCCAATAACAGAAGGTCCTGTGGGCCATGGTAAGGACTCTGGCTTTTGATCTTATTATGATGGAGCCATTGGGTGCTTTCTGAAAGGAAGGGAAATTATTTTTATAATCTAATTTATTAAAGCTCATTCTAAATGTTCCTTGGAGGACAGACTGAAGTAGAGCAACTGTAAGATCAAGACACAAGATTAGGAGGCTACGACACACATGAGAGTGAGAGGTTACAGTCTCGTAGACCACAGTCGTAGCAATGGAAGGGGTGAGATGGGGTTTGAAATGACATGTATCTTGGAAGTACTGAACTTGTTGATGAAGTCCACGTTTGTGGTAAGGGATAGAGAGGAAGTAAGTGTGTCTCTTGGAATGTGGGTTTTGGCAGCTGGGTTAGGGTGGTTTTCTTCGATGGGGAAATGAACGGAGGACCAGCTTCGGTGCAATGCCAGGAAACTGACAGTTCTGTTTTGACCATGTCGTTTGCAGAGCCTATGAAAAATCTGGGTGGGGAGCATGTGGTTGGATGTATAAGTCAGGAGATCCTGAGAATATTTTTGGTTGTGGCAAAGAAAAAAAAAAGAAAAACCCAAAACAAAACAAAAAAACAAGCATGCAAGCAAACAAATGAAAAACCCAACTGTACAGTTCAATCTGAAAATACAGGTTGATTTCACATATGAGCATGACGGAGGTCTAGATTCTGGAAGGGATACAACGACATATTAAAAACCAACTTCACTGAGCTATAATTTATGTTCAACATAATGCATCCATCTTTTTTTTTTTTTTTTCTGTGCTGCGCGGCTTGCAGGATCTTAGTTCCCAAACCGGGGATTGAACCTGGGCCCAATGCAGTGAGAGTGCCGAGTCGTAACCACTGGACTTAGCTATAAGGCTAAGGCTCTGGCCTGCCAGGGGCTACTAAGTGTCAGAGAAGAAAGATGTATGTCTGGAATATAACTATCATTCACCCACCTATTCATTCATTCATGCACCTAGCGCATGTCAAGCTCTGTGCTAAGAAGGGAAGATAGGACCATGAAAAAATTCAGACAATGTCTCTGTCTTCCTGAAGTTTAGGTGTCGAAATAGAGGACTGCAAGTGGCTCTGGTTGCTAAATAGTAAGGGAGGTATTTGGTGAGATAATTGGGCCCCCAAAAGGTCTAACCCCAGTGTACAGATGCAACTCTTCCCGTTCTGCATGTCTCATGGACAATGCTGTGGCATGACCTAGAATATAGAGCTGTTAGAATAGAATGAGCCTGAACATGCTGTGCATAAATGGCTGAGGAAACAGCTTTCCAAACCTTCCACCCAGCAAACAGCCCTGATGATGTGCAGAAGTAGATCTCAATTTCATTTAATTCTCACAGTTGGAGTTGTATGACTAATTATTTTGTCTCTGTGTCTAATTAATAAGCTGAGGTTAAGAAGGGTCAAGTATCTTGGAAGAAAACAGCAGATCTACTGATAATAGGAAAGTGTTAGATTTTAAGCTGTGAGCTCTTAACTAGTGTGGATGACTAGTTCCCATCCTTTAGGTCCAGGCTGAGGTAGTAGCAATGCAAGTTTCCCAGTCAAAGGCCTGGGATTCATTGGCCATTAGAGAATTGTAGGAACTGGAGAAGCTACAGGAAAATGAAAGCCTAACATGCCATCCTCCTGCCTGCTCCGCATCATTGCTCCTGCCTCTGCTCTCTTGTTTTCTATGGTAACGTCATCTTAACATTAGGTTTTGTTATTGACTGAAGTGTGTTCTTCCAAAATTCATATCCTGAAGCCCTAATTACCAGTGCCTCAGAACGTGACTGGATTTGGAGATAGGGCCTTTAAAAGGGGATTAAGTTAATTTAAGGCTGTTAGGGGATACCTTAATCCCATCTGACTGGTGTGCTTATAAGAAGAGGAGTTTAGGACACACAGAGAGACAGCAGAAGTGTGTATACACAGAGGGACAACCACGTGAAAAAGAAGCAAGAAGATGGCCATCTTCAAGCCAAGGAGAGAGGCCTTAGAAGAAATCACCCTGCTCACACCTTGATCTTGTACTTCCAGCCTCCAGAACTGTGAGAAACAAATTTCTGTTGTTAAGCCACTTTGTCTGTGGTATTTTTGTGTCACAGTGTGCACAGTCTAATACAGACATTATGAACATGTTTCAGTAGGTTATGAAGCAGGTAGAGTAGACTGTCAGAAAGGATGAAAATAAAGTGATGGTAAAAAATACCAATGATCAGTAAAACTGAAAGGAACGTGGTTAATTTGTATTACTATCAGGCAAAATAGACATCAAGCAATTGCAACAAAGAAGGTTGCTATCAAACCATAAAAGAAAATGTATTAAGATTACAAATTCTGAACTTACATTCACCTAATAACATATCTTCAAAAACGGATATAGCAGTAAGTAACAAAGTTACAAGTAACAGAAAGTAAAATCCACTTTTGTGTATACCATAAGGAAATACACTTGCTTATATAACTGAGAGCCCAGAGGTAAAGGAAACTTTAGATTAGTTGATCCAGTGGCTCAAAGATATAAAGACTCAGGCCCAACCTTGAACCAATGACTCTGGCTAGGGACATAGGATTATTGCGTGAGATCTAGAGTAACTCTGGTCTCACCCTTGGAACTAGCAGTCAAATTCCCCCCAAACATGTGACTGTATGAGGGAGGAAATGCACTAATGAAAATTTGAGACCAGTTAGGAAGATGAGGAGTGTATATTGCGTAGGTAAACAAAAATGTCACCTTCAGGCACCATTTGAAAGCACAATTATCAATATGAGCATAATACACACAGTACTCAAGCTCAAATGGCTTTCAACTACTATGTCTTTCCAGGTAACAAATACTTCTATTCAGGAAATACCTACATTGAATTAGTGAATGGGTAGTTAGAAAGCACTAGAGCTCTCACCCCTGCAGTAAGTTTAGGAAGAACCACAAAGTCATCCATGGTAGCGTACTTAAATCTCATTTTCTTTCTCAAATTTTTGTCAAAGCTTTTTCTTTACTATCGTACCTTGATATTATTGTGTCAGGATAGTTTGACTAGAAGGGAATGGATTCTTTATAGTTACAATTTTATCAAGTATTACCATTCTGTAGTATACAACACAGAGTTCATAAAGATATGAAAGATGAGAAGCAAGAAAATTGTCAACATTTATGATCAGCAACAATTTTCTTTAAAGAGCACCATTAAATTTCAATATGGAATATCTTTAAATGCTTCAAGCTGGGCTTCCCTGGTGGTGCAGTGGTTGAGAGTCCACCTGCTGGTGCACGGGCATGGTATCGTGCCCGGGTCAAGGAAGATGCCGCATGCCGCGGAGAGGCTGGGCGCGTGAGTCATGGCCACTGAGCCTGCGCGTCCGAAGCCTGTGCTCCGCAACAGGAGAGGTCACAACAGTGAGAGGCCCACATACCTCAAAAAAAGAAAAAAAGAAAAAAAATCTTCAAGCTTTTAGAAGAAATTCAGTCTTATAAAAATGTAATAAAATTAAAGAACATCTTCTGTTAGTGTACATATTTGTAAATATGTAAAAAGGAATATTCCTCTCGGAATACTAGCCCAAGAACCACCACAGCCCTGCCGCCTGGCATACCAGGACCCAGCCCATACACCAACAGGCTGGCACAATCTCTGGGACACATTGGGCCCCTCAACCAGCTGCTCCTTGATCTGGCCCCACTCACCAGTGGGATGAAGCCAGCCTTGGGACACCCCAGACCCCATACCCAGCTATGTCAGGAACTGGCCCCACACACCAACAAATTGACACTAGATTCAGGACTCCGAGGCCCAGTAGTCCGTAGACCAGGAACCTGGCTGTGCCCACCCGCGAGCGAGCACTAGCTCCAGGACTCTCTGGGCCACAGCCCCACCCACCAGCAGGCCAACACTAGTTCCAAGACACCTTGGTCCCCACATCTAGCTGCCCTGGGATCCAGCCCCACTCAACAGTGGGCCATCACCAGCTTTTGGACACCCCAAAACCCGGCAGCCAGCCATGTGGAACTGGCCCTGCCCACCAGCAGGCTGACACTACATACAGGACCTCTAGCCCCACCACCACACACTGCAGAGCCTAGAACCACCCACCAGTGGGCCAGCGCTAATCCCGGGACTTCTTGAGGCACTGCAGCCAGTAGCCTCATGAAACAGCCTCACTCGCCAGTGGTCACCAGCCACTGCACAAGGCAGGGCCTGGCAACCCACTGGAACAGGGGCCAGCCACACCTACCACACCATGCACAGTAGTGTGCTGTTCACAACAGAAGGACACACGCAGCCCTAACAGGGGGCACCGTTAGAGCATATAACTCTGGTGACCAGAGGGGAGAGCTCGGCTGGGACACACAGGACGTCTCCTACAAAAAGCCACTTCTCTATGGTTGGGAAATATAGCCAACCTACCAGATACAGAGAAATAAAATAGCAAACTGGACAAAATGAGGCAACAGAGGAATCTATTCCAAACAAAGGAACACGATAAAACCCCAGAAGAAAAACAAACTGAAGTGCAGATAGGAGATCTACCTGATAAAGAGTTCAGGGTAATGAACATAAAGATGTTCAAAGAACTCAGGAGAAGATTGGATGAACAGAGTGAGAAGTTTTTAACAAAGATTTCAAAAATATGAGGAAGAACCACACAGAGAAGAACACTATCGGAAATGAAAAATAAACTACATGGAATCAACAGTAAATGAAATGATGCAGAGGAATGGACGAGCAAGCTGGAAGATGGTGTAGAAGAAATAACTGAAGCAGAATAGAAGAAAGAAAAAAGAGAAAAAGAAATAGGTCAGTTTAAGAGACCTCTGGGACAACAGCAAGTGTACTAACATTTGCATTACAGGGGGCTGAGAAGGACAAGAGAAAGAGAAAGAGAAAGGGGCAGAGAACATATGTGAAGACATGATAGCTGAAAACATCCCTAACCTGGGAAAGGAAAGAGATATCCAGGTTTAGTAAGCACAGAGAGTCCCAAACAGGGTCAAGCCAAAGGAGACCACACCAAGACACACTGGAGTTAGAATGGCAAAAATTAAAGATAAAGAGAGAATATTAAAAGCAGCGAGGGAAAAGCAACAAATACCATACAGGGGAACTCCCATAAGGCTATCAGGGCAACTGGAATGAATCCAGCTGGATCACGGTGTATGATCCTGTTTAATGTAGCGTTGGATTCGGTTTGCTAATATGTGGTTGAGGATTTTTGCATCTATATTCTTCACAGACATTGGCCTGTAATTATCTTTCTTGGTAGTGTCTTTGTCTGCTTTTGGTATCAGGGTGATGGTGGCTTCATAGAATGAATTTGGGACTGTTCCCTCCTCTTCAACCTTTTGGGAGAGTTTGAGAAGTATAGGTATAAGTTCTATGTATGTTTGGTACAATTCACTGGTAGAGCTGTCTGGTACTGGACTTTTGTTTGCAGGGAGGTTTTTTTGTTTTGTTTTAATTACAGATTCTATTTCACTTCTAGTGATTGGTCTGTTCAAATTATCTGTTTCTTCTTGACTCAAATTTGGCAGGCTGTATATTTCTAGGAACTTGTCCATTTCTTCTTGGTTGTCTAATTTGTTGGCATATAACTGTTCATAGTATTCTCTTATGTGTTTTGGTTTTTGTGAGTTTATTTTTTTGTATTTTTCTGGTATTAGTTGTTGCTTCTGTTTCATTTTTTATTTTGCTTATTTGGGCCCTTTCTCTTTTTTTCTTGGTGAGCCTGGCTAGAAGTTTGTCAATTTTGTGTGTCTTTCCAAAAATCTAGCCCTTGGTTTTATTGATCTTTTCTATTTTTACCTCTATTTTATTTATTTCCATCTGATCTTTCCCAAAGAACTGACTTTGGGAATTTTTTCGTTCTTTTTTTTCGAATTCTTTTTCTCTTTTTGTTTATTTGAGATTTTTCTTGTTCCTTGAGGAAGGCCTGAATCGCTTTTTACTTCCCTCTGAGAATTGCTTTTGCTGCATCACATAGATTTTGGAAGGTTGTGTTTTCATTGTCATTTGTCTTGAAGTATTTCCTGATTTCTTCTTTGATTTCATCATTGACCCACTGGTTTTTTGGTAGCATGTTGTTCAGTCTCCATGTATTCGTTCTTTCCCCATTTTTCTTTCTGTGCTTGATTTCTAGTTTCATAACATTGTGGTAATAAATGATGCTTGAAGTCATTTCTATCCTCTTAAATGTGTTGAGGTTTGTTTTCTGTCCTAGTATGTGGCCTCTCCTAGAGAACGTGCCTTGCAAGCTTGAAAAGAATGTGTATTCTGTTTATTTGGGGGATGTAGTGTCCTGTAGGTAAAAATTAAGTCCAAGTGGTCTATTGTGTCATTTAGGGCCTCTGTTGCCGTACTGATTTTCTGTCTGGAAGATGTGTCCATTGATGTCAGTGAGGTGTTAAAGTCTCCTAGTATTATAGCATTCCTGTTAATTTCTCCCTTTACGTCTGTAAGTATCTGTTTTATATATTTAGGTGCTCCTCTACTGGGTGTATATATGCTAACAAGTGTAATATCCTCTTCTTTATTGATCCCTTTATCATTACATAATGTCCTTCTTTGTCTTTATGGACTTTGTTTTAAGTCTATTTTTTCTGATATGTGTATTGCTAACCCTGCTTTCTTGTTGTTTCCATTTGCATGAAATAGCTTTCCATCTCCTCACTTTCAATCTGTCTGTGTCTTGTGCCCTGAAGTAGTCTCTTATAGGCAGCATATTGTAGGTTCTTGGTGTTTTTTTTTATCCATTCAGCTACTCTGTCTTTTGATGGGAGCATTTAGTCCACTGATATTTAAAGTAATTATTGATAAGTATGTACTTGCTGCCATTTTAAACCCTGTTTTCCAGTTGACTTTGTAGTTCTCTATATCTTTCACTTTTGCCATTTTAATTATGCTACGTCTTGTTGTCACTCTATTTGGGTTCTTCTTGTGTGGGACCCTCTGTGCTTCCTGTACCTGGATATCGGTTTTCTTCTTTAGGTTTGGGAAGTTTTCAGCCATAATTTCTTCAAATACATTTTCTATCCCCTTTTCTCTCTCCTCTTCTTCTGGTACCCCTATTATGCATATGACTGTGCCCATTATGCATATGATTATGCATATTACGCATGCTTTATATTATCCTATAGATCTCATATGTATTCTTCATTTTAAAAAATTTGTCTTTCTGTCTGCTGTTCTGATTTGGTGGTTTCCATTATTCTGTCTTCCAGATCACTTATTTATTCTTCTGCTTTGGTTAGTCTGCTATTTATTGCTTTTATTTTGTTTATTATCTCAGCAATTGAATTGTCTAGTTTTGATTGATTTCTCTTTATAGTTTCTATTTCCTTGTTGCAGTGATCTGCATTTCTATCAATAATCTTCCTTAATTTCTTTAGCCTTTTCCCTACCTCCTTTCTGAATCTGGGGTCTAGTAGACTGGTGAGGTCTCCTTCATTATTTGTTCCTTCAGGGGATTTCTCTTGTTCTGTTTTTTGGGAATACTTCCACTGTTTTTCATTCTACTTAACTTTCTTCATCTCTGAATTTAGGACAGGCATGAATCTACTGTGTTCTTGAAGGGGTGATTTTATGTTGGAGGATCCCTCTGTAGACGGTATGAGTCCAATAGTTTTGGTGCAAGGGCTGGTTTTGGTGTGGGTGCTTGCCACGTATTTCCTTAAAGTGTGCTGGCCCTTGCTCCCTTGATAGGGTGTGTGCTTGTAGTTGTGTTGACCAGAGGCTGCACTGGTTGTTGGCTGGGGCCTCCTCTTTGCATTATGGCTGTCACAGCCCTGTTGGGGCTGGAGTCTGATTCCCAGCTGTTGGAGTAGAAGCCCTGAGGGTCAGGTTCAGTCAGGTTCCACTGCCCCTGAGCCCATGCCCTGATGCAAAGGAGGTGACCACTGAAGCTAATGAGGTCCGTGTGGTCACTGCAAACCTATGTGCCTCCAGTGCAGGCATCCATGACTCTGCCCAGAAGCAGCCCATGGTTGCATCTCTTTCTCTGTTGTGTTCACCCCAGACCTAGTGCTGGGATGTGGTGTGCAGTAGGCTGGTGCTGGGGGCTAGAGCCCTGTGGCTGCAGGAATTGAGGTGGTTGTGCCACTGCCTGGAACCTGGGCTGCCTCTGTGTCAGACCTCTCCCAGGACCTGTCTGCTCCAGATCTGGCTCCTAGCTATGGTGTAGAGTGAGCGGGGCCAGTGTGCTCCCACCGTGAAATGAACAACTGCATACCCTTGCCCTGTGCCCATCCAACCGAGATGCAGTGCCCAGCTGCTGTGCCCGCCGTGGTGCCATCTGGCGCACGTGTTGGCAAAGTCCACTATGGCCAGACCTGCCCCCACTGTGTGCACACTGACAATGGGCACTGTGGCAGGACCTGCCCCCACTATGTGCAGGCTGACAATGGGCTCCTTGGTTTGGCCCAGACCATACCCCAGGCCCTGTGGTCTGTATCCACACATCTAGATCAGGTCCTCTCCCTGGACCGGTCTACCTAAGATTCAATGCTCAGCTGCTGTGGGCATCTGTGGCCCCACCACCTTGTGTGTGCTTTGGATTGGGAAGTGCAGCAAGGCAGCAGCCGCCAGTGCCAGTCTCTCTCTGCCCTGATTGTTAGCAAGCCAGCATGCATGCACTCCTTGTGAGCAGAATTTAGGCTTTTCCAGCCCCTCCACCTATCCCAGCAGCTTTTCCAGCAGGCAAGGGGGCTTCCTGGATCAAGGGTCTGCCTATGTGTACCTCTCCTCCTTTACAGATCTCCCCCAGCGGTGCCAGGACCGTCCTCATGCCTTTAAAATGTTTTCTGTCCTTCCTGTATATGTGGCGATATTCCTTGCAGCTTTGGTTGTGTAGGAGATCTTCTCCCAGTTTCCAGTTGGTTTTCTGAGAGAATTGCCTCACATGTAGGGGTATTTTTAATGTGTTTGTGGGGAGAGGTGAGCTCCACATACCTCTACTCCACCATCTTGATCCCCCTCCCTATTTGGGAGACTTTGAATTGCATCAACGTGTCCCATATAAAAACAGAAACACTAGACTAAATTAGAATTACAGAATCCAGTGATAGTTAACCATTGCAAGTGACTGTCAGTTTTTAGAGAGCACAGGATATGCCAGGTTTTTCCAGATTTTGTGGGGAAAAAAAGGTAGAACATCATGTACATTTTAAATGATCTTTGGACCCAAATGCGCTACATGAATTAGATAATTAAAACATCATCTGATGATGTGACGAAAGTGCAGAGTTCATTGATATGACTTAGTCCTCAAAGCCTGCTTCTATCCTAAAGAAAGCTGGCAAATGTCACTCATTTACATCATATGGGAACATATCCACCAGCAGTAGATGGCAGTGTGATATCGTAACAAGAAAACAATGTGGCTGTTTACGTAAAAACACATATCACAATACTTTCAAAGAATATAGCTAGAATTATTTGGGGGTTGTGGCAAAAAAAATAGTTACAATGAGTGGATAACAAGAGCCAAGCTAGGACCACTTCAATTCTCCCTGTCTAATAATTTTTAAAGCCTTGAAACACACTTATTTCATTTTTAAATGGTCTTCACCTGGAAGGGATTTTCAAACTGTACCAGAGAATCATACCATCACAAATGACATAGTTTATAAGCAAAAACCGTGAAAGGAATCCCTGCCTTCTCGACCCTTTCCATCCTTTGGCCTCAAAAGAAGTTTTCACTGTGGATGTAATTTTCTGTTTCAACGCTGTGGTAGTCCCCAAGAATGAGCTCATCACTTAGAGCTGTGAAAATTTACACTGTGCTGGGGGAAGGGAGCACACTGAGTACTCTGACAGGGAGCACTATCTACAATTGTTTCTCTTCTTTCCCATTGCTTGACACTGACAGTAAAGTCACTTCTAGTTAATTAACGAGCTTCTTAAAGGAACAAAGAAAAACATGTTTCGATTACCATTTCTATAAAGGTACAGCAATATCTGATAAGTTCTCTCGGATAATGGTACCAGATTAAGTCAATTTTCCTTTCTGAAAGTAAATTCACATAGGATCTCTACTTGAGTTGTACATATTTGTGTTTGAACCAAAAGCATTTGAGTATTTGTGTTTAATTTAGCAGCATCACAAATGTCTGCTATTCTCCTTTCCCATTTCTCTGTGTTAAACAAAGCCACTAGCACTGACCTCCAAAACGTCCACCCCAAAACAGAAATATAAAAGAAGTAAAAGTTGTTCCCAGTAAACCTTGCCAAACAACATTCAAGAAGAATAGCTTATCAGCCTGCCTCACCTAAACAGACACAGCACCTGATACATGGAGTTCCTAAACTGCCTAGCTCACATAAGCTGTGTTCATATAGGGGTTTATCCAAAGCCTTAGCGTCCCTTCCCCAATGTATGTTAGAAAGAGCTGACAGGCACCCACTGGTGTAACTAAATATACTTTAATCCTTAAATAACTCCTGGTAATCATCGCAGGGCAAGAATAAATGATACGACCATTAGTTCTGACAGGAGAATATCTGACCCTTCCCAAGAAAGATATAATTAGAACTCCAGGGTTTGCCTTTTGGTGAAAGAAGTTGACCTCAATCACCATTAGTGGATTTGTCCATTACAGAAGCTACAGTTGGGACAGACATCAGGTCATGATGGCAGATTCCATCCAGTGATTGTATACAGATGCTTCCTAAATCCATCTTGAGTTTTCATAACAGGCTCTATTGTAAACACGTGTCTCCATTTTCATACCCTGCATTTACATATGTCCCATAAATAATTTTCCAAAATTATCTAAGGAACACCAATGTGCCCAGAGTCACTCCAAAAAACCACTACTTCCTTCAATAAGCTAAAACTACAAACACAGTCTGTTATCCTTACTAGTGTATTCAAATTTAACCATGGTGCAAAATTTGGTTTGTTGTATTTACTTCAGGTTATTTATGTAGCCATGCCACGTTGCAGGGTGCCAGCAAAATAATACCACTGCTTGTATAGCATTAAGTTTGCCTAAGCCAGCAAACGGGCAAGATCACATCAAACCTCTTTTGGATATACACACAGATCTTCAGTTTTCCACACAAATCAGCAAAAGAGGTGTTTGTAAAACTGCAATTAAAAAAAACAGAACTATATTGTGTATTCTCCTTTCCCTTTCTCTGTCCTTTCTAGGAAGATGCAAACAAAATATAAGTGCAGTAATATCTAATTCAGATTCTGCTCACTTTTAACTTTTGGAATTCCATAAAGAGCCATAAAGTCTGAAATATTTCTCTTTAGAGTGTTTAAAAATAAAAGAAGGAAACGTTTTCAACTAACGTCTAGCATTTTATACAACCTTTTATATACACGTATACTTCACTTATTAAAGATAAGTTTATATTTATACCTTAAAATTAATCTGAGGGCCTTAACTGACTTCAGCTTCGATTAGTTCTAATTACTGGCAGTACTGGAAATTATTTAAATGCCACTTTAAAGAGGTCCTCTATGATCTCAACTTTTCAGTAACTGCGGATGGCTTTCAGGTTAGTCTGAATAAGGAAGACTGAATTATTCTTCATTTTCTTTGGAGACTCTTGTGGGTGATCCAAACACAAAGTCTGGAGCCAGGGTGCCTGGGAGTAAACCCTGGTTTGGCACCTATTGGTTCAGTTATCTCTTAGGCAAGTGACTTAACACATCTGTGCTTCCACTTTCTCATCTGTGAAAACTCGAATAATAATCATAGTACCTAGTTTATAGAATTGCCACTATTAAAGGAGTTGACGTTTTAAAGTGCATGACACATAGTAATCATTATATACATTTTTTTTTTCAAATTAACAGCTAAAATTCACTTACTGGCTTTGCTTTAATTTCTCTTAGACTTGCATGAAATTACAGCAACAGAGCTTACCTGTACCCACTGCTTAGGTTTTTCAACTAGTCCCTAAAATATGGCAATGGTTATGGATTTAGGGAGGCCCTAGTCCATTGCTATGTGTTAATTTATGTGTTAAATTTCACGTGTTATTAGGAAAAAAAATTAGCACACGAAAGAAGCACATTAGCACATTAAAAAGGGGTTGGGGCAGGTGAAGCCAGCTTGTGTTGTGAGGAAGAACGTCCGGAGGCACCACCATCAATGGGAAGCCCAGGAATGTGGGCAATCTCAGATCTCCAGCTCTCATGAAGAGAACGGGCTCCTGAAACACACAGCCGGGAGAACCCTACTGTCACTATGCTACACTCAGGAGGCTGACGCAGCTTTTGAGCACCGTGGGCTCCTATGGCTATGTTCATGCGGATGCGGCCATCAAGTGCCAGGCCCAGACAGTTATGTGGCAGGCCCAGACCTACTGGCCATGTCAGCACCATGAGCCCTTAAACCCTGAGCTCGTGTAGTCTCTCTGGACCTATTGCCACTATGATCATGTGGTAGATCCAGCTTTTCAAGTCGCTAGAGCATGGCAGACTCCTAAAACCTGCCCATCATGTGGATTCATCCTGTCATGTGGCCCTCACTAGCTAGTGGCATGTGGAAGCCTCAGCCCTCCAAGTCACAAAGGTGACCTGCTTCTGAGTGTCGTATGGATGCTATGGTTGGTCACATATCCCCCTTGCTCACATATCAGGCTCAGCCATCTCTATCTCGTGAAGATTGCTGCCTACCAGAATCTTCAGATCCCTGAGTCAACATGGATGTGGCCGCTACCATCACATGGCAGGCAAAGCGCCTGCCGTCATGTGAACACCGCACCTTCCCTTCGGCTGTTGGTCGTGTACATTCTACGGTCATGGGACATGCTGTGGTCTCCTGAGGCTCAGTTCTCTCAGTCACAGTTCATGATTGAGGGCTCCTGAATCCTGACGTCACCTGCATCCTTCTACTCTGTGGCCTCCGCCAGCCAAGCCCCTGGAAGTCAGGTAGGGCCCACAGCGGCGCGTTACGTTACATAGCCCCCACAGTCACGTGACGCCGTAAGGTCGTGACCTAGGGAGGCGCCGTTATAGCGTGCGGAGAGCCTGCCGAACGGTGGGTAGCTCGGCTTAGCCTTTTGAGGAGTCAGACCGAGAGGTGAAGAAGACCTTTAGAATTAAGGTACTTGTCCTGGCTGAGGGGGAACTTGATGAGGCTCTGGCTCTGATGCCAACCTTTCCATCGACATTCATATTCTGACACGGTAGGCGGTAGTCGGGTAGGAGGGGCGCCCTCCATTACTAGAGGTTCACTCAGAATCGGCGGGACAGCGGGCGGCAGGCGTTCATGGGCTGCTCTCGGCAGCTAGGCTCGGGAAACTGGGTGGACCCCTCCCTTCCCTCTTCCTTCCCAACCCCCACATTAAAGCCCTACTCTTGCTTATCTCTGTTTCGTATCCGTATTCACTACCTGCCATGTGATGGTGTCCTCTGCGCTCCTCTGACCACGTTTGTTATTAGGAACAGCAGAGAACTCCTAGATGCCAGTTCCTATTGATGATTTCAAATCTGATCTGAGTTTCTGTCTCTTAATTTGTTCTGTGGAGAGAGGCAAGGAGAGAGACTTTTTTTAATTTGATAGTTTTCCAGTAAAAGTGTGAAAGTAGCCAGCACGTTAAGGTTCAGAATTTGTTTTCTGTATATGCTTTGCCGACCAGTAGTTTTTCAAAGTGTGTGTGGGGTGGGATGCCATTATCTTTTTCTGCTTGGACTCTCTAAATGGCTTAAATTAGTCCAGCCAGACACTGTTGGCTTCTGATTTTCCTCTTGATTTTCTAACCATTCCTTGTCACATTCCTTGAAAGCTCTCCCCTTTCCTTCATGTGGGAAAAAACATTGAATTTATTTAAGAAAACCATATTAAGTAAAATTATAGATGATACGTATCATAAAAATCACATAGACGGTACTTAATGAGTAAAATGCAGCAAGTAAAATAAGGTGTTTACATTTGTGAGGGATTTAAAGATTGTTTGAGAGATGGTTAAAGGAGTGATATATTTTTAAAATTATATAATAGCCATTTCTTTCCTCTCATTTCAGCACTTTCAGGTTTGTTCTACAACACACTATGTCTGAGAGACAGCAACAACAAAAATGCTTTTATTCATTGAAGAAATATGGGACATACAAAAATGAAGGTAAAAGGATTTCTGTATTGTCATATTTTTAAGATAATATGCCACTTGAATCTCAAATAGAAGGGTAGTGTCTTAGCTTGTTCAGGCTGCTGTAGTAGAACACCATAGACCGGGTGGCTTGTAACTTACAAGAATTTATTTTTCCCGGTTCTGGAGTCTGTGAAGTCCAAAATCAAGGCACGAGCAGGTTGAGTGTCTGGTGAGAGTCTGCTTCCTGGTTCATAAAGGGCTGTCTTCACGCTGTATCCTCACGTGGCAGAAAGGGCAAGGGAGCTCTCTGGGTCCTCTTTTATAAAGGCACTAATCCCATTCATGACGGCACCTCCCTCATGACCTAATCACCTACCAGTGACTCAAACTGCAAATACTGTCACCTTGGAGCCTAGGTTGGTACTTAAACAGTCAGTCTGTAGCAGGTAGTTTCCTCAAGCTATATGGGAATGGAACATTTTCCCACAGTCCACTGGAAGTACTAGTGTTCCTCAGAAAACATTTTGGGAAAGCCTGTTCAAACTAAATCTCTTCTGCCACATTAATACCTTGTACCTTTGTTTACTAAGTAGAATGTATGCTTACTAATAATTATAATCTGTTCTTCTCATTGAGAAACTACTTATTGCTAACTCATTTTATCTTATGCCATTAGTCATTCTCTCTTTTGCTTAATCTTTCCACTTTTTCATTCTTTACATATAACCTCAATTTATGTTTCTGATATCATGATGGCAAGAAATAAGTGCATAAGTGCTAGTCATTAGGAAGTCTTAAAAATAAAATAAAATGCCCCACTCTTGAAAAGATGATACAACTTACCCGTAAGGATGAGTGGATGAAATAGCTCTCATTTTATAGCAATTTTCCACACTTTTTCAAAACTAGTTTTCTATTATTATTTAATCATTATAGCTGCCATTTTTTGAGTTCCTGTTATATGTCAAGCACTGTGGCAACCTTGTCATACCAGTTTTCTCATTTAAACCTCAGAAAAATCCTGAGAGGATGTTATTTTAATTTACAGATAAGATACAAGAATCAAGATAGGCTAGATTATGCTGTGGTAATAGACAGTCTCCATATCTCAGGGGCTTATTCCTCACTTTGACTACATGTCCATGGCAGGTGCATGCCCCTCACAGGATGGTGGACTTTGGGGGTCTGAGCCATTCTTACTGGAATGACTTGGAGACCCAAACTGACAGAGCAGCCATCATCTAGGAAATTGTCAGTCCCTGTGCCTGAGGAGAAGAGGACCCTGCAAGGTCTCAATCCAACAACCATATGTTCTGGCCCAGAAATAGCACATGTCACTCACAACCCATTAGCCAGAACCCGTCACATACACAGCCCTGTCCAAACCAAGGAGGTGAAGAAGTACAGCTCTTCCAGGTCCCCGGAACAGGGACAAATGGAAACACGTGGCAAACAGCACTACCGCATGATGGAACTGAGGCTCAGAGAGGTAAAATACTCGCCTAAAATCATATACGCAATAAGGGACAGAGCACATTCTGGATATATGATTTCAAAATCTGTGCTCTTTCTCTTCCTACTCCTTTCTATATTGTATGCTGTCCTCTTCAATGACGTTCATATGTACTTATCATAGAAGTTCTTTTGCTTCAATGCTGCAGTTCCATCTCCCTTAATCATCTGATATTTCAACAGTGGATTTAGTTAAACCCCCCACATTGGTAAGCCACAGGTCTTTTCCAAGTAATTAAATGTACTGGATATTTGGATATCCATACTATTCGAGGATAACAATTATAAAAGAAAACGTGATGGTAGATGAAAAGACTGTGGATTTGTCACATACTTGATAAAAATCATCTCATGCATTTCCATATTGGCAAGAAAAAAAAATAAGAGCACAAGTTAATGAAATTGATAACAGATATGGATGAGTTGAATACAAATGCTAGATGTTAGTGCTTTCAAAATATAAAAAAATAAGGAAACCTTTGGCAGTATGGGTCAAGAAAATTAGAAGGCACAGATAAGCCACTTTCGAAGAAGGTGTCTTGCTTGTATTTACAGGAAAGCTTTAAAAGATAATATTATGAAAAAGATATGCTGATAATTTGAAAATTAACACTGAATGGGTAATTTCTAGACAAAAGAACATTATATTGGGGAAACAAAATATTCAGCTTATTCTTGACATTGCATGCATGAGAAGGCAAAATTACTGGTCAATCTTAATTAGTTATAAAAATGCAAAAAATAGAAATAAGATAAAGACAAACTTAATCCAGCAATGGCTAAAACAGATAGTACATCAGGGCAAAGTTGTGTTTATACCAAACTTGCAATGTTGGTTTAACATTAGGAGAGTCATAACATAGTTCAACACATTCATAGGATAAAGGAGCAAGAAAAGGATGATTATCACAAAGATTCCAGAAAAAAATGCATGCAATAAAATTCAACAACCAATCAAGATTAAACAACAACAAAAATAACACTTAGCTAACTGGGAATAGAAAGATATTTCTTTCAAATTATAATGTGTGCTTTAAAAAATCTATAACAAACACTGTAAGTAATAATGAGACATTAAAAGCATTCCATTCTAAATCAGAAGAGGCAAAGATGATTCCTATAATCACTTCTGTTCAACATCTTACTGAGTCTCCTAGGCATTGCAGTAAGCCAAAATACATACATACATTAATTAATATATGTGTAAAAGTGAAAAGGAACAAAACTGTGAGTATAGTTGTCTTCATATAAAGCTCAGGAGGATCTATGGAAAATTATAATAATAGTGATTAACCAGTTTATTGGACCTAAGACTAATATACACAAAATAATTTCACAAAATAGAAAATTATATTTTCAATGTGAAATTACCATTTCCAATAGCCAAAAAAATGGACCTGTGGAATATACCTCAAGTTGGCTCAGCTGGCAAGTATTCCAACACTCATAAACACTCTTACATGTTTTCTTGTACCGTAGAGAAATGGAAAGGTAAAAACAAGAATGGAGACCTACGTTAGTGTGTGTGTGTGTGTGTGTGTGTGTGTGTATGTTTGCTAGACCCCCTTTTGTCTAGGGTCCCAAAGAAGACCTCTGTGTATCAAGCCTATGCACCATAGTGAAACTTGGAGGTAGAACTGAGTAATGTGGGAGCCACAAGCAGGATCAGCTACGTATGATGGGAGAGGTCTCTGGTTTTTATGGGCAGCCACAGCAGAGTGCCTGGAATTCAGTCTCTGTCATACATGTTGGTTAGCTCATAGGCAGCAGGGGTGTTTCAGCTATACCAGTCCCACGGCGTGAGGGGGCTTCCCCTGGCTGTGCGGCATCCATGCCCACTTTTCTGGCCCTCACAGAATTTTTGTAAGCTGTGTGATATGTTTTATTAAAGATGTCTTATTTTTGTAAAATAGCTAGAATGTATATCTGGCATAAGGAAGTGGGGACTTTGATTAATAGAGTACTTGACACCAAAATTGGTTGCAAGCAAAGGGCCGTGAAGGAAGTGGGGATCGGGGATGGGTTATCCGGTCTAGGTGGATCTGAAGATAGTAAGGACCCAGTTGGTAACAGAGGACGAATCATTAGTGTTCCATGGCACACAATGGTGAAAGAGTTGCAGTTGCGTGACTGGACAGAACTTGGGTCCACTTGCCTGCTGCACAGCAAAGCCAATCTACTGACGCTGGGTTGTCGGTGAAGGAAAGTACAGTGTTTGTTTTCTGGGTGCCAAGCAAGGAGAACTGGCTGCTTGTGTTCAGAAGACTCTAACTCCCTGCTGACTTTCAGGGAAGTGCATGACTTTCCTCTGATTGTTTGTTGGTGAGGAAACAGGGTGCTGTTTCAGGGATCTTAATCATCAGTATTCTGGTTCTAACCAGTCTGGGGTCGGTGTGCTTGTGGTCAGCATGGAGTCACCATCCTCCACCTGGGCAGGGGATCTTAGTTTCTGCATAACAGCTCAAAGATATGTATGAAGTTGTTATCCCTTGCAGAGAAACTAGGACTCTGCTTTATCACTGCACTATTGTTCTTCCCTGCTTTTCTTTCTTTTCTTTAAACATCATTATTGGAGTATAATTGCTTTACAGTGGTGTGTTAGTTTCTGTTTCTAACAAAGTGAATCAGTTATACATATACATATGTCCCTATATCTCTTCCCTCTTGTGTCTCCCTGCCTCCCACCCTCCGTATCCCACCCCTGTAGGTGGTCACCAGGCACCAGGCTGATCTCCCTGTGGTATGCGGCTGCTTCCCACTAGCTATCTATTTTATGTTTGGTAGTGTATACATGTCCATGCCACTCTCTCACTTCATCCCAGCTTACCCTTCCCGGTCCCCGTATCCTCAAGTCCATTCTCTAGTAGGTCGGTGTCTTTATTCCCTTCTTGCCCCTCGGTCCTTCATGACCAATTTTTTTTAGATTCCCTATATATGTGTTAGCGTACAGTATTTCTTTTTCCCTTTTTGACTTACTTCACTCTGTATGACAGACTCTAGGTCCATCCACCTCTCTACAGATAACTCAATTTCGTTTCTTTGACTGCTTTTCCTTTGTTTCTGCATTTCCTCACTTCCCTAATTAGTAAGTGCTTGAGTCTGTTGTTTGGAACTCAGGGAAGGCCTAGGAGGCCAAAGCCTTTTCCTACAGACAAGAAACAGGGAACATAGCGGGGCTTTTGTACCCGGGAGGGCCCTGAAGGGTTCTGTTCAGTGTCAGTCCCCCCTTTTCTTTGATACTCCTAAATCCTGAGGAGATCATGAGTGGGGCAAGAGAGGGAATAAAGTTTTGGATAGAGAAGTTAATCATAAACTTGGCAAGGGAACTCGGTTTTAGGGGGACTCAGTTTCAAGCGTTACCAGCTGTACCTCTGGTCACTTGAATTGAAATGCCTTTGAAGTCAGTGTGTTGGTGGGCCAGGCAGCTGCTGTTTGGGACCCAGAGGACACTCCTTTCCCCCACAGCATTGAGAAACACATTAGTGTGGAGGGCATCTTCATCTTTGAAGTGTTCTGAAGTGGCTGACTTGTGTAGGCCACAGATGAGATGGGAGATTCTGCCACTGACATGGTCACCCTCACTTGAGTGGGGATGTTGGGGTTCTGGAGCTGCACGCCCAGTAGGAGCACTTAATCTCCTGCCTCAAGGTGAGTGCTCTTTACTTAATAAACAGCAAGAATGGAAGGGTAGTCACACTGGTTTGACCTGTAGCAACCTCTGAAGGTGGCTAATTGATCAACAGATCCCTTGGATCTGAAATATCTGAACATACTCCAAAGTTGCATTCGATCAGTGTAAAAATAAATAAAATATAAACAAAGATTTGTAATAAAATATAAGAACATAAAAATAAATAAATCAAGCTCTAGGTCTGGTGACTTGACCTCTCTTGATGGCAAATGGTAGTCCCGTACTCAATTCCCACACTTGACCCAGAACACCATGAATGAGTGGACTACTGAGGAAGGACCCTACGGTGAAGTCGCAAGTTACTGCAGTAAATCTTCTTCCCAGGCTTAGCCAAAGGGACCATCAGCCATTTACCACAGTTACTGTGCATTTGCTCTAAGGACACTTGCTCTAAGCCAGAGCTCAACAAACTCCCTGGAAAGGGCCAGGTGACAAATATTTGAGGCTTTGTGGGCCATTTTGTCTCTTTCGTAACTACTCAGCTCTGCTGTTGTAGAGCAGAAGCCTCCACAGACAAGTATGGCTGTGTTCCACTAAAACTCTGCGTATGGACATTGGCGTGTGGATTTCAAATAATTTTCACATGTCAAGAAATATTATTTTTTTAACCATTGAAATATGTAAAAACCATTCTTACCTTGCAGGCCCTAGAGAAACAGGCCCCAGGCCAGGTTTGGCCCATGGGCTGTAGTCTGCCAGTCTCTAATTTAAGCTAATGGAATCACTAGGTCCCTAAAACAACAGAGTGGAAAGCCAGCAAAATGAGGTGGCATCCATTGCTACGGTCTCTGGCAAGTATAAACCAAAAGCTGATACTTTAATACAGTAGCTTTCAACTGTGATTGCACACTGCAGTCACGTGGAGAATTTACAAAATGTGGGTGCCTGGGTCTCAACCCAGTTCTGCTTTAATTATTGTGGGTATAGCTTGGAGCTGGTGATATTCTCTAACTCCCCAAGTGGCTCTACTGTGTAAACGAGGTGGAGAACTACAACCCATACTGTGGGACATTACTCAGGAATAGAATAGGCAGGAACATAAATGGATTTCAAAAACATGATGCTGACTTTAAAAAGCCAGACACAAAGGTGTGCAGCATGTATGATTCCATTTACAAGAAATTCTACAGCAGGCAAAACAAATATATAGGGACTGTGAGCAGATCAAGGTTTATATGGAGCTGGGAGGTGGAAAGATTAACCAGGAACCGTTTGGGGTGTGATATATGCTTTATACCTTTTTTTTTTTAAATTGGAGCATAATTGCTTCACAATGGTGTGTTAGTTTCTGCTTTATAACAAAGTGAATCAGTTATACATAAACATCTGTTCCCATATCCCTTCCCTCTTGCGTCTCGCTCCCACCCACCCTCCGTATCCCACCCCTCTAGGTGGTCACAAGGGACCGCATCGAGCTGAACTCCCTGTGCTATGCGGCTGCTTCCCACTAGCTATCTACCTTACGCTTGGTAGTGTATATATGTCCATGCCTCTCTCTCGCTTTGTCACAGCTTACCCTTCCCCCTCCCCATATCCTCAAGTCCATTCTCAAGTAGGTCTGTGTCTTTATTCCTGTTTTACCCCTAGGTTCTTCATGACATCTTTTTTTCCTTAAATTCCATATATACGTGTTAGCATACGGTATTTGTCTTTCTCTTTCTGACTTACTTCACTCTGTATGACAGACTCTAGGTCTATCCACCTCATTACAAATAGCTCAATTACATTTCTTTTTATGGCTATATGCTTTATATATTGATTGAGGTGGTGGTTAGCTCTAATCCCTGATTTTTACATGTAAGTAATTTGAGATCAGGAGAAGTTGGGTGAATTGTCCAAAGTGATGTAGCTTAATAATCAGAGAGAAGACAGGTGGATCTGATTATCAGTAATTGTTCCTATTATGCTATGGAATGAGTCAATAGTAATAGTGCTTCCCCCCAAGCCCGTGGCAAAACCTGACCCAGCCTTTTATGCAAGTAAAGCATGCACGTGAAAGTACACCTCTTGTGCATTCCAAACACCTACTCATAAGCACGGTTGACATTCTCACGTGTTCCTTTACGTTGACTTCTTTACGTTTGTATTTACATATCCAAACAAAAACTTTTCTTAATATTTCCTTTTGAGTAATCACACTCTAATATACAGGTTTAAAAACTGTGGTAAAAATACGTGACTTAAAATTTACCATCATAACCATTTTTAAGTGTACAGTTCCGTACTGTTAAGTTGATTCACATTGCTGTGAAACCAATCTTCAGAACTTCTTCATCTTTCAATTCTGAAACTCTATACATTAAACAGCAATTCCCCTTTGTCCCTTCCCCCCAGTCCCTGGTAACCCCATTCTACTGTCTGTTTCTATGAATCTGACTACTTTAGATACCTTATTTTGATTAAACCCATGGACTCTGTTTACGATAGTTTTCCCAACTTTAAAAATATATATATATTTATTTATTATTTTGGCTGCGCCGGCTCTATGTTGCAGCATGCTGGATCTCTAGTTGCGGCATGCAGACTTCTCAGTTGCGGCATGTGGACTCAGTTGTGGCATGCAGGCTTCTTAGCCTTGGCATGAGGACTCTCAGTTGCAGCATGCTTGCAGGATCTAGTTCCCCGACCAGGGATTGAACATGGGCCCCCTGCAATGCGAGCATGGAGTCTTACCCACTGGACCACCAGGGAAGTCCCTAGAAACCTTATGTAAGTGGAATCATACAGTATTTGTCTTCTCGTGACTGGCTTGTTTCATTTAGCGTAATGTTCTCAAGGTTCATCCATGCTGTGGCATATGACGGAATTTCCTTCCTTTAAAAGGCTGCATAATATTCCAGTGTGTGTGTGTGTGTGTGTATATATATCTATCTATATACCACAATTTGTTCATCCTTTTATCCATCGATGGACACTTTAATTGTTTCTACTTCTTAGCTGTTGTGAGTAGTGCTGCCATGAACATAGATGTGCAAGTATCTCCTCAAGATTCTACTTTCAGTTCTTTTGGACACATACCCAGAAGTGGGACTGTTGGGCCATGTGGGCGTTCTAGTTTTCATCTTTTCTGGAATCCCCATACACACTCATAAAGAATGAATGGGTCAAAGAAGAAGTCACAAAGGAAATTAGAAACTACTTTGAGACAAATTAAAAGGAAAGTCCATCATACCAAAACTGAAGGGATGCAGCAAAGGTGTGTTAAGAAGGAAGTTTATGGCTTTAAATGTGTACATTGAAAAGACAAAAGATCTCAAATCAACAACCTAATTGTACAGCTCAAGAAGTTAGAAACAGAAGAAAAAACTAAAGCCAAAGCTAGCAGAAGGAAGGAGATATATAAGAGCAGAGATAAATGAAATAGAGAAAAAAACCAACAACAATAGAAGAAAAGTAAATGAAACTAAGAGTTGGGTTTTTGTTAAAGCTACACAAAATTAAGAAACCCTAAGTTAGCCTCACTAAGAAACAGAAAATAGAGGACACTCAAATAATTAAATTCAGAAATGAAAGAGGGACATTACAACTGATACTACAGAAATTAAAAGGATTATTAGCGAATACTGTGAATAATTGTATGCCAACAAATTGGAAAACCTAGAAGAAATGGATAAAGTCCCCCAAACAGACAATCTAGCAAGACTGAATCATAAAGAAACACATAATATGAACAGATCGATTAATGAGTAAGGAGATTTAATCAGTTAACAAATATCTCCCAGCAAAGTAAATCCCAGGACCACAGGGTTTCACTGGATTATTCTATCAAATACTTGACAAGGGGATGTCTGAGACTGCTTGTGTCTGAATCACCTTGATGAGGGAGGTCTCTAGCCCTGTTCAGGCACCTGATGCAGTTGGTCAGCCAGGGGACTGCGGTAGCTGTCAGCTAGCTCCTTTTACCCTTTCCCCTCGGCAACGTTATTTCGGAAGGAATGTGGGTTCTTGCAAATGACTCTGACTCTTCCTATACACCATATGTAGACCACATGCCCTTACTGCTCCCTTTAAAATGTGAACTTTTCCCTTTCATTGCTGGATTTCCCTGAAAACGAGTTGGTTGCCCGGCATTCTCCAAAGGTCAGCAAAAAGGTTCCTCTTTGTTGTTGTTATTGTTGATGAGGGTCATTATGAACTCCTGGCTTTTGAGCATGTTGGTGGGCTTCAAACCATTGTGATGTGGTGTTGAGCAGAGGACTGAAATGATGTGACTTGCGCTCTGCTGCTGGGCTGAAAACAGACAGGTAAGGGAGCCAGGATGAAAGCAGAGGGGCCAGCTGGACAGCAGTCCAGTCCAGGAGGTAGATGTTGGTGTCTTGGCCAGGGTGGTGGTAATGGGGGTGGTGAGAAGTGGCTGGCTTCTGGACATACTTTGAGAGAGGGGCCGAGAGAATTTCCTGACCAGTTGGATGTGGAGTGTGGGAGAAAGAGAGCACACCATGCCCCCTCCGAGTTTTGGGGACTGAGCAAGTGACATTTGTGGGTCAAGTGCCCTATCTGTGTTTACTTTCACTTCCAGTGCCACACAAGGACAGTCCCAAGGTTGTGAGTAGCAGGATTGCCCTGACAGCGGGCCACATGGGGAAAGCAACAGCTCCCCAGAGGAGTTCATCTGAGGCCTGGTCGTAATCACTCTATCGTGGAGTGCTCAGCAGTGGACGGATCTTTACTCATATGTGTGCCCTGAGACAACATGGAATAGTTAATGTGCAAAAGGCACAGCACACAAACCTAGAGAACCTTAAGCATTACAACCCAAAGGAAGCTGGTTTCTAACAGTGTAATTACCATAATCCTCCCTCCCCACAAGCCACTAGTATGATTATCTCCTGATTCACTGTTTCAGTGGAATGTGTTAAAAATAAAATACTCTTAGTGAATCCACCTATGGGGAAGAGAATTGACACGACCTTATTTCTGCAGGGGCCGAAAAACTTCCAAATATTTTTCCATGGTGAATTAGACATGCTGGAGGGGAGAATTTGTGGGCGGAGGGTTGAACAGCAACACAACTTCTGGGAGTGAATACAAGGTGAAGTGTACCCAGGACACTTTCTAAGCGTGCCTGTAGCTTCAGTATCCAGTACAGTAGATGTCAGAGTAAAGAAAATGAACAAGAGCCAAAGCCTTACGGAATGATGAAAGGATCAGGACACCCGGGAGACATAAAGATCCTAAATGCGTACTCACCAAACAACAGAGCCTCAAAGTACACGAAGCAGAAGCTGGTGGAGCTGAAAGGAGAAAGAACCAGATCTGTAATTATAGTGGGGGCCTTTGACACCCACCTCCCTCTTAGCAAGTGACAGAATTACTAGGGAGAAAATCAGCAAGGATATAGAAGACCTGAATAACACAGTAAACTAAGGAGATCTACGTGACATAAATAGAACAGTCCGCCCACCAACAGCAGAGTACAGGTTTTTCCCCGGGGGTCTCTGTAACATTCACCAAGTTAGACCATCTCCTTGACCATCAGACAATTGTCAGTAAATTCAAACATAATTGAGGGACTTCCCTGGTGGTGTGGTGGTTAAGAATCTGCCTGCCAGTGCAGGGGACACTGGTTCGAGCCCTGGTGAGGAAGACCCCACATGCCGCCGAGCAGCTAAGCCCATGCGCCTCAACTACTGAGCCTGTGCTCTAGAGCCCTCGAGACACAACTACTGAGCGCACGTGCCACAGTTGCTGAAGCCCGCATGTCTAGAGCTCAAGAGAAGCCATTGCAATGAGATGTCCATGCACCACAACGAAGAGTAGCCCCCACTAGCCGCAATTAGAGAAAGCCCGTGTGCAGCAATGAAGACCCAATGCAGCCATAAATAAATAAAGAAAATTATTAAAAAAAATAAGAAGACTTGAGATCTCCCAGAGTGTGCTCCCTGGCCACGATGGAATCAAATTAGAAACCAGTAATAGAAAGCAAATAGCAGGATCCCTAAACACTTGGAAATGGTGGTTGACACATCATTACAGGTTATCATTCACACCCTTGTTATAGAAGAGCTGAAGTGAGGAAGAGTTGCCTGCTGAGCTGAAAGGCATTTCAGGCTGGCCCAAGAGAGAGCTCACTCTGGCTCTTTCAAGCAGCCTATTGTTCAGGGCAAGGCTGGAGGAAGGGAGACAGTTCAGGAGGTTGTTACCTCTGTGCCACCTGAGATTAAAGCTCCTAGTGCACTGGCAAAGTAAGTCAAGCCAGCTTGCTGGTTGTTAGTGGAATCGGTTTGGTGGCTCATTGGATTTGTCAAGCACAAGAGAGGTATTGGTGTGGTTGATGGAAAGTCCTGAGAGAAGGCAAGATTCGGGTGCCTTCCTGGTATATATATGACTGCTGTCCAGTCTAACCCATGGACGCATACACCGCGGTTCTTTATCAGTCCAGCTCCACTGTTTTAAAAGTTTCACCGCAGTTGTCCTCTCCTCCCTCCTCCTTCTCCTCCCTCTTTCTCCTCCTTGTCCTCCTCTTCCTCATCCTGCTCCTCCTCGGTTCTTCCCCTGATAGTGCCATCTGTCGGATAAGGCTGTCCTCTCTGGACAGGCAGAAGAGTGTCCTTTCTGAGGTTTGTGGGATTGATCCCTTAGGCCAGGTTGGCACTTTGCCTGCCCTACCATGCTGTTAGCCTAAGACATGGTGCGTGAGTGGACCACAGATGTGTCTGCAAACTTGTATTTTTGTTCCTCTTTTCAGAATACAGTGATGGTGGTAGACCACCTCAAGGAAGAAAGAAAGGTTGGAGTTCTTTCCCGGGTAATTCTGGCGAGAGGAGCCCTCATTATGAACACGATGAGTGTGAGCCTCAGCCCTCACACCTCCAGGAGGATGCTGGAAACGTGGTGAAGAGGGATGTCCAGGAGGACCCCGAAGTAAGACAGTAAGTGGCCAGGCAGCAGGGTTTGTACACAGCAGCCCCTGGGACTATGCACCTCTCTCAGTCTCCGTGGACTTGTTTTTCTTCTCTCACTGCAAACTGAAGCTTGCTAGAAGTGAAATAATGGTTGAGCAATGCTAAGTGTAGTGCTGGTGTCAAAGAGACGAGGGTGTACAGAAGACTTCCTTAGCACTTAGGGCCCCTCACCCTCCTTCTCTCCACATCCCCCCTGCAGCTCTCCCGGTGCCATCCGAGGCAACAAGAAGAGAGTGAGATGGCACAGTAAAGGCCACAGGCATAAGAGTGTGTGGAGAAAGAGAACACCTGTGGAGAGAGAAATGGGGGAGAACACACATGCTGGAACCCCAGGGAGCTGGTTCAGGGTCACAGTGAGTATCCTGAAAAATGCATAGAATGTGCAGGAGAGAAAAGCCAGGGGGAGTTGTGTTGGGCTCATGAAGACATGCTGGTTTATTTCACTGGGGACAGTTTGTAATCTGTCCCTTTAATTACCAGGAGTTAACAGTCTTGTTCATCTAAGGGCAGATTCAGAGAAGCAATGTAAAGGGAACAGGCTGACTGTGAGGAGAACGGAGGAGCCTGTCTCAAAGCAAAGATGGAAACTACTGCCAGGGATATGGAGCAACTCCACATTGGAGGTCTCAGCTTGGCAAGCTGAGTGTGGGAGATGGAGGGTCGAGCCTCTGGAGACCTTGTCTGAGGGGCAAGCAGTGTCTGCACTGGGTTGGATCTCCTGGAAATTTATAAAAGGAAGATCATCTCTGACACCTTGATTATGTGGAAGAGAGTTTGACTGGAGAGAAAGAGTATTTAGGAAATCCATATTATGCACACCCATAAGAAATCGTGCCAGTGGTCCCTTCTTTAGAAGCCCTTTCAAGCTCAGTAGAAGGCCAGAAAAGAACAGGAAAAGGTTCGTCCTCCAGCCTAAATTCCCTGCTGTCTGTCCTCTCTCCCATCCCTTCTTTTCATCCTTAGATTCCTTGTGGGATGAAGTATGACAAGACATGGCTAATGAACTCAATCCAGAGCCATTGCAGTGTCCCCTTCACTCCAGTGGATGTAAGAGAGGATGCCGGAGCCAGACGCGTGGGCACAGGGAAGGGGGAGAGAGAGAGAGACCTGGTTCAGCAGGGTGTTTTGGCTTCTGATCCTATTGCTGTTGCATTCAATCCCCGTAGTTCCACTTTTTGCAAAATGGGGCTCAGTTCTTTGTCCAGGAAGCTAGCACTGCCTGTGCATTGATGGATGTCAGCTACAAGATTCGTGACGAGGAGAGACGAAAGGTGTATGTCGAGGGCGTTACGTGTACCTCATCCTGAAGAAGGAGGACAGGCCAGGGGCTGGTTGTCTTCTTTGGAACTAGAGTTCCTGGTGCTTACCCCACGTCTTCTTCCTGCAGATACCTGTCTTTGTCGGCACCTCCGCTGTTCCCTACTCTGTGCGGGATAAGTTGAAGCCAGAAGAAATGGAGCAGCTAAAGGTAATGCAGACTCAAGGCGTGTTGTGTGCCAGCACTCAGACCCACCTCTCCTTCCTCCAGTGCCCTGTCCCACTCACCCCCGATTTCCCTGCCACCACCACAGCCTCAGAGCGGCTGTCTCCATCTCTCTCTCCACAGCTGACATTGAGCAAACGATTTGATGTCTCCCAGCAAGCTCTTGACCTCCAGAGGCTCCGCTTTGACCCAGGTATGGCTGACAGCAGTAATTCTAGGGCAGGCGAGGGCAGAGGGGTCTTCCTGGAGGGTGACTTAGGGATGGTAACGTGGGGAGGGGCTGGTGCTGGCCCCAGACCCCACTCAGCCATCTGATTCCCTCCCCTCTCCTTCCTGAAGACTTGGTAGGCCATGATATTGAGATAATTCTGAATCGAAGAAGCTGCATGGCTGCCACCCTGCATGTCATCGAAAAGAATTTCCCTGAGGTGAGGCTGTAAGCCCAGTGCTGGTATTAGGGTAGGGGGTGGAAGAGCTGGGGTGCAGGGCAGATTTGTCTCCAAGGTCCTCGATAGTAACCTTCATTCTACCTCTTCTTGCCCCAAAGCTGTTGTCCTTGAACTTGAGCAGCAACAAACTGTACCAGCTGGATGGCCTGTCTGACATTATACAGGTGGCCCTCGCGGTCAAGACCCTGAACATCTCTGAAAATGAGGTGAGAAGAGGGAGCCAGGTCAAACTTGGGTTGAGAGCAGAGAGGGCGTGTTAGTGGCCATGAGAGTGATGACAGGAGGCAGGTGAAGGAACCTGTGGGGGAGGGAGGGGTCTGGGGGTGCAGGGATCCGGATGTTCCTCTTTCCCTGGGATTCCTTTTCCCACTTCCCCCCATATTTCTCAGCTGAAGTCTGTGTGGGAGTTGAGCAAGATGCAAGGGCTGAAGCTTGAAGAGCTGTGGCTGCAAGGGAACCCGTTGTGCGGCACCTTCCCAGACCAGTCCACCTATGTAAGGTCAGTGTGAACACCCTGTCACCCTTCTTGGTGACCTTCACCCATGGGAGCCTAGACTATCTGTGACAGTGCCCCTATGCCGCAGGTGGCCGCCCTGGTCTTCTGGGAGGATCACAGGCCCCACCTTCTGCTCTCTCTGTGCCTATCACCAGTGAGGAGTTTCCTTCCCCTGACCTGCTCACCTCTGCAGGCACTCTGGGGTCTGTTTCCAGCTCTCTGCGCCCAGCTATATTGCACCAAGGCCTCCCAAGAGTGTGCCCCAGGAAGCAGGGCTTCTCCTCCTCACCAGGACCAGGAGCGACCAGGCTTGATCCAGATGCTGGCACCCTGGACTGAGAAGGGTCCTCCAGTCCCGGGCCTCTTGCTGAGCGAAGCCTTCCTTCTTCGTGCTGAGCTGGGGTGTGCCTCCCCCGTTCTGAGAGGGGCCCGCTTCCCCTGCCTCCAAAGGGGTCCACCCTCCTCTCCCAGGTTGACATGGGGGCTTTCCTGCGCCATGCTGAGGGCTGAGGCCGTGGGTGGCTGCTGTCATGACATCCATTCTGCTGGCCCAGTGCCAGGAATTGGACCCTCCTTGGGGTCCAGCTTGGGAAAAAGCAGGGCTCCTTGTGTCAAGGGGCCAGACGTGGGCTCCCGCCAGTGATCAGAGAGCTTCCTGAGGCAGGAGTGGAAGGCAGAGGGCAGAGGCGGTAGGGGAGACAGAAGGACAGGCCTCTCAGGGGCACTTGCCATCCCTCGCTGCACACGTCACAGCATCCCGCCTGGTCCTTCACAGGAGCCCTGGGCAGCCTGAGACAGGTATGATTCCTCAGATAAAGAACCAACTCAGACAGGTGCAGGGGTCATCGGGAGAGAAGACGGTGGTCATCAGAGGGGGCCACGGATCCCAGCCCCATACGGAGCTGGTACCTGACCCTTGCCTCCATCTGGGGAAGATCTGCCCCCATGGCTGCTCGTTTTCCCATGCCCAAGTCTGGCTGAGCTCGCACAGGTGACAAAGTTTCAGCCAGTATCCAGTGGGCCCCCAGCCCAATATGTGCATAGTTTCCATTCCTACCTGGTGTGTCTGGGCGATTCTGGGGCAGGTGAAGAGACGCAATGGGTGTGCCGTTTCCCCTTTCTTCTCTCTTCTTCCCTGACCCCCACCACGGGAGAGCTTCTTTCCCTTCCCTTTGTTTTCTCTCTCTCCCTTGTCTCTGTGCCCCTAGGTCTCTCTCATCTCTCCCCTCCTACCTTCACTCCCTTTCTGTCCTCATCCCCTCCATCTCCCTCCCTGAGCCCCACCTCACTCACCTCCCTAGCCCAGCATCCTGGGCCATCCCGGGGGGGTGTCCGGGTCTTGCCAGAGTGCTGGACTCCCGGTGAGGTGGCAGGGCCCCGGGCTCCCACTCCATGCCCTCTTCTCCCCACAGCCTTCATTGTGGCCCTGGAGGAAGGAAGGGAGGAGAAGGAAGCCCTGCAGCATGGGTTTGAAATGCTGGTCCCTGTGGCACTGGAGAAGGGAGTCTGAGTAGTCTGGGTGGGAGCTACCAAGGCGAAGGAGAAGAAGGGAGGGAAGGAATATTAAAGTGAAGGTACTGAGAGAGATGAGGAGACAGTGCCTTTCGGACAGTAGGATGACAGATGCTCAGTGTTCAACAGGCAAGTGGACCGAAAACCCTTAAAATCAGAAGCAGAGGTGGGCAAATTGGGCTGCTGGATAGGCCAGAACACACTGATATCTGTTTTTGGTATTAGCGCTTTAACTCAAAGGAAGCATTGCAACCTTGAACTATCAACCACCTCTTCGCTATTTTTGGTTTTGGACAGGGCCATCAGAGAATGTTTCCCGAAGTTATTATGCCTGAGAGTGCCTACGAAAATCATTGTCTCTTACGAATGTCGGTGACCTCTGCACCTGCCCTCAAGCCCTTTGGTTCTTGCCTAGAGTACATGTTGGCATCAGACCCTTAACCATTTTGGGGCACATGGACTCCTGAAAATGACATGGATATAGTTTCTGGAAAAATACCCATAAATACACAACACACACACACACACACACACACACACAAGTTGAATATAACACTAGAGACTTCCAGGACCTCATGATGAAGACATCCACTGTAAGCTTTTCCATGGAATTTCCAGGGCCCCTTCAGACCTGACCTCTAACCCTCACCCTCCTGGACCCATCTTTTTCCCCGGTCATCAAGGGCCACCCCCCAGGTCTCCACTCCTGATTTCCTCTTCCTTTCTCCAGGATGGCCAGGAGTTACCTTCACCAATTAACATTGACGTTGACACTCCCTACGTAATAAAGCCCTGCAAGGTGACGAAGAGGATCAAACAACATTTGGCGAGTTGCAGGAGAGGCTTTATCAGCCACACAATCTCAAATGCCTTTTGATTCCAGGAATGCTGTATAGGCTCTGTGATACTGAAGAGTCTAGTCCTGCAATTCCTGCAGCAGTAAGTACCCTTGGGAATCTGAGCAAGGGGAGGAGGGCTAAGTCAGTTGAGGCCACCTAAGCACAGGTCTGCTCATCGGAGTTCTCAAGTCTCATTTGAGGTCCAGACCACAGAGATCGACTGTCCTCATTACTCTCCCTCAGGTATTACTTGATCCATGAGTGTGGAGACCGACTGCATATCCATTGTGCTTATCTTGAGGAGGCCTGCTTCTTCCTGACAATTTCCTTCCATTCCGAGGACCCAGCCCCGTGAGTATCACAGGCCAGACTCTGCTCCTGGGTCATGTGGCTCCCCAGCAGACACAGGCCAGCTCCTGCATACACCCACCACCCACTGTTGCTCTTTGTCTCCTAGAAGCAGCTTGTGCAAGTACTTCAAGGACAGCAGGAATATAAAGAAGCTCAAGGACCCCCGTGAGTGTGCGATGGGAAGACTGGGTGGGAAAGGGCAGTGAAGGGTTCAATCATAGGGCCCAGGGCCTGGCAGCCCCTGACCTTTGTTCGCTTCCCCTCCCCTCACAGACCTGCGGGTCCAGCTGCTGAAGCACACAAAACGTGTCATTGTGCACACCCTCTGTGGGTTGCCCAAGACTCAGCATGACTTCAGCTCCTTCGGGTGCACATGTGGTTCCAGATGGTGAGCGCCTGCTTCCTCCCTCGGGCGGGCCCAGGAAGCCGCGGGTGGGTAGGAGGTGGAGGTGGTGACTGGGCACCTGGGCTCTTCCCTTTCAGGAGATGATGCTCTGCTTCTCTGTCAACGGGGTGTTCGAGGAAGGTGAGTGTGTGTAGACCCTCTCCCCAGATGCCTCACTGCTCCCTCCCCCTGCCCAGGGTGTGCATGGCAGACAGGCATGGGGACACAGGCTGTGGAATTTGGTGGCTTGCATCCCAGGTCCTTGCTCTGAGAACTTGGGCCATTACTTAACCTCTCAGTTTCCTCATTTGCACAATGGGGTAGTAGTATCCACCTCTTAGGTGGCTGTGAAAAATGCATCCCGTAAACTTGTATAGTGTTTGTCAGGGACCAGGTCACTGGACCCAGACTGCTGCTGTAGTTGCCCTCCGCATTCCCGACACCATGGCCCCCGTGAACAACTGCCATCTCAGCATGAGTGTCCAGTCACATCCTCACAGGGGACCACCGTGCGAGCATGTACAGCACGTGCGGCTCTAAGGGGTACTGTTGTTTGTTTGCTGTTGAAGTGGAAGGAAGTTCTCAGGGCTGTGTGCGTGCCTTCACCCGGACCTTCATCGCTACCCCTGCCAGCTGTGCCAGGTGAGAGCCCTGTTGTGGGCGGGAATGCCCATCCCAGCCTGGGCTCAGTGGCATGGGAATGTGGTGGCGCACATCTTAGGTTTACTCAGTATTGTGGAAAGCCAGCAGGGAGATCCCAGGAGCAGTCTAGCCTAGTGGTTAAGAAGAGCATGGGCTCTGCAGTCGGCCTATGGGTTCTCTCCTTGACAAAACACTCACTCACTGTGTGATCTTGGTCAAGTCAGATGACCTCTGTGCGACTCAGTGTCTTCTTCCGAGAATGGGGGTCAGAGCGTCCAGCCCTTGAACTGTGGTAAAGGGTAAATGTGAAATTGCCCGTGGGTTGGGGATAAACCTATAAATTGAGTGAAGGTGGTAGACAGTCTCTCCAAAGGTGGGCTCTGTGGGGAGGGGCAGAGGTACTAGTCACGGAACCTGGGAGACAGACACAGCAGGGGTATGGAAGGAATCTAGTTGCTGAGTGGCAGTGGGAGCAAGATCGTTGTTTGGGGTGTGGGGTCGTCCATCTGTCCAGTTGTCTGAGTGCCCATTTTTCCTCCAGTCTATGCATTGTGAAAGACGAACTGTTTGTGAGGGACGCCAGCCCCAGTGAGACTCAGAGTGCGTTCTCCATCCCAATGCCTACACCCTCCTCCCTCTCCCAGGAGCAGCAGGAAATGGTGCAGGCTTTCTCCACCCTGTCTGGGATGAAACTCGAGTGGTCTCAGAAGTGAGTGCTGGGTGTGCATGGGAATGAGGTTGGGTTAGAACGGCAGGGGAGTGAATCATGGAAACTCGAAAGCAATTTGGAAAAATATCTTTTTGAATATTTTGCTTCCAAAAAATAAAAGTGAGCCCATGAGAAAGGTATCATACTAGTATATGTGTAAAGGGTTTTCAAGATAGTATAATGCTCAGTGACATTATCTTGTATATGGAAAATCCAGGACAATCCACACACACACCAACCAACCAACAAAAAAACAAAACACCCTACTAGAACTGATAACCAGGTTCACCAAATTTTCAGGATACAAGACCGATATACAAAACTTATTTATATTTCCATGTACTTGCAATGAACAACCCAAAAATGAAATTAAGAAAGCAAGCCCAGTTACCATGGCATCAAAATAGTACAAAGCTTTGAAACTAATGTAACAAAAGAAGTGCAAATCTCATACTCCAGAGTGTAAAACGCGTTGAAAAGAATAAAGAAGGCCTAAATAAAGGGAAAGACACTCCATTTTCATGGGTTGGAAGGCAATATTATTATGATGGAAGTACTACCCAGAGCAAACTAGGTTCAATGCAGTCCCTATCAGAATCCTTCTTTGCAACAGTTGACAAGGTTATCCTAAACTTCATATGGAAGTGCACCAAAACAATCTCGAAAGAGAAGAACAAAGTTAGAAGACTCACACGTCCCAATTTCAAAACTTGCTACGAAGCCACAGTAATAAAGACTACGTGGTACTGGCCTGTGGACAGTGTATGAATCAGTGGAATAGAACTGAGAGTCCACAGATAAACCCTCACATTTATGGTCAACTGATGATCAACCAGACAGAGTGCTGAAAAATCTGATGGGAAAATAATATTGTTTTCAAAAAATGGTGCTGGGACAAGTGGGTATCCGCATGCAAACCAAAGAATTTTGACCCCTGACTCCCACACCATGTACAAACCTAGCCTGAAAATGAATCAAAGATCTAAAAGTAAGAGCTAAGACTATAAAAATCTGGGAAGGAAACATAGGTGTAAGTCTTCACGAATTAGGCAATCATTTCTTACATATGACACCAAAAGCACAAGCGACCAAAGAAAAAAAGTAGATAAATTGTTGACTTCGTCAAAATTAAAACCTCTTGAGCATCAAAGCACAGCATCCAAAAGGTGAAAAGCCCACCAACAGAATGGGAGAAAATATTTGCATATCACATATCTGGCAAGAATATGTGAAGAACCCTTGCAACTCAACAATAAAAAGGCAAACACCCCATTTTTCTTTAACTGGGGAAAGGCTCTGAATGGACATTTCTCCAAAGAAGACATATAAATGTCCAAGAAGGAAATGAGAAACTTCTCAACATCGTTAGTCATCAACGAAATGCAAATTGAAACCACAGTGAGTTACCAGGTCACACCCACTAAGATGGCTTTAATTAGTGAAACAAATGATGACAAGTGTTGGTGAGGATGTGGAGACATTGGAATTCTCATGTGTTACGATGGGAATCTAAAAGGGAGCAGTGGTTTGGGCAAACATTTTGGCACTTCCCCAAAATGTTACACACGGAGTTACCATAAGACCCAGTAATCCCACTCCTAAGTATCCTACCAAGAGAAATGAAAACATGTATACACTCTAAAACTTGTTCAGGAACGTTCATAGCAGCATTATTGATAATAGATGAAAAGTGGAAACAACCCAAATGTCCTGTAGCTGATGAAAGGATGAATAAATCTTGGTATATCCATATAGTAGAATACTATTCAGTCATAAAAAAGAATACTGTTCTGATACATATCATGACATGGATGAACCTTGAAAACATGATGCTAGATGAAAGAAGCCAGTCACAAAAAGTCAAATATTGTATGAAATGTCCAGAATTGGCAAATCCACAGGGACCAAAAGCAGATTAGTGGTTGCCAGGGTCTGGGGGAAGGGGAGGAATAGGGAGTGATCACTAATGGTTAAGGAGCTTCTTTTTGAGGTGGTAAAATTACTCTGGAATTATATAGTTGTGGTGGTTGCACAATCATGTGAATGTACGAAAAAGCACCGATTTGTATACTTTAAAGTGGTGTGTGCATTATATCTCAATAAAAGATGGTTCGAGACTTGTACTTTAGAATTTTTCATTTGCTATTTCCTTGAACATCTTTCTTGATCAGTATATATTGAATTCCCTTGTTCTTTTGCCCAGCTCTCCTTTTCTGTTTTGAATTCTAGTGGGCATGAATGCTAGTGATAGATGGC
The DNA here is from genome assembly GCF_964165515.1 of Mesoplodon bidens. Taxonomy (NCBI): domain Eukaryota; kingdom Metazoa; phylum Chordata; class Mammalia; order Artiodactyla; family Ziphiidae; genus Mesoplodon; species Mesoplodon bidens. The sequence goes on from NC_138163.1 coordinate 51,913,024, forward strand.
TTGCTTTTCACTGGGTCTTTCTTCGTCATTACACATAGTGTTCATACTGGAACATGTGTCCCAGCAAGAAAGTGGCATACATATAGCGGTGGCATTGCATGGTCAGCGTGACTGTACTGTGGTACTAATGGAGATCACCTGTTGTTCTCCCACTGCAGGTGCCTTCAGGACAACGAATGGAACTACACCAGAGCTGTTCAGGTCTGCAGTATGCTCAAGGTGAGGTCTGGGACTCAAGTGGGGTAAAGATGAACGTTTCTGGCCCTTCAGGGAGGCCAAGAAGGTGGAGGCCGGTGTCCTGGGAATGGAATTCGGGGAGCGGGCTCTTCTGACATTCCGACTCCTTCTCTCCAGACCGAGGACAAGATCCCAGAGGAGGCCTTCAAAGAAATCCCCTAAAAGGAGCCCTTGGATGCCATCCTTGTCTTCATCCACATCATCTTTTGTCTCCAGCCTCAGGCCACATTCATGCCTGGGGTTGGAGGCCTGGCTGACCAAGAATCCAAAGTTACGTTGTAGGCCAGGTAACATAGCCACCTGAAGGGTCAGCTGTTCTTTGTCTTTTCCCCACTCACGATTGCTGTTTGTTTTCATAATAAAGAGTGCTGTTGCAAGCTGTATGTCGAGTGTCCTCCATTGCTCTTCCCTGCCCCAATCACTAGACAGTAGGTCCAGGACTGAACGTCCCTGCCTTTGGCCCCGAGGAGGAGGCACCTTCTAACCCAAACAAGTGGGTTTTTTATACACTTTTTTTCCATTTATAAAACATGAAGATTCTGCACAAAAATGGAATAACAATGGGATTTATAGTGCATGCCTCAGAACTCCTTTATGTCCCTTCTAGATGGGTTTACATATATCATGCGTCGAGTTGGGAACTTTAAAAATACATTTAGACAATTGAAAATGGAAACACAGCATACCAAAACTTGTGTGACAGAGCAAAAGCAATGATCAGAGGAAAATCTATTGGTCGTTAAGTAAACGCAAATCAAAGCCACAATAGGATGCCACTTCACACCTACTACATTGCCTGTAGCTTTTTTTAAAAAAGGAACATAACAAGATGAACTTTGGTGAGGATGTGGAGAAATTGGAACTTCTGTACATTGTTGGTGGGGATAAAAATGGTTTTGCTGCTGTGGAGAACAGTTTGTTGGTTCCTCACAAAATTAAACACAGAAGTACCATATGACCCAGCTACTGCACTCCTAGCTGTATACCCGAAAGAAATGAAAGCGGTGCCAAAACAAATTATTGTACGTGAATGCACACAGCAGCATTACTCATTATATTCAAAAGGTTGAAACAACCCATCTGTCCATCAAGGGATGAGTGGGTAAACAAATTGTAGTATATACACACATTGGAATATGTATTTTTGCAAAGATTGAAATCCTTGTCATATGTGGTCACAGAAGTTGTCCTTCTATTTCATCAGTGGTCAGATAGTGACTTGACAGAGATTTCCTGAAGGGCCTGGAGCCAAAAAGGAAAGGAAAACAATATTGTCTAGTCGTTGCAGATTGGCTTCTGATTTGGGACACTCCACCAATGCTTAGCCAGGCTGCCTCCAACTCTGACTTAGCCTTCACCTCCGGCTTTTGAGGAGCCCAAAGGTCAGCCACATGTGCAAGCTTGGCTTCCTGTCAGACCTTTGCTGAGCCTGTGTCCTACCCTGTACATATGCAATGCACTCTGGAATCTCTGTGATGCCCTTCAAAACGCTTATTCCCCCAAGAATTTTCCTCATCACCCTCACCCTTCCCAGGCTTTGGGGGCTCTCTGCTGCTTGCCTTATCTTCTTTACCTTGCCCCAGGCAGCTATGGGTATGATACGTTTTTAGATGTTTTTGAGAGACACAACCGAGAAAGCCACTCCATGCCTGGGAGTGGCCGTGGGAAACAAAACTCATCCTCTGTGCCATACCCTCAGGGGTCCTCCATAGAGGTCAGAAGGCACAATCACAGTTTTGGGGGAGAACAAGATCCATATTATGACCCCTGAGACCAGCAAGAAGCACCCTGAATGTGGCTGCCAGTCTCATGGAAGAAGCAAGAGGGAAGAGATATGGGAACATATGTATATGTATAACTGACTCACATTGTTATAAAGCAGAAACTAACACACCATTGTAAAGCAAGCAATTATACTCCATTAAAGATATTTTGAAAGAAAGGAAACGGATTGTGTTTAAGTGGTAGGTTGCAAAAAGCAAGACAGAATATTCCTGACACCACATGATACAATGTGAAAAAAAAACACTCAGGGTATAAAACTGTATATTACAGTATGGTTCCTCAGAAGAAGATATTAATGAATGCTTATGTTTTTTCTGTTGTATTTTTTTTTTTTTTTGCGGTACGTGGGCCTTTCTCTGTTGTGGCCTCTCCCGTTGTGGAGCACAGGCTCCAGACATGCAGGCTCAGGGACCATGGATCACGGGCCCAGCCAATCCATGGCATGTGGGATCTTCCCAGACAGGGGCACAAACCCGTGTCCCCTGCATCGGCAGGCGGAGTCTCAACCACTGCGCAACCAGGGAAGCCCTATTTTTTTATGTGTAATAATTAACATTAAGAAGTCACGGCAAAGGAAGGCGTGAGAGTGTCAACTATGTTTATAAATGGGTGATTGGAATTCACAATAGTTATTCCTTCAGATCTATGCTTTGCTTGTATAAAAGGATGTTTGTGTCTGGGTCAGCGTCTTCCCAGTTGCTTAGGGTGAAGCACTATACCTGTTGGCTCCTTACACAGCATAACAGGACAATTTATCATTGATAAGCAGATATGAGTATCTCCTCGCTGATTAATAAGCTGCAACACTTTACATGACTCACCCAACATTTCCTGATGCCCGGTTCCTTACATGTAAAAATCAGGGGTTAGGGCTAACCGCCAGCTTAATTAACATATAGCACACGTACCACTCTCCCTAAAGGATCCCAGTTAATCTCCTCTTCTTCCTCTGGCCCCATGCAAACTTTGATCTGATTTCCATTTCTATATATTAGCTTTTCTTGCTCTAGAGTTTCGTATAAATGGAATCACACATCCTGTAATCCTTTGTGTCTGGCTTCTTTAACTTAGCATAATTTTTTTTTTCTTCAGATCCACCCATGTTCTTGCCTTTTTATTCTTGGGTAATATACCATTGTATTGATTTGTTTACCTTTCATGTTGTTTTAATGAAGTTTCAGGAGGAAGTGAAACTCCACCCTTGTGTTCAATCAGCCATCTTCCTGGTCAGTGTTCTCTTCTTACACAATGGATATAATTTCAAACTTTACCACTCCTTTATCTCTCTAGGGAAATGCTCTCTTTAGGTCTTTTCCAGGCTTTTCTCTTTTTCCTTTTCCCTCAGTGCCAGTCACTCCATGTGTTGTGTTTGCTCTGTCCCTTCCATGCTTACCCTGGGTTGTGACCGTCTCCTGAAGAGAAGACTTCACTGTCGAGTCAGCCCTGGGCTCCTGGGTGCTTGGCTTTAACCCATACCTGGCTCTGGGCTCGTCAGTGGTTTAGCCTTCCTCCCTGACCCTACCACTGGTGGCCCCTGCCTTACCACTGTGTTTTCCCACTACCTCCCTCTCTCCCTCCCTCGCTCCTTCCCTTCCTTCTTTCCTTCCTTGAAGAAGAGCATTCTCCATTTATTACATGGGAATTCTTATTTCATACTTTCGAGCACGGTTATGTATTTATTATGATTGGAATATTCTATGTATTCATTATTGGAATATTATTATTCCAAAACCACAACTATAAGATTTTTAAACTAAATATTGTAAAATACTTGCACTCTCATCATTTAAATTGTTTAGGCAGTTCTCAACCTTGTTTACACACTACAGTCACTTGGGAAGATTGAAAAAATCACCAGAGCCAGCCTACACCCACAACAATTAAAACAGATTTGGGGGCAGACCCAAGCAATCACATTTTTAAAAGTCTTCATGTGATTGCAGTGTGCAACCAAGGTTGAAAACCACTATGTTAAAAGGCATCAGCTTTGGGGTTATGCTTGGCAGAAGACCTTAGGAATGCCTGCCACCTCACTTTGCTGACTTTCCACTCAGTGCTCTTTTTGGAGACCTAGTGATTCCATTAGCTTACAGTGGGGATTGGGAAATTATGGCCCACGAGCCTGTTTCTCTATGACCTGCAAGCTAAGAATGTTTTACATAGTCGAATGGTTAAAAAAATCCAAAGAAGAATCGTATTTCCTGGCATGTGAAAATTATTTGAAATTCACATGTCCCTGTCCGTATATAAAGTTTTATTGGAAGACAGCCATGCTGTGTCAGTGGCAGCTTTTGCTCTACAATGCAGATCTGAATAGCTCCATCGGAAACTGAAAGGCCTGCAAAGCCTCAAATATTGGTCATCTGGCCCTTTCCAGGAAAAGTTTTTTGAGCTCTGGCTTAGAACAAGTGTCCTTAAAGCAAATGCACAGTAACAGCGGTAAGTTGATGACAGTTCCGCTCGCTAAGCCTGGGAAGAAAAGTTACTGTAGTTACTTGCGACTTCACTGTAGGGTCCTTCCTCAGTAGTCCACTCATTCATCGTGTTCTGGGTCAAGTGTGGGAATTGACTAACAGACTACCATTCGCCATCACGATAGCTCAAGTCACCAGGCCTAGAGCTTGATTTATTTATTTTTATGTTCTTATATTTTATTATAAATCAATACTTATTAATATTTTATTTGTTTTTACACTGATCAAATGCAACTTTGGAGTATGTTCAGATATTTCAAGATCCAAGGGATCTGTTGATCAATTAGCCACCTTCAAAGATTGCTGTAGGTCAAACCAATGTGACTACCCTTCCAGCCTTGCTGCTTATTAAGGTAAACAGCACTCACCTTGAGGCAGGAGGTTAAGTGTTCCTACTGGGCCTGCAACTCCAGGACCACAACATCCCCACTGAAATGAGGGGATCTCCCATCTCATCTGTGGCCTACACAAGTCAGCCACTTCAGAACACTTCGAAGATGAAGATGCCCTCCGCACTAATGTGTTTCTCAGTGCTGTGGGGAAGGGAGCCTCCTCTGAGTCCCTAACAGCATCTGTTTGGACCACGGACACATTGACTTCAAAGGCATTTCATTCAAGTGACCACAGGCGACAACTCCTGCAACTGTTTCACCATTGTGTGCCATGGGACACCAATATTTCATCCTCTAATGTCAGTTGGATCCTTACTGTCTTCAGATGCACCTAAGCCAAATAACTTTTCTCAGATTCCCACTTCCTCCAGGGCTCTTGGCTTGAACCAATTTTGGTGTCAAGGACTCTATCAATCAAAGTTCCCACTTGCCTATGCCAGCTATTCGTTCTAATAGCTATTTCATAAAAATAAGATGTTGTTAATAAAATATATTACATAGCTGACAAAAACTCTGTGAGGGCCAGAAAAGCCAGCTTGGATGCTGTGCAGCCAGGGGAAGTCCACTCACGCTTTGGGACTGCTATAGCTGAATCACCACTGCTGCCTGTGTGCTATCTGATATGTATGCATTCCAGGCACTCTGCTGTGACTGCTCCATAAGAACCAGAGACCCCTCCCATCATACACAGCTAATCAAGTCACTGAGCCATACGTGGCTCCCATGTCATTCAGTTACACCTCCAATTCTCAGGATGGTGCATATGCTTGATACAACCGAGATCCCATTTAAAACCGAGCTGTAAGGCGTTCTGCTTAATGTGTACACACACACACACACACACACACACACACACACACAGAGACACTGGTTTCATGTCTTTAGCTTTTTGTTCACTAAAGAACAGGAAAGCATATGAGTGTTCAGGTATGTCTGAAGAGTTGCCAATGGAATCCGATTCATAGTTGATTTTATAGAACGTTATAATTTTTGCTTCTGTAAATGGTATATTCAGAATGAAAACGGTACTTTGTACTTGTCACAATTATTTTGTGTATATTTGTCTTATACTCAACAAACTTATTAATCTCTATCATTAATCTTAATTTCCTTAGCCTCTCTTGAATTTACATGAAGGTAACTATGTTTTCTTGACAGCTTTATTTTCCCTTGTACACATTTATTAATTCACATGTGTGTAGATGCATATATACATGCTGACTCACTGTACTGCCTAGGAAATATAGTGTGATGCTAAAACAAAATGGTCATGTAAGTCATCTTTGTCTCTCTTCTGATTTTAAAGGGAATGCTTCCAACGTTTTGCTCTTAAGTATGACGTTTGATGCAGTTTACTCTTTTTTTAATATTTGTTGTCAGTCTAAAGAAACATCTTTCAATTTATGAATTGCTGACAATTCCTGTTATTGTCAGTTTTACTGCTGATTGTTTGTTTCAATTTTTGTAGGCCTTTGTTTACTGAATATTTTGTGATAATCCTCCTTTCCTCCTTCCTTTATTGCACTAATGGGCTAAATTAACTTCACAGATCTCCTAATGTTAAACCAACGTGGCATGCTTGGGGTTAAACACGACTTTGTCATCCTGTGTCTCCTGTCCTAGCCCTGGCAGGATTTAGCTTGCTATTTATTTATGTATACTTTTTGCATATGTGTAACTATCTGAGGTTGGCTAATAATTTTGCCTTCTTGTGTATTCTTTGTCAAGAATACTTTTTATAATATTAAGATTTTCTGTTTCTTTAGCATGGAAAATCGTGTTTTTCCCTGGGATTTATCTGTTTTCTCTAAATTTTAAATTTATCAGCATATCTTTTCCATTACACCGTTGTACCTTTTGAATCTTTGCTGAAACTGAAAGTGTGACAGCTTTTCTCATTTCACAGTGGCTTCTCCGTGCCTTATCTCTAATTTTCTTGACCCTTGTTTCCAGATGTATCCTTCTTTTCTCCTCTCTCTAAAATGTTTGCAGCTAGCATTTTGTTGTTGTTGTTGAACTCTGTCATATCTGTTATCCATTCCATTAATTTCTGTTCTTATTTTTATTATTTTTCCTTGACAAGAGTGGAAAGACATGAGATTAATTTTTATAAAGTAAATGATCCATGAACACGCTTTCCATCTACCACCAAGTTTTATTTTCTAATTTTTATGTTTGAATATAATGAACACACAAATATCCAATCCATTCATCTGTTTGGAAGAGGCCCAAAGCTTTGCAGTGCTGCCACTGCCACCACGTGTATTCAGTTCCACTCTTGGCACATCAGATGATTAAGGAAGAGGGAACTGGAGCACTGAAGTAATAGGATCTCTACTATAAGTACAGCTGACCCTGGAACAACAGGGTTTGAAATGCGTGGTTCTGCTTATACGTGCATTTTCTTTCAACAAATGTATAAAAAATACACGTGTAGATCATCATGTACAAGACAGGTATTGAAGTGGATAGCCTATCCTTACACAGGCATAAGGTGAGTGATATTTAATAAAAAATTAATGACGTGTTTGTTTTCTTAATGTTTTATAACTTTGCTTTCAAATAATTACATACCCATACAGTACATCTCTCTGTCTCTCTGTCTCTCTCTGTCTCTGTCTGTCTAATAATTGGAGAAACTATGCATCAGCCTATCACCACCACAGGTATGTGCTTTTTTTAGTATAACAATGTTTCCATGCTGTATTATGAATATGTCTGTGATACTGTATGCCATAAAAGTTTTATAATGATTCATTCATTAGCATATGGTCTAGGCTACCATGAAGCAATGGTATCCATCACACTAGACAACCATAAAGCAATCATATTGCTGCTTCTTTGTTATCAATGCACTAATCCTTATACCTCTAAAAAATATGAATTTCTTCTTCACACTATCTTTCTACTTTTGGTGTCTAGCATTAGTAGTACATATAACATCTACCATGTTTTGTATCATATGAGACAGTATTGATGTTGGTACTGACGGAGAGACAATTCATTTTGTAAGCAGATGGTGCAAACTTTCGGTATCAATAAATACAGTACAGTACTGTAAATATACTTTCTCTTCCTTATGATTTTCTTGATAACATTTTCTTTCCTCTGGCTTACTTTGTTGCAAGAATACACTGTATAACACATATAACACAAAAATATGTGTTAATCCACTGTTTATGTTATTGGGAAGGCTTCCAGTCAAGAGTAGGCTAGTAGTAGTTATGTTTTGGGAGGACTCAAAAGTTATCTGAACAGTTTTGACTGTGCAGGGGGTCGGCGTCCCCAAACCCTGCGTTGTTCAGGGGTCAAGAATATATATGTATTTCATTTAAGAGAATAGCATACAATATAGAAAAGAGTATGTAAACAACCTCGACTTTGAAAACATACCTGTCTGGATTCAAATCCTGCTCTGTCCCTTACTGCCCATGTGACTTTACACAAGTGCTCAATCTCTCTGCATTTCAGTTGTATCATGCAGCAGTCAGTGGTCCTGTTTGCCAAGTGTTTCCACTTCTCCCCTGTTCCAGGCCCCTGGCAGAACTGCACTTCTTGCTTTATCCCCTTTGTTTGGGCGGGGACATAAATGTGACTAGCTCTGGCTAATGGGTTTGAGTGATATGTGAAATAATTCTGGGCCACAACATATGGTTGTTGGTGTGAGACCTCCCTCCAGGCACAGGGCCCACTTTCCCTCAAGCACAGCAAGTGACAACTTTCTAGATGGTGGCTGCTCTGTCGGGTTCAGTCTCCACGTTATTCCAGTAAGAAGAGATCTGATCTCCGACATCCACCATCCTGTGATGGATGTGCACCTGCCATGGACATGTAGTGGGAATGAGGAATAAGCCAGTGAGATTTGGGGATTGTCTATGACCACAGCATAGCTCAGCCTCTCCTGACTCACGTGTCTCATCTGCCAACTGAAATAACACCCTCTCAGGATTTTTTTGTGGGCGAAATGACTTAACTTCCATGACGAGTTTATCACAGTGCCTGACATATAATGGGGACTCAAAACATGGGAGCTTTAATTATTACATAATAATAAAAGTATTTTGGAAAAGTGTGGGATATTTGTATACAATGAGAGGTATGGTGTCTGCTCATCCTGACAGGTAAGTTGTACTTTGCTTTCCAGAGGGGCGCACTATATTTGTTGATATAGATAAGACTGCTTAGTGATTTGCACTTATGCACTTGTCTTTGCCACCACGCTATCAGACATATGTTTAGAAATTGAGTTTACCACTGAAGAAGAAAAGGTGAATAGATTTAAGCAGGTGAGAGACTGGCTGATGAGATAAGATAAAATGCATTTCAGAGCAACAATAATTTCTTAAAGAGAAGAAGAATAGATTATAATAATTATAAACATACATTCTCTTGCTCTTAGTAAGCAAAGGCACAAGGTCTTAAAGTGGTAGGAGATTTAGTGTGGACAGGTCTTCACAGAATATTTTCTGGGAACACTCGTTCCTCAGATGCTCTGTGGAAAAATGTATCATTCCCGCATAAGTTGGGGAAACTATCCCTCCCTTTGACATTCATATTGCATATTACCATATTATCTAAAAAACATCCTATGGTATAGGAAATTCATTTATCTGTAGTCCTGTATGTTCCACACGTCTCTGAAGTAGAGTCCAATTTCACTGTTTTTTTGTGGCCCTAGTGTTTTGCAAAACAAGCTTGGAAATGCTGAAGTGAGAGAAAAATAAAGTGGATTATTTAAGCATCATGTAATATAAATGATCACAAGTGACAATATTCTTGAGCCAAGTATCAAGAAGTATTTCTCCCCCATAAATGTAAACACAGTTTTGCTATTTGCTCAACTTGACTCATTCAACACCACTTTCATGAAAGACCAGGAACTTGCTGCTGAGAGATGACATCCAAGTCCATGAACCTCAGCCACCCCATCCAAGGCCGCCCCACCCACCCAGGCCAGGCCATCCTCCTTCTCCACTTCACTCTCTACCAGAAGCTGCTCCCGTCAGTCCAGGTTCAGGCCACTCACACCCACAGGCTTTCTCTGCCAGCTGTACAACAGTTAGGCCGTGTCCAGAAGCCCCCTCCTGCCCCCCACCTGCATCCAACACTCTCTCTCGGGCCCTCAGCTCTTTGCCGGACCTCGGTCTGAAGTTGCTTGGGCGCCTCTAAAAGCCCAGTTCCCTGAGTAAACTTCTAGTACCGGCGGGGACACCTCCTACCCGAGTACCACCCACCACGGCAGGATATTAAAGTTGGTGGAAAGGTTGGGATCTGAGCCAGAGTCTCCTCAATGTCCCCCCTCAGCCAGAGTGACCACCACAGGTCTAAAGGTCTTCTGCACCTATGGGTCTGACTCTTCTGGAGGTTAAGCCGAGCTGCAGTTCAATAGACCCACCCCACTCTTAAAGGGCAGCCCAACCTGCATGACCATAGGTGATCACATCTCGTCGGAGACCACCTGAACCACCGAACTGAGGAGCCCTCAATCTTCACATGACTGAACGGCCTGAGTCTCACGTGACCACATGCTGGCACATGACCATAAGGTCCACTTGACCAACAGCGGTCCAGAAGCTGCAGAGTTCACAAGAGTGGAAGAACCTTGGGTGCCACGTGTGTTAGGAGCCACACTGTTGCCCATACATGGATCTACAGTGTTTAGTAGCCCACAACCTTCACGTGATAGAGATTGCTGAGCGTGACATGTACCATGCTGGGAAGGGTACCAGGCCATAGCATCCACATAACCCTAAGCAGTAGATCACATCAAGGGGTGAGGCTACCACATGCTGTAGCTAGTCAGGATCACATGAGAGAAGGAGCCACGTGACACGCAGGGTTTAGGAGTCCACCACGCTCTAGTGACTTGAAGGGCTGGATCTACCACAGGGCCATGGCGGCAACAGGGCCAAAGGGACCACATGCCCTTTGGGTTTAAGAGCCCAGGGTTCTGACCGGACAAGAAGGGCTTGGCCTGTCAGGTAACTATTGTCCACAGGATGGCAGCATCTACATGACCCGCACCCTTAGCAACACACAGAGCTCATGTGCCTGGGAGGGCTGAGTCAGCTTTCTGACAGAAGGGTCCAATGACAGTAGGTTTCTACTTGATCTGCAAGTTTGAGGGGAACATTACCTTTGGGAGAACAGGAGATCTGAGATTACCCACATTCCTTATCTCCTCCGTGATGTTGGTGCCTCGAGTGACATTCTAAGCACACAAGCTTGGGCTTTACCTACACCCACCCCTCTCTAATGTGTTCATTTTATGTGCTTTTTTCCCCCCGATAGCACATGAAATTTAACACATAACAAATTAACACATAAGGATGAAATAAGTCCTCCCCAAAACCACAGTTCTCGGTATGCTGTAGAAACTACTGTTAAGAGCCTAAGCAGTGGGTACAGGTAAGTGCTGTTGACTTCAGTTTCATGCAGGTCTAAAGGAAATTAAAGCAAATCTAATGAGTTGTAGTTTTTAATTTCGGAGGAAAAGTGTATAGTGATGACTTCGGGCCATGCACTCAAGAAGGATAACTCATTTAAGAGAGGTAACTCTATAGATTACGTACTGTTATGGAACTTTACAGATGCGAACACTGAAGTCCAGAGGTATTAAATCACTCACTTGACTAAGAGGTCACGGATATTGCAGTTGGCACACCAAGAGTGGCCCACACGCCGTCTGGCTCCAGACTCTGATTTCTGCTCACCCACCAGGTTCCTCACCGGAAGGTAACATTGGGTTCAACCTTACTAATTCACAAAATCTGGGAAATCAGCCCAAATTACTGAAAAGTTGAGATCATGAGAGATCTCTTTGGGATGCCACGCTAATTAGACCCAGTCAAATTTGAGTAAATTTCATGGCCTCTATTTAAGGCTTGTGTATAGATATAAACGTATATCTAATATGTGAAAAGTGTATATGAGTGGTTTATGAATTGCTTGATGATAGCTGAAAACATTTCCTTCTTTTAAATAAACACTGAAAAGTAGATATCATACAGATTAGTCACCATACACCCTGTGCCTGATTTACAAAAATTACAAATGAGTGGAATCTGAATTCATTAGATTTTACAGTGTATGTTCTGTCTGTGTCTCCCCAGAAAGAACAGAGAAAGGAGTAGGAGAATATATATTGTAGGGGGTTTTGTATTGCAAATCCAGAAACACCTATTTTGCTGACTTGTGTGGGAAACTGCAGGATCATCAGTATGTCCAAACTAAGTGTGATCTGATCTTTCTAGTTTGTTGGCTTTGGTAAACAATGTTATACATTGTTCGGATTATTTTTCTAGGTTCCTGCAATGTGGCATGGCTGCATAAATGAGCTGAAAAAAATGCAACAGATCAAATTTCCCACTGTGGTTAAAGTTGAGGTATTTAGAAAAGACAAGAGACTCTGTGGTTCTAGGCCTACTGAGAAATGTCCTAGTTTGGGGTATCGAATAGTAAGAGAAAACAGTTATTTGTGCAGGTCACTGTGTCTCATGTAACTGTGGAGAATTATTTGTGGGACACATAAATTCAGGAGACAAAAAAGGAGGCATATCTTTATTTCAAATAGAGCCTATTATGAAACCTTAGGCTGGATTTAGGGAACATCTCCAGGTAGTCATAGGGTGGAATCTGACACCAAGACCTGATATAGTTGTTATAATTAGATACAGATGAGCAGATCAACAGTGCAAGATGCAGAACAATTTTATCGAGCCTAACTATGGTCACCTGATGCTGATTGGGGACAACTTTTTTCACCAATAGACCAATTCTGGCCTCCTCATTATCCCTCTTACGTCAGATTTTGCTCCTGTCAGACCTGATAACTCAAATAAATCATTCTTTCTCTGAGATGACAATCAGGAGTTCCTCAGGACCTTTTAAAAACATTTAGTTGCATCATTGGGGCCCTGTCTCCACCCTCTACTATATATCGCGGGGGCGGGGAAGAAACTCTATGATTAAAGATCTGTGTATCTGGGGTCCAGTTTAGGCATTACATTTATCAGGCACTGTGTTTAGGCAGCATGATAACGATTTCTCTTGAATGTGATTTGGCAGGATTTCATGGGAACAAAATTTCCTTCTTTTACATTTTTGTTTTGAGGTGGCCACTTTGGAAGTTGGTGCCAGTGGTTTAAGAAGGAGGAGTGGCTTTCTGTAACACAGAGAAGTGGGAAAGGGGAGCAAGAGAACAGTTGTGATGCTGTTTCCCTAAAGGTAAATACTCAAATTCTTCTGGTTCTAACACACTTATGTACAACTGAACTAGATGTCCTATGTGACTTTATTTTCAGAAAGCAAAGTTGACTTACCTAGCAACAGTACACAGGAGATAGCGTCAGATGGGGCTGTATCATTATGCAAGTTGCATTCAGAACCTGTTTTTCTTTGTTCCTTTGGGATATTCGTTAAGATATATGGAAGTAATTTTATTGTCAGTGTTTTTTTTTTTAACATCTTTATTGGAGCACAATTGTTTTACAATGGTGTGCCAGCCTCCACCCTACAAGAAAGTGAACCAGCCACATATACACACGTTCCCATATCTCCATTCTCTTGCGTTTCCCTCCCTCCCACCCTCCCTATCCCACACCTCCAGGCGGTCACAAAGCACGGAGCTGATCTCCCTGTGCTATGCAGCTGCTTCCCACTTTCTATCTCTTTTACGTTTGGTAGTGTATATATGTCCATGCCACTCTCTCACTTTGTCACAGCTTACCCTTCCCCCTCCCTGTATCTTCAAGTCCATTCTCTAGTAGGTCTGTGTCTTTATTCCCATCTTACCCCTAGATCCATCGTGACCTTTTTTTTTTTTTACTTAGATTCCATATATATGTGTTAGCATACGGTATTTGTTTTACTCTTTCTGACTTACTTCACTCTGTATGACAGACTCTAGGTCCATCCACCTCGAAAGAAGAGAAACGGTTGCAGTTACTGTCCTGTGGATAGAGTTGAATATCCCTACCCACCAACCATCACGATGGAAAATTCAACAGCCCTAGGTTGAATACAATAGGTCGAAAGGAGGCTCATCCTGTGAGGATTAGCATGTCATGGAAATAGGAAATTATATCCACAATTAACATTTCTTCCGGGCAAAGGATGGAGAGAAGTGAGAAGACAGGGATTGTGTACAGGGTGTTTAATCATGAGCTGTGTTGTTTCTCATGATATGACTCTCCAGTACAATTTGGAAACCGCTTCCACATAAAAACCATTGAAAATAAAATTGTGGTTCATAGATTTTCATAGTACTAGTCGAGAATGAACGTTTTCCTGGGCTGCTTCTTTTTATCCAGTCAAACATTTTCCCATTCAAAACATAATTCTAGAGTGTGATGTCAGGGAATTGGCAGAATAGGAGCCTCCAAATAAACATTTTGCGTAATCAGCCATGGGCCAGTGTGTTTTTGTGGGAGCCTCAGTATCCAGTGATGAAACCCCAACACCCTGATCCATTAAAAAGAAATCCAAGGACAGACACGTTGAAGAGAGTAGGAAGAACAGCTTCACCCTACCAATATCAAACTTCCCCCAAGGCTACACATATCAATGCCTAGATAGATGCACTAGGCCTGCAATTCCTCCCATGGGGGTTAGTGAGAGTGTGGTGAGCACCTGAATACCCAGTGGTGCTAGCCGCTGCCCAGGAATCTCACTGCTGTCTTGCCCAAACCCAGAACCCAGAGGCGAGGAGCATGGCTGAATAGTCTTGGGATAGCAAGGAGAAGGGGAAAGAGCAAGGGCTCACAGCAAACAGGGCACCAAGCTCAACAAAGGGCTGCAGTTCTTCTAACTGCCTCACAGACTGTACCCTACAAACCCCATAGGACCCATCACCTACAGAAGCCTCAATTTGCCCATGAGCACATCCAGCACTCCATGTTCCTGTCCCCCTGAGAACCGGCATTTCATGGACACCCCTGCAGAAGGTGCACTCATGCCTCAACAGATCATGCACATGTGCATAAAGAGAACTGGCACCACTCTGCTGGATGGTGAGAAGAGACATACCTTAAACACTTCAGGGTACTGAAATGGGGAAAATAAACAGGAGGCTGTCTGTCAGCATGTGTCCTGGCTTTGTGCAATTGAGAAAAGGCGTGTATCATCCAAACACTTCCTTCCCAAGATGGAACAAGAGGGGCAGAGTAGGTGAATCCACAGAACAGTCCTCAGAGACCCCCCAGTATCGCTAGCTTGGCTGAGTGGTGCAGGAGTTTAAAAAAAAAAACTTTGTTTGTGATATTTCATTATTAGTGTATAGAAATGCAACAAATTCCTGTATGTTAATCTTGGATCCTGAAAGTTTGCTGAATTCATTCATTAGTTCTAATAGTTTTGGGCTGGAGGCTTTAGAAATTTCTATACAAATATGTCATCTGCATAGGGTAACGGTTTTACATTTTCCCTTCCAGTGTGGGTAACTTTTATCTCTTTTTTCGTCTGATTGCTGTGGTTAGGACTTCCAATACTATGTTAAATATAACTGGTGAGAGTAGGCATCCTTGCCTTGCTCCTGAATTTAGTGGAAAGTCCTTCAGCTTTTCACCATTCACTATGATGTTCGCTGTGGGTTTGTCTTAAAAGCCCTTATCATGTTGCAACATGTTCCCTCTATACAGACTTTGTTGAGATTGTTGTCATGAATGGATGTTCAATTGTGTCAAAAGTTTTCCTGCATCTATTGAGATAATCATGTGATTTTTATCTTTCAATTTGTTGCTGTGGTGTCTCACACTGATTGATTTGCAAATGTTGAATCATCCTTGTGACCCTGGAATAAATCCTAAGTGATTTATGGTGTATGGTCCTTTTGATGTATTGTTAGATTTGTTTTGCTAATATTTTGTCCAGGACCTCTTCATTTGTATTCATCAAAGATATTGCCCTCTCATTTCCTTTTTCTGTAGTGTCTTTTTCTGGCTTTGGTGTCAGGGTATTGGTGGCCTTGTTGCATTCTTATTTTATCATGTCTTTGAAATGCCATGTGTTATCATTTCAACAAAGCAACAACATATGCAATTCATTTAACATGTTTGTCTTTCTAAGTCAGAAATGCAGTAGCAAACTGGAGGTAAGAACAAGTTATTAACTATTTTTATTAAGTATTAATTAAGTTTTACATTATTTTCTGTTTTTGAAATGCAGTTTATCACTTCAACATGTAAGCAACAAGAAAAAATAATTGTAAAAAATTTTTACTGAGTCTTTAAAATGTGTGTGTTATTATTTCAACAAGGAAACAATGTAAACATCATTCATTACTTTTACATTCTTGTTTCTTACTAAGTCTTTAAACTGCAATCTGTTTCCATTTCAACCAGGAAACACTATACACAAAATACTAATAATTTTTCCATTCTTTTCTGTTATCAGATCATTGACATTTTCTATGTTACCATTTCAACATATAAACAGTAGGAACAACCTATTAATTAACTTTATTTTCTACCAATTAGTCTTTGGAATGCAATGTTTTATCACGTTGACATATAAACATATAAACAGGTAATTATAACATTTTTCTTACTAAGTCTTTGAAATACAATGCTATCATTTTAACACATAAGGATATAAAGAATTTAATTTACATTCTTTTACCTTTACTGTCTTTGATATGCAGTATGTTATCATTTCAACATATAAACAATACATGTAAATTAGCAATTAGTTATTCTACATCCTTAGTTTCTTGCTAACTCGTGGATACACAGTGTGCATTCAACCCTAGTGTACATCACATTTGAGAGTAGCCAGATTTCTTGAGTTCAGAAGCCACATATGGTTTGTGTGCACCGTACTGAGCAGTGCAACTCTAGTGGAAGAGCTGAGGGAGCAAATACATATGCAACAATGTGTACCATGAAGGAAATACATATGGTACCTTAAGAAAAAGCGGCAGAAGAATAAATCTACTTAAATGGGGAAGTAAGAGAAAACCTAACTGAGGAGGTACTATTTAAGCCATGAACTGAGGCCTGAGCATTAAAAGGCCAATGTTATTTGAGCAGACTATGTAAGGGGAAAAAGTGAAAAAAATACTGTGTTATGGGGGAATAAATAATTTCCCAAGTCCTCTAAGAAAGAGTAGAGAAACTGATAAATCATAGGAATGTCTACACTCTGAGTGAGATCAGGGACCTTATCTTTCTTAGCACCTGGAAAAGTACCTAAATCATAACAGATACTTGGTGAATGTGTGTGGAATAAGGAATAACTGAGACAGGGATCTGAGACCTGGGAAATCAGGCAGCAGTATGCTGATGAGGATACCAGTAGGTAGTGGGCATAGTTTGTTTGTTTCCTTTTAGTTGCATATAGTTTCTCATAAGCCACCTGAGGTAATCAGAAACACAAGAAGACTGCAGGTCCCTAGAGGGTAAAATTGTTCAACAACTACCACCTCTAGGAAGAGTTTCAATTGATCTGACTTGTGTCAAGTGCCCATAAAAGGATAAGTGAACCAATCAGTGTGGATAAGCAAACGATATACCATGACTGGGTCAGCTTACGTCACATACTCAACACTGTGGTTAGTAACCAGAAGATGTAGAAGGCAGTGGGCAAGAGATCCAGAGGACCTTTCAAATTCCTCTGTTTCCTTTTAAAATTTCCTCTTTTATAAAGATCAGTTTACATATCCACTGTTCCTAACCCCAGTTTCCTAGAACATTAGAACTTTACATATGTGTCTCTACAAACTTGGGTTTCAGGCAAAAAAAAGAAAAAAGAAAAAATTGAACGCTTTCATGGCCACACATCAGTGTTGAAACACCTCCTTGTACTGTGGAAATCACTTTGAACAAGGGACCCATTTCATGTCGTTCCGCTGTGCCCCGTGCAGCATCGCCTGCAACTGAGCCTGAACTTCAGCAAGTTTTTGTTGGTCCAAGCTGTCATGAAAATTCCCTTGCTCGTAGCAATGGAGAGGGACAGGATAAATCACATACTTCAGCTTCATCAAGGATGTCAAGTGCTGTAGAAGACTCTTGAGCACAGGCATCGTAATGGGATTGAAGACAAAGCTAAGGAAATTGAGGTGGGTACAGTGGCTCAGGGCTGGGAGGACGGCAGACAGAGTAGAATCAGTTATCATACAATTGTTTATCTCCAGATGTTGCAGGGTGCTTGAGACCTTCTCCAGCAGAGCCTGGAAGGGCTCATATCCTTCTGAGAAGATCATGTTGTTACTGAGACTCAGTTCCTTTAGGTGGGTGGCCTGAGAGCTCTCGGACAGGACAGTGATGTCTCTGTTAGAAAGGCTACAGTAAGGTAGATACAGTGTATCCAACTGACGTGGCACAACTCTATAGAGAGAAAAGAGTAAGGTTATTTCAGAAGAATGAGGGCAATGAGCCCCAAATTATAGGTACCTAAGGCTCTAGAATAAAGTACTGTGTTCACGGTTTGCAATAGGTGGTTAACAATGTGGACTTTGGGATCAGACTTTATAGATTTGTGACCTTGAGAAAGTTACTTTACAACTCTGAGGTACAGGGATTTAATCTTGAAAACGTGCACAGTAGTAATTATTATAAAGAACTGCGGGAAAGATTAAGTGAAGAAATTGCATGCACTTAGTATATATGACATAATCAGTGTTGCATCTGATTCACTTATTTGGCGAGGATGGGTCTGGGAAAGCAGCCAACTGAGGGTTTCCTTTGACTAGTTCCCAGATGACAAGCTCTCCATTCAGGGTCTAAGGCTTGGGGGAAATACAGGAGCAAAATTATCTGGCAGTGTTAACTATTGGGGCCCATCCATGGGCATGTGCATTAGTCCTATAGCTTAATGTTTCTCCATCTGAATGCCTCCCCTTCCTCTCCAGAGAGCTGTAAAGTCCAATAAGAGAAGGACTGAGTCTTTTTCACCAATATATTTACACACTTATTATAGTGTCTGCCCACGGTCACTGAATGAATGAATGAATATATGAGCACAGCTTCCTTTTCTAACCTCATCTGCTGCTCACCATAAGGTACCCCTCTCTCCCCTGGCTAGGTTCAAACTCCCAGCAGTGCCTACACTGAGGTAAAAAGAGAAATGGGTTACAAGGAGCTTAGGAAGATCCAAGCATGGTCTCTTCTGTCTTAACAATGAGGTGTTCAAGGAACACAGGTTCCTCCCCATCCCCTCACCTGAGCAGTTTGTGCAGTTGATTGGTGAGGCACACGAAAGGCAAGCTGAGCTCCTGGAGGTTGTCCAGCCGCCCAAGGCAGAGGAGAAAAGATATGAACTTCCTTCTCGGATAAGAGTTAAAGGGGATGTTACACAGAGTAAGGCTGTTCAGGTGGATCACCCGAGCCAAAAGGGTGAGGACTTCACTCAGATCAGTCTCATCCATTTCCAGGTGATCAATGCACCCCAGATCAAGAAACTGCAGGATACTTTTGTGGGCAGCCATTCTATCGATTTGCAAATCTCTGCAGCAGATGTGCAAGGACCCAAAGTCCTGCTGAATTTTACTACAAAGGAAAGAGAGGAATTGCTCTGTTCTCAAGGTACCATTGAAGGAAATATCCACTAGTAATTCCATGGGTTCCTGAGCTGACTGAGGCGCAGACCCAGAATTACCAATCCCGAGGTGCCTGACACTATGCTGAGCTTCTTCTATCTTAAGGATAGAGCGCTGAGAGTATTTGCATGACTTAAAACAGAAAGGGAATGTGGTCCGAATCTCAGAGCATATTGTCTTACAGTCCGGGTCATGCCTTAAATCTAGGATCCTCAGTCTGGGCCCCCTGTAAGGAAAGGAAGAGACAGAACACATGAGAGATAGCTGATTTTAATATAACCCAGCAAGATCAATGATGAGAAGCAGGGACAGTGCACTTTAACCCTGGTTTGCGCTTCACTGCCATTCACCAAGAAGTTCTTTCCACACAAATGCAGCATCTTTCATCCTTTCCCCACCCCCTCCTTCACCTCCAGGCTTTCCCTGCCTCAATGCCCATATTCCACTTGTGTGTAATCGCACTCAAATCCATTCATAGTATCCTAAAGCACTTCTATTCTATAATCAACTCTATAAGGCAATAGAGTCCCGAAGGTGACCCCAAGTGCTGACCGACAGCTCTGCAAAGACTGCAGTATTCACCATTGGCTACTGTTGGGAGACGGTTAGGTATTCCCCTGCCCCAGGCTACAGCATACCCTCCTGCTGACTCCCTGTGTCTCCACTCATCATAGTCTTACCGAGAGGATGAGTTCTGGGCAGGGAGCATCTGCAGACCATCAATCATGGCTTCCAAGATGTCATAGTATGACTTCTGTGTGTACAATGACCCAATATGGAGACAGCGAAAAGGCCAAACCCTCACCATTGCCGTTAGCATCGTCTTATGCCCACCCAAGAAGGCAGCGTTGAACAATGGAACAAAGAGGTCTCTTGGGATTTCGTCCAGGGCATGGATAGCTGCAGGCTCATTATTCAGCAGACTCTTTGCAGCAAGCTCAAGGAGGGTGACTGTGGTCTTGTGGTCCATCTTCAAAAACCTGCTTCAGAGTGGAGAATATTTAGAAATCCTGAGAAGATATCTATAGTCACTTGTTTGCATCCAGGGTTAGCTATGGAAAAAATACTTATTGAATAAGTATGTGGTCAATCATAGGGCCAACTCAAGTGACCTCTACTATAGGAATAGAATGAAAATGGACTTGTGTGTAATTTAATTATATATGTGTATACACACGCACGCACGCCCACACACACACACACATTTACATGAGATAAAATGCCATTAGAAATCAGAGGTACGTTAGCAGAAGACAATGCTTACCACCTAGCTGACTTCGTCAAATTATTTCCTCTTGAGGAGCTTCAAGATGGAGGAAGAGGGAGACATGGAGATCACCTTCCTCCCCACAAATACATCAGAAATACGTGTACATGTGGAACAACTCCTACAGAACACTTACTGAACACTAGCAGAAGTCCTCAGACCTCCCAAAAGGCAAGAAACTCCCCAAGGGCCTGGGTAGGGTAAAAAAAAAAGAAAAAACAGAGACAAAAGAATAGAGAGAGAACCTGCACCAGTGGGAGGGAGCTGTGAAGGAGGAAAGGTTTCCACACACTAGGAAGCCCCTTCGTGGGCAGAGACTGCTGGTGGTGAGGGTGGGAGTTTCGGATCCATGGAGGAGAGCGCAGCAACAGGGGTGCAGAGGAAAAAGTGGAGAGATTCCCGCTCAGGGGGTTGGTGCTGACCAGCACTCACCAGCTTGAGAGGCTTGCCTGCTCACCCGCCGGGGCGGGCGGGGGCTGGGAGCTGAGGCTCAGGCTTCGGAGTTCAGATCCCAGGGAGAGGACTGGGGGTGGCTGCATGAACACAGCCTGAAGGGGTCTTGTGCACCATGGCTAGCTGAGAGGGACTCAGGGAAAAAGTCTGGAGCTGCTGAAGAGACAATACACTTTTCCTTGCCTCTTTGTTTCCTGGTGCACAAGGAGAGGGGTTTAGGAGCTCTGCTTAAAGGAGCTCCAGAGAAGGGAGCGAGGAAATAGTTAATCCAGTCCAGGAAGCACAGAGAGTCCCATACAGCATAAAACCAAGGAGAAACATGCCAAGACACATATTAATCAAACTATAAAAAATTAAATACAAAGAACAAATATTAAAAGCAGCAAGGGAAAAACGACAAGTAACACATAAGGGAATCCCCATAAGGTAAACAGCTGATCTTCCAGCAGAAACTCTGCAAGCCAGAAGGGAGTGGCAGGACATATTTAAAGTGATGAAAGAGATAAACCTACAACCAAGATTACTCTAACCAACAAGGATCTCATTCAGATTTGAAGGAGAAATTAAAAGCTTTACAGACAAGCAAAAGCTAAGAGAATTCAGCACCACCAAACCGTCTTTACAACAAATGCTAAAGGAAGATCTCTAGGCAAGAAACACAAGAGAAGTAAAAGACCTAAAATTTAAAAAAACCCAAAACAATTAACAAAATGGTAACAGGAACATACATATCGATAATTACCTTAAATGTAAATGGATTAAATGTGCCAACCAAGACATAGGTTGACTGAATGGATACAAAAACAAGACCCGTATATATGCTGTCTACAAGAGACCCACTTCAGACCTGGGGACACATACAGACTGAAAGTGAGGGGATGGAAAAAGATATTCCATGCAAATGGAAATCAAAAGAAAACTGGAGTAGCAATTCTCATATCAGACAAAATAGATTTTAAAACAAAGACTATTACAGGAGACAAAGAAGGACAGTACATAATGATCAAGGGATCAATCCAAGAAGAAGATATAACAATTGTAAATATTAATGCACCCAACATAGGAGCACCTCACTACATAAGGCAAATACTAACAGCCATAAAAGGGGAAATTAACAGTAACCCAATCATAGTAGAGGACTTTAACACCCCACTTTCACCAATGGAGAGATCACTCAAAATGAAAATAAATAAGGAAACACAAGCTTTAAATGATACATTAAACAAGATGGACTTAATTGATATTTACAGGACATCCCATCCAAAAACAACAGAATACACATTCTTCTCAAGTGCTCATGGAACATTCTCCAGGAGAGATCATATCTTGGGTCACAAATCAAACCTTGGTAAATTTAAGAAAATTAAAATCGTATCAAGTATCTTTTCCGAACACAACACTATGAGACTAGATATCAATTACAGGAAAACATCTGTACGAAATACAAACACATGGAGGCTAAACAATACATTACTAAATAACCAAGAGGTCACTGAACAAATCAAAGAGGAAATCAAAAAATAGCTAGAAACAAATGACAATGAAAAGACGATGACCAAAAACCTATGGGATGCAGCAAAAGAAGTTCTAGGAGGGAAGCTTAGAGCAATACAATCCTACCTCAAGAAACAAGGAAGATCTCAAATAAACAACCTAATCTTACACATAAAGCAATTAGAGAAAGAAGAACAAAAAACCCCACACACTTAGCAGAAGGAAATGAATCATAAAGATCAGATGAGAAATAAATGAAAAAGAAATGAAGGAAACGATAGCAAAGATCAATAAAACTAAAACCTGGTTCTTTGAGAAGATAAACAAAATTGATAAAACATTAGCCAGACTCATCAAGAAAAAAAGGGAGAAGACTCAAATCAATAGAATTAGAAATGAAAAAGGAGAAGTAACAACTGACACTGCAGAAATACAAAGGATCATCAGATATTACTACAAGCGACTCTATGCCAATTAAATGGACAACCTGGAGGAAATGAACAAATTCATAGAAATGCACAACCTTCCCAGACTGAACCAGGAAGAAATAGAAAATATGAACAGACCAATCACAAGCACTGACATTGAAATGGTGATTAAAAATCTTCCAACAAACAGAAACCCAGGACCAGATGGCTTCACAGGTGAATTCTATCAAACATTTAGAGAAGAGCTAACACCTATCCTTCTCAAACTCTGCGAAAATATAGCAGCGGGAGGAACACTCCCACACTCATTCTACGAGGCCACCATCACTCTGATACCAAAACCAGACTAAGATGTCACAAAGAAAGAAAACTACAGGCCAATATCACTGAGGAACATAGATGCAAAAATCCTCAACAAAATCCTAGCAAACAGAATCCAACAGCACATTAAAATGATCATACATTATGACCAAGTGGGGTTTATCCCAGGAATGCAAGGATTCTTCAATATATGCAAATCAATCAACGTGATACACCATATTAAAAAACTGAAGGAGAAAACCCATATGATCCTCTCAGTACATGCAGAGAAAGCTTTTGACAAAATTCAACACCCATTTATGATAAAAACCCTCCAGAAAGCAGGCACATAGGGAAACTTCCTCAACATAATAAAGGCCATATCTGACAAATCCACAGCCAACATCGTCCTCAATGGTGAAAAAATGAAACCATTTCCACTAAGATCAGCAAATTGACAAGGTTGCCCACTCACGCGACTATTATTCAACATAGTTTTGGAATTTTTAGCCACAGCAATCAGAGAAGAAAAAGAAATAATAGGAATCCAAATTGGAAAAGAAGTAAATCTGTCACTGTTGGCAGATGACATGATACTATACATAGAGGATCCTAAAGATGCTACCAGAAAAGTACTAGAGCTAATCAAGGAATTTGGTTAAGTAGCAGGATACAAAATGAGTGCACAGAAACCTCTTGCATTCTTATACATTAATGATGAAAAATCTGAAAGAGAAATTAAGGAAACACTCCCATTTACCATTACCACAAAAAGAATAAAATATCTAGGAATAAACCTACCTAAGGAGACAAAAGACCTGTGTGCAGAAAATTACAAGACACTGATGAAAGAAATTAAAGATGATAGAAATAGATGGAGAGATATACCATGTTCTTGGATTGGAGGAATCAACACTGTGAAAATGGCTCTACTACCCAAAGCAATCTACAGATTCAATGTAATCCCTATCAAACTACCACTGGCATTTTTCACAGAACTACAACAAAAAATTTCACAATTTGTATCAAAACACAAAAGACCCCGAATAGCCAAAGCAGTCTTGAGAAAGAAACACAGAGCTGGAGGAATCAGGCTCCCTGACTTCAGACTATACTACAAAGCTACAGTAATCAAGACAGTATTTTACTGGGACAAAAAAAGAACTATAGATCAATGGAAGAGGATAGAAAGCCCAGAGATAGACCCACACACATACAGACACCTTATCTTCAATAAAGGAGGCAAGAATATACAGTGGAGGAAAGACAGCCTCTGCAATAAGTGGTGCTGTGAAAACTGGACAGCTACATGTAAGAGAATGAAATTAGAACACTCCCTAACACCATACACAAAAATAAACTCAAAATGGATTAAAGACCTAAATGTAAGGCCAGACACCATCAAACTCTTCGAGGAAAACAGAGGCAGAACACTCTATGACATACATCACAGTAAGATCCTTTTTGACCCACCTCCTAGAGAAATGGAAATAAAAACAAAGATAAACAAATGGGACCAAATGAAACTTAAAAGCTTTTGCACAGCAAAGGAAACCATAAACAAGACGAAAACACAACCCTCAGAATGCAAGAAAATATTTTCAAATGAAGCAACTGACAAAGGATTAATCTCCAAAGCTTACAAGCAGCGCACGCAGCTCAATATCAAAAAAACAAACAACCCAATCCAATAATGGGCAGAAGACCTAAATAGACATTTTTCCAAAGAAGATATACCAATTGCCAACAAACACATGAAAGGATGCTCAACATCATTAATCCTTAGAGAAATTCAAATGAAAACTACAATGAGATATCATCTCACACCAGTCAGAATGGCCATCATCAAAAAATCTACAAACAATAAATGCTGGAGAGGGTGTGGAGCAAAGGGAACACTCTTGCACTGCTGGTGGGAATGTGAATTGGTACAGTCACTATGGAGAACAGTACGGAGGTTCCTTAAAAAACTAAAAATAGAATACCATACGACCCAGCAATCCCACTACTGGGCATATACCCTGAGAAAACCATAATTCAAAAAGAGTCATGTACCACAGTGTTCATTGCAGCTCTATTTACAATAGCCAGGACGTGGAAGCAACCTAAGTGTCCATCAACAGATGAATGGATAATGAAGATGTGGCTCATATATACAATGGAATATTACTCAGCCATAAAAGGAATGAAACTGAGTTATCTGTAGTGAGGTGGATGGACCTAGAGACTGTCATACAGAGTGAAGTAAGTCAAAAAGAGATAAACAAATACCGTATGCTAACACATATATATGGAATCTAAAAAAAATAAATAAAAGAAAATGGTCAGAAGAACCTAGGGGCAAGATGGGAACAAAGATGCAGACCTACTAGAGACTGGACTTGAGGATACAGGGAGGGGGAAGGGTAAGCTGGGACAAAGTGAGAGAGTGTGAAGGACTTATATGCACTACCAAACGTAAAATAGATCGCTAGTGGGAAGCAGCCGCATAGCACAGGGAGATCAGCTCGTTGCTTTGTGACCAAATAGAGGGGTGGGATAGGGAGGGTGGGAGCGAGGGAGATGCAAGAGGGAAGAGATATGGGGACATATGTGTACGTATAACTGATTCACTTTGTTATAAGGCAGAAGCTGACACACCATTGTAAAGCAATTATACTCTAATAAAGATGTTAAAAAATCATTTTCTCCCCAAAGGATACAAACCAATAAGAAGGGAAATCTATATTTACACAAAAGCCACACCCTCATCATTACTTGAAAATGGAAAAGGCCAAAAATTCAAAAGAATTGTGAGTAAAAAAGAAAAATCTTGAATCCTGGCATAAGATTTGTCACACTCCCATTACTAGGCTTTGTGGAAAACAAAAGACAGACCAAGAAAAGCTGCCAAGAGAGAGGAAAGAAGATGGAAAAGGGATGAAAGCTCATCTAGAATGCCTAAGCCCAGAATAAATCTAAAAATACCAAAAAGGTGTCCTAGAATATGAAAGCCCGGACTACAGGGAACGTACTCCACAATCAGAGCTTACGAAGGGACAGGGATGATTTAAAGTGCAGTCTTTGAAAGATATAACTCTTAGGGAAGAATAAAGGCAAACAGTTAGGGAGAAGCACCCATCGGCACTTGGGTAATGACGGAGAAAAGAAACAAAAGGGGAAAATTAAGGATCTTGCAAGACATAAGAGAACCGCAAAATCAGAGCACTCAGGACTTCTCCCTTCATCACCAAAACAAACAAACAAAATAAAAAGGATCTGGACTTTGCCATACTAACAAAAAATCACATTATTAAACTAGGAATCTTGTTGAAAAAAACCAGTATCATACAGCTGAACAGAATGAAGGGAATTCCATATCAAACTTTGTAAAAAAAAAAAAAGGAGGGATGAGGAAACAAAAGTGCATATATATTAAACAACCATGAAGGAGAAAAAGACTGGAAGTCAACACTCCAAACAAAATTAATTACACTCAAGCAAGCATTGGAGGATAGGAAACCCACCTTAAACAGAATATTTTAAAAAATGAAAAGACAGTGACTGACTAAAAAGAAAGGCTGAAGCAAAGATTTTATAACCAACTGGGGTGTCCCTTAAATATCACAGCCTATAGAAAAAGCTTTTCAACTTGCAGAAACTTAGGAAATTCTGCACCCCTCAGCCCTTCCTAAGGAATCTACTAGAGCAGGGGTCTGCAAACTGGCCCAATGATCCAAATCCAGCCCACTGCTTGATTTTGTAAATAAAGCTCTATTGGAACAAAGCCATGATCAATCATTTATGTATTGTTTATGAATGCTTTTGCACTACAGTAGCAAAGTTGAGTAGAGAGACAGTGACACTGTGACCCAGGAACTTACAATACTTCCTATACTTCTCTTTACAGAATGTTTGTCAAGTAATTTAAAACAGGAACTGGGATTGTGGTCCCACTGCGATGAGAAGGAAAACTTCACCAAAATACCTAATGGAGAGTATTTTACATACAATAGTAAAATCAAGGTGGAGGAAAGAGGAGAAGACTAATGTACAAAAGGTTTATGCTGTGAAAAAAGAACACAGAAACTGTGCAACTAAAAATGAGAGAAGGGAGAGAAGTAGAAGGAAATAGAACAAACATTTTATCATAATGCAGTAGGTGAGTGTTAAATGATACGGGAGGAAAAAATGCATAGGCCAGAGAGTAAAGTGTTAAGAAAACAGGTGGTTCAGGATGATTTTAAGAAAGCATTAAACGTGACCAAAAACATGTCTCAATGACAAAAGCCAAAACTCACAAAGAAGATATAACCCTTAGGTATATTTATGCACCAATAACAAACAAACACCTTTATAAACCAAAAATGAAAGGAGACGTAGATAAAATAATAACAGGAAACAGTAACAGTAGGAGATTTAATACACCAAACTCAGTCTAAGGCTGATCAAGTCATATAAAAAAAAGAGAAAGCTAATCAATAATGTTATATAGGGAATATATATTTGTCAAAATGGATCATAATTATCTCACAGAGATTAGATAATTGATTTCTATAAAGTAGAAAAAGTACAAACAATCCTCTAAACCCAAAGCAATAAAAGTTAGTAACAAAAATTGAAAACAGAAAGAAAAAAAAAAAGGAAAATTGAAAACAGAAAGCCCTTTCCACCTGAACAAAATTTTTAAGGCTTCTCTTAGAAACTGTTGAACATAAGAGGAAATGCAAACTGAAGTTGTAAAGAAATTTTTTAAAGGAATGACTATGAAAAACTACATATCGGCATCTATGGGATACATTTAGCGCGGTGATCTGAGGCAAATTCACACAGTATGCACTTTTATGAGTAAAAATGGAAGAATGAAGATAAATTAATTAAAGTATGGCCTCAAAAAATGAAAAAAAAACCAGCTAGGAAAAAAAGAACAACTAAAGAAAGCAAAATATAAAAGCAGAAATGAATGAGATACAAAATAGAAAAACGAAATCTTGTTTTTCAAAATGAACAAACCCCTAGCTGGCTTGATGAAGGAAGAAAGGGAGAGATCACACATAGACAAAATAATAAATGACAAAGGAGAAATAATCATCGAAACAAAAAAAAAGAGATTACTTTGCCAACATCTATGCAAATAAACGTGAAAATCTATATGAAATAGGTAACTTCCTAGATAAATACAGATTACCAAAGTTCTGATTCTTGTGTTAGAAAGCTTAAATTAGGCAATTTTCAAAGAAGAAATAAAGTTATTACAGCAATACCCCCAAGAAGCACCTTGCTCAGATGGTTTTACAGGTGAATTCTAGTAAACCATCAAAGATCAAAAAGTACCAAAGCTCTATGAGTTATGTAAGAACATTAGAAAGGAAGGAAACTTCCCTAACTTCTTTTATGAAGCCAGTAGGATGCTAACAGGTAAAACGTAGATACCAAAATACTAAATAGAATATTAGCAAACATCCAACAGTACATTTAGAAACTAATATACTGTGATGAAGTGCAATTTATTCCATTAATACAGGGCTGGTTCTATATTAGGAATTCCATTGATATCATTCACCATAGTAATATAATTAAGGACAAATATCATATGATTAAAACCACAGATGCCAAACAAATCTTTGGGAAACTTCAACACCCATTCAGTGTTAAGAAAAGAAAAACCTCAAGAAATGGGAAAGAGGGATGCATTCTTAACATGATAAAAGATATATAATTAATTCCTCATGCAAGTATTTTATTTAGTGGGGGACTACCAGAGGTTTTCCAATAAGGTCAGGAACAAGAAAAGTATGCCCATTATATCATTCCTGTTCAGTCTTCAACTACAAGCATTAGTCAGTTGACTAGAGAAATCAATTAGATTTATGAGAATGAATAACAAGCAGTAAAGCCACCTCTGTGTGCAGATGATATTACTGTACACCTGAAAAGCCCTATAGAAACAACGACAGATTAAGCAAAACAATAAGAGAGATCAGCAAGGTAGTAGGATATAAAGTTACATACAAAAGTCAATGGTCTTTGTGTACACTCACACACACACAGCTAGAGGACACTTTAGTAGAGAAAATTCCATATACAATAGCAAAAACAAACCTTAAATGCATAGAAATAAATTTAATGAGAGCATCTATGCAAGGAAAAATTTTAGACACTCCTGAACGACATAGAAGGAAATTTAAATAAGCACAAAGACATTGGTCAATGTTCTTGGATAGAATAACTCAACATTAAAAAGATGTCGGTTCTCCCTAAACTAATGTATAAATTTAATATAATCTCAAAAATATCAGCGAACGTTTTTATGTTGTAGATCAATGGATAGTAAAATTGATATTTTTTTAAATCATGCAAGAATAGCCAGGATATAAGTGAAAAAGAAAACCTATAAGTGGGGAGTAATGATACCAGGCATTAAAGCACGCTATAAAACCTCGGTAATTATAACACTGTGGTACTGGTACATGAATAGACAAATAGTCCAGTGAAACAGAATAGGAAACCCAGAAAAACAACCATAATATATGGAAATTTCAGTATATGATGAAAGGGCATTTAAAATCACTGAGGCAAAGATGGACGTTCAATAAATGATGCTGGAACAACTGAGACATTTGGGAAAAGAATCAGTGTAGATCCATATCACACACTATACACAAAAATAAACTGTAAACGGGTTAGGAATCTAAACAAATGAAACCATAACAAAATCTTTCAGAAAATATGGCAGGACCTTGCTTTAACCTCAGCATAGGGAAAGACTTTCTAACTGTGACTCAAATTTCCAGAGGCAATGAAAGAAAACAATGATCTGTGTGACTACAAAGGATTTTTTTTAATGTACAGCAAACACATCATAACTAAATCAAAAGGCAATTGACAAATTGAGATAAAGTATTTGCAGCAAGCCTCCTGGACAAATGAATAATAGTCCAAGTATATACAGAACTCTGAAGTACGGAAGGACAAAAGGCTAATATTTCTACAGAAAAATGGGAAAAGATATGAGCAGATAATGCACAAAAAATATATAAAACAGTCCTCAAAATATAGTCAAACTTTCTCATAATTAGACAAATGCATACTAAGACAATGCCGAGATATCATTTCTCACCTACCACATCAACAAAGGTCACAAAAGTAGGGCAACATGTTCTGTTAGTGAGTCTGTGGGGAAACAGTCACAGTAGCTAGTGGGAGTGAAAACCAGTACAAGCCTTCTGGAGAGAAATTTGGAAATACCTAACAGAAATACACATGCACTTCACTTTTGGCCCAACAATACTACTGCTGGGAATAAAACTTGAAGATCCATTTCCACCAACACAAAAGTACTTATGCCTAAGGTTATTCACTGCAGCATTGTTTGTCGTTGCAGAGTGTTGAAAACAAGTTAAATGCCCCTACATATGTCAGCGGAGTCCAATGCAGCTGTAAAAAACACAGACACAAAAACAAAAACAAAAAAGCAATGAAGCCCTCTATGGCATAAAGAGTTTTTTTTATGGAATGCTGCTAACTGAAAAAGGAAAAGTGCAAAGGAGCATTTTAAGGTGCCGTCCTTCATTTAACAAACAAGGGAATATAAGAAAACATATATGGATCAGTTCATTTGTGCAGAGTAAACACAGGAAAGATTAAACCAGAAACTAAAGAGATTGGTTATCTACAGGGGGAGTGTGGGAAATAAGTGGGGAACGGGAAGGGGTTAGAAGGCATGACGAAAGAGTGACACTTGTCTAATAGATGTTTCTGTGCAGCCCTGTCTCTTTGAATCACAGTAATATTTCACATACCCCAGAATTAATTAAAAAATCAAAATCAACTAAGATGTGGGGAGGAGGCAAGCTCAAATACAAACACCACAAAATTAACCTAACTATATGACAAGTGAATGTCTTAACCACAGCTGAAGAGGTGAGAAAGAAAATAGCTAAGCTAAGCAATGTGGGGAAATAGTACTTCTTTGATTGCATCCTCTGAGGCCTAAGGCATAAAGAACTGTACACAAACACAAGTTATCAAATCTGTTTCTAACAGGTGTATTGGGTAGCATTTCTGCAAGTACTTCATGTATATATCAGGAATGAACAAGTAAGTAAATATTGAAGATAAGGAGAGCCAGGTCACACAAAGAAGTTACAAACAAGGCTACAATGGATTAACATAAGAAGTATCAGTATGAGCTCCTGGCTTTCAATATCTATACATATAGGTAGAGAAACTGAGAAGTATCTGTAAACATGAGTATATACATACAGTATATTTCCTTCATTTGTGGATGGAGAGGGAGGACTTAGCAGCAATGAAACCGCAATAGCAATGAACACACACTGAGATATTGGTTTCTAAATGTCATTTTCCAAGGAAAGGAAGCTTGGCTCTTTGCAGAAGTGTTTTTTGTTTTTATTTCAGGGCCGTGGTGGGGACAAAAACACAAGATGAACAGGAATACCTTACAGTGTCAGCAAGGAAGTACACAAAAAAGGATCAGGTCTTGCTGAAAGAACACAGACCCCACCAAAAGATGCTTGCAGTCACCAAAGCTGGAACAATTCAAGAAACTAAATAATGATATAATTTGATTATAAGTCACAATGTAACATAGTTATTCATGATTCAATACTGACATAAATAATTTGATTAGTTATTTGATTCAATAATTTGAAATAAAACAATTTTTATAAACAACTTGAAAGTTTATAAATAAATAAATGGGGGAGAAAAGACAGCTCTTCAGAATGCCAAAGAACCAATGTAGTAGGAATAAGGAAATAGAAAGTCACCATTAAGTCATAATTGTTGTAGGCAAGATCAACAGATGGATTTTAAAAGTCGTGAATAACAGTCTGAGAAGAAATAGGATATTTTCATAGTCTGAAAGTATTTCCTACACGATATTTATTACTTACAAATAGGAAAACAGTACCATTACAATGGAGGCACACAGTTGTCCCCACCTTAATCAAGTGTTGCAAATGAATAGCATCATTAATACAACATATGGACATCATGTACCCCCACACATGATGCTTGGAGAAGGGAACAGAATCGCTTTTGCAGCGCCGTGGTATAAGACCTAAAATTAAGGCACAGTGACATGTATGCCTTGACATTTGGGGGAAAACCCAGAGGGTCTCAAATGGACTCACCACAAGTTCCCATTCCCCTTTTGTGCTCCCAGGAAGAAGGTCCCCTAGCCAAAGAACCAGCCTTATCAGGGGAACTAGCCACAGTGCCTGCTCGCCCCTGACTATCAGGTTTCAGTTCCCTACCAGCTCACAGAAGTATTCAAACAAGCCAATCACATCCTCCCATGTGAACCAAGGGTCACCTCGTCCTCTTGCTACTACAGACTGTCCCCCACAGCCCCTGCTTGTTCACTCTCTTCCAGAGAATGACTCCTGTGGGGCTCTACCTGGCCAGTAGTGTCCTCCTCCCCAGGCTGTGAGTAAATGTTACTAATAAGCTGCTGTGGGGAGTATCTGTCCAGTGTCAGGTGTCGTGTGTTCAGCCACCCCCATAACACTAGGGCGGAAATTCCTCCATCATCAATGGGATGAAGGGGAGGAGAATAAAACCGGTATTGTTGCCAAAAATTTGTAATTTCAATCAAATCACAAGAATACATCAGAGAAACCCAAGCTGACAGACATTCTATAAAATACCTGACCAGTATCTTCAAAAGCGTCAAGACTGGGAAACACCCAGAAAGCTTAAGGAACTGTCAGCCTGGAGGAGACTAAGAAGTGATGGCCAAATGCAATGTGGTATCCAGAATGGGATGCTGGAATAAAAAATGAGATTACTGGGACAAATGGTGAAATTCAAATAAAGTATGTAAATTAGTTAATCGCACTGCATCAATGTTAATTTCCTAATTTTGATAATTTTTCTATGGCTATATAAGATGTTAACATTAGGGAAAGCTGGGTGAAGGCTTTCTATACTGTTCGCAAAGTTTCTGTGAGCCTAAAATTATTTCAAAATAAAGAACTTTTTAAAAAGTTCAGTGGTTAAAGGAATGGTTATGGTATCAACGACACTGTTTAATAATAGTTTAACTTATTGAAATACGGTTGGGAGGATGGATAAATGCTCGTGCCACATCATCCAGCACAAAACTATTTCAAACTGCTTTAGAGAGCCCATTAAAATAAATGAAAGTGCAGTCATCTCCAAGATGTAGATGAGTATTTATCTGCTCTTCAGAAGATAACCATTTGAAGTATAAAAGCAATGAAATACCATATATATATAGATAAGGAGAGACCAGAGAGAGATAGAGGTGGGGGAGGGGGGAGAGAGAGACAAACATTTCAATACTTACAATTTAAAGTCTGAGGTATCAAAACAAACCGCAAACAAAACTGAGGTGCAAAGGAGAAACACAATTTTTTTTTCTTAACAAGCGGGAGGCTGATTGAGGGATTTCAAAGAGAGAGTGCGAAATGATTAGCCACACAACTGAAGCGAATCACAGCTGAGGAAAGAGGAACGCACGGCGCGTGGACAGGACAGTGGTCCCAGCAATCCGTTCGACTGCCTTTCTTATTAACCCCCAAACCTTGATCCTGGGTAATTTAATTTAGGTCAATAGAGGCGTAATTTATAGAAAGAATGCTGTTGTAATTTACCTGATTGGAACAAGAGTTGGAAAAAACTTGAGCTGTCCAAGACCCCAGCAGTAGGAGCAGTTTCCTCCCTCTCCGGAAATCACAGCGGACACGCCACAGTGTTGCCCTCCGCCTCAGTGTTGGCGGCACGTGGTGTCTTAATGGCTCCCTCTCAAAATTAAGCTCACCGGAAAAGGACTTGGATTGGTGCAGCTCAGGTCACGTGACCCCCTATAGCTCAATGTATAAGGTACTGGGAGGCGGGGCCAGATTCCCGACCCCACCCAGAGGGACCGAGGGGAGAGAACCTTATGGGTGAGAGGGTTCTTCTCAAGTGCCAGCCCCACCCTCCTGCATCTCCTTGGCCAAGTGTCTATCCTTGTGGCCTGGGCACCGCCTGGCCATGGTTTCTGCCAGGCGGCTCTCAGACCTAGAGAAACGACATCCAAATTCATAGGCTACACAACAGAGGGTGTGAACTTAAAAACGAGTGGCGGGCTTCCCTGGTGGCATTTTTAATGTTTTTTATTGATTTTAATGTTTAATATTTTGTGATTAGGCTAATTTATTGAGATGGAACACTTGAAAATATCTAGTAAGCAACTAACAAAAAAAGTTCACATATATTTACCATGTTATCAAAGAGTTCTCATGACACTGTTTCATAAAAAATAAAAAATTTCAATTTTAGACTTGACAGTTTATCTGTGTGGTGTGTGCATTTCTGTCTTACACTTCTTTTACCCCCAAATGTTCACACACTTATATGCAGATTTTTCTTCACCTCTCTCAGTGGCTGGACTTTTCTCAGGGCATTGAGATCCAGGAAGGGATTGTAGACATGGTGTGGAAAATTCCAGAAATGTCCAACTAATGCACTGGAGCCCAATCTCCTCTCTCCTTCCCTCTGCCTTGAAACCTCTCTGGTCTGGAACTTTCAGAGCTACAATTCCGGCTCTGACCATAGGGGCATCTATCTACATTGAGGACTTTTTTTTTTTAAAGGAAAATACATGATTTGTTTTCTTTTACTGTCATTACAGGGACCCACAAAACTCTGACTGCTATTTCGTTTATAGTTTTCAGGTCTGTTCTTTGTTGTTTGGTTTTTGGAAGTGTTTGTTTTTTGGTATTACCTCTCTGAGGTGGGCTGAGGTTAATTCCAGCCATTTGACTATTTTCAGAAAATTCTGTTACTTTGTACAAACTAACTTAAGACAATCTGCCACACTACAGCAATAACTTGGTAAATCTATGCTTGGAGGAGTCATCTTCCATTCCGTGGAGCTCAATTTCAGTCTCTGTTTCTCCAGGTAGCATCTGAATGACCCTAGACAAGCTCCAGCACCTCAGTAAGCCTCAGCAACCTTGGAAAGTTGGTGATTCTGATATCAGAGCCCCTTGTGAGGAATTCATGAAAGAATAGAGGCAATGTAGCAAGTACAGAGCCTGGCGTACAGCTAGCACACAGAGTTCTCTGGGTTTGCCGTACGAAGGAACACAATGTAGTGTAGCTGAACCAGAGTCTGGCATACAGAGCTCCCTGTGTTTGTAGCCAGAAGTACCAAGGTCCCCTAAGCCTCCTGATCCCAGATGCCCTCCTCTGCAAGGGTGGTACAGTTGGAAAGAGTTCCCTGGGTGTTAGGCTGGTAGCAAACTCAGGGGGCAGTAATTACAGGAAGTGAAGTCTCCTCTGGTCCCCAGGGCTGTCCTCCTCTATGCCCTTGGGGAAGGGACTTCCTGTTAGGACTCCATCTTGTTTGTGTGGCTCTGACAAAGTGGTTTGGGGCTTGCACTCTCCTTCTTCGGCAGCCCTTCCTGATATTCTCCAAACCTCCAGCTCCAGACCCACAGATTCTCTTCACGAGCAGCCTGTGAGGAGAGTGGTGACAGATCACTGCCTTCAGGCCACCCCATGGGTGAGTTGGTCAGCATGAGACCTTGTCCTCAGATCCCCACAGGGCAGGAGGGATTCCGGGTTCCCTCCCTAACCTCAACCCACAGGACCCCCAGCAAGCTGACCCCCCTTTAGAGAAGGCAGGCAGAGGGCTCAGGCTCACTATTTCCCACTCTCTTGAGGAAATGGGCCAAGTGGGCTCTGACACACCCATCCTGATTCCATGTGGAAAACCTCCCCTCTTATGGAAATGGCCATGGCTGAGGTGAATTATTTCCCCTGGCTAAGGAAAAGGCAAATGTCATGTGATCTTCTCAGGTCTAGGGTTTGGAGAGTAGGGAGGGTCATCTAGGTGGGGCGTGGGATTGTGTAAACTAATATTCCTTGGATTTATATGAGGTGGGGGAGGGACAGAAAACCCACCATTACCACTGAGTATTACATTAACTAGTCAGGGTAAATTGTATTCGTCCATAGAAGCTTACTGAGGCTTGCTTTGTTGCCCAGTATATGATCTATCCTGGAATGTTCGATGAGTAGTTCTTATGTGCATTGTTCTATGTCAATTAAATACATTTGTTAACTTAAGTAACATTTTGAAACCTTCTCCCTCTAGCTGAGTTTTTGCCTGCCATTTTGTGCATCACTCAGTGAGCTGTGTAAAAATTTCCCACTGTGACTGTGAATTTGTCCATGCTCTATTTCTGTTAGATTTTGCTTTGCATATTTTGGCTCTATTTTAGGACATGCATACAAATTTAGAATTTTATATTAATATCTCCTTATTGCATTGAACCTGTTATCAAAAAGAAATCTCCTTCTTTCTCTAGTGATTCTTTTTTCTTTAAACTGTACCTTTACTTTTACTAATAGGGTTATACCAGCTCTCTGTAGGTTACTGTGGAAAAGGTATACATTTTGCCATTATTTTTTTATTTTAAAATTTCCTAGATGATTAAAATTTGCATGTGTCTCTTTTCAGGAGCATTTGATGGAGGGTTTCTTGTCCAGTCTGATAATAGCTGTCTTTCTATTTGGAATAATAGTCTGAAATTTTTAATGTAAAAGTAGATGTAATTTGGTTTATACATACTATCTTACTGTATATTTATTTTTGTCTCTTCTAAGTTCTTTTTCCTTTCCTTTCCTTTGAAATGATTAACATTTTATAACTATTAAATTGTTACCTCATGTGGCTAGATAAACATTCTTTTGCCATTCTTGTAGTGTTTACCCTTCAGATTACAATGTACATTTTTGCCCTTTCAGTCTAGTGTTAGTTAATTAGTTCTTTAAAACTCCTCAGACAATTAGGGGACCTTGAGACACTTTGATTCCATATACCCTCCAAATTTATTGTCATGCATTTTCATTGTCTATATATTTAAATCCCCAGAAGAAATTACTATCATTGTGTTATATAATCAACACTCATTTAAATTTGCCTACATATTCACAAATGTCATTAGTCTTTCTTTCCTGTATCTATGTGCCTCCACCTGGGAAGATATTTCTTCTGCCCAAGAAAGAGTCTATAATATTTCTTTTAGTTTGAGTCTTCTGGTCACAAATTTTCCGAGTTTTTGTTACAGGATGAAGAAATGAATGCCTTTTTTTAAAGAATGTTTCTCTTTAAAGCTTACTTTTTCTCCTGTTACAATAATACTGTTACACTGAGTTGATATCTTGTTACTTTTGGAAACTTCTCGAGAAAGATCTCTTCAAATACCACTTCTCCACTGTTCCCTCCCCTTCTTTCTGGGACTCCCATTAACCATGTGTTAGCTATGTTCACTGCATCACCTTTAATTATCTCCCCCTCGCTTTTGGTATTCTCCATGCTATGTCTCTCCAGGCTGCATTCTGGATCTTTTCATCGGACTTATCTTTCATATCTCTAATTCTTTCGTCAGGCAGGGAGATCACCTTTGACCCTTGAACCACCACACCAGGCTAGATTTCAGGGTAGGTTTTATTGTGCCCCTAGAGCCGAGCAGAGAAGAGAGAGTTAGAGGTGAAAAGCCACTTGTCCCAGGTCACATAACCTGAACCAAGCAGAGCAGGGACTAACATCACAGACTAAACCCTGGGTCCAGACCCTTTCGTCTGTGCTTGCTTTCTTCTTGGCTGTGAACACTCCCCACCTATCATTTCCTGAGAATTGGAACCACAGTGAAGTCTCTCAGCCTTTTTTTTTCTTCCTAACTATGATAATTTCCTATTTAGATTATAAAGTTGGTGGTATTTCTTCATTAGCTGTGATATTTACCCAGGAATTTTTCTGGTACTGAGACCATTGATGTGATATTCTCAATTTCAGGGTACAATAAGCAAGTAAACTCCTTACAAAGAAGAGCAAGATGCTGTCGTATTTACAGAAGGAGGTATAACAGCTGGTCTGAACAAGTCAGGCCTGGTATTCATCCTTCAGCCCAGCAACAACAAGATGGAGATCAAGCAGAAAGTGATGTTCACAAGGACAATGGAGTAAGATAGTAAGTGACCAGTCAGAATAGCTGAAGTGCACCAGCTAGTGGAACAAAATCATGTAGCTAAATATGTCACTCTTCTCTCTAACCTGGAAGAGTGAGGAATGATGGGATCAGGTTAACGGTTGAGCAATCTTTATTGTAGCTCTGCTATCATTGGGGAAAATGTAGAGAGGACTTCCCAAGACTATACGGACCACTTTCTTCTCTCCACTTCCCCACAGTGCTCCCTATGCCCTTCCATCCTGTCATCGGAGAGGCAATTTTCAGGAACAAGACGAAACCCCTGTTAACAAGGAGACAGAGCAAAAGCCTCCAGAGAGAAGAATGGAGAGAAACAGGCAGGATGAGACCTTGGGGAGCTGGTTCAAGATCAGAGTGAGTGTGCTGGCTAAATGGACCTAACATGTAGAAGAAGATGACAGAGAGGGTCATGTTGGGCGCATGTAGAGATGCTGGGACTTTTCTCTCGTGGCAGTGGAGCTGGTAATCTGTCTTGTTATTACTAGGAGTTAACGTCCTAGATCATGTGAGGGCAGGTTCAGAGAAGCAATATAAAGGGAGCAGACTGACTGCAGGGAGCATGGGAGACGCTGTCTAAAACAAAGGAGGAAACTACTGCCAAGGAGATGGAGCAACTCCACACCAGAAGACGCAGTTTGGCTCAAGCTGAGTGTGGGAGGAGGTTGAGTCTCTGGGATCCTCGTCAGAGGGGCAGGCCAGGTCTGCCTTAGGTAGGATCTCTTAGAACTTTATAAAAGTAAGTACGTGTGAAAGATATGAAGTCGATTATTTCAGGAAAAGTATTTAAATGGAAAGAAAGGGTATATAGGAAGTCCGTGTCTGGTGTAAAAGTTAGCGATAACAGATATTGTCCTATCTTAAGAAATTACCTAAAGCCTGAAAAAAGGTCCTAAAGCAAGACACAGCTGGGTCTTATCTTAACCTTGGATTCCATTGTATCACTTTTCTTTCCCCAATTATTTCTTTGCCTCCTAGGTTCCCTTCGGTATTAAATATGATGAGAAGTGGCTGCTGAATTTGATTCACAAGCAATGCAGTGTCCCCTTCACCCCTGTCGAAGTAAGAGAGGACATTGAGGCCGATGAGAGGAAACGGGGTAGATGGCAGGCCCAGATGAGAAATGGCTCTGGTCTCATATTATGCTTCTCTTGTCACTCTCCCTACAGTTTCACTATGAGAAAATGGAGGCCCAGTTCTTCGTTCAGAATGCCAACATTGCCTCCGCACTGAAGAATGTCAATGGCAAGATTTACAATGAGGCTAATGAAAGGGTGTGTGTCAAGGGCATGAGCAGGGCTAGCTGGGAGCCAGAGGGCAGGGCAGGGGCATGGTCTTGCTTGATCCCAGGGCTCAGATTTCCTGGAGCTTACCCAGCCCCTCTCGTGTTCTCAACAGATATCTATCTTTGTTGATCCCTGTGATGCACCCCACTCTGTGCTGAAGGAGCTGAGGTCAGAAAAGGTGGAGCAGATAAAGGTAATGCAGACTCAACACAACCTGTGCACTCACAGCCAGACCCACCTATTGCCCCCGATCACCACCTCAGACTCAGAGCCCCTGAACCCCATCCCTAACTCAGCAGCTGCCCGTGAAGGAACGATATGATGCCTCCCAGCAATCTCGTGACATCCAGAGAGTCCGCTCCGACCCTGGTACGGCGACAGCAGCAATTGTAGAGCAGGTGAGAGCAGAGCGGTCTAGCTGGGAAGGATACTCAGGAATGGTAACTCGGGGAGGGGTTGGTGCTGGAGCTGTACCAGCCAGGAGCCTCTCAGCCCCCGATTCCCTCCTCCTGGCTTCCTGGAGACTTGATGACCCGTGATACTGGAATGGCGCAAAACCCTAGAAATGGCATGGCTGCCTCCCTGCAGATCCATCCAGGGAATATGCCCAAGATGAGGACCTTAGACCCAATGTTGGGGCTGGTGGTGATGGTGGGAGAGATTAGGTAGAAGAGGCAGATTGGTCTCAGGTATCCCCTGCTGGGGTCCTCACTCTAACTCTTTCCTCATCATAGATTTTGGCCTTGGACCTGAGCGATAAGAAACCCTACCAGCTGCACGGCCTGTCCAACACTATGCCGAATGCTTCCAACACCAAGAACTGGAACCTGTCCAACACTGAGGTGAGGTGTGGTACCCAGATCCGTCTTTGAAGGGAAGGTGGGAAGGCTCATGTGATGGTGACAGAGGAAGGGAAATGGATTTGTAGGAAAAGGAAGGGACTATGGGTGCACGGCCATCCTGGCTCAGTTTCTCTGGCCCATGTGGTTCCTCCTCATAATCACAGGTGAAGTCTGCAGGGGAGATGGACAAGGGTGAGCGGCTGGAGCCAGAAGGGATGTGTGCAGAGAGAAACCCCCTGTGCACCACCTTCCCTGATAAGTCAACCAACATAAGGTCAGATGTATCCTCTGTTACCCGCTGGCAGCCTGAGCTACTCCCGAAAGTGCCCGTTTGCAAGGGGCAGCTGATGTGGACCTCAGGGAGGACTATAGACCCTATGCTCTCCTCTCTGCATCACAAAGTGGACAGAGTTTCAACCACAATCCATATGGGCCCCCAGCCCAACGTGTGCATATTTTACATTCTTACCTGCTGTGTCTGAGCCATTCTGGGGCAGGTGAAGAGCTGCAAAAGGGGTGCCATTTCACATTTCCTCTCTCTTCTTCCCTGACCCCCACCACGGGAGAGCTTCTTTCCCTTGCCTTTGTTTTCTCTCTCTCCCTTGTCTCTAGGCCCGTATGTCTCTGTCATCTCACCCCTCGTACCTTCACTCCCTTTCTGTCTTCATCCCCCTCCATCTCCCTCCCTGAGCCCCACCTCACTCACCTCCCTGCCCCAGCATCCTGGGCCACCCATGGGGGGAGTCCAGGTCTTGGTCCAGGTCTTGGCAGAGTGCAGGACCCTAAGTGAGGTGGCAGAGCCTCGGGCACACACCCCAATCCCTCTTCTCCCCACAGCCTTCAGCCGGGCCCTGGAGGAAGGAAGGGAGGGGAAGGAAGCCCTGCAGCATGAGTTTGAAATGCTGGTCATGGTGACACTGGAGAAGGGAGTCCGTGCATTCTGCGGGGAGCTACCCAGGGGAAGGAGAGGAAGGGAGGGAGGGAGGCGGGGAGGGAGGCAGGGCATGCTCTCCCTCTGTGTCAGTCGATGGGGGACGTGTTCAGGGCCCTGGAAGGCTGGGACACTGGGGTGTGGGTGTACTTGCTCCCATGAGGAAGAGGGTCACCTCCACAGTTTCGCTGACTTTTCTGTTTTGTCTTGATTTTGGCAGCTCCATCCTGGAATTGTTCCCCAAGTTACTAACCTTGGTAAGTGTATTCCTTGTTCACAGACTCCTCTAACTGGCACTGACAGCACCCACAAACTACTCTGAACCCCATTAGGTCTTGCCACAGTTACAGTTTTGAAACTGACCCTTAAACGTCCTGGGCGGAGGGGGATGGTACAGCCCCTGTGGGAACCTGACAGAGGCTCTGGATCTTCTTCAGCCATGTTCTTCACAGGCTTTGGGGAACCCACGGTGATGATCCAAACTGTAGTCCTGCCCATGGAATTTCCAGGGCCCTTTCACCCCTGACCTCTGACCCTCACCGTCTCTTGGGCCCATCCTTTTCCCTGATCATCCAACACCACCTCCTGGTCTGCACTGCTGACATCCTCTTCTCTTCCCCAGGATGGCCAGGAGACATCCCCACTGGCTAAGTGTGGTATTGAAGCCTGCAAGCGCTTACCAACCTGCAAGGTGAGGCTGGAGGATCAAGCCGGGTTTTAAGTGGAGCATGAGAAGGGTGTGTCAGCCCTGGTCCTGAGGACTGTTTTGATTCCAGGGAAGCTACTTTGGATCTGATGAGCTGAAGAGCCTAGTCCTGCAATTCCTGAAGCAGTAAGTACCTCTTGGAAGCTGAGCAAGGGGAGGAGGGCTATGAGAGGTGAGGCCACCTAAGCACAGGTCTGCTCAGGGGAGTTTTCAAGTCTCATTTGAGGTCCAGACCACAGAGATAGACTGTCTTCACTGCCCTCCCTTAGGTACTACTTGATCCATGACTACGGAGACCGACAGGTTCTCGCAGGGGCTTATCACGAGGAGGCCTGCTTCTCCCTGACCATTCCCTTCCACCCCGAGGACCCAGCCCCGTGAGTATCACAGCACAGGCTCTGCTCCTAGGCCGTGTGGCTCCCCAGCAGATACAGGCCAGCTCCTGCAAATACGCACCACCCACTGTTGCTCTTTGTCTCCTAGAAGCAGCTTGTGCGAGTACTTCAAGGACAGCAGGAATATGAAGAAGCTCAAGGACCCCCGTGAGTGTGCGATGGGAAGACTGGGTGGGAAAGGGCGGTGAAGGGGTCAATCATAGGGCCCAGGGCGTGGCAGCCCCTGACCTTCGCTCGCTTGCCCTCCCCTCACAGACCTGCGGGTTCAGCTGCTGAAGCACACAAAACGTGTCATTGTGCACACCCTCTGTGGGTTGCCCAAGACTCAGCATGACTTCAGCTCCTTCGTGGTGGACATTTGGTTCCAGATGGTGAGCGCCTGCTTCCTCCCTCGGGCGGTCCCAGGAAGCCATGGGTGGGTAGGAGGTGGAGGTGGTGACTGGGCGCCTGGGCTCTTCCCTTTCAGGAAACGATGCTCTGCTTCTCCGTCAGCGGGTTGTTCGAGGAAGGTAAGTGTGTGTAGACCCCCACCACTGATGTCTCATTGCTGCCTCCCCCTGGCCAGGCTCACTCCCAGAACCACCTAGCTTCCCTGACCCCCTC
Organism: Mesoplodon bidens; assembly: GCF_964165515.1. Classification (NCBI taxonomy): domain Eukaryota; kingdom Metazoa; phylum Chordata; class Mammalia; order Artiodactyla; family Ziphiidae; genus Mesoplodon; species Mesoplodon bidens. The sequence goes on from NC_138163.1 coordinate 51,956,158, forward strand.
CCCTCCCCTCCCCCACTATGTTCTCCAGCCCTCAGGCTTCCCACAGACAACCCAGGTCTGAGCTGTGTCCGTGTTTGTCTGCCCTGCACACCCTGGGCGTTGGGGACATAGGCTGTGGAGTTTGGTGCCTCTCATCCCAGATCCTTACTGTGAGAACTTGGGCCGCTATTGAACCTCTCAGTTTCCTCATTTGCACAATGGGGTAGAAGTATCCACCTCTTGGGCGGCTGTGAAGAATGCATCCCGTGAACTTGTGTAGTGGTTGTCAGCGGCCATGTCACTGGGCGCAGACTGCTCCTATAGCTGCCCTCCCCATTCGCGACACCCTGGCCCCCGTTAACAACTGCCCTCTTAGCATGAGTGTCCAGTCACTCCCTGACTGGGGACCGCCGTGTGAGCATGTACAGCACGTGCGGCTCTCAGGGGTACTGTTGTTTGTTTGCTGTTGAAGTGGAAGGAAGTTCTCAGGGCTGTGTGCGTGCCTTCACGCGGACCTTCATCGCTACCCCTGCCAGCTACTGCAGGTGAGAGCCCTGTCGTGGGTGGGAATACCCATCCTCGCCTGGGCTCAGGGGCGTGGGAATGTGGTGGCACAGACCTTAGGTTTACTCGGTATTGTGGAAAGCCAGCAGTGAGATCCCAGGAGCAGTCTAGCCTAGTGGTTAAGAAGAGTATGGGCTCTGGAATCGGCCTATGCATTCACTCCTTCCCCAACACTCACTCGCTGTGTCCTTGGTCAAGTCATATGACCTCTGTGTGGCTCAGTGTCTTCTTCTGAGAATGGGGATCAGAGTGTCCAGCCCTTGGGCTGTGGTAAAGGGTAAATGCGAAATTGCCCGTGGGTTGGGGATAAACCTATAAATCGAGTGAAGGTGGTAGACAGCCTCTCCAAAGGTGGGCTCTGTGGGGAGGGGCAGAGGTACCAGTCAAGGAACCTGGGAGACAGACACAGGAGGGACGTGGAAGGAATCTGGTTGCTGAGTGCCACTGGGAGCAGAGTCAGTATTGGGGGTGAGGGTGTCCATCCATCAGTTGTCTGGGGGTCCATTTTTCCTTCAGTCTGTGCATCCTGAATGACGAGCTGTTTGTGAGGGATGCCAACCCCAGTGAGACCCAGCGGTGTTCTGCCTCCCAGTGCCTACACCCACCTCCAGCTCCATGTATACCATCTCCCAGCTGCAGCAGGACATCATGCAGGCATCCTCCACCCCATCTGAGATGAACCTCTAGTGGTCTCAGAAGTGAGTGCTGAGTTTGCATGGGGATAGGAGGGAGCTGGGAGGAGTAGAGGAGGGATTAATGGGAATTTTCAGGTCATTATTTTAAATCTATTTTTTCTTACAAATGTTTACTTGTGAAAAAGTCCCTAATTTCACACTAATACATTTCCATGTACTATAAAATATAGGTTTCCTATCTTATATACTGTTTTGAAACTTCTTTTATTATTAGTACCAGCATAGTTTCTTCTCAGTATATGTGAAGCTACATTACTCTTTCTAAGATCAATATATCAAACAATTGAATTCCTGGAAGCCATAAGCTACTATTGATAGCCATTTACCTTTTCAACTCTTTTTCAGCATTACATGCAATGGCATCTGCTCATTCTGGTACATACATGTTGGTAAACTTGAAGGCTTGCTCTTGTAGCATAGATTTAGCAGTGAAGTTGTGTGGTCACGTGTCTCCAGTTTGGTCCTAAGGGAGGTCATCTATCCTCCCGCACTACAGGTGCTTTCAGTACAATGACTAGACTATACCAGAGCTAAACATTTCTTTACTCATCAAAAAGTGAATTCTGAGAATTCAGAGATAAGACGAAATAGACCTCTAGGGTTTCAGGAAGGTGAAGGCGGACAGAAGTCAGGTGCCCTGGGGTTGACACTCACGGCTGCTGGCTCTGCTGACATCCCAATTCTTTGTCTTTACTTTCTTCAGTCCAAGGGCAAAATTCCAGATGAGACCCTCATCCACTGACCTGGGATCTTGAGAACAAAACTCTGCAAATGAGCCTTTAGATGTCATTTTCATCCTCATCATATTTGTTACCTCTCTTCTCTTAACTGAAGCCATATCCATGACTTAGCTTGCAGTCCAGCTAATCACGAAGCCAAAGGTTACCATGTAGGCCTGCCCGTTGCTCTATATTTTTCCCACGCATGATCCTTGTTTATCTTTATATTAAAGAGTAACATTGCACATTATATGTTGTGTGTCTTGGATTGCTTTTCCCCTGACCGAACCATGAGTTAGTGGGGCCAGGACCAAAAGGTCCCATCTCCCGCATCATTCCTGGCAGTCTCTAGCATTTATATCTGACCTACACAGTGCTTGAAAATTATACAGTGACAACTCCATTCCTGGACTACCCTAAAATCCAAGCTTTGCCTCCTGATAACCTTCTCTCCACCACTTCAGTACTCACAAGTTGTGACCGTTCTGATGTTCACTTCTATAAACAAATATAATGGATTTAGCAAGTAAAGTACCATATTTACTCCAATAATTATGGGTTTCTTAATCACTTAACAGGTCTAAAGCTTTGTTAACATTTTTATTAGGTTCTTAGGCTCTGTACCAAAGACTGTATTCCCCACAAATCCTGTGTTGTTTTTTTAACTTTTTAAATTTGAAATAATTATAGATTTACCAAAAGTTGCAAAAAAATGTGTAGAGAGGCCATGTATACCCATCACTCACCTTCTCCTAATGATAACACCTTGTATTACTTTAGTACAGTATCGAAACTAAGAAATGGACATTCGTACAATCCACTGAGTTTACCACAATTTTGCCATTTTACATGCACTCATTTATGTGTTAGAACACTTGTGTATAATACTTATATATATAATTCCATGCACTTTTACCAGCTGTGTAAGTGTTCTAACTATCACCACAAACAAGATAAAAAACTGTTTCATCACCACATGTTTCCCTCATGTTAGCCTTTATAGCCACACCCACGTTCTTCCTGATCCCACATTCCTGAACTCTGTCAAAGAGTAGTATAATTTCCTAAATGTCATAGAAATGGAATCCTATAGTACATTACCTGTAGGAATGGATTTCTTTCACTCAGCATAACTCTCCTGAGATCCATCCAAGTTGTAAGGTGTGTCTATCGTCTGTTCCTTTTTATTGCTGAATAGGATTCCATGGTGTGAATGTACCACAGTTTGTTTAGCCATTCCCCCATTGAAAGCCATCGGGGCTATTTCCCCTTTTTAACTATTGTGAGTAAAACTGTGATGAACTTCATGTAAAGGTTGTTGTGTAAACATAAATTTTCATTTCTCTGGGTAAATTGCCCAGAGTGCAACTGCTGTACCGTATGGTAATTGCATGTTTGGAAAAACCTGCCAAATTGTTTTCCAGACGGCCTGTACCATTTTGCATTCCCTTTGGCAATGTATGAGTGACTCAGTTTATCCAGTGTCGCCTGCATTTGGTTTTGTCACTTTTTTTCAGCCATTTGGATAGGTGGGTTTAACATTTCATTGTGCTTTTAATTTGCATTTGCATGACGGCTAAAGATGTTGAATAGCTTTTCCTAAGCCTATTTGCCCTCTGTTCATGTCTTTCATCAATTTTATAATTGGATTAAGAGGCAAGAAGTTACCTCTAGAGAGCTGCCCTGGCTCTGGCTAACAGGCAGAGTAAGAGAGTGTGAGGCCCCTCGAGACTCACTTTTCTTGACAGGGAGGGCAGAAGTGGGGCTGAAGCTATTAAATGTTCCTCAAATTAGGACTGAACTTGGATATGGAACAGGATTAAGAGGTGGGGGCATCTCTGGGTCCATCTGTGGAGATCTGGATAGGGCGGGAAAAGAAGGGGGATATGGGGGAGAGGAAGAACAGTGGAAGGAGGGAGATACGGGGGGATGCCTTCTAAATGATGCTGGATTCATCACTCTCAGCCTGCTCAATGGAGTGCACAAAACTAGTCTCCTAGACATGTGGTTTTCAACTCTGGATATCCATTAGGATCCCCTCTAATGCTCAGATTCAACCAACTGAATCCGAGCCTCTAGGGATAAGCCCAGTCATCAGTATCTTCAAGGTTCACCTCAGTTGATTCTAATGAGCTGTCAAGATTGAAAACCTTATCTGATGGTGTATTAGTTTGCTATGGCTGCCATAACAAGATACCACAGGCTGAGTAGCTTAAACAACACAAATTGATTTCTCACATTTTAAAGGATGGAAGTCCAAGATCCAGGTGTCCACAGGTTTGGTTTCTTCTGAGACTCTCTCCTTGGCTTGCAAATGGCCTCCTTCTTAGTCCTTCTTCACATGGTTGTCCCTCTGTGCATACACAACCTGGTATCTCTATATGTGTCCTAAAGTCCTCTTATAAGGAAACCAATCATATTGGATTAGTGTCTACCCTAACGGGCTCATTTTAATTTAATCACCTCTTTAAAGGCCCTATCTTCAAACACAGCCACATTCTGAGGTACTGGTGGTTAAAGCTTCAACATATGAATTTGAGTAGGACACAGTTCAGTCCACAACAGATGGTATGAGAAATACCTTGGTCGGAGAAATTCGTCTCCCTTTTCGCTACCTTCCTGGAACTACTATACAACACTTCTGCCATCACCTCATTAGGTAGGAGTTGGTCATATGACCATGCTTGCCTGCAAAGCAGGCTATAAATATGTTCTTTTACTGGAAACATTACTGTACCAAATAAATGTGGGATTCTTTTATTAAGAAAGAAGGAGAATTGGTATAGAACACATGCTACACTTTCATACCCAAGGCAGCTAGAAGCACTACCTCAATTATCATGTCCTTTCTACCCAGTTTTCCAACCACAGATTTCATGGGTTCAAACCAAACTGCTGCTTCAGAGACACCTGAGGCCCCTCTCCCATCCCCCCAAACCCCATGTCCCAGACCATGCCTGAGTCCTCACAACTTAGCGTGCTTAATCTACGTCATTCACTCACTCATTCATTCATTCAAAAAATATTTATTGGTTACCAATGATATGTGAAGCACTGTGATAGGCACTGGAGATAAACCAGAGAACCTGACAGACAGGGTCATTGTTCTCATGGAGCTCACATTCTACAGGGGTTGATTCACTCAAGATTTAAAAGCCATTAAGAAAATAATATGGGAAAATGTGACAGAGAATGACTAGGGTGGGGAAGGCAAGGAAGGATTTTCTGAAGGCGTAACTTAGATTTAATATTCAAATAACAAGAAGTACACAGTCAGCAGTGGGAAGATTTCGGAGCTGAGCCCTCGAGGCAGAGGGAAGAGCAAGACGAACGGCCCTAAGATATGGGCAAGCTTGGCAGTTTTAGGGAACAGCTTGTATGCCAGTGTGTATTGGGAGGACAGCGTTAGAAAATGAGGTGAGAATGGTAGGAGGGGCCCAATAACAGAAGGTCCTGTGGGCCATGGTAAGGACTCTGGCTTTTGATCTTATTATGATGGAGCCATTGGGTGCTTTCTGAAAGGAAGGGAAATTATTTTTATAATCTACTTTATTAAAGCTCATTCTAAATGTTCCTTGGAGGACAGACTGAACTAGAGCAACTGTAAGATCAAGACACAAGATTAGGAGGCTACGACACACATGAGAGTGAGAGGTTACAGTCTCGTAGACCACAGTCGTAGCAATGGAAGGGGTGAGATGGGGTTTGAAATGATATGTATCTTGGAAGTACTGAACTTGTTGATGAAGTCCACGTTTGTGGTAAGGGATAGAGAGGAAGTAAGTGTGTCTCTTGCAATGTGGATTTTGGCAGCTGGGTTAGGGCGGTTTTCTTCGATGGGGAAATGAACGGAGGACCAGCTTCAGTGCAATGCCAGGAAACTGACAGTTCTGTTTTGACCATGTCGTTTGTGGAGCCTATGAAAAATCTGGGTGGGGAGCATGTGGTTGGATGTATAAGTCAGGAGATCCTGAGAATATTTTTGGTTGTGGCAAAAAAAAAAGAAAAACCCAAAACAAAACAAAAAAACAAGCATGCAAGCAAACAAATGAAAAACCCAACTGTACAGTTCAATCTGAAAATACAGGTTGATTTCACATATGAGCATGACGCAGGTCTAGATTCTGGAAGGGATACAACGACATATTAAAAACCAACTTCACTGAGCTATAATTTATGTTCAACATATTGCATCCATCTTTTTTTTTTTTTTCTGTGCTGCGTGGCTTGAGGGATCTTAGTTCCCAAACCGGGGATTGAACCTGGGCCCAATGCAGTGAGAGTGCCGAGTCGTAACCACTGGACTTAGCTATAAGGCTAAGGCTCTGGCCTGCCAGGGGCTACTAAGTGTCAGAGAAGAAAGATGTATGTCTGGAATATAACTATCATTCACCCACCTATTCATTCATTCATGCACCTAGCGCATGTCAAGCTCTGTGCTAAGAAGGGAAGATAGGACCATGAAAAAATTCAGACAATGTCTCTGTCTTCCTGAAGTTTAGGTGTCGAAATAGAGGACTGCAAGTGGCTCTGGTTGCTAAATAGTAAGGGAGGTATTTGGTGAGATAATTGGGCCCCCAAAAGGTCTAACCCCAGTGTACAGATGCAACTCTTCCCCTTCTGCATGTCTCATGGACAATGCTGTGGCATGACCTAGAATATAGAGCTGTTAGAATAGAATGAGCCTGAACATGCTGTGCATAAATGGCTGAGGAAACAGCTTTCCAAACCTTCCACCCAGCAAACAGCCCTGATGATGTGCAGAAGTAGATCTCAATTTCATTTAATTCTCACAGTTGGAGTTGTATGACTAATTATTTTGTCTCTGTGTCTAATTAATAAGCTGAGGTTAAGAAGGGTCAAGTATCTTGGAGGAAAACAGCAGATCTACTGATAATAGGAAAGTGTTAGATTTTAAGCTGTGAGCTCTTAACTAGTGTGGATGACTAGTTCCCATCCTTTAGGTCCAGGCTGAGGTAGTAGCAATGCAAGTTTCCCAGTCAAAGGCCTGGGATTCATTGGCCATTAGAGAATTGTAGGAACTGGAGAAGCTACAGGAAAATGAAAGCCTAACATGCCATCCTCCTGCCTGCTCCGCATCATTGCTCCTGCCTCTGCTCTCTTGTTTTCTATGGTAACGTCATCTTAACATTAGGTTTTGTTATTGACTGAAGTGTGTTCTTCCAAAATTCATATCCTGAAGCCCTAATTACCAGTGCCTCAGAACGTGACTGGATTTGGAGATAGGGCCTTTAAAAGGGGATTAAGTTAATTTAAGGCTGTTAGGGGATACCTTAATCCCATCTGACTGGTGTGCTTATAAGAAGAGGAGTTTAGGACACACAGAGAGACAGCAGAAGTGTGTATACACAGAGGGACAACCACGTGAAAAAGAAGCAAGAAGATGGCCATCTTCAAGCCAAGGAGAGAGGCCTTAGAAGAAATCACCCTGCTCACACCTTGATCTTGTACTTCCAGCCTCCAGAACTGTGAGAAACAAATTTCTGTTGTTAAGCCACTTAGTCTGTGGTATGTTTGTTGTGGCAGTCTGAACAGTCTAATACAGGCATTATGAACGTGTTTCAGTAGGTCATGCAGCAGGTAGAGTAGACTGTCAGAAAGGATGAAAATAAAGTGATGGTAAAAAATACCAATGATCAGTAAAACTGAAAGAGACGTGGTTAATTTGTATTACTATCAGGCAAAATAGACATCAGGCAATTGCAACAAAGAAGGCTACTCTGAAATCATAAAAGAAAATGAATTAAGAAGATTACAAATTCTGAACTTACATTCACCTGATAACGTATCTTCAAAAACAGATATAGCAGTAAGTAACAAAGTTACAAGTAACAGAAAGTAAAATCCACTTTTGTGTATATCATAAGGAAATATACTTGCTTATATAACTGAGAGCCCAGAGGTAGAGGAGACTTTAGGTTAGTTGATCCAGTGGCTCAAAGATATAAAGACTCAGGCCCAATCTTGAACCAATGACTCTGGCTAGGGACATAGGATTATTGCGTGAGATCTAGGGTAACTCTGGTCTCACCCTTGGAACTAGCAGTCCAATTCCCCCCAAACATGTGACTGTATGAGGGAGGAAATGCACTAATGAAAATCTGAGACCAGTTAGGAAGATGAGGAATGTATATTGCGTAGGTAAACAAAAATGTCACCTTCAGGCCCCATTTGAAAGCACAATTATCAATATGAGCATAATACCCACAGTACTCAAACTCAAATGGTTTTCAACTACTATGTCTTTCCAGGTAACAAATACTTCTATTCAGGAAATACCTACATTGAATTAGTGAATGGGTAGTTACAAAGCACTAGAGCTCTCACCCCTGCAGTAAATTTAGGAAGAACCACAAAGGCATCCATGGTAGGGTACTTGAATCTCATTTTCTTTCTCAAATTTTTGGCAAAGCTTTTTCTTTACTATCGTACTTTGATATTACTGTGTCAGGATAGTTTGACTACAAGGGAAAGGATTCTTCATAGTTACAATTTTATCAGTATTACCATTCTGTAAACATACAACACAGAGTTCATAAAGATATGAAAGATGAGAAGCAAGAAAATTTTCAACATTTATGATCAGCAACAATTTTCTTTAAAGAGCACCATTAAATTTCAATATGGAATATCTTTAAAAGCTTCAAGCTTTTAGAAGAAATTCAGTCTCATGCAAATGTAATAAAATTAAAGAACATCTTCTGTTAATGTCCATATTTGTAAATATGTTAAAAGGAATATTCCTCTGGGAACACTAGCCCAAGAAACACCACAGCCCTGCCGCCTGGCATACCAGGACCCATCCCATATACCAACAGGCTGGCACCAGCTCTGGGACACATTGGGCCCCTCAACTAACTGCTCCTGGATCTGGCCCCACTCACCAGTGGGATGACGCCAGCTTTGGGACACCCCAGACCCCATACTCAGCCATGTCAGGAACTGGCCCCACACACCAGCAAACCGACACTAGCTTCAGGACTCCAAGGCCCTGCAGCCAGAGACACAGGAACCTGGCTCTGCCCACCAGCGAGCCAGCACTAGCTCCAGGACTCCCTGGGCCACAGCCGCCCCCACCAGCAGGCCAATACCAGTTCCAAGACACCTTGGACCCCTCAGCCAGCTGCCCTAGGATCCAGCCCCACTCAACAGTGGCCCAACACCAGCTTCTGGACACCCCCATACCCGGCAGCCAGCCATGTGGAACTGACCCTGCCCACCAGCAGGCTGACACTAGATACAGGACTTCTAACCCCAACACCACCTTCTGCAGAGCCTAGCACCACCCACCAGTGGGCCAGTGCTAAACCCGGGACTTCCTGGGGCACTGCAGCCAGCAGCCTCATGACCCAGCCTCACTCACCAGTGGCCACAAGCCTCTGCACAAGGCAGGGCCTGACAGCCCACTGGACCAGGGGCCAGCCACACCTACCACACCATCCACAGTAGTGTGCCGGTCACAGCAGAAGGATACACGCAGCCCTAACAGGGACACCCTTAGAGCATATAGCTCTGCTGACCAGAGGGGAGAGCTCGGCTGGGACACACAGGACGTCTCCTACAAAAAGCCACTTCTGTACAGTGGGGAAATGGAACCAACCTAGAGATACAGAGAAATAAGATAGCAAACTGGACAAAATGAGGCAACAGAGGAATCTATTGCAAACAAAGGAACACGATAAAACCCCAGAAGAAGAACAAAGTGAAGTGCAGATAGGCGATCTACCTGATAAAGAGTTCAGGGTAGGGCTTCCTTGGTGGCGCAGTAGTTGAGTGTCCGCCTGCCAATGCAGGGGACACAGGTTTGTGCCCCTTTCTAGGAAAATCCAACATGCCGCGGAGCGGCTGGGCCCGTGAGCCATGGCCACTGAGCCCGTGCATCCGGAGCCTGTGTTCCGCAATGGGAGAGGCCACAAAAGTGAGAGGCCCATGTAACGCAAATAAATAAATAAATAAATAAATAAAGAGTTCAGCGTAATGATCATAAAGATGTTCAAAAAACTCAGGAGAAGATTGGATGAAGAGAGTGAGAAGTTTTTAACAAAGATTTCAACAATATGAGGAAGAACCACACAGAGAAGAACACTATCGGAAATGAAAAATACACTACATGGAATCAACAGTAAATGAAATGATGCAGAGGAATGGACGAGCAAGCTGGAAGATGGAGTAGTAGAAATAACTGAAGCAGAATAGAAGAAAGAAAAAAGAGAAAAAGAAATAGGGCAGTTTAAGAGACCTCTGGGACAACAGCAAGTGTACTAACATTTGCATTACAGGGGTCTGAGAAGGAGAAGAGAAAGAGAAAGAGAATGGGGCAGAGAACATATGTGAAGACACGATAGCTGAAAACATCCCTAACCTGGGAAAGGAAAGAGATATCCAGGTTTAGTAAGCACAGAGAGTCCCAAACAGGGTCAAGCCAAAGGAGACCACACCAAGACACACTGGAGTTAGAATGGCAAAAATTAAAGATAAAGAGAGAATATTAAAAGCAGCGAGGGAAAAGCAACAAATACCATACAGGGGAACTCCCATAAGGCTATCAGGGCAACTGGAATGAATCCAGCTGGATCACGGTGTATGATCCTGTTTAATGTAGCGTTGGATTCGGTTTGCTAATATGTGGTTGAGGATTTTTGCATCTATATTCTTCACAGACATTGGCCTGTAATTATCTTTCTTGGTAGTGTCTTTGTCTGCTTCTGGTATCAGGGTGATGGTGGCTTCATAGAATGAATTTGGGACTGTTCCCTCCTCTTCAACCTTTTGGGAGAGTTTGAGAAGTATAGGTATAAGTTCTATGTATGTTTGGTACAATTCACTGGTAGAGCTGTCTGGTACTGGACTTTTGTTTGCAGGGAGGTTTTTTGTTTTGTTTTAATTACAGATTCTATTTCACTTCTAGTGATTGGTCTGTTCAAATTATCTGTTTCTTCTTGACTCAAATTTGGCAGGCTGTATATTTCTAGAAACTTGTCCATTTCTTCTTGGTTGTCTAATTTTCTGGCATATAACTGTTCATAATATTCTCTTCTGTGTTTTGGTTTTTCTGAGTTTATTTTTTTTGTATTTTTGTGGTATTAGTTCTTGCTTCTGTTTCATTTCTTATTTTGTTTATTTGGGCCCTTTCTCTTTTCTTCTTGGTGAGCCTGGCTAGAAGTTTGTCGATTTTGTTTGTCTTTTCAAAAATCTAGCCCTTGGTTTCATTGATCTTTTCTATTTTTATCTCTATTTTAATTCTTGCCCTCTGATCTTTCCCAAAGAACTGACTTTGGGAATTTTTTGGTTCTTCTTCTTTGAATTCTTTTTCTCTTTTTGTTTATTTGAGATTTTTCTTGTTCCTTGAGGAAGGCCTGAATCACTATGTACTTCCCTCTGAGAACTGCTTTTGCTGCATCACATAGAGTTTGGAAGGTTGTGTTTTCATTGTCATTTGTCTTGAGGTATTTCCTGATTTCTTCTTTGATTTCATCATTGACCCACTGGTTTTTTGGTAGCATGTTGTTCAGCCTCCATGTATTCGTTCTTTTCCCACGTTTCTTTCTGTGGTTGATTTCTAGTTTTATAATATTGTGGGAATAAATGATGCTTGAAGTCATTTTACCCTCTTAAATGTGTTGAGGTTTGTTTTCTGTCCTAGTATGTGGCCTCTCCTACAGAACGTGCCTTGCACGCTTGAAAAGAATGTGTATTCTGTTTATTTGGGGGATGTAGTGTCCTGTAGATATAAATTAAGTCCAAGTGGTCTATTGTATCATTTAGGGCCTCTGTTGCCGTATTGATTTTCTGTCTGGAAGATGTGTCCACTGATGTCAGTGAGGTGTTAAAGTCTCCTAGTATTAGAGTATCCCTGTTAATTTCTCCCTTTATGTCTGTAACTATTTTCTTTATATATTTAGGTGCTCCTATATTGGGTGTATATACGCTAACAAGTGTAATATCCTCTTCTTTATTGATCCCTTTATCGTTATATAATGTCCTTCTTTGTCTTTATGGACTTTAAGTCTATTTTGTCTGATATGTGTATTGCTAACCCCGCTTTCTTGTTGTTTCCATTTGCATGAAATAGCTTTCCATCTCCTCACTTTCAATCTGTCTGTGTCTTGTGCCCTGAAGTGAGTCTCTTATAGGCAGCATATTGTAGGTTCTTGGGGTTTTTTTTTAATCCATTCAGCCACTCTGTCTTTTGATGGGACCATTTAGTCCACTGATATTTACAGTAATTATTGATAAGTATGAACTTACTGCCATTTTAAACCCTGTTTTCCATTTGACTTTGTAGTTCTCTATATCTTTCACTTTTGCCATTTTAATTATGCTATGTCTTGCTGTCACTCTATTTGGGTTCTTCTTGGGTGGGACCCTCTGTGCTTCCTGTATCTGGATATCAGTTTTCTTCTTTAGGTTTGGGAAGTTTTCAGCCATAATTTCTTCAAATACATTTTCTATCCCCTTGCCTCTCTTCTCTTCTTCTGGTACCCCTATTATGAATATGACTGTGCACATTATGCATATGATTATTTATATTACGCATGCTGTATATTATCCTATAGATGTCATATGTTTTCTTCATTTTTAAAATTTATCTTTCTGTCTGCTGTTCTGATGTGCTGATTTCCATTATTCTATCTTCCAGATCACTTATTTATTCTTCTGCTTTGGTTAGTCTGCTATTTATTGCTTTTAATTTGCTTTTTATCTCAGCAATTGAATTGTCTAGTTTTGATTGATTTCTCTTTATAGCTTCTACTTCTTTGTTGCAGTGATCTGCATTTCTATCAATAATCTTCCTTAATTTCTTTAGCCTTTTTCTTACCTCCTTTCTGAATCTGGGGTCTAGTAGCCTGGTGAGGTCTCTTTCATTATTTGTCCCTTCAGGGGACTTCTCTTGTTCTTTTCATTGGGATGGGTTCCTCTGTTTTTCATTCTACTTAACTTTCTTCATTTCTGAATTTAGGACAGGCATGAATCTACTGTGTTCCTGAAGGGGGTTTTTTTAGGTTGGAGGATCCCGGTGTAGACGGCATGAGTTCAATATTTAAGGTGCAAGGGCTGGTTATGGTGTGGTGCTTGCCACGTATTTCCTTAAAGTGGGCTGGCCCTTGTTCCCTTGATACGGGGTGTGTTTGAATTTGTATTGACCAGAGCCTGCATTGCTTGTTGGCTCGGGCCTCCTCTTTGCTCTATGGCTGTCACAGCCCTGTTGGGGCTGGGGTCTGCTTCCCAGCTGTTGGAGTAGAAGCACTGAGGTCAGGTTCAGTCACGTTCCACTGCCCCTGAGCACAAGCCCTGATGCAAAGGAGGTGATCACTGAAGGTAATGAGGCCCGTGTGGTCACCACAAACCTATGTGCCTCCAGTGCAGGCATCCATGGTTCTGCCCAGAAGCAGCCCAAGGTTGCATCCCTTTCTCTGTTGTGTTCACCCCAGACCTAGTGCTGGGATGTGGTGTGGAGTAGGCTGGTGCTGGGGGCCGTGGCCCTGTGGCTACAGGAATTGAGGTGGTTGTGCCGCTGCCTGGAACCTGGGCTGCCTCTGTGTCAGACCTCTCCCAGGACCTGTCAGCTCCAGATCTGGCACCAAGCTATGGTGTAGAGTGAGCGGGGCCAGTGTGCTCCCACCGTGAAATGAACGGCTCCATACTCCTGTCCAGAGCCCGTCCAACCGAGATGCAGTGCCCAGCTGCTGTGCCCTCCGTGGTGCCATCTGGCGCACGTGTTGGCAAAGTCCACCATGGCCAGACCTGACCCCACTGTGTGCACACTGACAATGGGCACTGTGGCAGGACCTGCCCCCACTATGTGCGGGCTGACAATGGGATCCTTGGTTTTGCCCAGATCATACCCCAGGTCCTCCGGGCTGTCTCCACACATCTAGATCAAGTCCTCTCCCTGGACCTGTCTAGCTAAGATTCAATGCTCAGTTGCTGTGTACATCTGTGGCCCCACCACCTTGTGTGTGCTTTGGATTGGGAAGTGCAGCAAGGCAGCAGCCGCTAGTGCCAGTCTCTCTCTGCCCTGATTGTTAGCAAGCCAGCATGCATGCATTCCTTGTGAGTAGAATTTAGGCTTTTCCAGCCCCTCCATCTATCCCAGTGGCTTTTCCAGCAGGCAAAGGGGCTCCCTGGGGCAATGGTCTGCCAATGTGTACCTTTCCTCCTTTACAGATCTCCCCCAGGGGGGCCAGGACCGTCCTCATGTCTTTAAAATTTTTTTCTGTCCTTCCTGGATATGTAGAGATATTCCTTGCAGCTTTGGTTGTGTAGGAGATCTTCTGCCAGTTTCCAGTTGATTTTCTGTGAGAACTGCCTCACATGTAGGGGTATTTTTAATATGTTTGTGGGGAGAGGTGAGCTCCACATACTTCTACTCCACCATCTTGATCCCCCTCCCTATTTGGGAAACTTTGAATTGCATCAACGTGTCCCATATAAAAACAGAAACACTAGACTAAATTAGAGTTTCAGAATCCAGTGATAGTCAACTGTTGCTAGTGCATGTCAGTTTTTAGAGAGCACAGGATATGCCAGGTTTTTCCAGATTTTGTGGGGAAAAAAAGGTAGAGCATCATGTACATTTTAGATTATCTTTGGACCCAAATGGGCTACATGAAGTAAATAATTAAAACATCATCTGCTGATGTTACGGAAATACAGAGTTCATTGATATAACTTAGTCTTCAAAGCCTGCTTTTATTCTAAAGAAAACTGGCAAATGTCACTCCTTTACATCATATGGGAACATATCCACCAGCAGTAGATGGCAGTGTGATATCATAACAAGAAAACAATGTGGCTGTTTACGTAAAAACCCATCTCACAATACTTTCAAAGACTATAGTTAGAATTATTTGGGGGGTGTGGCAAAAAAACTAGTTACAATGAGTGGATAACCAGAGGCACGCTAGGACCACTTCAATTCTCCCTAATAATTTTTAAAGCCTTGAAACACACTTATTTGATTTTTAAATGGTCTTCACCCGGAAGGGATTTTCAAACTGTGCCAGAGAATCATACCATCACAAATGACATAGTTTATGAGCAAAAAGCATGTAAGGAATCCCTGCCTTCTCGCCCCTTTCCATCCTTTGCCCTCAAAAGAAGTTTTCATTTTTCTGTAATTTTCTGTTTCCACCCTGTGGTAGTCCCCAGGAATGAGCTCATCACCTACAGCTGTGAAAATTTACACTGTGCTGGGGGAAGGGAGCACACTGAGTACTCTGACAGGGAGCATTATCTACAATTCATTCTCTTCTTTCCCATTGCTTGACACGGACAGTAAAGTCACTTCTAGTTAACTAACAAGGTTCTTAAAGGAACAAAGAAAAACATGTTTCGATTACCATTTCTATAAATGTACAGCAATATCTGATAAGTTCTCTCGGATAATGGTACCAGATTAAGTCAATTTTCCTTTCTGAAAGTAAATTCACATAGGACCTCTACTTGAGTTGTACATATTTGTGTTTGAACCAAAAGCATTTGAGTATTTGTGTTTAATTTAGCAGCATCACAAATGTCTGCTCTTCTCCTTTCCCATTTCTCTGTGTTAAACAAAGCCACTAGCACTGACCTCCAAAACGTCCACCCCAAAACAGAAATATAAAAGAAGTAAAAGTTGTTCCCAGTAAACCTTGCCAAACAACATTCAAGAAGAATAGCTTATCAGCCTGCCTCACCTAAACAGACACAGCACCTGATACGTGCAGTGCCTAAGCTGCCTAGCTCACATAAGCTGTGTTCATATAGGGGTTTATCCATAGCCTTAGCGTCCCTTCCCCAATGTATGTAAGGAAGATCTGACAGGCACCCACTGGTGTAACTAAATATATTTTTTAATCCTAAAATAGCTCCTGGTAATCATCGCAGGGCAAGAATAAATGATACGACCATTAGTTCTGACAGGAGAATATCTGACCCTTCCCAAGAAAAGTTATAATTAGAACTCCAGGGTTTGCCTTTTGGTGAAAGAAGTTGACCTCAATCACCATTAGTGGATTTGTCCATCACAGAAGCTACAGTTGGGACAGACATCAGGTCTTGATGGCGGATTCCATCCAGTGATTGTATACAGATGCTTCCTAAATCCATCTTGAGGTTTCATAACAGGCTCCATTGTAAACACGTGGCTACATTTTCATTCCATGCATTTACATGTGTCCCATAAATAATTTACCAAAATTATCTAAGTAACACCAATGTGCCCAAACAGAGTCACTCCCAAAAATCACTACTTCATTCAATAGGCTTAGAACTACAAACAGTCTGTTATCCTTGGTAGTATATTCAAATTTAACCATGGTGCAAAATTTGGTCTGTTGTATTTTCTTCAGGTTATTTATGTAGCCATGCCACGTTGCAGGGTGCCAGCAAAATAATACCACTGCTTGTATAGCATTAAGTTTGCCTAAGCCAGCAAACGGGAAAGATCACATCAAACCTCTTTTGGCTATACACACAGATCTTCCGTTTTCCACACAAATCAGCAAAAGAGGTGTTTGTAAAACTGCAATTAAAAAAACCCCGAAAACTCTATTGTATATTCTCCTTTCCCTTTCTCTGTCCTTTCTAGGAAGATGCAAACAAAATATAAGTGCAGTGATATCTAATTCAGATTCTGCTCACATTTAACTTTTGGAATTCCGTAAAGAGGCATAAAGTCTGCAATATTTCTCTTTGGAGAAAAAGAGCCATAAAGTCTGCAATATTTATCTTTAGAGTGTTTAAAAATAAAAGAAGGAAATGTTTTCAACTAATGTCTAGCATTTTATACCACCTTTTATATACACATGTACTTCACTTATGAAGGATAAGTTTATATTTATACCTTAAAATGAATCCAAGGGCCTTAACTGGCTTCAGCTTTGATTAGTTCTAATTACTGGTAGTACTGGAAATTATTTAAATGGCACTTTAAAGAGGTCCTCTATGACCTCAACTTTTCAGTAACTGCGGATGGATTTCCAGTTCGTCAGAATAAGGAAGACTGATTTATTCTCAATTTTCTTTGGAGACTCTTGTGGGTGATCCAAACACAAAGTCTGGAGCCAGGGTGCCTGGGAGTAAACCCTGGTTTGGCACCTATTGGTTCAGTTACCTCTTAGGCAAGTGACTTAACACATCTGTGCTTCCACTTTCTCATCTGTGAAAACTCGAATAATAATCATAGTACCTAGTTTATAGAATTGCCACTATTAAAGGAGTTGATGTTTTAAAGTGCCTGACACATAGTAATCATTATATACATATTTTTTTCAAATTAACAGCTAAAATTCACTTACTGAGTTTGCTTTAATTTCTCTTAGACTTGCATGAAATTATGGCAACAGAGCTTACCTGTACTCACCACTTAGGTTTTTGAAGTAGTCCCTAAAATATGGCAATTGTTATGGATTTAGGGAGGACCTAGTCCATTGCTATGTGTTAATTTATGTGTTAAATTTCACGTGTTATTAGGAAAAAAAATTAGCACACGAACGAAGCACATTAGCACATTAAAAGGGGTTGGGGCAGGTGAAGCCAGCTTGTGTTGTGAGGAAGATCATCCGGAGGCACCACCATCAATGGGGAAGCCCAGGAATGTGGGCAATCTCAGATCTCCAGCTCTCGTGAAGAGAACAGCCTCCTGAAACACGCAGCCGGGAGAACCCTACTGTCACTATGCTACACTCAGGAGGCTGACGCAGCTTTTGAGCACCGTGGGCTCCTATGGCTATGTTCACGTGGATGCGGCCATCAAGTGCCAGGCCCAGACAGTTATGTGGCAGGCCCAGACCTACTGGCCATGTCAGCACCATGAGCCCTTAAACCCTGAGCTCGTGTAGTCTCTCTGGACCTATTGCCACTATGATCATGTGGTGGATCCAGCTTTTCAAGGCGCTAGAGCATGGCAGACTCCTAAACCCTGCCCATCATGTGGATTCATCCTGTCATGTGGCCCTCAGGAGCTAGTGGCATGTGGAAGCCTCAGCCCTCCAAGTCACAAAGGTGACCTGCTTCTGAGAGTTGTATGGATGCTGTGGTCGATCACATATCCCCCTTGGTCACACATCAGGCTCAGCGATCTCTAATCTCCTGAAGATTGCTGGCTACCAGGATCTTCAGATCCCTGAGTCAACATGGATGTGGCCGCTACCATCACATGGCAGGCAAAGCGCCTGCCGTCATGTGAACACCGCACCTTCCCTTCGGCTGTTGTTCGTGCATATTCTTCGGTCATGGGACATGCTGTGATCTTCTGAGGCTCAGTTCTCTCGGTCACAGTTCACAACTGAGGGCTCCTGAATCCTGATGTCACACGCATCCTTCTACTCTGTGGCCTCCGCCAGCCAAGCCCCTGGAAGTCAGGTAGGGCCCCACAGTGGCGCGTTACGTTACGTAGATCCCGCAGTCACGTGACGCTGTAAGGTCGCGATCGACGGGGGGCGCCCTTTCAGCGTGCAGGAGAGCCTGCCGAACGGTGGGTAGCTCGGCTTAGCCTTCTGAGGAGTCAGACCGAGAGGTGAAGAAGACCTTTAGAATTAAGGTACTTGTCCTGGCTGAGGGGGAACTTTGATGAGGCTCTGGCTCCAATGCCAAGCTTTCCACCGACTTTCATATTCTGCCACGGTAGGCGGTGGGCGGTTGTCGGGTAGGAGGGTCGCCCGCAGGTACTAGAGGTTCACTCAGAATTGGCGGGACAGCGGGCGGCAGGCGTTCATGGGCTGCTCTCGGCAGCTAGGCTCGGGAAAACTGGGTGGACCCCTCCCTTCCCCCTTCCTTCCCAACCCCCACATTAAAGCCCTACTCTTGCTTATCTCTGTTTCGTATCCGTATTCACTACCTGCCATGTGATGGCGTCCTCTGCGCTCCTCTGACCACGTTTGTTATTAGGAACAGCAGAGAACTCCTAGATGCCAGTTCCTATTGATGATTTCAAATCTGATCTGAATTTCTGTCTCTTAATTTGTTCTGCAGAGAGAGGCAAGGAGAGAGACTTTTTTTAATTTGATATTTTTTCAGTAAAAGTGCGAAAGTAGCCAGCACGTTAAGGTTCAGAATTTGTTTTCTGTATTTGCTTTGCCGATTAGTAGTTTTTCAAAGTGTGTGTGCGGTGGGATGCCATAATCTTTTTCTGCTTGGACTCTCTAAACGGCTTAAATTAGTCCAGCCAGAAACTATTGGCTTCTGATTTTCCTCCTGATTTTCTAACCATTCCTTGTTACATTCCTTGAAAACTCTCCCCTTTCCTTCAGGTGGGAAAAAACAGTGAATTTATTTAAGAAAACCATATTAAGTAAAATTATAGATGATACATTTCATAAAAATCACGTAGATGGTACTTAATGAGTAAAATGTAGCAAGTAAAATAAGGTGTTCACATTTGTGAGGGATTTAAATATTGTTTGAGAGACGGTTAAAGGGGTGATATATTTATTAAATTATATAATAGCCATTTCTTTCCTCTCATTTCAGCACTTTCTGGTTTGTTCTGTAAGACACTATGAGAGACAGCAACAACAAAAATGTTTTTATCCATTGAAGAAATATGGGACATACAAAAATGAAGGTAAAAAGAATTTCTGTATTGTCATATTTTTTAGATAATATGCCACTTGAATCTCAAAGAGAAGGGTAGTGTCTTAGCTTGTTCAGGCTGCTGTAGTAGAACACCATGGACCGGGTGGCTTATAAATTACAAAAATTTATTTTTCACGGTTCTGGAGTCTGTGAAGTCCAAAATCAAGGCACCAGCAGCTTCAGTGTCTGGTGAGAGCCTGCTTCCTGGTTCCTAAAGGCCTGTCTTCACGCTGTATCCTCACATGGCAGAAAGGGCAAGGGAGCTCTCTGGGTCCTCTTTTATAAAGGCACTAATCCCATACATCACAGCACCTCCCTCATGACCTAATCACCTACCAAAGACTCGACCTGCAAATACTGTCACCTTGGAGCCTAGGTTGGTACATAAATATTCAGTCTGTAGCAGGTAGTTTCCTCAAGCTATATGGGAATGGAACATTTTCCCACAGTCCACTGGAAGTACTAGTGTTCCTCAGAAAACATTTTGGGAAAGCCTGTTCAAACTAACTCTCTTCTGCCGCATTAATACCTTGTACCTTTGTTTACTAAGTAGAATGTATGCTTACTAATAATTATAATCTGTTCTTCTCATTAAGAAACTACTTATTGCCAACTCATTTTATCTTATGCCATTAGTCATTCTCTCTTTTGCTTAATCTTTCCACTTTTTCATTCTTTTATATATAACCTCAATTTATGTTTCTGTTATCATGATGGCAAGAAATAAGTGCATAAGTGCTAGTCATCAGGAAGTCTTAAAAATCAAATAAAATGCCCCACTCTTGAAACGATGATACAACTTACTGTAATGATGAGTGGATGAAATAGCTCTCATTTTATACCAATTTTCCACACTTTTTCAAAACTAGTTTGTTATTATTATTTAATCATTATAGCTGCCATTTTTTGACTTCCTGTTATACATCAAGGACTGTGGAAACCTTGTCATACCAGTTTTCTCATTTAATCCTCAGAAAAATCCTGAGAGGATGTTATTTTAATTTACAGATAAGATACAAGAATCAAGATAGGCTAGATTATGCTGTGGTAATAGACAGTCCCCGTATCTCAGGGGCTTATTCCTCACTTTGACTACATGTCCATGGCAGGTGCATGCCCCTCACAGGATGGTGGACTTTGGGGGTCTGAGCCATTCTTACTGGAATGACTTGGAGACCCAAACTGACAGAGCAGCCATCATCTAGGAAATTGTCAGTCCCTGTGCCTGAGGAGAAGAGGACCCTGCAAGGTCTCAATCCAACAACCATGTGTTCTGGCCCAGAAATAGCACATGTCACTCACAACGCATTAGCCAGAACCAGTCACATACACAGCCCTGCCCAAACCAAGGAGGTCAAGAACTACAGCTCTTCCAGGTCCCCGGAACAGGGACAAATGGAAACACATGGCAAACAGCACTACCGCATGATGGAACTGAGGCTCAGAGAGGTAAAATACTCGCCTAAAATCACATACGCAGTAAGGGACAGTGCACATTCTGGATATATGATTTCAAAGTCCGTGTTCTTTCTGTTCCTACTCCTTTCTATAGTGTATGCTGTCCTCTTCAGTGAAGTTCATATGTACTTATCATAGAAGTTCCTTTGCTTCAATGCTGCAGTTCCATCTCCCTTAATCATCTGATATTCCAACAATGGATTTAGTTAAGCCCCCCTCATCGGTAAGCCACAGGTCTTTTCCAAGTAATGAAATGTACTGGATATTTGGATATCCATGCTATTCGAGGACAGCAATTATAAAAGAAAACGTGATGGTAGATGAAAAGACTGTGGATTTGTCACATACTTGATAAAAATCATCTCATACATTTCCATATTGGCAAGAAAAAAATAATAAAAATAAGAGCAAAAATTAATGAAATTGATAACAGACATGGAAGAGTTGAATAAAAATGCTAGATGTTAGTGCTTTGAAAATATAAAAAAATAAGGAAACCTTTGGCAATATGGGTCAAGAGAATTAGAAGGCACAGATAAGCCACTTTTGAAGAAGGTGTCTTGCTTGTATTTACGGTAAAGATTTAAAAGGTAATATTATGAAAAAGATATGCTGATAATTTGAAAATTAATACTAAATGGGTAAGTTTTAGAAAAAAGAACATTATATTGGGGAAACAAAATATTCAGCTTATTCTTGACATTGCATGCATGAGAAGGCAAAATTACTGGTCAATCTTAATTAGTTATAAAAATGCAAAAACTACAAATAAGATAAAGGCAAACTTAATCCAGCAATGGCTAAAACAGATAATACAGCAGGGCAAAGTTGTGTTTATACCAAACTTGCAATGTTGGTTTAACATTAGGAGATTCATAATGTAGTTCAACACATTAATAGTATACAGGAGCAAGAAAAGGATGATTGTCACAAAGATTCCAGAAAAACATGCATGCGATAAAATTCAACAACCAATCAAGTTTAAACAACAACAAAAATAACTCTTAGCTAATTGGGAATAGAAAGATATTTCTTGAAAATGATAATGTGTGCTTTAAGAAATCTATAACAAACACTGTACGTAATAATGAGACATTAAATCATTCCATTCTAAATCAGAAGAGGCAAAGATGATTCATATAATCACTTCTGTTCAACATCTTACTGAGTCTCCTAGGCATTGCAGTAAGCCAAATTACATACATACATTAATTAATACATGTGCAAAAGTGAAAAGGAACAAAACTGTGAGTATAATTGTCTTCATATAAAACTCAAGAGGATCTATGGAAAATTATAATAATAGTGATTAACCAGTTTACTGGATGAAAGACTAATATACACAAAATAATTGCACAAAATAGAAAATAATATTTTCAAAGTGAATATACCATTTACGATAGCAAAAAAATCAGTCCTGTGGAATATACCTCAAGTTGGCTCAGCTGGCAAGTATTCCAACACTCATAAACACTCTTACATGTTTTCTTGTACTGTAGAGAACTGGAAAGCTAAAAACAAGAATGGAGCCCTACATTAGTATGTGTGTGTTTGTGTGTGTGTGTGTGTGTGTTTCCTAGACCCCCTTTTGTCTGGGGTCCCAAAGAAGACCTCTGTGTATCAAGCCTATGCACCATAGTGAATCTTGGAGGTAGAACTGAGTAATGTGGGAGCCACAAGCAGGATCAGCTACATATGATGGGAGAGATCTCTGATTTTTATGGGCAGCCACAGCAGAGTGCCTGGAATTCAGTCTCTGTCATACATGTTGGTTAGCTCATAGGCAGCAGGGGTGTTTCAGCTATACCAGTCCCACGGCGTGAGGGGGCTTCCCCTGGCTGTGCGGCATCCAAGCCCACTTTTCTGGCCCTCACAGAATTTTTGTAAGCTGTGTGATATGTTTTATTAAAGATGTCTTATTTTTATAAAATAACCAGAATGAATATCTGGCATAAGGAAGTGGGGACTTTGATTAATAGAGTACTTGACACCAAAATTGTTTGCAAGCAAAGGGCCCTGAAGGCAGTGGGGATCGGGGATAGGTTATCCGGTCTAGGTGGATCTGAAGATAGTAAGGACCCAGTTGGTAATAGAGGATGAATCATAGTGTTCCATGGCACACAATGGTGAAAGAGTTGCAGTTGCGAGACTGGACAGAAGTTGGGTCCACTCGCCTGCTGCACAGCAAAGCCAATCTACTGACGCTGGGTTGTCGGTGAAGGAAAGTACAGTGTTTGTTTTCTGGGTGCCAAGCAAGGAGAACTGGCTGCTTGTGTTCAGAAGACTCTAACCCCCTGCTGACTTTCAGGGAAGTGCATGACTTTCCTCTGATTGTTTGTTGGTGAGGAAACAGGGTGCTGTTTCAGGGATCTTAATCATCAGCATTCTGGTTCTAACCTGTCTGGGTTCAGTGTGCTGTGGTCAGCATGCAGTCACCATTCTCCACCTGGGAAGGGGATCTTAGTTTCTGCGTAACAGCTCAAAGATATGTATGAAGTTGTTATCCCTTGCAGAGAAACTAGGACTCTGCTTTATCACTGCACTATTGTTTCTTGACTACTTTTCTTTCTTTCTTTTTATTTTAACATCATTATTGGAGTATAATTGCTTTACAATGGTGTGTTAGTTTCTGCTTTCTAACAAAGTGAATCAGTTATACATACACATATGTCCCCATATCTCTTCCCTCTTGCATCTTACTCCCTCCCACCCTCCCTATCCCACCCCTCTAGGTGGTCACCAGGAACCGAGCTGATCTCCCTGTGGTATGCAGATGCTTCCCACTAGCTATCTATTTTATGTTTGGTAGTGTATATATGTCCATGCCACTCTCTCACTTCATCCCAGCTTACCCTTCCCCGTCCCCGTATCCTCAAGTCCATTCTCTAGTAGGTCGGTGTCTTTATTCCCGTCTTGCCCCTCGGTCCTTCATGACCAATTTTTTTTAGATTCCCTATATATGTGTTAGCATACAGTATTTCTTTTTCTCTTTCTGACTTACTTCATGCTGTATGACAGACTCTAGGTCCATCCACCTCTCTACAAATAGCTCAGTTTTGTTTCTTTGACTGCTTTTCCTTTGTTTCTGCATTTCCTCACTTCCCTAACTAGTAAGTGCTTGAGTCTGTTCTTTGGAACTCAGGGAAGGCCTAGGGGGCCAAAGCCTTTTTCTACAGACAAGAAACAAGGAACACAGTGGGGCTTTTGTACCCAGGAGGGCCCTGAAGGGTTCTGTTCAGTGTCAGTTCCCCATTTTCTTTGATACTCCTCAATCCTGAGGGGATCACGAGGGGGACAAGAGAGGGAATCAAGTTTGGGATAGAGAAGTTAATCAGAAACTTGGCAAGGGAACTCGGTTTTAGGGGGACTCAGTTTCAAGCGTTACCAGCTGTACCCCTGGTCACTTGAATTGAAATGCCTTTGAAGTCAATGTGTTGGTGGGACAGGCAGCTGCTGTTTGGAACCCAGAGGACACTCCTTTCCCCCACAGCACTGAGAAACACATTAGTGCGGAGGGCATCTTCATCTTTGAAGTGTTCTGAAGTGGCTGACTTGTGTAGGCCACAGATGAGATGGGAGATTCT
The DNA here is from genome assembly GCF_964165515.1 of Mesoplodon bidens. Lineage (NCBI taxonomy): Eukaryota > Metazoa > Chordata > Mammalia > Artiodactyla > Ziphiidae > Mesoplodon > Mesoplodon bidens. The sequence continues at coordinate 51,980,737 of NC_138163.1, forward strand.
GCCACTGACATGGTCACCCTCATTTGAGTGGGGATGTTGGGGTTCTGGAGTTGCAGGCCCAGTAGGAGCACTTAATCTCCTGCCTCAAGGTGAGTGCTGTTTACCTAATAAACAGCAAGGATGGAAGGATAGTCACACTGGTTTGACCTGTAGCAACCTCTGAAGGTGGCTAATTGATCAACAGATCCCTTGGATCTGAAATATCTGAACATACTCCAAAGTTGCATTTGATCAGTGTAAAAATAAATAAAATATAAACAAATATTTGTAATAAAATATAAGAACATAAAAATAAATAAATCAAGCTCTAGATCTGGTGACTTGACCTCTCTTGATGGCAAATGGTAGTCCCGTACTCAATTCCCACACTTGACCCAGAACACCATGAATGAGTGGACTACTGAGGAAGGACCCTACGGTGGAGTCGCAAGTTACTGCAGTAAATCTTCTTCCCAGGCTTAGCCAAAGGGACCATCAGCCATTTACCACAGTTACTGTGCATTTGCTCTACGGACCCTTGCTCTAAGCCAGAGCTCAACAGACTCCATGGAAAGGGCCAGGTGACAAATATTTGAAGCTTTGTGGGCCATTTTGTCTCTTTCGTAACTACTCAGCTCTGCTGTTGTAGAGCAGAAGCCTCCACAGACAAGTATGGCTGTGTTCCACTAAAACTCTGCGTATGGACATTGGTGTGTGGATTTCAAATAATTTTCACATGTCAAGAAATATTATTGTTTTAACCATTGAAATATGTAAAAACCATTCTTACCTTGCAGGCCCTAGAGAAACAGGCCCCAGGCCAGGTTTGGCCCATGGGCTGTAGTCTGCCAGTCTCTAATTTAAGCTAATGGAATCACTAGGTCCCTAAAACAACAGAGTGGAAAGCCAGCAAAATGAGGTGGCATCCATTGCTACGGTCTCTGGCAAGCATAAACCAAAAGCTGATACTTTAATACAGTAGCTTTCAACAGTGGTTGCACACTGCAGTCACGTGGAGAATTTAGAAAATGTGGGTGTCTGGGTCTCAACCCAATTCTACTTTAATTATTGTCGATATAGCTTGGAGCCGGAGATATTCTCAAACTCCCCAAGTGGCTCTACTGTGTAAGCAAGGTGGAGAACTACAACCCGCACTGTGGGATATTACTCAGAAATAAAAAAGGCAGGAACATAAAAGGATTTCAAAAACATGATGCTGACTTTAAGAAGTCACACACAAAAGTGTGCAGCATGTATGATTCCATTTACAAGAAATTCTACAGCAGGCAAAACGAATATATAGGAACTGTGACCAGATCAAGGTTTATATGGAGCAGGGAGGTGGAAAGATTAACCAGGAACCATTTGGAGTGTGGTATATGCTTTATATCTTTTTTTGGAGTATAATTGCTTCACAATGGTGTGTTAGTTTCTGTTTCTAACAAAGTGAATCACTTATACATATACATCTGTTCCCATATCCCTTCCCTCTTGCGTCTCCGTCGCTCCCACCCTCCCTATCCCACACCTCCAGGCGGTCACAAAGCACTGAGCTGGTCTCCCTGTGCTATGCGGCTGCTTCCCACTAGCTATCTACCTTACGTTTGGTAGTGTATATATGTCCATGCCTCTCTCTTGCTTTGTCACAGCTTACCCTTCCCCCTCCCCATATCCTCAAGTCCATTCTCAAGTAGGTCTGTGTCTTTATTCCTGATTTACCCCTAGGTTCTTCATGACATTTTTTTCTTAAATTCCATATATACGTGTTAGCATACGGTATTTGTCTTTCTCTTTCTGACTTACTTCACTCTGTATGACAAACTCTCGGTCTATCCACCTCATTACAAATAGCTCAATTTCGTTTCTTTTTATGGCTATATGGTTTATATCTTGACTGAGGTGGTGGTTAGCTCTAATCCCTGCTTGGGGTGTGGGGTTGTCCATCTGTCCAGTTGTCTGAGTGCCCATATTTCCTCCAGGCTATGCACTGTGAATGACGAACTGTTTGTGAGGGACGCCAGCCCCAGTGAGACTCAGAGTGCGTTCTCCATCCCAATGCCTACACCCTCCTCCCTCTCCCAGGAGCAGCAGGAAATGGTGCAGGCTTTCTCCACCCTGTCTGGGATGAAACTCGAGTGGTCTCAGAAGTGAGTGCTTGCTGTGCATGGGAATGAGGTTGGGTTGGAACGGCGGGGGAGTGAATCATGGAAACTTGAAAGCAATTTGGAAAAATAGCTTTTTGAATATTTTGCTTCCAAAAAATAAAAGTGAGCCCATGAGAAAGTTATCATACTAATATATGTGTAAAGGGTTTTCAAGATAGTATAATGCTCAGTGACATTATCTTGTATATGGAAAATCGAGGACAATCCACACACGCACCAACCAACAAAAAAACAAAACACCCTACTAGAACTGATAACCAAGTTAACCAAACTTGCAGGATACAAGACCGATATACAAAACTTTTTTGTATTTCCGTGTACTTGCAATGAACAACCCAAAAATGAAATTATGAAAGCAAGCCCAGCTACCATGGCATCAAAATAGTACAACGCTTTGAAACAAATGTAACAAAAGAAGTGCAAATGTCATACTCCAGAGTCTGTAAAACGCAGTTGAAAAAAATAAAGAAGACCTAAATAAATGGAAAGACACTCCATTTTCATGGGTTGGAAGGCAATATTATTATGATGGCAGTACTACCCAGAGCAAACTAGATTCAATGCAGTCCCTATCAGAATCCTTCTTTGCAACAGTTGACAGGGTTATCCTAAACTTGGTATGGAAGTGCACCAAAACAATCTCGAAAGAGAAGAACAAAGTTAGAAGACTCACATGTCCCAATTTCAAAACTTGCTACGAAGCCACAGTAATAAAGGCTACGTGGTACTGGCCTGTGGACAGTGTATGAATCAGTGGAATAGAACTGAGAGTCCACAGATAAACCCTCACATTTATGGTCAACTGATGATCAACCAGACAGAGTGCTGAAAAAATCTGATGGGAAAATAATATTGTTTTCAAAAAATGGTGCTGGGACAAGTGGGTATCCGCGTGCAAACCAAAGAATTTTGACCCCTGACTCCCACACCATGTACAAACCTAGCCTGAAAATGAATCAAAGATCTAAAAGTAAGAGCTAAGACTATAAAAATCTGGGAAGGAAACATAGGTGTAAGTCTTCACTAATTAGGCAATCATTTCTTACATATGACACCAAAAGCACAAGCGACCAAAGAAAAAAAGTAGATAAATTGTTGACTTCGTCAAAATTAAAACCTCTTGAGCATCAAAGCACAGCATCCAAAAGGTGAAAAGCCCACCAACAGAACGGGAGAAAATATTTGCATATCACATATCTGGCAAGAATATGTGAAGAACCCTTGCAACTCAACAATAAAAAGGCAAACACCCCAATTTTTTTTAACTGGGGAAAGGCTCTGAATGGACATTTCTCCAAAGAAGACATATAAATGGCCAAGAAGGAAATGAGAAACTTCTCAACATCGTTAGTCATCAAGGAAATGCAAATTGAAACCACAGTGAGTTACCAGGTCACACCCACTAAGATGGCTTTAATTAGTGTAACGAATGATGACAAGTGTTGGTGAGGATGTGGAGACATTGGAATTCTCATGTGTTACGATGGGAATCTAAAAGGGAGCAGTGGTTTGGGCAAACATTTTGGCACTTCCCCAAAATGTTCAACACGGAGTTACCATAAGACCCAGTAATCCCACTCCTAAGTATCCTACCAGGAGAAATGAAAACATGTATACACTCTAAAACTTGTTCAGGAACGTTCATAGCAGCATTATTGATAATAGACAAAAAGTGGAAACAACCCAAATGTCCTGTAGCTGATGAATGGATGAATAAATCTTGGTACATCCATATAGTAGAATATTATTCAGTCATAAAAAAGAATACTGCTCTGATACACGTCATGACATGGATGACCCTTGAAAACAGGATGCTAGGTGAAAGAAGCCAGTCACAAAAAGTCAAATATTGTATGAAATGTCCAGAATTGGCAAATTCACAGGGACCAAAAGCAGATTAGTGGTTGCCAGGGTCTGGGGGAAGGGGAGGAATAGGGAGTGATCACTAATGGTTAAGGAGCTTCTTTTTGAGGTGGTAAAATTACTCTGGAATTAGATAGTTATGGTGGTTGCACAATCATGTGAATGTACGAAAAAGCACTGATTTGTATACTTTAAAGTGGTGTGTGCATTATATCTCAATAAAAGATGGTTGGAGACTTGTACTTTAGAATTTTTCATTTGCTATTTCCTTGAACGTCTTTCTTGATCAGTATATATTGAATTCCCTTGTTCTTTTGCCCAGCTCTCCTTTTCTGTTTTGAATTCTAGTGGGCATGAATGCTAGTGATACATGGTTTGCTTTTCACTGGGTCTTTCTTCGTCATTACACATAGTGTTCATACTGGTACATGTGTCCCAGCAAGAAAGTGGCATACATATAGCGGTGGCATTGCATGGTCAGCGTGACTGTACTGTGGTACTAATGGAGATCACCTGTTGTTCTCCCACTGCAGGTGCCTTCAGGACAACGAATGGAACTACACCAGAGCTTGTCAGGTCTGCAGTATGCTCAAGGTGAGGTGTGGGAATCAAGTGGGGTAAAGATGAACATTTCTGGGCCTTCAGGGAGGCCAAGAAGGTGGAGGCCAGTGTCCTGGGAATGGAACTCGGGGAGCGGGCTCTTCTCACATTCTGACTCCTTCTCTCCAGACCGAGGACAAGATCCCAGAGGAGGCCTTCAAAGAAATCCCCTAAAAGGAGCCCTTGGATGCCATCCTTGTCTTCATCCACATCATCTTTTATCTCCAGCCTCAGGCCATGCCCATGCCTGGGGTTGGAGGCCTGGCTGACCAAGAATCCCAAGTTACGTTGTAGGCCAGGTAACATAGCCACCTGAAGGGTCAGCTGTTCTGTGTCTTTTCCCCACTCACGATTGCTGTTTGTTTTCATAATAAAGAGTGCTGTTGCAAGCTGTATGTCGTGTGTCCTCCATTGCTCTTCCCTTCCCCAATCACGAGCCAGTAGGTCCAGGCCTGAACGTCCCTGCCTTCCTCCCCGAGGACGAGGCACCTTCTAACACAAATAAGTGGGGTTTTTATACACTTTTTTTCCATTTATAAAACATGAAGATTCTGCACAAAAATGGGATAGCAATGGGATTTAAAGTGCATGCCTCAGAACTCCTTTATGTCCCAGCTAGATGGGTTTACATATATCATGCATCAAGTAGGGAACTTTAAAAATACATTTAGACAATTGAAAATGGAAACACAGCATACCAAAACTTGTGTGACAGAGCAAAAGCAATGATCAGAGGAGAATCTATTGGTCGTTAAGTAAACGCAAATCAAAGCCACAATAGGATGCCACTTCACACCTACTACATTGCCTGTAGCTTTTTTTTAAAAGGAACATAACAAGATGAACTTTGGTGAGGATGTGGAGAAATTGGAACTTCTGTACATTGTTGGTGGGGATAAAAATGGTTTTGCTGCTGTGGAGAACAGTTTGTTGGTTCCTCACAAAATTAAACACAGAAGTACCATATGACCCAGCTACTGCACTCCTAGCTGTATACCCGAAAGAAATGAAAGAGGTGCCAAAACAAATTATTGTACGTGAATGTTCACAGCAGCATTACTCATTATATTCAAAAGGTTGAAACAACCCATCTGTCCATCAAGGGATGAGTGGATAAACAAATTGTAGTATATACACACCTTGGAACATGCATTTTTGCAAAGATTGAAATCCTTGTCATATATGGTCATGGGAGTTGTCCTTCTATTTCGTCAGTGGTCAGATAGTGACTTGACAGAGATTTCCTGAAGGGCCTGGAGCCAAAAAGGAAAGGAAAACAATATTGTCTAGTCGTTGCAGATTGGCTTCTGATCTGGGACACTCCACCAATGCTTAGCCAGGCTGCCTCCAACTCTGACTTAGCCTTCACCTCTGGCTTTTGAGGAGCCCAAAGGTCAGCCACATGTGCAAGCTTGGCTTCCTGTCAGACCTTTGCTGAGCCTGTGTCCTACCCTGTACATATGCATTGCACTCTGGAATCTCTGCGATGCCTTTCAAAACTCTTATTCCCCCAAGAACTTTCCTCATCACCCTCACCCTTCCCAGGCTTTGGGGGTTCTCTGCTGCTTGCCTTTTCTTTACCTTGCCCCAGGCAGCTATGGGTATGATACGTTTTTAGATGTTTTTGAGAGACACAACCGAGAAAGCCACTCCATGCCTGGGAGAGGCCGTGGGAAACAAAACTCATCCTCTGTGCCATACCCTCAGGGGTCCTCCATAGAGGTCAGAAGGCACAATCACAATTTTGGGGGAGAACAAGATCCATATTATGACCCCTGGGACCAGCAAGAAGCACCGTGAATGTGGCTGCCAGTCTCATGGGAGATGCAAGAGGGAAGAGATATGGGAACATATGTATATGTATAACTGACTCACATTGTTATAAAGCAGAAACTAACACACCATTGTAAAGCAAGCAATTATACTCCATTAAAGATATTAAAAAAAAGGAAACAGATTGGGTTTAAGTGGTAGTTTGCAAAATGCAAGACAGAATATTCCTGACACCACATGACACAATGTGAAAAAAAAAAAACTCAGGGTATAAAACTATATTAGAGTATGGATCCTCAGAAGAAAATATTAATGAATGTTAATGATTTTGTGGTTCCTCAGAAGAAGATATTAATGAATGCTTCTGGTTTTTTTGTTTTTATTTTTTTGTGGTACGCGAGCCTCCCACTGTTGTGGCCTCTCCCGTTGCGGAGCACAGGCTCCGGACACACAGGCTCATCGTCCATGGCTCACGGGTCCAGCCGCTCCGTGGCATGTGGGATCTTCCCAGACAGGGGCACGAACCCGTGTCCCCTGCATCGGCAGGCGGAGTCTCAACCACTGCACCACCAGGGAAGTCCTAGGTTTTTATGTGTAATTATAAACATTAAGAAGTCAAGGCAAAGGAACGCGTGAGAGTGTCAACTGTGTTTATAAATGGGTGATTGGAATGCAAAATAGTTATTCGTTCAGATCTATGGTTTGCTTGTATAAAAGGATGTTTGTGTCTGGGTCAGCGTCTTCCCAGTTGCTTAGGTTGAAGCACTATACCTGTTGGCTCCTTGCGCAGCATAACAAGGACAGGTTATCATTGATAAGCAGATATGAGTATCTCCTCGCTGATTAATAAGCTGCAACACTTTACATGACTCACCCAACATTTCCTGATGCCCGGTTACTTACATGTAAAAATCAAGGGTTAGGGTTAACCACCAGCTTAATCAATATATAGAGCACATACCACACTCCCTAAAGGCTCCCAGTTAATCTCCTCTTCTTCCTCTGGCCCCATGCAAACTTTGATCTGCTTTCCATTTCCATATATTAGCTTTTCCTGCTCTAGAATTTCGTATAAATGGAATCACTCATCCTGTACTCCTTTGTGTCTGGCTTCTTTAACTTAGCATAATTTTTTTTTCTTCAGATCCACCCGTGTTCTTGCCTTTTTATTGCTAGGTAATATACCATTGTATTGATTTGTTTACCTTTCATGTTGTTTTAATGAAGTTTCAGGAGGAAGTGAAACTCCACCCTTGTGTTCAATCAGCCATCTTCCTGGTCAGTGTTCTCTTCTTACACAATGGATATAATTTCAAACTTTACCACTCCTTTATCTCTCTAGGGAAATGCTCTCTTTAGGTCTTTTCCAGGCTTTTCTCTTTTTCCTTTTTCCCTCAGTGCCAATCACTCCATGTGTTGTGTTTGCTCTGTCCCTTCCACGCTTACCCTGGGTTGTGACCGTCTCCTGAAGAGAAGACTTCACTGTCGAGTCAGCCCTGGGCTCCTGGGTGCTTGGCTTTAACCCATACCTGGCTCTGGGCTCGTCAGTGGTTTAGCCTTCCTCCCTGACCCTACCACTGGTGGCCCCTGCCTTACCACTGTGCTTTCTCATTCCCTCCCTCCCTCGCTCGCTCCCTCCCTCCCTCGCTCCTTCCCTTCCTTCTTTCCTTCCTTGAAGAAGAGCATTCTCCGTTTATTACATGGGAATTCTTATTTCATACTTTCGAACACGGTTATGTATTTATTATGATTGGAATATTCTATGTATTCATTATTGGAATATTATTATTCCAAAACAACAATTATAAGATTTTTAAACTAAATATTGTAAAATACTTGCACTCTCATCATTTAAATTGTTTAGGCAGTTCTCAACCTTGTTTACACACTAGAGTCACTTGGGAAGATTGAAAAAATCACTAGCGCCAGCCTACACCCACAACAATTAAAACAGATTTGGGGGCAGACCCAAGCAATCACATTTTTAAAAGTCTTCATGTGATTGCAGTGTGCAACCAAGGTTGAAAACCACTATGTTAAAAGGCATCAGCTTTGGGGTTATGCTTGGCAGAAGACCTTAGGAATGCCTGCCACCTCACTTTGCTGACTTTCCACTCAGTGTTCTTTTTGGGGACCTAGTGATTCCATTAGCTTACACTGGGGGTTGGGGAACTATAGTCCAGGAGCCTGTTTCTCTATGACCTGCAAGCTAAGAATGTTTTTACATAGTCGAATGGTTAAAATAATCCAAAGAAGAATCATATTTCCTGGCATGTGAAAATTATTTGAAATTCACATGTCCCTGTCCGTATATAAAGTTTTATTGGAAGACAGCCATGCTGTGTCAGTGGCAGCTTTTGCTCTACAATGCAGATCTGAATAGCTCCATCAGAAACTGAAAGGCCTGCAAAGCCTCAAATATTTGTCATCTGGCCCTTTCCAGGAAAAGTTTGTTGAGCTCTGGCTTAGAGCAAGTGTCCTTAAAGCAAATGCACAGTAATAGCGGTAAATGGCTGACGGTCCCTTTGGCTAAGCCTGGGAAGAAGATTTACTGCAGTAACTTGCAACTTAACCTTAGGGTCCTTCCTCAGTAGTCCACTCATGCATCGTGCTCTGGGTCAAGTGTGGGAATTGAGTAAGGGCCTACCATTCACCATCACGAGAGCTCAAGTCACCAGATCTAGAGCTTGATTTATTTATTTTTATGTTCTTATATTTTATTATACATCAACACTTATTTATATTTTATTTATTTTTACACTGATCAAATGCAACTTTGGAATATGTTCAGATATTTCAAGATCCAAGGGATCTGTTGATCAATTAGCCACATTCAAAGATTGCTGTAGGTCAAACCAATGTGACTACCCTTCCAGCCTTGCTGCTTATTAAGGTAAACAGCACTCACCTTGAGGCAGGAGGTTAAGTGCTCCTACTAGGCCTGCAACTCCAGGACCACAACATCCCCAGTGAAATGAGGGGATCTCCCATCTCATCTGTGACCTACACAAGTCAGCCACTTCAGAAAACTTCGAAGATGAAGACGCCCTCCGCACTAATGTGTTTCTCTGTGCTGTGGGGATGGGAGCCTCCTCTGAGTCCCTAACAGCATCTGTTTGGTCCACGGACACATTGACTTCAAAGGCATTTCATTCAAGTGACCACAGGCGACAACTCCTGCAACTGTTTCACCATTGTGTGCCATGGGACACCAATATTTCATCCTCTAACGTCAGTTGGATCCTTACCGTCTTCAGAGGCACCTAAGCCAAATACTTCTCTCAGATTCCCACTTCCTCCAGGGCTCTTGGCTTGAACCAATTTTGGTGTCAAGGACTCTATCAATCAAAGTTCCCACTTGCCTATGCCAGCTATTCATTCTATAGCTATTTCATAAAAATAAGATGTTGTTAATAAAATATATTACATAGCTGACAAAAGCTCTGTGAGGGCCAGAAAAGCCGGCTTGGATGCTATGCAGCCAGGGGAAGTCCACTCACGCTTTGGGACTGCTATAGCTGAAACACCACTGCTGCCTGTGTGCTAACTGACATGTATGCATTCCAGGCACTCTGCTGTGACTTCTCCATAAGAACCAGAGACCCCTCCCATCATACACAGTTGACCATGTCACTGAGCCATACGTGGCTCCCTTGTCATTCAGTTATGCCTCCAAGTCTCAGGATGGTGCCTATGCTTGATACAACAGAAATCCCATTTAGTACCCGAGCTGTAAGGGGTTCTGGTTAATGTGTACACACACACACACACACACACACACACACGCACACACACACACTGGTTTCATGTTTTTTGCTCTTTGGTCACTAAAGAACAGGAAAGCATAGGAGTGTTCATGTATGGCAGAAGAGTTGACAGTGGAATCCGATTCGTAGTTGATTTTATAGAACGTTATAATTTTTCCCTCTCTCAATGGTATATTCAGAATGAAAACGGGACTTTGTATTTGTTACAATTATTTTGTGCATATTAGTCTTATACTCAACAAACTTATTAATCTCTATCATTAATTTAATTTCCTTAGCCTCTCTTGAATTTACATGAAGGTAACTGTGTTATCTTGACAGCTTTATTTTCCCTTGTACACATTTATTAATTCACATGTGTATAGATGCCTATATACATTCTGGCTCACTGTACTGCCTAGGAGATGTAGTATGATGCTAAAACGAAGTGGTCATGTAAGTCATCTTTGTCTCTCTTCTGTTTTTAAAGGGAATGCTTCCAACGTTTCGCTCTTAAGTATGATGTTTGATGTAGTTTACACTTTTTTTAATATATGTTGTCATTCTAAAGAAACATCTTTCTATTTATGAATTGCTGAGAATTCCTGTTATTGTCAGTTTTACTGCTGATTGGTTGTTCCAATTTTTGTAGGCCTTTGTTTACTGAATATTTTGTGATAATCCTCCTTTCCTCCTTCCTTTATTTCACTAATGGGCTAAATTAAGGTCACAGATCTCCTAATGTTAAACCAACGTGGCGTGCTTGGGGTTAAACACGACTTTGTCATACTGTTTCCTGTCTGAGCTGTGGCAGGATTTAGCTTGCTATTCATTTATGTATACTTTTTGCATTTGTGTAACTATCTGAGGTTGGCTAATAATTTTGCCTTCTCGTGTATGCTTTGTCAAGAATGCTTTTAATAACATTAAAATTTTCTGTTTCTTTAGCATGGAAAATCATGTTTTTCTCTGGGATTAGTCTGTTTTCTCTAAATTTTAAATTTATCAGCATATCTTTTCCATTACACCATTGTATCTTTTGAATCTTTGCTGAAACTGAAAGTGTGACAGCTTTTCTCATTTCAGAGTGGCTTCTCCGTGCCTTATCTCTAATTTTCTTTTTTTTTTTTTTTTTCTTTTTGCGGTATGCGGGCCTCTCACTGTTGTGGCCTCTCCCGTTGCGGAGCACAGGCTCCGGATGCGCAGGCCCAGCGGCCATGGCTCACGGGCCCAGCCACTCCGCGGCATATGGGATCCTCCCAGACCGGGGCACGAACCCGTATCCCATGCATCGGCAGGCGGACTCTCAACCACTGCGCCACCAGGGAGGCCCTCTCTAATTTTCTTGACCCTTGTTTCCAGATGTATCCTTCTTTTCTTCTCTCTCTAAAATGTTTGCAGCTAGCATTTTGTTGTTGTTGTTGAACTCTGTCATATCTGTTATCCGTTCCATTAATTTCTGTTCTTATTTTTATTATTTTTCCTTGACAAGAGTGGAAAGACATGAGATTAATTTTTATAAAGTAAATGATCCATGAACACGCTTTCCATCTACCACCAAGTTTTATTTTCTAATTTTTATGTTTGAATATAATGAACACACAAATATCCAATCCATTCATCTGTTTGGAAGAGGCCCAAAGCTTTGCAGTGCTGCCACTGCCACCACGTGTATTCAGTTCCACTCTTGGCACATCAGATGATTAAGGAAGAGGGAACTGGAGCACTGAAGTAATAGGATCTCTACTATAACTACAGCTGACCCTGGAACAACAGGGTTTGAACTGCGTGGGTCTTCTTATACATGCATTTTTTTTCAACAAATGTATAAAAAATACATGTGTAGAACACCGTGTACAAGACAGGTATTGAAGTGGATAGCCTATCCTTACACAGGCAGAAGATGTGTGATATTTAATAAAAAATTAATGATGTGTTAGTTTTCTTACTATTTTACAACTTTGCTTTCAAGGACTTACATACCCGTACCAGTACAGTACGTCTTTCTCTCTCTCTGTCTCTCTCTGTCTCTGTCTCTCTCATAATCGGAGAAACTGCACATCAGACTATCATCACCACAGGTATGTGTTTTTTTTAGTATAACAATGTTTCCAATGCTGTATTATGAATATGACTCTGATACTGTATGCCATAAAAGTTTTATAATGATTCATTCATTAGTATATGGTCTAGGCTACCATGAAGCAATGGTATCCATCACACTAGACAACCATAAAGCAATCATATGGCTGCTTCTTCGTTATCAATGCACAAATCCCTATACCTGTTAAAAATATGAATTTCTTTTTCACACAATCTTTCTACTTTCGGTGTCTAGTGTTAGTAGTACATATAACATCTACCATGCTTTGTATCATATAAGACAGTATTGATGTAGGTACTGACGGACAGATGATTCATTTTGTAAGCAGATGATGCAAACTTTCGGTATCAATAAATACAGTACAGTACTGGAAATGTATTTTCTCTTCCTTATGATTTTCTTAATAACATTTTCTTTCCTCTGGCTTACTTTATTGCAAGAATACACTATATAACACATATAACACACAGAATATGTGTTAATCCACTGTTTGTGTTATTGGGAAGGCTTCCAGTCAAGAGTAGGCTATTAGTAGTTATGTTTTGGGGGGACTCAAAAGTTATCTGAACAGTTTTGACTGTGCAGGGGGTCGGCGTCCCCAACTCCCGCATTGTTCAGGGGTCAAGAATATATATGTATTTCATTTAAGAGAATAGCATACAATATAGAAAAGAGTATGTAAACAACCTCGACTTTGAAAACATACCTGTCTGGATTCAAATCCTGCTCTGTCCCTTACTGCCCATGTGACTTTACACAAGTACTCAATCTCTCTGCATTTCAGTTGTATCATGCAGCAGTCAGTGGTCCTATTTGCCAAGTGTTTCCATTTCTCCCCTGTTCCAGGCCCCTGGCAGAACTGCACTTCTTGCTTTATCCCCTTTGTTTGGGCGGGGCCATAAATGTGACTAGCTCTGGCTAATGGGTTTGAGTGATATGTGAAATAATTCTGGGCCACAACATATGGTTGTTGGTGTGAGACCTCCCTCCAGGCACAGGGCCCTCTTTCCCTCAGGCACAGCGATCAACAACGTTCTACATGGTGGCTGCTCTGTCGGGTTCAGTCTCCACATCATTCCAGTAAGAAGAGATCAGATCTCTGACCTCCACCATCCTGTGATGGACGTGCACCTGCCATGGACATGTAGTGAGAGTGAGGAATAAGCCAGTGAGATTTGGGGATTGTCTATGACCTAGCATAGCTCAGCGTCTGCTGACTCACGTATCTCGTCTGCCAACTGAAATAACACCCTCTCAGGATTTTTCTGAGGGTGAAATGACTTAACTTACATGATGAGGTTATCACAGTGCTTGACACATAATAGGGACTCAAAACATGACAGCTTTAATTATTACATCATAATAAAACTGTTTTGGAGAAGTGTGTGATATTTGTATAAAATGAGAGGTATTGTGTCTGCTCATCCTGACAGGTAAGTTGTACTTTGCTTTCCAGAGTACGGCACTATGTTTGTTGCTATAGATAAGACTGCTTAATGAATTGCACTTATGCCCTTGTCTTTGCCACCACGCTATCCGACATATGTATAGAAATTGAAGTTACCTCTGAAGATTAAAAAGTGAATAGATTTAAGCAGGAGAGAGCCTGGCTGATGAGATAAGATAAAATGCATTTCAGCGCAATAAGTAATTTCTTAAAGAGAAGAATAATAGATTATAATAATTATAAGCATACATTCTCTTGCTCTTAGTACGCAAAGGCACAAGCTTTTAAAGTGGTAGGAGATTTAGTGTGGACAGGTCCAAACAGAATATTTTCTGGGAATACTCGTTTCTCAGATGCTCTGTGGAAAAATGTATCATCCCCACATAAGTTGGGAAAACGATCCCTCTCTTTGACATTCATATTGTATATTAGCATATTATCTAAAAAACATCCTACGGTATGGAAATTCATTTACCTCTAGTCCTGTATGTTCCACACGTCTCTGAAGTAGAGTCCAATTTCGCTGTTGCTGTTTTTTTGTGGCCTTAGTGTTTTGCAGAACAAGCTTGGAAATGCTGAAGTGAGAGAAAAATAAAGTGGATTATTTAAGCATCATGTAATATAAATTATCACAAGTGACAATATTCTTGAGCCATGTATCAAGAAGTATTTCTCCCCCTTAAATGTATACACAATGTCGCTATCTGCTCAACTTGACTCATTCAATACCATTTTCATGACGGACCAGGACCCAGCTGATGAGAGATGACATCCAAGTCCATGAATCCCAGCCACCCCGTCCACGGCCACCCCACCCACCCAGGCCAGGCCATCCTCCTTCTCCACTTCACTCTCTACCAGCAGCTTCTCCCGTAAGTCCAGGTTCAGGTCGCATACACCCAGAGGCTTTCTCTGCCAGCTCTACAACAGTTAGGCCGTAGCCAGAAGCCCCCTCACGCCCCCCACCTCCGTCCAACCTCTCTCTCAGGCCCTCGGCTCTTTGCCGGACTTCGGTCTGACGTTGCTTGGGTGCCTCTAAAAGCCCAGTTCCCTGAGTAAACTTCTACCACTGGCGGGGGCACCTCCTTCCTGAGTACCACCCACCGCAGCAGGATATAAAGGTTGGTGGAAAGGTTGGGATGTGAGCCAGAGTCCCCTCAAAGTCCCCCCTCAGCCAGAGCACCCACCAGAGGTCTAAAGGTCTTCTGCACCTATGGGACTGACACTTCTGGAGGTTAAGCCGAACTGCAGTTCAATAGACCCTCCCCACTCTTAAAGGCCAGACCCTCTTGCACGACTGTAGGTGATCACATGACTTCCGGGACCACCTGAACCACCGAACTGAGGAGCCCTCAATCTTCACGTGACTGAGGGGGCTGAGTCTCACA
Organism: Mesoplodon bidens; assembly: GCF_964165515.1. NCBI lineage: Eukaryota > Metazoa > Chordata > Mammalia > Artiodactyla > Ziphiidae > Mesoplodon > Mesoplodon bidens. Next base: position 51,995,802 of record NC_138163.1, read on the forward strand.
TGATCACATGCTGGCACATGACCATAAGGTCCACTTGACCAACAGTGGTCCAGAAGCTTCAGAGCCCACATGAGTGGAAGAACCTTAGGTGCCACGTGTGGTAGGAGCCACACTGTTGCCCATACATGGATCTACAGCGTGTAGTAGCCCACAACCTTCACATGATGGAGATTGCTGAATGTGACATGTACCATACTGGGAAGGGTACCAGACCATAGCATCCACATAACCCTAAGCAGTAGGTCACATCAAGGGCTGAGGCTACCACATGCTGGTAGCTAGTCAGGGTCACATGAGAGAAGGAGCCACGTGACACACAGGGTTTAGGAGTCCACCATTCTCTAGTGACTTGTAGGGCTGGATCTACCACAGGGTCATGGTGACAACAGAGCCAAAGAGACCATATACCCTTTGGGTTTAAGAGCCCAGGATTCTGACCGGACAAGAAGGGCTGGGCCTCTCAGGTAAATATTGTCCACAGGATGGCAGCATCTACATGACCCTCACCCTTAGCAACCCACAGAGCTCATGTGCCTGGGAGGGTTGAGTCAGATTTCTGACAGTAGAGTCCAATGACATTAAGGTTCTACTTGATCTGCATGTTTCAGAGGAACATTACCTTCGGTAGAACAGGAGATCTGAGATTGCCCACATTCCTCATCCCCTCCATGATGTTGGTGCCTCCAAGTGACCTTCTAAGCGCACAAGCTTGAGATTTACCTACACCCACCCCTCTCTAATGTGTTAATTTTATGTGCTTCCCCCCCCAATAGCACATGAAATTTAACACATAACTAATTAACACATAAGGATGAAATAAGTCTTCCCCCAAAACCACAGTCCTGGGCATGCTATAGAAACTACTGTTAAGAGCCTAAGCAGTGGGTACAGGAGAGCGCTGTTGACTTAAGTTTCATGCAGGTCTAAAGGGAATTAAAGCAAATCTAATGAGTTGTAGTTTTTAATTTCGGAGGAAAAGTGTATAGTGATGAATTCGGGCCACACACTTGAGAAGGATAACTCATTTAAGAGAGGTAACTCTATGGATTACGTACTGTTACAGAACTCTACAGATGTGAACACTGAAGGCCAGAGGTATTAAATCAATCACTTAAGAGGTCACGGATATTGCAGGTGGCACACCAAGAGTGGCCCACAGGCCGTCTGGCTCCAGACTCTGTGTTCTGCTCACCCACCAGGTTCCTCACTGGAAGGTAACATTGGGTTCAGCCTTACTAATTCAAAAAATCTGGGAAATCAGCCCCAGTTACTGAAAAGTTGAGATCATGAGAGATCTCTTTGGAATGCCACACTAATTAGACCCAGTCAAATTTGAGTCTATTTCATGGTCTCTATTTAAGGTTTGTGTATAAATATAAATGTATCTCTAATATGTGAAATATGTGTATATGAGTGGTTTATGAATTGCTTGATGATAGCTGAAAACATTTCCTTCTTTTAAATAAACACTGAGAAGAAGGTATCTTAGTCACCATACTCCCTGTGCCTGAATTACAACTATTACAAATGAGTGGAATCTGAATTCATTAGATTTTACAGTGTATATTCTGTCTGTGTCTCCCCAGAAAGAACAGAGAAAGGAGTAGTTGAATATATATTGTAGGGGTTTTTTTATTGCAAATCCAGAAACACTTATTTTGCTGATTTGTGTGGGAAACTGCAGGATCATCAGTATGTCCAAAATAAGTGTGATCTGATCTTTCTGGTTTGTTGGCTTCGGTAAACCATGTTATACGTTGTTCGGATTATTTTACTAGGTTCCTGCAATGAGGCATGGCTGCATACATGAGCTGAAGAAAATGCAACAGATCAAATTTTCCCCTGTGATTAAACTTGAGGTATTTAGAAAAGGCAAGAGACTCTGTGGTTCTAGGCCTACTGAAAAATGTCCTAGTTTGGGGTAAAGAATTGTAAGAGAAGACAGTTATTCGTGCAGGTCACTGTGTCTCATGTAACTGTGGAGAATTATTTGTGGGACACATAAATTCAGGAGACAAAAAAGGAGGCATATCTTTATTTAAAATAGAGCCTATTATGAACCTTTAGGCTGGATTTAGGAAACATCTCCATGTAGTCATAGGATGGAATCTGACACCAAGACCTGATATAGTTGTTATAATTAGATACAGATGAGCAGATCAACAGTGCAAGCTGCAGAACAATTTTATCGAGCCTAACTATGGTCACCTGATGGTGATTGGGGTCAACTTTTTTCACCAAAAGACCAATTCTGGCCACCTCATTAACCCTCTTAAGTCAGATTTTGCTCCTGTCAGACCTGATAACTCAAATCAATCATTCTTTCTCTGAGATGACGATCAGGAGTTCCTCAGGACCTTCTAAAAACATTTAGTTACATCAGTGGGGCCCTGTCACCACCCTCTACTATATATCGCGGGGGCAGGGAAGAAACTCTATGGTTAAAGATCTGTGTATCTGGGGCCCAGTTTAGGCATTACATTTATCAGGCACTGTGTTTAGGCAGCATGATAAACCATTTCTCATGCATGTGATTTGGCAGGATTTCACGGGAACAAATTTTCCTTCTTTTATCATTTTGTTTTGAGGTGGCCACTTTGGAAGTTGGTGCCAGAGGTTTTAGGAGGAGGATTGGCTTTATCTAACACAGAGAAGTGGGAAAGGGGAGAAAGAGAACAGTTGTGATGTTGTTTCCCTAAAGGTAAATACTCAAATTCTTCTGGTTCTAACACACATATGTACAACTGAACTAGATGTCCCATGTGACTTTACTTTCAGAAAGCAAAGTTGACTTACCTAGCAACAGTACACCGGAGATAGCATCAGATGGGGCTGTATCATTATGGAAGTTGCATTCAGTACCTGTTTCACTTTGTTCCTCTGTGAAATTCGTTAAGATATATGGAAGTAAGTTTATTGTCACTGTTTTTTTTTTCTTTTTTTTAACATCTTCTTTGGAGCACAGTTGCTTTACAATGGTGTGCCAGCCTCTTCCCTACAACAAAGTGAACCAGACACACATACACACACGTTCCCATATCTCCTCCCTCTTTTGTCTCCCTCCCTCCCACTCTCCCTATCCCACCCCTCCAGCTGGTCACAAACACCGAGCTGATCTCCCTGTGCTATGTGCCTTCTTCCCACTAGCTATCTATTTTACGTTTGGTAGTGTATATATGTCCATGCCACTCTCTCACTTTTTCACAGCATACCCTTCCCCCTCCCCATATCTTCAAGTCCATTCTCTGGTAGGTTTGTGTCTTTATTCCTGTCTTACCCTTAGGTTCTTCATGACCTTTTCATTTTTTCCTTAGATTCCATATATATTTTTTAGCATGTGGTATTTGCTTTCCTCTTTCTGACTTACTTCACTCTGTATGACAGACTCTGGGTCCATCCACCTCGAAAGAAGAGAAACAGTTGCAGTTACTGTCCTGGGGCGTAGAGTTGAGTATCCCTACCCACCAACCATCACAATGTAAAACTCAACAGCCCTAGGTTGAATATAATAGGGCGAATAAGAGGCTCACCCTGTGAGGATTACCATAGCATGGAAATAGGAGATTACATCCACAATTAAAATTTCTTCCAGGCAGAAGATGGAGAGAAGTGAGAAGATAGGGAATCTGTACAGGGTTTTTATTCGTGATCTGTGTCGTTTGTCATGATATGCCTCTCCAGTACCATTTGGAAACCCCTTCCATGTGAAAACCATTGAAAATAAAATTGTGGTTCATAGACTTTCATAGTACTAGTCGAGAAGGAACTTTTTCCTGGGCTGCTTCGTTTTATCCACTCAAATATTTTTCCATTCAAAACATAGTTCTAGAGTGTGATGTCAGGAAGTTGGCATAACAGGAGTCTCCAAATAAATATTTTGCCTAATCAGCCATGGGCGAGAGTGTTTTTGTGGGAGCCCCAGTATCCAGTGATGAAGCCCCAACACCCTGATCCATTAGAAAAAAAAATCCAAGAACAGACACGTTGAAGAGAGTAGGAAGAATAGCTTCACGCTACCAATATCAAACTTCCCCCAAGGCTACACATATCAATGCCTAGATAGATGCACTAGGCCTGCAATTCCTCCCATGGGGGAAAGTGAGAGTGTGGTGAGCACCTGAATACCCAGTGGTGCTAGACGCTGCCCAGGAATACCACTTCTTTCTTGCCCAAACCCAGAACTCAGAGGTAATGAGCATGGCTGAATAGTCTTGGGATAGCAAGGAGAAGGGGAAAGGACAAGGGCTCACAGCAAACAGGGCACCAAGCTCAACAAATGGCTGCAGTTCTACTAACTGCCTCACAGACTGTACCTTACAAACCTCATAAGGACATCACCTACAGAAGCCTCAATTTGCCCATGAGCACATCCAGCACTCCATGTTCCTGTCCCCCTCAGAACCGACATTCCATGGACACCCCTGCAGAAGGTGCACTCATGCCTCCACAGATCATGCACATGTGCATAAAGAGGACACGCACCACTCTGCTGGATGGTGAGAACAGACATACCTTAAACACTTCAGGGTACCGAAATGGTGAAAATAAACAGGAGGCTGTCAGCATGTGTCCTGCTTTGTGCAATTGAGAAAAGGCGTGTATCATCCAAACACTTCCTTCCCAAGATGAAACAAGAGGGGCAGAGCAGGTGAATCCACAGAAGAGGCCTCAGAGACCCCCCAGTATCCTTAGCTTGGCTCAGTGGTGCAGGAGTTTCTCTCCTGAAAAAGTTCAGTAAAGACTGATGGAGGAGATTGCTTCCTTAAATGTGAAGACACCAACACGAGATTTTCAGGGGCAGGAAAAATCTAGGAAGCCCAACACCCCACCAATGAAACAAGATAAGTTCCCAGTAACTGACCCCATAGAAATGGAGGTCCATGAATTGCCTGACAAGGAATTCAACACGATTGTTTCAAAGATGCCCAGCCAGCTGCAAGGCAACTCAATGAAATCAGAAAAGCAATACCTGTACAGAATGAAAAAGTCAACAAGGAGATAGAAATCATATAAAGGAGCCAAAGAGAAATGATGGAGCTGAAGAATACAATGGATGAATTTAGAAATATAATAGAGAGCTATAACAACAGACTTCATCAAGCAGAAGAAAGAACTTATGAACTCAAAAAGAAGTAATTTGAATTTACCTAATCAGAGGAGAAGAAAAAAGAATGAAAACGAGTGGGGGAAATCTATGGGATTTTTAAAACACCATTAAATGGACTCATATACGGATGATGGGAGACCCTGGAGGAGGAGGAGTGGAGAGAGATAGAGAGAAAGAGAGAGAGAGAGAGAGAAAGAGAGAGAGTGAGAGAGAGAGAGAGAGAGAGAGAGAGAGTGAGAGAGAGAGAGGCGGGGGGTGGGGATTATATTTATAGAAATAATGGCTGAAAACCACCCAAATTGTGGGAGCAACATGGACCCCTAAGTTCACGAAACTCAAAAGTCCTCGAACAGTATCAACTCATAGGAGGTTATATGAAGACACATTAGAATAAAAATATCAAAAGTCAAAGACAAGGAAATAATTGTTTTTCTTCTCTTAACTCTCTTTATATTTTACTTATTTATTTTGAATACTTACAACAATCTAGAATTTTTGTCAACTCTATTAAAAATTAATTTTATTGGAGTATACTTGCTTTGCAATGTGGTGTTAGTTTCTGCTCTACAGCAAAGTGAATCAGCTATATACATATATATATATATATATATATATATCCCCTCTCTTGTGGATGTCCTTCCCGTTTGGTTCACCACAGAGCATTGATTAGAGTTCCCTGCGCTATACAGTAGGTTCACATTCGTTATCTATTTTATATATAGTAGTGTATATATGTCAACCCCAATCTCCCAATTCAACCCACCCCCCCTTCCCGCCCTGGTATCCATATGTCTGTCATCTACATCCGTGTCTCTAATTCTGCTTTGCAAATAAGTTCATCTGTATCATTTTTCTGGATTCCACATATAAGGTATATGATATGATATTTTTCTCTTTCTGAATTACTTCACTCTGTATGACAGTCTCTAGGTCCATCCACGTCTGTGCAAATGGCACAGTTTCCTTCCTTTTTATGTCTGAGTAATGTTCCATTGTATATGTGTACCACACCTTCTTTATCCATTCCTCTGTTGATGGATATTTAGGTTGCTTCCATGTCCTGGCTATACAATGAACATTGGGGTGCATGTATTTTTTTGAATTATGGTTTTCTCAGTGTATATGCCCAGGTGTGGGGTTGCTGGGTCATATAGTAGTTCTATTTTTAGTTTTTTAAGGAACCTCCATACTTTTCTCCATAGTGGCTGTATCAAATTAAATTCCCACCAACAGTGTAAGAGGGTTCCCTTTGCAAGGAAAGAATTGTTAAGTCTCTGAGAGAAATGCCACTTGTCATATACAAGGGAACAGCATAAGGCTATCAGGAGATTTCTGAAAAGAAACCTTGCAGTCCAGGAGAGAGTGGGATGATATATTCAAAGTGCTGAAAGAAAACAACCAACAACCAAGAATACTCTATTCACAAAAGCCGTCCTCCAGAAATGAAAGATAGATGATGACATTCCCAGACAAACAAAAGCTGAGGGAGTTATTCACCACTCGACCTGCCTTACAAAAAATGCTAAAGGGAGTTCTTTGAGTGGAAACAAAAAATTAACAACATGAAAACCTATGAAAGCATATAACTCATACGTAAAAGTAAGCATATAGTCAAATTCAAACACTCCAACATTGTAATGGTGGTGGGTAAAACACTTTTAACTTTAGTATAAAAATGGAAAGACCAAAGTATTAATAATAAATACAGTTGCAGTAATTCATTAGTGCTCACAATATAAAAGATACAAACTGGGACATCAATAACATGTAATGAGGTGGGAAGAGGTACAAGTATACAGATTTTGCATATGATCAAAGTTAAGCTGTTATCATCTTAAAGCAGACTGGCATAACTAAAGATGTTTTATGTAAGCATGGTGCTAACCACCATGGTTAATTAATTTTAGTTTTCTTTTTTTTTGGTAAGTCTTTGAAATGCAGTGCATTTTCTCGATATGTAAGCAATATGAACAGATTATTAAATAATTTTGCATCCTTTCTCTTCTTTTAATTGAAATATAGTTGATTTACAATATTATATTAGTTTAGGTGTACAGCAGAGTGATCCAGCATTTTTACAGATCATACTCCACTACAAGTTATTATCAGATAATGCCTATAATTCCCTGTACTATACAGTACCTCATTGCTGCTTTCCCATTTTATACATAGTAGTTGTATCTCTTAATCCCATGCCCCTGATTTGTCCCTCCTACCTTCCCTCTCCCTTTTGGTAACCAAAAATTTGTTTTCTGTATCTGTGAGTCTGTTTCCATCGTGCATATGCGCTCATTTGTATTATTTTTTAGATTCCACATATAAGTGGTATCATACAGTATTTGTCTTTCTATATCTGATATTTCACTAAGCATATTATTGTCTAGGTCCATCCATGTTGCAGCAAATAGCAGAATTTCATTCTTTTTATGGCTGAGTAATATTCCATTGTGTGTGTATATATGCCACATTTTTCTATCAGTTCGTCTGTTGATGGCCACTTGGGTTGCTTCCATATCTTTGTTATTGTAAATAGTGCTGCTATGAACCTTGGGGTGCGTGTATCTTTTCAAATCAATGCTTTTGTTATTTTTCTGTATATGTATCCAGGAGTGGAATTGCTGGATCATATGGTAGTTTTATTTTTAGTTTTTGAGGGAGCTCCATATTGTTTTCCATAGTGGCTGCACCAATTTACATTCCCACCAACAGCATACAAGGATTCCCTTTTCTCCACATCCTCTCCAATATTTGTTATTTGTAGACTTTTTGATGATACCCATTCTGACAGGTGCGAGATGATATGTGATTGTTGTTGTGATTTGCATTTCTCTAAATATTAGCGATGCTGAGCATCTTTTCATGTGCCTGTTGGCCGTGTGTACATCTTCTTTGGAAAAATGTCTATTCAGGTCTTCTGCCCATTTATCATTGGGGTGTTTGTTGTTTTGATATTCAGTTCTATGAGCTGTTTATATATTTTGCATATTAACCCCTTGTCAGTCACATCATTTGAAAATATTTTATCCCAATACTTAGGTTTTATTTTCATTTTTCTTGATGGTTTCCTTTCCTGTGCAAAAGCTTTTAAGTTTAATGAGGTCTCGTTAGATTATTTTTGTTTTTATTCCTTTCGCTTTAGGAGATTTATCCAAAGGAATATTGGTGTGACTTTTGTCAAAGAGTGTTCTGCTTATGTTCTCTTCTAGGACTTTTATGTTTTGAGGTCTTGCATTTAGGTCTTTAAACCATTTTATTTTTGTATATGGTGTGAGGGAATTTTCTAATCTTTGTTTTACATGTAGATGACCAGTTTTCCCAACACCACTGATTGAGGAAACTGCCTTTTCTCCATTGTATATTCTTGCCTCCTTTTCTGTAGATTAATTTACCATGCGTGCATGGGTTTATTTCTTGACTGTCTATTCTATTCCATTGACTGATGTGTCTGTTTTTGTGCCAGGCCCATGCTGTTTTGAGTAGCTTTGTTGCATAGTCCGAAGTCTGGGAGGGATATACCTCCAACTTCATTCCTTTTTTTCCTCAAGATTGCTTTGGCAATTTGGGGTCTTTTGTGGTTCCATATGAATTTTTGGATTCTTGGTTCTAGTTCTGTGAAAAATAGCATAGGTATATGATAGAGATTGCATTGAATCTGTAGATTACTCTGGGAAGTATGGACATTTTAACAATATTAATTCTTCCAATCCAACAGCATGGGATATCTTTCCATTTCTTTGTTCATCTTCAGTTTCCTGCATCAGTGTTTCATAGTTTTCAGATAGGGCTTTCACCTCCCTGGTTAGGTTTACTCCTAGGTGTATTATTCTTTTCAATGTGATTTTAAATGGAGTTTTAAAAAAACACTTTCTTTTTGTGATATTTCATTATTAGTTTATAGAAATTCAACGGATTTCTGTATGTTAATCTTGGAATCTAAAGGTTTGCTGAATTTATTCATTAATTCTAATAGTTTTTGGGTGGAGGCTTTAGAACTTTCTATACAAAGTATCATGTCTTCCGCAAAGAGTAATGGTTTTACCTTTTCCCTTCCAGTGGGGGTAACTTTTATTTCTTTTTCTGTCTGATTGCTGTGGTTAGAACTTTCAATACTATGTTAAATGTAAGTGGTGACAGTGGGCATCCTTACCTTGTTCCTGAATTTAGTGGAAAGTCTTTCAGCTTTTCGCCATTCACTATGGTGTTGGCTGTGGGTTTGTCGCAAATGCCCTTATCATGTTGAGACATGTTCCCTCTATACACACTTTGTTGAGAGTTGTTGTCATGAATGGATGTTCAATTGTGTCAAAAGCTTTTTCTGCGTCTATTGAGATAATCATGTGATTTTTATCTTTCATTTTGTTGATGTGGTGTCTCACACTGATTGATTTGCAAATGTTGAATCATCCTTGTGACCCTGGAATAAATCCTAAGTGATTTATGGTGTATGGTCCTTTTGATATATTGTTGGATTTGTTTTGCTAATATTTTCTCCAGGACCTTTTCATTTGCATTCATCAAAGATATTGCCCTCTCATTTCCTTTTTCTGTAGTGTCTTTGTCTGGCTTTGGTGTCAGGGTATTGGTGGCCTTGTTGCATTCTTATTTTATCATGTCTTTGAAATGCCATGTGTTATCATTTCAACAAAGCAACAACATATACAATTCATTTAACATGTTCGTGTCTCTAAGTCAGAAATGCACTAGCAAAATGGAGGTAAGAACAAGTTATTAACTATTTTTATTATTAATTAAGTTTTACATTATTTTGTTTCTGAAATGCAGTTTATCACTTCAACATGTAAGCAATAAGAAAAAATTGTAAAAAATTTTTTACTGAGTCTTTAAAATGTGTGTTATCATTTCAACAAGGAAACAATGTAAACATCATTCATTACTTTTACATTCTTGTTTCTTACTAAGTCTTTAAACTGCAATCTGTTTTCATTTCAACCAGGAAACACTATACACAAAATACTAATTATTTTTCCATTCTTTTCCGTTATCAGATCGTTGACATTTTCTGTTACCATTTCAACATATAAACAGTAGGAACAACCTATTAATTAACTTTATTTTCTCTCAATTAGTCTTTGGAATGCAATGTTTTATCACGTTGACGTGTAAACCTATACACAGGTAATTATTATAACATTTTTCTTACTAAGTCTTTAAAATACAATGCTATCATTTTAACACGTAAGGATATAAAGAATTTAATTTACATTATTTTATCTTTACTGTCTTTGATATGCAGTATGTTATCATTTCAACATGTAAACAATACACGTAAATTAGCAGTTAGTTATTCTGCATCCTTAGTTTCTTGCTAACTCTTGGATACACAGTGTGCATTCAACACCTAGGGTACATCACATTTGAGAGTAGCCAGATTTCTAGAATTCAGAAGCCACTTATGGTTAGTGTGCACCATACTGAGCAGTGCAACTCTAGTGGAAGAGCTGAGGGAGCAAATACACATGCAACAATGTGTACCATGAAGGAAATATACATGATACCTTAAGAAAAAGCAGCTGAAGAATAAATCTAATTAAATGGGGAAGCAAGAGAAAACCTATCTGAGGAGGTAACATATAAGCCATGATCTGAGGCCTGAGCATCTACCCAACAGCATAAAAAGGCCAATATCACTTGAGCAGACTATGTAAGGGTAAAAAGTGAAAAAAAATACTGTGATATGGGGGAATAAATAATTTCCCAAGTCCTCTAAGAAAGAGTAGAGAAACTGATAAATCATAGGAATGTCTACACTCTGAGGGAGATCAGGGACCTTATCTTTCTTAGCACCTGGAAAAGTACCTAAATCATAACAGATACTTGGTGAATGTGTGTGGAATAAGGAATAACTGAGCCAGGGGTCTGAGACCTGGGAAATCAGGCAGCAATATGCTGATGTAGATACCAGTAGGTAGTGGGCATAGTTTGTTTGTTTCCTTTTAGTTGCATGTGGTTTCTCATAAGCCACCTGAGGTAATCAGAAACACAAGAAGTTTGCAGGTCCCTAGAGGGTAAAATTATTCAACAACTACCACCTCTCGGAAGAGTTTCAATTGATCTGACTTGTGTCAAGTGCCCATAAATGGATAAGTGAACCAATCAGTGTGGATAAGGAATTGACGTACCATGACTGGGTCAGCTTACGTCACATACTCAACACTGTGGTTAATAACCAGAAGATGTAGAGGGCAGTGGGCAAGAGATCCAGAGGATCTTTCAAATTCCTCTATTTCCTTTTAAAATTTCCTCTTTTATAGAGATCAGTTTACCTATCCAGTGTTCGTAACCCCAGTTTCCTAGAACATTAGAACATTACGTATGTGTCTCTACAAACTTGGGTTTCAGGCAAAAAAAAAAAAAAAGAAAAGAAAAAAGTGAACGCTTTCATGGCCACACATCAGTGTTGAAACACCTCCTTGTACTGTGGAAATCACTATGAACAAGTGGCCCAATTCATGTCATCCCGCTGTGCCCCGTGCAGCATCGCCTGCAACTGAGCCTGAACTTCAGCAAGTTTTTGTTGGTCCAAACTGTCATGAAAATTCCCTTGCTCGTAGCAATGGAGAGGGACAGGATAAATCACATACTTCAGCTTCATCAAGGATGTCAAGTGTTGCAGAAGACTCTTGAGCACAGGCATTGTAATGGGATTGAAGCCAAAGCTAAGGACACGGAGGTGGGTACAGTGGCTCAGGGCTGGGAGGATGGCAGAGAGAGTAGAATCAGTTATCATACAATTGTTTATCTCCAGATGTTGCAGGGTGCTTGAGACCTTCTCCAGCAGAGCCTGGAAGGGCTCATATCCTTCTGAGAAGATCTCGTTGTTACTGAGACTCAGTTCCTTTAGGTGGGTGGCCTGAGAGCTCTCGGACAGGACAGTGATGTCTCTGTTAGAAAGGCTACAGAAAGGTAGATACAGTGTATTCAACTGACGTGGCACAACTCTATAGAGAGAAAAGAGTAAGGTTATTTCAGAAGAATGAGGGCAATGAGCCCCAAATTATAGGTACCTAAGGCTCTAGAATAAAGTACTGTGTTCACGGTTTGCAACAGGTGGTTAACATTGTGGACTTTGGGATCAGACTTTATACATTTGTGACCTTGAGAAAGTGACTTTACAACTCTGAGGTACAGGGATTTAATCTTGAAAACGTGCACAGTAGTAATTATTATAAAGAACTGCGGGAAAGATTAAGTGAAGAAAGTGCATGCACTTAGTATATACGACATAATCAGTGTTGCATCTGATTCACTTATTTGGCGAGGATGGGTCTGGGAAAGCAGCCAACTGAGGGTTTCCTTTGACTAGTTCCCAGATGACAAGTTCTCCATTCAGGGTCTAAGGCTTGGGGGAAATACAGGAGCAAAATTATCTGGCAGTGTTAACTATTGGGGCCCATTCATGGGCATGTGCATTAGTCCTATAGCTTAATGTTTCTCCATCTGAATGCCTCCCCTTCCTCTCCAGAGAGCTGTAAACTCCAATAGGAGAAGGACTGAGTCTTTTTCACCAATATATTTACACACTTATTATAGTGTCTGCCCAGGGCCACTGAATGAATGAATGAATATATGAGCACAGCTTCCTTTTCTAACCTCATCTGCTGCTCACCATAAGGTACCCCTCTCTCCCCTGGCTAGGTTCAAACTCCCAGCAGTGTCTACACTGAGGTAAAAAGAGAAATGGGTTACAAGGAGCTTAGGAAGATCCAAGCATGGTCTCTTCTGTCTTAACAATGAGGTGTTCAAGGAACACAGGTTCCTCCCCACCCCCTCACCTGAGCAGTTTGTGCAGTTGATTGGTGAGGCAGACGAGAGGCAAGCTGAGCTCCTGGAGGTTGTCCAGCCGCCCAAGGGAGAGGAGAAAAGATCTGAATTTCCTTCTCGTAGAAGATTTAAAGGGGATGTTACACAGAGTAAGGCTGTTCAGGTGGATCACCCGAGGCAAAAGGGTGAGGACTTCACTCAGATCAGCCTGATCCATTTCCAGGTGATCAATGCACCCCAGATCAAGAAACTGCAGGATACTTTTGTGGGCAGACATTCTATCGATTTGCAAATCTCTGCAGCAGATGTGCAAGGACCCAAAGTCCTGCTGAATTTTACTACAAAGGAAAGAGAGGAATTGCTCTGTTCTCAAGGTACTATTGAGGGAAATATCCACTAGTAATTCCATGGGTTCCTGAGCTGACTGAGGCGCAGACCCAGAATTACCAATCCCGAGGCGCCTGACACTATGCTGAGCTTCTTCTATCTTAAGGATAGAGCGCTGAGAGTATTTGCATGACTTAAAACAGAAAGGGAATGTGGTCCGAATCTCAGAGCATATTGTCTTACACTCCGGGTCATGCCTTAAATCTAGGATCCTCAGTCTGGGCCCCCTGTAAGGAAAGGAAGAGACAGAACACATGAGAGATAGCTGATTTTAATATAACCCAGCAAGATCAATGATGAGAAGCAGGGACAGTGCACTTTAACCCTGGTTTGCGCTTCACTGCCATTCACCAAGAAGTTCTTTCCACACAAATGCAGCATCTTTCATCCTTTCCCCACCCCCTCCTTCACCTCCAGGCTTTCCCTGTCTCAATGCCCATATTCCACTTGTGTGTAATCACACTCAAATCCATTCATAGTATCCTCAAGCACTTCTATTCTATAATCAACTCTATAAGGCAATAGAGTCCCGAAGGTGACCCCAAGTGCTGACCGACAGCTCTGCAAAGACTGCAGTATTCACCATTGGCTACTGTTGGGAGACGGTTTAGTATTCCCCTGCCCCAGGCTACAGCATACCCTCCTGCTGACTCCCTGTGTCTCTACTGCTCATAGCCTTACCAAGAGGAAGAGTTCTGGGCAGGGAGCATCTGCAGACCATCAATCATGGCTTCCAAGATGTCATAGTATGACTCCTGTGTGTTCCATGACCCAATGTGGAGACAGCGAAAAGGCCAAACCCTCACCATTGCCGTTAGCATCGTCTTATGCCCACCCAAGAAGGCAGCGTTGAACAATGGAACAAAGAGGTCTCTTGGGATTTCGTCCAGGGCATGGATAGCTACAGGCTCATTATTCAGCAGACTCTTTGCAGCAAGCTCAAGGAGGGTGACTGTGGTCTCTTGGTCCATCTTCAAAAACCTGCTTCAGAGTGGAGAATATTTAGAAATCCTGAGAAGATATCTATAGTCACTTGTTTGCTTCCAGGGTTAGCTATGGAAAAAATACTTATTGAATAAGTATGTGGTCAATCATAGGGCCAACTCAAGTGACCTCTACTATAGGAATAGAATGAAAATGGACTTGTGTGTAATTTAATTATATATGTGTACAAACACGTGCACACAAGCACACACACACACACACACACTTACATGAGATAAAATGCCCTTAGAAATCAGAGGTACGTTAGCAGAAGACAATGCTTACCACCTAGCTGACTTCATCGAATTATTTCCTCTTGAGGAGCTTCAAGACGGAGGAAGAGTAAGACATGGAGATCACCTTCCTCCCCACAAATACATCAGAAATACGTGTACATGTGGAACAACTCCTACAGAACACTTACTGAACACTGGCAGAAGTCCTCAGACCTCCCCAAAGGCAAGAAACTCCCCAAGGGCCTGGGTAGGGTAAAAGAAAAAAGGAAAAACAGTGAATAAAGAATAGAGACAGAACCTGCACCAGTGGGAGGGAGCTGTGAAGGAGGAAAGGTTTCCACACACTAGGAAGTCCCTTCGTGGGCAGAGACTGCTGGTGGTGAGGGTGGGAGTTTCGGATCCATGGAGGAGAGCACAGCAACAGGGGTGCAGAGGAAAAAGTGGAGAGATTCCCGCTCAGGGGGTTGGTGCCGACCAGCACTCACCAGCTTGAGAGGCTTGTCTGCTCACCCGCCGGGGCGGGCGGGGGCTGGGAGCTGAGGCTCAGGCTTCGGAGTTCAGATCCCAGGGAGAGGACTGGGGGTGGCTGCATGAACACAGCCTGAAGGGGTCTTGTGCGCCATGGCTAGCTGAGAGGGACTCAGGGAAAAAGTCTGGAGCTGCTGAAGAGACAATACACTTTTCCTTGCCTCTCTGTTTCCTGGTGCACAAGGAGAGGGGTTTAGGAGCTCTGCTTAAAGGAGCTCCAGAGAAGGGAGTGAGGAAATAGTTAATCCAGTCCAGGAAGCACAGAGAGTCCCATACAGCATAAAACCAAGGAGAAACACGCCAAGACACATATGAATCAAACTATAAAAAATTAAATACAAAGAACAAATATTAAAAGCAGCAAGGGAAAAACGACAAGTAACACATAAGGGAATCCCCATAAGGTAAACAGCTGATCTTCCAGCAGAAACTCTGCAAGCCAGAAGGGAGTGGCAGGACATATTTAAAGTGATGAAAGAGAAAAACCTACAACCAAGATTACTCTACCCAGCAAGGATCTCATTCAGATTTGAAGGAGAAATTAAAAGCTTTACAGACAACAAAAGCTAAGAGAATTCAGCACCACCAAACCGTCTTTACAACAAATGCTAAAGGAAGTTCTCTAGGCAAGAAACACGAGAGAAGTAAAAGACCTAAAATAAAAAAAAAACCCAAAACAATTAACAAAATGGTAACAGGAGCATACATATCGATAATTACCTTAAATGTAAATGGATTAAATGTGCCAACCAAGACATAGGTTGACTGAATGGATACAAAAACAAGACCCGTATATATGCTGTCTACAAGAGACCCACTTCAGACCTGGGGACACATACAGACTGAAAGTGAGGGGATGGAAAAAGATATTCCATGCAAATGGAAATCAAAAGAAAACTGGAGTAGCAATTCTCATATCAGACAAAATAGACTTTAAAACAAAGACTATTACAGGAGACAAAGAAGGACAGTACATAATGATCAAGGGATCAATCCAAGAAGAAGATATAACAATTGTAAATATTAACGCACCCAACATAGGAGCACCTCACTACATAAGGCAAATACTAACAGCCATAAAAGGGGAAATTAACAGTAACCCAATCATAGTAGAGGACTTCAACACCCCACTTTCACCAATGGAGAGATCACTCAAAATGAAAATAAATAAGGAAACACAAGCTTTAAATGATACATTAAACAAGATGGACTTAATTGATATTTACAGGACATCCCATCCCAAAACAACAGAATACACATTCTTCTCACGTGCTCATGGAACATTCTCCAGGAGAGATCATATCTTGGGTCACAAATCAAACCTTGGTAAATTTAAGAAAATTAAAATCGTATCAAGTATCTTTTCCGAACACAACACTATGAGACTAGATATCAATTACAGGAAAACATCTGTACGAAATACAAACACGTGGAGGCTAAACAATACATTACTAAATAACCAAGAGGTCACTGAACAAATCAAAGAGGAAATCAAAAAATAGCTAGAAACAAATGACAATGAAAAGACGATGACCAAAAACCTATGGGATGCAGCAAAAGAAGTTCTAGGAGGGAAGCTTAGAGCAATACAATCCTACCTCAAGAAACAAGGAAGATCTCAAATAAACAACCTAACCTTACACATAAAGCAATTAGAGAAAGAAGAACAAAAAACCCCACACACTTAGCAGAAGGAAATGAATCATAAAGATCAGATGAGAAATAAATGAAAAAGAAATGAAGGAAACGATAGCAAAGATCAATAAAACTAAAACCTGGTTCTTTGAGAAGATAAACAAAATTGATAAAACATTAGCCAGACTCATCAAGAAAAAAAGGGAGAAGACTCAAATCAATAGAATTAGAAATGAAAAAGGAGAAGTAACAACTGACACTGCAGAAATACAAAAGATCATCAGATATTACTACAAGCGACTCTATGCCAATTAAATGGACAACCTGGAGGAAATGAACAAATTCATAGAAATGCACAACCTTCCCAGACTGAACCAGGAAGAAATAGAAAATATGAACAGACCAATCACAAGCACTGACATTGAAATGGTGATTAAAAATCTTCCAACAAACAGAAACCCAGGACCAGATGGCTTCACAGGTGAATTCTATCAAACATTTAGAGAAGAGCTAACACCTATCCTTCTCAAACTCTGCGAAAATATAGCAGCGGGAGGAACACTCCCACACTCATTCTACGAGGCCACCATCACTCTGATGCCAAAACCAGACTAAGATGTCACAAAGAAAGAAAACTACAGGCCAATATCACTGAGGAACATAGATGCAAAAATCCTCAACAAAATCCTAGCAAACAGAATCCAACAGCACATTAAAATGATCATACATTATGACCAAGTGGGGTTTATCCCAGGAATGCAAGGATTCTTCAATATATGCAAATCAATCAACGTGATACACCATATTAAAAAACTGAAGGAGAAAACCCATATGATCCTCTCAGTACATGCAGAGAAAGCTTTTGACAAAATTCAACACCCATTTATGATAAAAACCCTCCAGAAAGCAGGCACATAGGGAAACTTCCTCAACATAATAAAGGCCATATCTGACAAATCCACAGCCAACATCGTCCTCAATGGTGAAAAAATGAAACCATTTCCACTAAGATCAGCAAATTGACAAGGTTGCCCACTCACGCGACTATTATTCAACATAGTTTTGGAATTTTTAGCCACAGCAATCAGAGAAGAAAAAGAAATAATAGGAATCCAAATTGGAAAAGAAGTAAATCTGTCACTGTTGGCAGATGACATGATACTATACATAGAGGATCCTAAAGATGCTACCAGAAAAGTACTAGAGCTAATCAAGGAATTTGGTTAAGTAGCAGGATACAAAATGAGTGCACAGAAACCTCTTGCATTCTTATACATTAATGATGAAAAATCTGAAAGAGAAATTAAGGAAACACTCCCATTTACCATTACCACAAAAAGAATAAAATATCTAGGAATAAACCTACCTAAGGAGACAAAAGACCTGTGTGCAGAAAATTACAAGACACTGATGAAAGAAATTAAAGATGATAGAAATAGATGGAGAGATATACCATGTTCTTGGATTGGAGGAATCAACACTGTGAAAATGGCTCTACTACCCAAAGCAATCTACAGATTCAATGTAATCCCTATCAAACTACCACTGGCATTTTTCACAGAACTACAACAAAAAATTTCACAATTTGTATCAAAACACAAAAGACCCCGAATAGCCAAAGCAGTCTTGAGAAAGAAACACAGAGCTGGAGGAATCAGGCTCCCTGACTTCAGACTATACTACAAAGCTACAGTAATCAAGACAGTATTTTACTGGGACAAAAAAAGAACTATAGATCAATGGAAGAGGATAGAAAGCCCAGAGATAGACCCACACACATACAGACACCTTATCTTCAATAAAGGAGGCAAGAATATACAGTGGAGGAAAGACAGCCTCTGCAATAAGTGGTGCTGTGAAAACTGGACAGCTACATGTAAGAGAATGAAATTAGAACACTCCCTAACACCATACACAAAAATAAACTCAAAATGGATTAAAGACCTAAATGTAAGGCCAGACACCATCAAACTCTTCGAGGAAAACAGAGGCAGAACACTCTATGACATACATCACAGTAAGATCCTTTTTGACCCACCTCCTAGAGAAATGGAAATAAAAACAAAGATAAACAAATGGGACCAAATGAAACTTAAAAGCTTTTGCACAGCAAAGGAAACCATAAACAAGACGAAAACACAACCCTCAGAATGCAAGAAAATATTTTCAAATGAAGCAACTGACAAAGGATTAATCTCCAAAGCTTACAAGCAGCGCACGCAGCTCAATATCAAAAAAACAAACAACCCAATCCAATAATGGGCAGAAGACCTAAATAGACATTTTTCCAAAGAAGATATACCAATTGCCAACAAACACATGAAAGGATGCTCAACATCATTAATCCTTAGAGAAATTCAAATGAAAACTACAATGAGATATCATCTCACACCAGTCAGAATGGCCATCATCAAAAAATCTACAAACAATAAATGCTGGAGAGGGTGTGGAGCAAAGGGAACACTCTTGCACTGCTGGTGGGAATGTGAATTGGTACAGTCACTATGGAGAACAGTACGGAGGTTCCTTAAAAAACTAAAAATAGAATACCATACGACCCAGCAATCCCACTACTGGGCATATACCCTGAGAAAACCATAATTCAAAAAGAGTCATGTACCACAGTGTTCATTGCAGCTCTATTTACAATAGCCAGGACGTGGAAGCAACCTAAGTGTCCATCAACAGATGAATGGATAATGAAGATGTGGCTCATATATACAATGGAATATTACTCAGCCATAAAAGGAATGAAACTGAGTTATCTGTAGTGAGGTGGATGGACCTAGAGACTGTCATACAGAGTGAAGTAAGTCAAAAAGAGATAAACAAATACCGTATGCTAACACATATATATGGAATCTAAAAAAAATAAATAAAAGAAAATGGTCAGAAGAACCTAGGGGCAAGATGGGAACAAAGATGCAGACCTACTAGAGACTGGACTTGAGGATACAGGGAGGGGGAAGGGTAAGCTGGGACAAAGTGAGAGAGTGTGAAGGACTTATATGCACTACCAAACGTAAAATAGATCGCTAGTGGGAAGCAGCCGCATAGCACAGGGAGATCAGCTCGTTGCTTTGTGACCAAATAGAGGGGTGGGATAGGGAGGGTGGGAGCGAGGGAGATGCAAGAGGGAAGAGATATGGGGACATATGTGTACGTATAACTGATTCACTTTGTTATAAGGCAGAAGCTGACACACCATTGTAAAGCAATTATACTCTAATAAAGATGTTAAAAAATCATTTTCTCCCCAAAGGATACAAACCAATAAGAAGGGAAATCTATATTTACACAAAAGCCACACCCTCATCATTACTTGAAAATGGAAAAGGCCAAAAATTCAAAAGAATTGTGAGTAAAAAAGAAAAATCTTGAATCCTGGCATAAGATTTGTCACACTCCCATTACTAGGCTTTGTGGAAAACAAAAGACAGACCAAGAAAAGCTGCCAAGAGAGAGGAAAGAAGATGGAAAAGGGATGAAAGCTCATCTAGAATGCCTAAGCCCAGAATAAATCTAAAAATACCAAAAAGGTGTCCTAGAATATGAAAGCCCGGACTACAGGGAACGTACTCCACAATCAGAGCTTACGAAGGGACAGGGATGATTTAAAGTGCAGTCTTTGAAAGATATAACTCTTAGGGAAGAATAAAGGCAAACAGTTAGGGAGAAGCACCCATCGGCACTTGGGTAATGACGGAGAAAAGAAACAAAAGGGGAAAATTAAGGATCTTGCAAGACATAAGAGAACCGCAAAATCAGAGCACTCAGGACTTCTCCCTTCATCACCAAAACAAACAAACAAAATAAAAAGGATCTGGACTTTGCCATACTAACAAAAAATCACATTATTAAACTAGGAATCTTGTTGAAAAACACCAGTATCATACAGCTGAACAGAATGAAGGGAATTCCATACCAAACTTTGTAAAAAAAAAAAAAAAGAGGGATGAGGAAACAAAAGTGCATATATATTAAACAACCATGAAGGAGAAAAAGACTGGAAGTCAACACTCCAAACAAAATTAATTACACTCAAGCAAGCATTGGAGGATAGGAAACCCACCTTAAACAGAATATTTTAAAAAATGAAAAGACAGTGACTGACTAAAAAGAAAGGCTGAAGCAAAGATTTTATAACCAACTGGGGTGTCCCTTAAATATCACAGCCTATAGAAAAAGCTTTTCAACTTGCAGAAACTTAGGAAATTCTGCACCCCTCAGCCCTTCCTAAGGAATCTACTAGAGCAGGGGTCTGCAAACTGGCCCAATGATCCAAATCCAGCCCACTGCTTGATTTTGTAAATAAAGCTCTATTGGAACAAAGCCATGATCAATCATTTATGTATTGTTTATGAATGCTTTTGCACTACAGTAGCAAAGTTGAGTAGAGAGACAGTGACACTGTGACCCAGGAACTTACAATACTTCCTATACTTCTCTTTACAGAATGTTTGTCAAGTAATTTAAAACAGGAACTGGGATTGTGGTCCCACTGCGATGAGAAGGAAAACTTCACCAAAATACCTAATGGAGAGTATTTTACATACAATAGTAAAATCAAGGTGGAGGAAAGAGGAGAAGACTAATGTACAAAAGGTTTATGCTGTGAAAAAAGAACACAGAAACTGTGCAACTAAAAATGAGAGAAGGGAGAGAAGTAGAAGGAAATAGAACGAACATTTTATCATAATGCAGTAGGTGAGTGTTAAATGATACGGGAGGAAAAAATGCATAGGCCAGAGAGTAAAGTGTTAAGAAAACAGGTGGTTCAGAATGATTTTAAGAAAGCATTAAACGTGACCAAAAACATGTCTCAATGACAAAAGCCAAAACTCACAAAGAAGATATAACCCTTAGGAATATTTATGCACCAATAACAAACAAACACCTTTATAAACCAAAAATGAAAGGAGACGTAGATAAAATAATAACAGGAAACAGTAACAGTAGGAGATTTAATACACCAAACTCAGTCTAAGGCTGATCAAGTCATATAAAAAAAAGAGAAAGCTAATCAATAATGTTATATAGGGAATATATATTTGTCAAAATGGATCATAATTATCTCACAGAGATTAGATAATTGATTTCTATAAAGTAGAAAAAGTACAAACAATCCTCTAACCCCAAAGCAATAAAAGTTAGTAACAAAAATTGAAAACAGAAAGAAAAAAAAAAAAGGAAAATTGAAAACAGAAAGCCCTTTCCACCTGAACAAAATTTTTAAGGCTTCTCTTAGAAACTGTTGAACATAAGAGGAAATGCAAACTGAAGTTGTAAAGAAATTTTTTAAAGGAATGACTATGAAAAACTACATATCGGCATCTATGGGATACATTTAGCGCGGTGATCTGAGGCAAATTCACACAGTATGCACTTTTATGAGTAAAAATGGAAGAATGAAGATAAATTAATTAAAGTATGGCCTCAAAAAATGAAAAAAAAACCAGCTAGGAAAAAAAGAACAACTAAAGAAAGCAAAATATAAAAGCAGAAATGAATGAGATACAAAATAGAAAAACGAAATCTTGTTTTTCAAAATGAACAAACCCCTAGCTGGCTTGATGAAGGAAGAAAGGGAGAGATCACACATAGACAAAATAATAAATGACAAAGGAGAAATAATCATCGAAACAAAAAAAAAGAGATTACTTTGCCAACATCTATGCAAATAAACGTGAAAATCTATATGAAATAGGTAACTTCCTAGATAAATACAGATTACCAAAGTTCTGATTCTTGTGTTAGAAAGCTTAAATTAGGCAATTTTCAAAGAAGAAATAAAGTTATTACAGCAATACCCCCAAGAAGCACCTTGCTCAGATGGTTTTACAGGTGAATTCTAGTAAACCATCAAAGATCAAAAAGTACCAAAGCTCTATGAGTTATGTAAGAACATTAGAAAGGAAGGAAACTTCCCTAACTTCTTTTATGAAGCCAGTAGGATGCTAACAGGTAAAACGTAGATACCAAAATACTAAATAGAATATTAGCAAACATCCAACAGTACATTTAGAAACTAATATACTGTGATGAAGTGCAATTTATTCCATTAATACAGGGCTGGTTCTATATTAGGAATTCCATTGATATCATTCACCATAGTAATATAATTAAGGACAAATATCATATGATTAAAACCACAGATGCCAAACAAATCTTTGGGAAACTTCAACACCCATTCAGTGTTAAGAAAAGAAAAACCTCAAGAAATGGGAAAGAGGGATGCATTCTTAACATGATAAAAGATATATAATTAATTCCTCATGCAAGTATTTTATTTAGTGGGGGACTACCAGAGGTTTTCCAATAAGGTCAGGAACAAGAAAAGTATGCCCATTATATCATTCCTGTTCAGTCTTCAACTACAAGCATTAGTCAGTTGACTAGAGAAATCAATTAGATTTATGAGAATGAATAACAAGCAGTAAAGCCACCTCTGTGTGCAGATGATATTACTGTACACCTGAAAAGCCCTATAGAAACAACGACAGATTAAGCAAAACAATAAGAGAGATCAGCAAGGTAGTAGGATATAAAGTTACATACAAAAGTCAATGGTCTTTGTGTACACTCACACACACACAGCTAGAGGACACTTTAGTAGAGAAAATTCCATATACAATAGCAAAAACAAACCTTAAATGCATAGAAATAAATTTAATGAGAGCATCTATGCAAGGAAAAATTTTAGACACTCCTGAACGACATAGAAGGAAATTTAAATAAGCACAAAGACATTGGTCAATGTTCTTGGATAGAATAACTCAACATTAAAAAGATGTCGGTTCTCCCTAAACTAATGTATAAATTTAATATAATCTCAAAAATATCAGCGAACGTTTTTATGTTGTAGATCAATGGATAGTAAAATTGATATTTTTTTAAATCATGCAAGAATAGCCAGGATATAAGTGAAAAAGAAAACCTATAAGTGGGGAGTAATGATACCAGGCATTAAAGCACGCTATAAAACCTCGGTAATTATAACACTGTGGTACTGGTACATGAATAGACAAATAGTCCAGTGAAACAGAATAGGAAACCCAGAAAAACAACCATAATATATGGAAATTTCAGTATATGATGAAAGGGCATTTAAAATCACTGAGGCAAAGATGGACGTTCAATAAATGATGCTGGAACAACTGAGACATTTGGGAAAAGAATCAGTGTAGATCCATATCACACACTATACACAAAAATAAACTGTAAACGGGTTAGGAATCTAAACAAATGAAACCATAACAAAATCTTTCAGAAAATATGGCAGGACCTTGCTTTAACCTCAGCATAGGGAAAGACTTTCTAACTGTGACTCAAATTTCCAGAGGCAATGAAAGAAAACAATGATCTGTGTGACTACAAAGGATTTTTTTTAATGTACAGCAAACACATCATAACTAAATCAAAAGGCAATTGACAAATTGAGATAAAGTATTTGCAGCAAGCCTCCCGGACAAATGAATAATAGTCCAAGTATATACAGAACTCTGAAGTACGGAAGGACAAAAGGCTAATATTTCTACAGAAAAATGGGAAAAGATATGAGCAGATAATGCACAAAAAATATATAAAACAGTCCTCAAAATATAGTCAAACTTTCTCATAATTAGACAAATGCATACTAAGACAATGCCGAGATATCATTTCTCACCTACCACATCAACAAAGGTCACAAAAGTAGGGCAACATGTTCTGTTAGTGAGTCTGTGGGGAAACAGTCACAGTAGCTAGTGGGAGTGAAAACCAGTACAAGCCTTCTGGAGAGAAATTTGGAAATACCTAACAGAAATACACATGCACTTCACTTTTGGCCCAACAATACTACTGCTGGGAATAAAACTTGAAGATCCATTTCCACCAACACAAAAGTACTTATGCCTAAGGTTATTCACTGCAGCATTGTTTGTCGTTGCAGAGTGTTGAAAACAAGTTAAATGCCCCTACATATGTCAGCGGAGTCCAATGCAGCTGTAAAAAACACAGACACAAAAACAAAAACAAAAAAGCAATGAAGCCCTCTATGGCATAAAGAGTTTTTTTTATGGAATGCTGCTAACTGAAAAAGGAAAAGTGCAAAGGAGCATTTTAAGGTGCCGTCCTTCATTTAACAAACAAGGGAATATAAGAAAACATATATGGATCAGTTCATTTGTGCAGAGTAAACACAGGAAAGATTAAACCAGAAACTAAAGAGATTAGTTATCTACAGGAGGAGTGTGGGAAATAAGTGGGGAACGGGAAGGGGTTAGAAGGCATGACGAAAGAGTGACACTTGTCTAATAGATGTTTCTGTGCAGCCCTGACTCTTTGAATCACAGTAATATTTCACATACCCCAGAATTAATTAAAAAATCAAAATCAACTAAGATGTGGGGAGGAGGCAAGCT
Organism: Mesoplodon bidens; assembly: GCF_964165515.1. Classification (NCBI taxonomy): domain Eukaryota; kingdom Metazoa; phylum Chordata; class Mammalia; order Artiodactyla; family Ziphiidae; genus Mesoplodon; species Mesoplodon bidens. The sequence goes on from NC_138163.1 coordinate 52,020,863, forward strand.
CAAATACAAACACCACAAAATTAACCTAACTATATGACAAGTGAATGTCTTAACCACAGCTGAAGAGGTGAGAAAGAAAATAGCTAAGCTAAGCAATGTGGGGAAATAGTACTTCTTTGATTGCATCCTCTGAGGCCTAAGGCATAAAGAACTGTACACAAACACAAGTTATCAAATCTGTTTCTAACAGGTGTATTGGGTAGCATTTCTGCAAGTACTTCATGTATATATCAGGAATGAACAAGTAAGTAAATATTGAAGATAAGGAGAGCCAGGTCACACAAAGAAGTTACAAACAAGGCTACAATGGATTAACATAAGAAGTATCAGTATGAGCTCCTGGCTTTCAATATCTATACATATAGGTAGAGAAACTGAGAAGTATCTGTAAACATGAGTATATACATACAGTATATTTCCTTCATTTGTGGATGGAGAGGGAGGACTTAGCAGCAATGAAACCGCAATAGCAATGAACACACACTGAGATATTGGTTTCTAAATGTCATTTTCCAAGGAAAGGAAGCTTGGCTCTTTGCAGAAGTGTTTTTTGTTTTTATTTCAGGGCCGTGGTGGGGACAAAAACACAAGATGAACAGGAATACCTTACAGTGTCAGCAAGGAAGTACACAAAAAAGGATCAGGTCTTGCTGAAAGAACACAGACCCCACCAAAAGATGCTTGCAGTCACCAAAGCTGGAACAATTCAAGAAACTAAATAATGATATAATTTGATTATAAGTCACAATGTAACATAGTTATTCATGATTCAATACTGACATAAATAATTTGATTAGTTATTTGATTCAATAATTTGAAATAAAACAATTTTTATAAACAACTTGAAAGTTTATAAATAAATAAATGGGGGAGAAAAGACAGCTCTTCAGAATGCCAATGAACCAATGTAGTAGGAATAAGGAAATAGAAAGTCACCATTAAGTCATAATTGTTGTAGGCAAGATCAACAGATGGATTTTAAAAGTCGTGAATAACAGTCTGAGAAGAAATAGGATATTTTCATAGTCTGAAAGTATTTCCTACACGATATTTATTACTTACAAATAGGAAAACAGTACCATTACAATGGAGGCACACAGTTGTCCCCACCTTAATCAAGTGTTGCAAATGAATAGCATCATTAATACAACATATGGACATCATGTACCCCCACACATGATGCTTGGAGAAGGGAACAGAATCGCTTTTGCAGCGCCGTGGTATAAGACCTAAAATTAAGGCACAGTGACATGTATGCCTTGACATTTGGGGGAAAACCCAGAGGGTCTCAAATGGACTCACCACAAGTTCCCATTCCCCTTTTGTGCCCCCAGGAAGAAGGTCCCCTAGCCAAAGAACCAGCCTTATCAGGGGAACTAGCCACAGTGCCTGCTCGCCCCTGACTATCAGGTTTCAGTTCCCTACCAGCTCACAGAAGTATTCAAACAAGCCAATCACATCCTCCCATGTGAACCAAGGGTCACCTCGTCCTCTTGCTACTACAGACTGTCCCCCACAGCCCCTGCTTGTTCACTCTCTTCCAGAGAATGACTCCTGTGGGGCTCTACCTGGCCAGTAGTGTCCTCCTCCCCAGGCTGTGAGTAAATGTTACTAATAAGCTGCTGTGGGGAGTATCTGTCCAGTGTCAGGTGTCGTGTGTTCAGCCACCCCCATAACACTAGGGCGGAAATTCCTCCATCATCAATGGGATGAAGGGGAGGAGAATAAAACCGGTATTGTTGCCAAAAATTTGTAATTTCAATCAAATCACAAGAATACATCAGAGAAACCCAAGCTGACAGACATTCTATAAAATACCTGACCAGTATCTTCAAAAGCGTCAAGACTGGGAAACACCCAGAAAGCTTAAGGAACTGTCAGCCTGGAGGAGACTAAGAAGTGATGGCCAAATGCAATGTGGTATCCAGAATGGGATGCTGGAATAAAAAATGAGATTACTGGGACAAATGGTGAAATTCAAATAAAGTATGTAAATTAGTTAATCGCACTGCATCAATGTTAATTTCCTAATTTTGATAATTTTTCTATGGCTATATAAGATGTTAACATTAGGGAAAGCTGGGTGAAGGTTTTCTATACTGTTCGCAAAGTTTCTGTGAGCCTAAAATTATTTCAAAATAAAGAACTTTTTAAAAAGTTCAGTGGTTAAAGGAATGGTTATGGTATAAACGACACTGTTTAATAATAGTTTAACTTATTGAAATACGGTTGGGAGGACGGATAAATGCTCGTGCCACATCATCCAGCACAAAACTATTTCAAACTGCTTTAGAGAGCCCATTAAAATAAATGAAAGTGCAGTCATCTCCAAGATGTAGATGAGTATTTATCTGCTCTTCAGAAGATAACCATTTGAAGTATAAAAGCAATGAAATACCATATATATATAGATAAGGAGAGACCAGAGAGAGATAGAGGTGGGGGAGGGGGGAGAGAGAGACAAACATTTCAATACTTACAATTTAAAGTCTGAGGTATCAAAACAAACTGCAAAGAAAACTGACGTGCAAAGGAGAAACACAATTTTTTTTTTAACAAGCGGGAGGCTGATTGAGGGATTTCAAAGAGAGAGTGCGAAATGATTAGCCACACAACTGAAGCGAATCACAGCTGAGGAAAGAGGAACGCACGGCGCGTGGACAGGACAGTGGACCCAGCAATCCGTTCGACTGCCTTTCTTATTAACCCCCAAACCTTGATCCTGGGTAATTTAATTTAGGTCAATAGAGGCGTAATTTATAGAAAGAATGCTGTTGTAATTTACCTGATTGGAACAAGAGTTGGAAAAAACTTGAGCTGTCCAAGACCCCAGCAGTAGGAGCAGTTTCCTCCCTCTCCGGAAATCACAGCGGACACGCCACAGTGTTGCCCTCCGCCTCAGTGTTGGCGGCACGTGGTGTCTTAATGGCTCCCTCTCAAAGTTAAGCTCACCGGAAAAGGACTTGGATTGGTGCAGCTCGGGTCACGTGACCGCCTATAGCTCAATGTATAAGGTACTGGGAGGCGGGGCCAGATTCCCGACCCCACCCAGAGGGACCGAGGGGAGAGAACCTTATGGGTGAGAGGGTTCTTCTCAGGTGCCAGCCCCACCCTCCTGCATCTCCTTGGCCAAGTGTCTATCCTTGTGGCCTGGGCACCGCCTGGCCACGGTTTCTGCCAGGCGGCTCTCAGACCTAGAGAAACGACATCCAAATTCATAGGCTACACAACAGAGGGTGTGAACTTAAAAACGAGTGGCGGGCTTCCCTGGTGGCATTTTTAATGTTTTTTATTGATTTTAATGTTGAATATTTTGTGATTAGGCTAATTTGTTGAGATGGAACACTTGAAAATATCTAGTAAGCAACTAACAAAAAAAGTTCACATATATTTACCATGTTATCAAAGAGTTCACATGACACTGTTTCATAAAAAATAAAAAATTTCAATTTTAGACTTGACAGTTTATCTGTGTGGTGTGCGCATTTCTGTCTTACACTTCTTTTACCCCCAAATGTTCACACACTTATATGCAGATTTTTCTTCACCTCTCTCAGTGGCTGGACTTTTCTCAGGGCATTGAGATCCAGGAAGGGATTGTAGACATGGTGTGGAAAATTCCAGAAATGTCCAACTAATGCACTGGAGCCCAATCTCCTCTCTCCTTCCCTCTGCCTTGAAACCTCTCTGGTCTGGAACTTTCAGAGCTACAATTCCGGCTCTGACCATAGGGGCATCTATCTACATTGAGGACTTTTTTTTTTTTAAAGGAAAATACATGATTTGTTTTCTTTTACTGTCATTACAGGGACCCACAAAACTCTGACTGCTATTTCGTTTATAGTTTTCAGGTCTGTTCTTTGTTGTTTGGTTTTTGGAAGTGTTTGTTTTTTGGTATTACCTCTCTGAGGTGGGCTGAGGTTAATTCCAGCCATTTGACTATTTTCAGAAAATTCTGTTACTTTGTACAAACTAACTTAAGACAATCTGCCACACTACAGCAATAACTTGGTAAATCTATGCTTGGAGGAGTCATCTTCCATTCCGTGGAGCTCAATTTCAGTCTCTGTTTCCCCAGGTAGCATCTGAATGACCCTAGACAAGCTCCAGCACCTCAGTAAGCCTCAGCAACCTTGGAAAGTTGGTGATTCTGATATCAGAGCCCCTTGTGAGGAATTCATGAAAGAATAGAGGCAATGTAGCAAGTACAGAGCCTGGCGTACAGCTAGCACACAGAGTTCTCTGGGTTTGCCGTACGAAGGAACACAATGTAGTGTAGCTGAACCAGAGTCTGGCATACAGAGCTCCCTGTGTTTGTAGCCAGAAGTACCAAGGTCCCCTAAGCCTCCTGATCCCAGATGCCCTCCTCTGCAAGGGTGGTACAGTTGGAAAGAGTTCCCTGGGTGTTAGGCTGGTAGCAAACTCAGGGGGCAGTAATTACAGGAAGTGAAGTCTCCTCTGGTCCCCAGGGCTGTCCTCCTCTATGCCCTTGGGGAAGGGACTTCCTGTTAGGACTCCATCTTGTTTGTGTGGCTCTGACAAAGTGGTTTGGGGCTTGCACTCTCCTTCTTCGGCAGCCCTTCCTGATATTCTCCAAACCTCCAGCTCCAGACCCACAGATTCTCTTCACGAGCAGCCTGTGAGGAGAGTGGTGACAGATCACTGCCTTCAGGCCACCCCATGGGTGAGTTGGTCAGCATGAGACCTTGTCCTCAGATCCCCACAGGGCAGGAGGGATTCCGGGTTCCCTCCCTAACCTCAACCCACAGGACCCCCAGCAAGCTGACCCCCCTTTAGAGAAGGCAGGCAGAGGGCTCAGGCTCACTATTTCCCACTCTCTTGAGGAAATGGGCCAAGTGGGCTCTGACACACCCATCCTGATTCCATGTGGAAAACCTCCCCTCTTATGGAAATGGCCATGGCTGAGGTGAATTATTTCCCCTGGCTAAGGAAAAGGCAAAAGTCATGTGATCTTCTCAGGTCTAGGGTTTGGAGAGTAGGGAGGGTCATCTAGGTGGGGCGTGGGATTGTGTAAACTAATATTCCTTGGATTTATATGAGGTGGGGGAGGGACAGAAAACCCACCATTACCACTGAGTATTACATTAACTAGTCAGGGTAAATTGTATTAGTCCATAGAAGCTTACTGAGGCTTGCTTTGTTGCCCAGCATATGATCTATCCTGGAATGTTCGATGAGTAGTTCTTATGTGCATTGTTCTATGTCAATTAAATACATTTGTTAACTTAAGTAACATTTTGAAACCTTCTCCCTCTAGCTGAGTTTTTGCCTGCCATTTTGTGCATCACTCAGTGAGCTGTGTAAAAATTTCCCACTGTGACTGTGAATTTGTCCATGCTCTATTTCTGTTAGATTTTGCTTTGCATATTTTGGCTCTATTTTAGGACATGCATACAAATTTAGAATTTTATATTAATATCTCCTTATTGCATTGAACCTGTTATCAAAAAGAAATCTCCTTCTTTCTCTAGTGATTCTTTTTTCTTTAAACTGTACCTTTACTTTTACTAATAGGGTTATACCAGCTCTCTGTAGGTTACTGTGGAAAAGGTATACATTTTGCCATTATTTTTTTATTTTAAAATTTCCTAGATGATTAAAATTTGCATGTGTCTCTTTTCAGGAGCATTTGATGGAGGGTTTCTTGTCCAGTCTGATAATAGCTGTCTTTCTATTTGGAATAATAGTCTGAAATTTTTAATGTAAAAGTAGATGTAATTTGGTTTATACATACTATCTTACTGTATATTTATTTTTGTCTCTTCTAAGTTCTTTTTCCTTTCCTTTCCTTTGAAATGATTAACATTTTATAACTATTAAATTGTTACCTCATGTGGCTAGATAAACATTCTTTTGCCATTCTTGTAGTGTTTACCCTTCAGATTACAATGTACATTTTTGCCCTTTCAGTCTAGTGTTAGTTAATTAGTTCTTTAAAACTCCTCAGACAATTAGGGGACCTTGAGACACTTTGATTCCATATACCCTCCAAATTTATTGTCATGCATTTTCATTGTCTATATATTTAAATCCCCAGAAGAAATTACTATCATTGTGTTATATAATCAACACTCATTTAAATTTGCCTACATATTCACAAATGTCATTAGTCTTTCTTTCCTGTATCTATGTGCCTCCACCTGGGAAGATATTTCTTCTGCCCAAGAAAGAGTCTATAATATTTCTTTTAGTTTGAGTCTTCTGGTCACAAATTTTCCGAGTTTTTGTTACAGGATGAAGAAATGAATGCCTTTTTTTAAAGAATGTTTCTCTTTAAAGCTTACTTTTTCTCCTGTTACAATAATACTGTTACACTGAGTTGATATCTTGTTACTTTTGGAAACTTCTCGAGAAAGATCTCTTCAAATACCACTTCTCCACTGTTCCCTCCCCTTCTTTCTGGGACTCCCATTAACCATGTGTTAGCTATGTTCACTGCATCACCTTTAATTATCTCCCCCTCGCTTTTGGTATTCTCCATGCTATGTCTCTCCAGGCTGCATTCTGGATCTTTTCATCGGACTTATCTTTCATATCTCTAATTCTTTCGTCAGGCAGGGAGATCACCTTTGACCCTTGAACCACCACACCAGGCTAGATTTCAGGGTAGGTTTTATTGTGCCCCTAGAGCCGAGCAGAGAAGAGAGAGTTAGAGGTGAAAAGCCACTTGTCCCAGGTCACATAACCTGAACCAAGCAGAGCAGGGACTAACATCACAGACTAAACCCTGGGTCCAGACCCTTTCGTCTGTGCTTGCTTTCTTCTTGGCTGTGAACACTCCCCACCTATCATTTCCTGAGAATTGGAACCACAGTGAAGTCTCTCAGCCTTTTTTTTTCTTCCTAACTATGATAATTTCCTATTTAGATTATAAAGTTGGTGGTATTTCTTCATTAGCTGTGATATTTACCCAGGAATTTTTCTGGTACTGAGACCATTGATGTGATATTCTCAATTTCAGGGTACAATAAGCAAGTAAACTCCTTACAAAGAAGAGCAAGATGCTGTCGTATTTACAGAAGGAGGTATAACAGCTGGTCTGAACAAGTCAGGCCTGGTATTCATCCTTCATCCCAGCAACAACAAGATGGAGATCAAGCAGAAAGTGATGTTCACAAGGACAATGGAGTAAGATAGTAAGTGACCAGTCAGAATAGCTGAAGTGCACCAGCTAGTGGAACAAAATCATGTAGCTAAATATGTCACTCTTCTCTCTAACCTGGAAGAGTGAGGAATGATGGGATCAGGTTAACGGTTGAGCAATCTTTATTGTAGCTCTGCTATCATTGGGGAAAATGTAGAGAGGACTTCCCAAGACTATACGGACCACTTTCTTCTCTCCACTTCCCCACAGTGCTCCCTATGCCCTTCCATCCTGTCATCAGAGAGGCAATTTTCAGGAACAAGACGAAACCCCTGTTAACAAGGAGACAGAGCAAAAGCCTCCAGAGAGAAGAATGGAGAGAAACAGGCAGGATGAGACCTTGGGGAGCTGGTTCAAGATCAGAGTGAGTGTGCTGGCTAAATGGACCTAACATGTAGAAGAAGATGACAGAGAGGGTCATGTTGGGCGCATGTAGAGATGCTGGGACTTTTCTCTCGTGGCAGTGGAGCTGGTAATCTGTCTTGTTATTACTAGGAGTTAACGTCCTAGATCATGTGAGGGCAGGTTCAGAGAAGCAATATAAAGGGAGCAGACTGACTGCAGGGAGCATGGGAGACGCTGTCTAAAACAAAGGAGGAAACTACTGCCAAGGAGATGGAGCAACTCCACACCAGAAGACGCAGTTTGGCTCAAGCTGAGTGTGGGAGGAGGTTGAGTCTCTGGGATCCTCGTCAGAGGGGCAGGCCAGGTCTGCCTTAGGTAGGATCTCTTAGAACTTTATAAAAGTAAGTACGTGTGAAAGATATGAAGTCGATTATTTCAGGAAAAGTATTTAAATGGAAAGAAAGGGTATATAGGAAGTCCGTGTCTGGTGTAAAAGTTAGCGATAACAGATATTGTCCTATCTTAAGAAATTACCTAAAGCCTGAAAAAAGGTCCTAAAGCAAGACACAGCTGGGTCTTATCTTAACCTTGGATTCCATTGTATCACTTTTCTTTCCCCAATTATTTCTTTGCCTCCTAGGTTCCCTTCGGTATTAAATATGATGAGAAGTGGCTGCTGAATTTGATTCACAAGCAATGCAGTGTCCCCTTCACCCCTGTCGAAGTAAGAGAGGACATTGAGGCCGATGAGAGGAAACGGGGTAGATGGCAGGCCCAGATGAGAAATGGCTCTGGTCTCATATTATGCTTCTCTTGTCACTCTCCCTACAGTTTCACTATGAGAAAATGGAGGCCCAGTTCTTCGTTCAGAATGCCAACATTGCCTCCGCACTGAAGAATGTCAATGGCAAGATTTACAATGAGGCTAATGAAAGGGTGTGTGTCAAGGGCATGAGCAGGGCTAGCTGGGAGCCAGAGGGCAGGGCAGGGGCATGGTCTTGCTTGATCCCAGGGCTCAGATTTCCTGGAGCTTACCCAGCCCCTCTCGTGTTCTCAACAGATATCTATCTTTGTTGATCCCTGTGATGCACCCCACTCTGTGCTGAAGGAGCTGAGGTCAGAAAAGGTGGAGCAGATAAAGGTAATGCAGACTCAACACAACCTGTGCACTCACAGCCAGACCCACCTATTGCCCCCGATCACCACCTCAGACTCAGAGCCCCTGAACCCCATCCCTAACTCAGCAGCTGCCCGTGAAGGAACGATATGATGCCTCCCAGCAATCTCGTGACATCCAGAGAGTCCGCTCCGACCCTGGTACGGCGACAGCAGCAATTGTAGAGCAGGTGAGAGCAGAGCGGTCTAGCTGGGAAGGATACTCAGGAATGGTAACTCGGGGAGGGGTTGGTGCTGGAGCTGTACCAGCCAGGAGCCTCTCAGCCCCCGATTCCCTCCTCCTGGCTTCCTGGAGACTTGATGACCCGTGATACTGGAATGGCGCAAAACCCTAGAAATGGCATGGCTGCCTCCCTGCAGATCCATCCAGGGAATATGCCCAAGATGAGGACCTTAGACCCAATGTTGGGGCTGGTGGTGATGGTGGGAGAGATTAGGTAGAAGAGGCAGATTGGTCTCAGGTATCCCCTGCTGGGGTCCTCACTCTAACTCTTTCCTCATCATAGATTTTGGCCTTGGACCTGAGTGATAAGAAACCCTACCAGCTGCACGGCCTGTCCAACACTATGCCGAATGCTTCCAACACCAAGAACTGGAACCTGTCCAACACTGAGGTGAGGTGTGGTACCCAGATCCGTCTTTGAAGGGAAGGTGGGAAGGCTCATGTGATGGTGACAGAGGAAGGGAAATGGATTTGTAGGAAAAGGAAGGGACTAGGGGTGCACGGCCATCCTGGCTCAGTTTCTCTGGCCCATGTGGTTCCTCCTCATAATCACAGGTGAAGTCTGCAGGGGAGATGGACAAGGGTGAGCGGCTGGAGCCAGAAGGGATGTGTGCAGAGAGAAACCCCCTGTGCACCACCTTCCCTGATAAGTCAACCAACATAAGGTCAGATGTATCCTCTGTTACCCGCTGGCAGCCTGAGCTACTCCCGAAAGTGCCCGTTTGCAAGGGGCAGCTGATGTGGACCTCAGGGAGGACTATAGACCCTATGCTCTCCTCTCTGCATCACAAAGTGGACAGAGTTTCAACCACAATCCATATGGGCCCCCAGCCCAACATGTGCATATTTTACATTCTTACCTGCTGTGTCTGAGCCATTCTGGGGCAGGTGAAGAGCTGCAAAAGGGGTGCCATTTCACATTTCCTCTCTCTTCTTCCCTGACCCCAACCACGGGAGAGCTTCTTTCCCTTGCCTTTGTTTTCTCTCTCTCCCTTGTCTCTAGGCCCGTATGTCTCTGTCATCTCACCCCTCGTACCTTCACTCCCTTTCTGTCTTCATCCCCCTCCATCTCCCTCCCTGAGCCCCACCTCACTCACCTCCCTGCCCCAGCATCCTGGGCCACCCATGGGGGGAGTCCAGGTCTTGGTCCAGGTCTTGGCAGAGTGCAGGACCCTAAGTGAGGTGGCAGAGCCTCGGGCACACACCCCAATCCCTCTTCTCCCCACAGCCTTCAGCCGGGCCCTGGAGGAAGGAAGGGAGGGGAAGGAAGCCCTGCAGCATGAGTTTGAAATGCTGGTCATGGTGACACTGGAGAAGGGAGTCCGTGCATTCTGCGGGGAGCTACCCAGGGGAAGGAGAGGAAGGGAGGGAGGGAGGCGGGGAGGGAGGCAGGGCATGCTCTCCCTCTGTGTCAGTCGATGGGGGACGTGTTCAGGGCCCTGGAAGGCTGGGACACTGGGGTGTGGGTGTACTTGCTCCCATGAGGAAGAGGGTCACCTCCACAGTTTCGCTGACTTTTCTGTTTTGTCTTGATTTTGGCAGCTCCATCCTGGAATTGTTCCCCAAGTTACTAACCTTGGTAAGTGTATTCCTTGTTCACAGACTCCTCTAACTGGCACTGACAGCACCCACAAACTACTCTGAACCCCATTAGGTCTTGCCACAGTTACAGTTTTGAAACTGACCCTTAAACGTCCTGGGCGGAGGGGGATGGTGCAGCCCCTGTGGGAACCTGACAGAGGCTCTGGATCTTCTTCAGCCATGTTCTTCACAGGCTTTGGGGAACCCACGGTGATGATCCAAACTGTAGTCCTGCCCATGGAATTTCCAGGGCCCTTTCACCCCTGACCTCTGACCCTCACCGTCTCTTGGGCCCATCCTTTTCCCTGATCATCCAACACCACCTCCTGGTCTGCACTGCTGACATCCTCTTCTCTTCCCCAGGATGGCCAGGAGACATCCCCACTGGCTAAGTGTGGTATTGAAGCCTGCAAGCGCTTACCAACCTGCAAGGTGAGGCTGGAGGATCAAGCCGGGTTTTAAGTGGAGCATGAGAAGGGTGTGTCAGCCCTGGTCCTGAGGACTGTTTTGATTCCAGGGAAGCTACTTTGGATCTGATGAGCTGAAGAGCCTAGTCCTGCAATTCCTGAAGCAGTAAGTACCTCTTGGAAGCTGAGCAAGGGGAGGAGGGCTATGAGAGGTGAGGCCACCTAAGCACAGGTCTGCTCAGGGGAGTTTTCAAGTCTCATTTGAGGTCCAGACCACAGAGATAGACTGTCTTCACTGCCCTCCCTTAGGTACTACTTGATCCATGACTACGGAGACCGACAGGTTCTCGCAGGGGCTTATCACGAGGAGGCCTGCTTCTCCCTGACCATTCCCTTCCACCCCGAGGACCCAGCCCCGTGAGTATCACAGCACAGGCTCTGCTCCTAGGCCATGTGGCTCCCCAGCAGATACAGGCCAGCTCCTGCAAATACGCACCACCCACTGTTGCTCTTTGTCTCCTAGAAGCAGCTTGTGCGAGTACTTCAAGGACAGCAGGAATATGAAGAAGCTCAAGGACCCCCGTGAGTGTGCGATGGGAAGACTGGGTGGGAAAGGGCGGTGAAGGGGTCAATCATAGGGCCCAGGGCGTGGCAGCCCCTGACCTTCGCTCGCTTGCCCTCCCCTCACAGACCTGCGGGTTCAGCTGCTGAAGCACACAAAACGTGTCATTGTGCACACCCTCTGTGGGTTGCCCAAGACTCAGCATGACTTCAGCTCCTTCGTGGTGGACATTTGGTTCCAGATGGTGAGCGCCTGCTTCCTCCCTCGGGCGGTCCCAGGAAGCCATGGGTGGGTAGGAGGTGGAGGTGGTGACTGGGCGCCTGGGCTCTTCCCTTTCAGGAAACGATGCTCTGCTTCTCCGTCAGCGGGTTGTTCGAGGAAGGTAAGTGTGTGTAGACCCCCACCACTGATGTCTCATTGCTGCCTCCCCCTGGCCAGGCTCACTCCCAGAACCACCTAGCTTCCCTGACCCCCTCCCCTCCCCTCCCCCACTATGTTCTCCAGCCCTCAGGCTTCCCACAGACAACCCAGGTCTGAGCTGTGTCCGTGTTTGTCTGCCCTGCACACCCTGGGCGTTGGGGACATAGGCTGTGGAGTTTGGTGCCTCTCATCCCAGATCCTTACTGTGAGAACTTGGGCCGCTATTGAACCTCTCAGTTTCCTCATTTGCACAATGGGGTAGAAGTATCCACCTCTTGGGCGGCTGTGAAGAATGCATCCCGTGAACTTGTGTAGTGGTTGTCAGCGGCCATGTCACTGGGCGCAGACTGCTCCTATAGCTGCCCTCCCCATTCGCGACACCCTGGCCCCCGTTAACAACTGCCCTCTTAGCATGAGTGTCCAGTCACTCCCTGACTGGGGACCGCCGTGTGAGCATGTACAGCACGTGCGGCTCTCAGGGGTACTGTTGTTTGTTTGCTGTTGAAGTGGAAGGAAGTTCTCAGGGCTGTGTGCGTGCCTTCACGCGGACCTTCATCGCTACCCCTGCCAGCTACTGCAGGTGAGAGCCCTGTCGTGGGTGGGAATACCCATCCTCGCCTGGGCTCAGGGGCGTGGGAATGTGGTGGCACAGACCTTAGGTTTACTCGGTATTGTGGAAAGCCAGCAGTGAGATCCCAGGAGCAGTCTAGCCTAGTGGTTAAGAAGAGTATGGGCTCTGGAATCGGCCTATGCATTCACTCCTTCCCCAACACTCACTCGCTGTGTCCTTGGTCAAGTCATATGACCTCTGTGTGGCTCAGTGTCTTCTTCTGAGAATGGGGATCAGAGTGTCCAGCCCTTGGGCTGTGGTAAAGGGTAAATGCGAAATTGCCCGTGGGTTGGGGATAAACCTATAAATCGAGTGAAGGTGGTAGACAGCCTCTCCAAAGGTGGGCTCTGTGGGGAGGGGCAGAGGTACCAGTCAAGGAACCTGGGAGACAGACACAGGAGGGACGTGGAAGGAATCTGGTTGCTGAGTGCCACTGGGAGCAGAGTCAGTATTGGGGGTGAGGGTGTCCATCCATCAGTTGTCTGGGGGTCCATTTTTCCTTCAGTCTGTGCATCCTGAATGACGAGCTGTTTGTGAGGGATGCCAACCCCAGTGAGACCCAGCGGTGTTCTGCCTCCCAGTGCCTACACCCACCTCCAGCTCCATGTATACCATCTCCCAGCTGCAGCAGGACATCATGCAGGCATCCTCCACCCCATCTGAGATGAACCTCTAGTGGTCTCAGAAGTGAGTGCTGAGTTTGCATGGGGATAGGAGGGAGCTGGGAGGAGTAGAGGAGGGATTAATGGGAATTTTCAGGTCATTATTTTAAATCTATTTTTTCTTACAAATGTTTACTTGTGAAAAAGTCCCTAATTTCACACTAATACATTTCCATGTACTATAAAATATAGGTTTCCTATCTTATATACTGTTTTGAAACTTCTTTTATTATTAGTACCAGCATAGTTTCTTCTCAGTATATGTGAAGCTACATTACTCTTTCTAAGATCAATATATCAAACAATTGAATTCCTGGAAGCCATAAGCTACTATTGATAGCCATTTACCTTTTCAACTCTTTTTCAGCATTACATGCAATGGCATCTGCTCATTCTGGTACATACATGTTGGTAAACTTGAAGGCTTGCTCTTGTAGCATAGATTTAGCAGTGAAGTTGTGTGGTCACGTGTCTCCAGTTTGGTCCTAAGGGAGGTCATCTATCCTCCCGCACTACAGGTGCTTTCAGTACAATGACTAGACTATACCAGAGCTAAACATTTCTTTACTCATCAAAAAGTGAATTCTGAGAATTCAGAGATAAGACGAAATAGACCTCTAGGGTTTCAGGAAGGTGAAGGCGGACAGAAGTCAGGTGCCCTGGGGTTGACACTCACGGCTGCTGGCTCTGCTGACATCCCAATTCTTTGTCTTTACTTTCTTCAGTCCAAGGGCAAAATTCCAGATGAGACCCTCATCCACTGACCTGGGATCTTGAGAACAAAACTCTGCAAATGAGCCTTTAGATGTCATTTTCATCCTCATCATATTTGTTACCTCTCTTCTCTTAACTGAAGCCATATCCATGACTAAGCTTGCAGTCCAGCTAATCAGGAAGCCAAAGTTTACCATGTAGGCCTGCCCATTGTTGTATATTTTTCCCACGCATGATCCTTGTTTATATTAAAGAGTAACATTGCACATTATATGTTGTGTGTCTTGGATTGCTTTTCCCCTGACACAACCATGAGTTAGTGGGGCCAGGACCAAAAGGTCCCATCTCCTACATCATTCCTGGCAGTCTCTAGCATTTATATCTGACCTACACAGTGCTTGAAAATTATACAGTAACAACTCCATTCCTGGACTACCCTAAAATCCAAGCTTTGCCTCCTGATAACCTTCTCTCCACCACTTCAGTACTCACAAGTTGTGACCGTTCTGATGTTCACTTCTATAAACAAATATAATGGATTTAGCAAGTAAAGTACCATATTTACTCCAATAATTATGGGTTTCTTAATCATTTAACAGGTCTAAAGCTTTGTTAACATTTTTATTAGGTTCTTAGGCTCTGTACCAAAGACTGTATTCCCCACAAAACCTGTGTTGTTTTTTTAACTTTTTAAATTTGAAATAATTATAGATTTACCAAAAGTTGCAAAAAAATGTGTAGAGAGGTCATGTATACCCATCACTCACCTTCTCCTAATGATAACACCTTGTATTACTTTAGTACAGTATCGAAACTAAGAAATGGACATTCGTACAATCCACTGAGTTTACCACAATTTTGCCATTTTACATGCACTCATTTATGTGTTAGAACACTTGTGTATAATACTTATATATATATAATTCCATGCACTTTTACCAGCTGTGTAAGTGTTCTAACTATCACCACAAACAAGATAAAAAACTGTTTCATCACCACACGTTTCCCTCATGTTAGCCTTTATAGCCACACCCACGTTCTTCCTGATCCCACATTCCTGAACTCTGTCAAAGAGTAGTATAATTTCCTAAATGTCATAGAAATGGAATCCTATAGTACATTACCTGTAGGAATGGATTTCTTTCACTCAGCATAACTCTCCTGAGATCCATCCAAGTTGTAAGGTGTGTCTATCGTCTGTTCCTTTTTATTGCTGAATAGGATTCCATGGTGTGAATGTACCACAGTTTGTTTAGCCATTCCCCCATTGAAAGCCATCGGGGCTATTTCCCCTTTTTAACTATTGTGAGTAAAACTGTGATGAACTTCATGTAAAGGTTGTTGTGTAAACATAAATTTTCATTTCTCTGGGTAAATTGCCCAGAGTGCAACTGCTGTACCGTATGGTAATTGCATGTTTGGAAAAACCTGCCAAATTGTTTTCCAGACGGCCTGTACCATTTTGCATTCCCTTTGGCAATGTATGAGTGACTCAGTTTATCCAGTGTTGCCTGCATTTGGTTTTGTCACTTTTTTTCATCCATTTGGATAGGTGGGTTTAACATTTCATTGTGCTTTTAATTTGCATTTGCATGAGGGCTAAAGATGTTGAATAGCTTTTCCTAAGCCTATTTGCCCTCTGTTCATGTCTTTCATCGATTTTATAATTGGATTAAGAGGCAAGAAGTTACCTCTAGAGAGCTGCCCTGGCTCTGGCTAACAGGCAGAGTAAGAGAGTGTGAGGCCCCTCGAGACTCACTTTTCTTGACAGGGAGGGCAGAAGTGGGGCTGAAGCTATTAAATGTTCCTCAAATTAGGACTGAACTTGGATATGGAACAGGATTAAGAGGTGGGGGCATCTCTGGGTCCATCTGTGGAGATCTGGATAGGGCGGGAAAAGAAGGGGGATATGGGGGAGAGGAAGAACAGTGGAAGGAGGGAGATACGGGGGGATGCCTTCTAAATGATGCTGGATTCATCACTCTCAGCCTGCTCAATGGAGTGCACAAAACTAGTCTCCTAGACATGTGGTTTTCAACTCTGGATATCCATTAGGATCCCCTCTAATGCTCAGATTCAACCAACTGAATCCGAGCCTCTAGGGATAAGCCCAGTCATCAGTATCTTCAAGGTTCACCTCCGTTGATTCTAATGAGCTGTCAAAATTGAAAACCTTATCTGATGGTGTATTAGTTTGCTATGGCTGCCATAACAAGATACCACAGGCTGAGTAGCTTAAACAACACAAATTGATTTCTCACATTTTAAAGGATGGAAGTCCAAGATCCAGGTGTCCACAGGTTTGGTTTCTTCTGAGGCCTTTCTCCTTGGCTTGCAAATGGCCTCCTTCTTAGTCCTTCTTCACATGGTTGTCCCTCTGTGCATACACACCCTGGTATCTCTTTATGTGTCCTAAAGTCCTCTTATAAGGAAACCAATCATATTGGATTAGTGTCTACACTAACGGGCTCATTTTAATTTAATCACCTCTTTAAAGGCCCTATCTTCAAACACAGCCACATTCTGAGGTACTGGTGGTTAAAGCTTCAACATATGAATTTGAGTAGGACACAGTTCAGTCCACAACAGATGGTATGAGAAATACCTTGGTCGGAGAAATTCGTCTCCCTTTTCGCTACCTTCCTGGAACTACTATACAACACTTCTGCCATCACCTCATTAGGTAGGAGTTGGTCATATGACCATGCTTGCCTGCAAAGCAGGCTATAAATATGTTCTTTTACTGGAAACATTACTGTACCAAATAAATGTGGGATTCTTTTTTTAAGAAAGAAGGAGAATTGGTATAGAACACATGCTACACTTTCATACCCAAGGCAGCTAGAAGCACTACCTCAATTATCATGTCCTTTCTACCCAGTTTTCCAACCACAGATTTCATGGGTTCAAACCAAACTGCTGCTTCAGAGACACCTGAGGTCCCTCTCCCATCCCCCCAAACCCCATGTCCCAGACCATGCCTGAGTCCTCACAACTTAGCGTGCTTAATCTACGTCATTCACTCACTCATTCATTCATTCAAAAAATATTTATTGGTTACCAATGATATGTGAAGCACTGTGATAGGCACTGGAGATAAACCAGAGAACCTGACAGACAGGGTCATGGTTCTCATGGAGCTCACATTCTACAGGGGTTGATTCACTCAAGATTTAAAAGCCATTAAGAAAATAATATGGGAAAATGTGACAGAGAATGACTAGGGTGGGGAAGGCAAGGAAGGATTTTCTGAAGGCGTAACTTAGATTTAATATTCAAATAACAAGAAGTACACAGTCAGCAGTGGGAAGATTTCAGAGCTGAGCCCTCGAGGCAGAGGGAAGAGCAAGACGAACGGCCCTAAGATATGGGCAAGCTTGGCAGTTTTAGGGAACAGCTTGTATGCCAGTGTGTATTGGGAGGACAGCGTTAGAAAATGAGGTGAGAATGGTAGGAGGGGCCCAATAACAGAAGGTCCTGTGGGCCATGGTAAGGACTCTGGCTTTTGATCTTATTATGATGGAGCCATTGGGTGCTTTCTGAAAGGAAGGGAAATTATTTTTATAATGTACTTTATTAAAGCTCATTCTAAATGTTCCTTGGAGGACAGACTGAACTAGAGCAACTGTAAGATCAAGACACAAGATTAGGAGGCTACGACACACATGAGAGTGAGAGGTTACAGTCTCGTAGACCACAGTCGTAGCAATGGAAGGGGTGAGATGGGGTTTGAAATGATATGTATCTTGGAAGTACTGAACTTGTTGATGAAGTCCACGTTTGTGGTAAGGGATAGAGAGGAAGTAAGTGTGTCTCTTGCAATGTGGATTTTGGCAGCTGGGTTAGGGCGGTTTTCTTCGATGGGGAAATGAACGGAGGACCAGCTTCAGTGCAATGCCAGGAAACTGACAGTTCTGTTTTGACCATGTCGTTTGTGGAGCCTATGAAAAATCTGGGTGGGGAGCATGTGGTTGGATGTATAAGTCAGGAGATCCTGAGAATATTTTTGGTTGTGGCAAAAAAAAAAGAAAAACCCAAAACAAAACAGAAAAACAAGCATGCAAGCAAACAAATGAAAAACCCAACTGTACAGTTCAATCTGAAAATACAGGTTGATTTCACATATGAGCATGACGCAGGTCTAGATTCTGGAAGGGATACAACGACATATTAAAAACCAACTTCACTGAGCTATAATTTATGTTCAACATAATGCATCCATCTTTTTTTTTTTTTTTTTCTGTGCTGCGCGGCTTGAGGGATCTTAGTTCCCAAACCGGGGATTGAACCTGGGCCCAATGCAGTGAGAGTGCCGAGTCGTAACCACTGGACTTAGCTATAAGGCTAAGGCTCTGGCCTGCCAGGGGCTACTAAGTGTCAGAGAAGAAAGATGTATGTCTGGAATATAACTATCATTCACCCACCTATTCATTCATTCATGCACCTAGCGCATGTCAAGCTCTGTGCTAAGAAGGGAAGATAGGACCATGAAAAAATTCAATGTCTCTGTCTTCCTGAAGATTAGGAGGCGAAATAGAGAACTGCAAGTGGCTCTGGTTGCTAAATAGTAAGGGAGGTATTTGGTGAGATAATTGGGCCCCCAAAAGGTCTAACCCCAGTGTACAGATGCAACTCTTCCCCTTCTGCATGTCTCATGGACAATGCTGTGGCATGACCTAGAATATAGAGCTGTTAGAATAGAATGAGCCTGAACATGCTGTGCATAAATGGCTGAGGAAACAGCTTTCCAAACCTTCCACCCAGCAAACAGCCCTGATGATGTGCAGAAGTAGATCTCAATTTCATTTAATTCTCACAGTTGGAGTTGTATGACTAATTATTTTGTCTCTGTGTCTAATTAATAAGCTGAGGTTAAGAAGGGTCAAGTATCTTGGAGGAAAACAGCAGATCTACTGATAATAGGAAAGTGTTAGATTTTAAGCTGTGAGCTCTTAACTAGTGTGGATGACTAGTTCCCATCCTTTAGGTCCAGGCTGAGGTAGTAGCAATGCAAGTTTCCCAGTCAAAGGCCTGGGATTCATTGGCCATTAGAGAATTGTAGGAACTGGAGAAGCTACAGGAAAATGAAAGCCTAACATGCCATCCTCCTGCCTGCTCCGCATCATTGCTCCTGCCTCTGCTCTCTTGTTTTCTATGGTAACGTCATCTTAACATTAGGTTTTGTTATTGACTGAAGTGTGTTCTTCCAAAATTCATATCCTGAAGCCCTAATTACCAGTGCCTCAGAACGTGACTGGATTTGGAGATAGGGCCTTTAAAAGGGGATTAAGTTAATTTAAGGCTGTTAGGGGATACCTTAATCCCATCTGACTGGTGTGCTTATAAGAAGAGGAGTTTAGGACACACAGAGAGACAGCAGAAGTGTGTATACACAGAGGGACAACCACGTGAAAAAGAAGCAAGAAGATGGCCATCTTCAAGCCAAGGAGAGAGGCCTTAGAAGAAATCACCCTGCTCACACCTTGATCTTGTACTTCCAGCCTCCAGAACTGTGAGAAACAAATTTCTGTTGTTAAGCCACTTAGTCTGTGGTATGTTTGTTGTGGCAGTCTGAACAGTCTAATACAGGCATTATGAACGTGTTTCAGTAGGTCATGCAGCAGGTAGAGTAGACTGTCAGAAAGGATGAAAATAAAGTGATGGTAAAAAATACCAATGATCAGTAAAACTGAAAGAGACGTGGTTAATTTGTATTACTATCAGGCAAAATAGACATCAGGCAATTGCAACAAAGAAGGCTACTCTGAAATCATAAAAGAAAATGAATTAAGAAGATTACAAATTCTGAACTTACATTCACCTGATAACGTATCTTCAAAAACAGATATAGCAGTAAGTAACAAAGTTACAAGTAACAGAAAGTAAAATCCACTTTTGTGTATATCATAAGGAAATATACTTGCTTATATAACTGAGAGCCCAGAGGTAGAGGAGACTTTAGGTTAGTTGATCCAGTGGCTCAAAGATATAAAGACTCAGGCCCAATCTTGAACCAATGACTCTGGCTAGGGACATAGGATTATTGCGTGAGATCTAGGGTAACTCTGGTCTCACCCTTGGAACTAGCAGTCCAATTCCCCCCAAACATGTGACTGTATGAGGGAGGAAATGCACTAATGAAAATCTGAGACCAGTTAGGAAGATGAGGAATGTATATTGCGTAGGTAAACAAAAATGTCACCTTCAGGCCCCATTTGAAAGCACAATTATCAATATGAGCATAATACCCACAGTACTCAAACTCAAATGGTTTTCAACTACTATGTCTTTCCAGGTAACAAATACTTCTATTCAGGAAATACCTACATTGAATTAGTGAATGGGTAGTTACAAAGCACTAGAGCTCTCACCCCTGCAGTAAATTTAGGAAGAACCACAAAGGCATCCATGGTAGGGTACTTGAATCTCATTTTCTTTCTCAAATTTTTGGCAAAGCTTTTTCTTTACTATCGTACTTTGATATTACTGTGTCAGGATAGTTTGACTACAAGGGAAAGGATTCTTCATAGTTACAATTTTATCAGTATTACCATTCTGTAAACATACAACACAGAGTTCATAAAGATATGAAAGATGAGAAGCAAGAAAATTTTCAACATTTATGATCAGCAACAATTTTCTTTAAAGAGCACCATTAAATTTCAATATGGAATATCTTTAAAAGCTTCAAGCTTTTAGAAGAAATTCAGTCTCATGCAAATGTAATAAAATTAAAGAACATCTTCTGTTAATGTCCATATTTGTAAATATGTTAAAAGGAATATTCCTCTGGGAACACTAGCCCAAGAAACACCACAGCCCTGCCGCCTGGCATACCAGGACCCATCCCATATACCAACAGGCTGGCACCAGCTCTGGGACACATTGGGCCCCTCAACTAACTGCTCCTGGATCTGGCCCCACTCACCAGTGGGATGACGCCAGCTTTGGGACACCCCAGACCCCATACTCAGCCATGTCAGGAACTGGCCCCACACACCAGCAAACCGACACTAGCTTCAGGACTCCAAGGCCCTGCAGCCAGAGACACAGGAACCTGGCTCTGCCCACCAGCGAGCCAGCACTAGCTCCAGGACTCCCTGGGCCACAGCCGCCCCCACCAGCAGGCCAATACCAGTTCCAAGACACCTTGGACCCCTCAGCCAGCTGCCCTAGGATCCAGCCCCACTCAACAGTGGCCCAACACCAGCTTCTGGACACCCCCATACCCGGCAGCCAGCCATGTGGAACTGACCCTGCCCACCAGCAGGCTGACACTAGATACAGGACTTCTAACCCCAACACCACCTTCTGCAGAGCCTAGCACCACCCACCAGTGGGCCAGTGCTAAACCCGGGACTTCCTGGGGCACTGCAGCCAGCAGCCTCATGACCCAGCCTCACTCACCAGTGGCCACAAGCCTCTGCACAAGGCAGGGCCTGACAGCCCACTGGACCAGGGGCCAGCCACACCTACCACACCATCCACAGTAGTGTGCCGGTCACAGCAGAAGGATACACGCAGCCCTAACAGGGACACCCTTAGAGCATATAGCTCTGCTGACCAGAGGGGAGAGCTCGGCTGGGACACACAGGACGTCTCCTACAAAAAGCCACTTCTGTACAGTGGGGAAATGGAACCAACCTAGAGATACAGAGAAATAAGATAGCAAACTGGACAAAATGAGGCAACAGAGGAATCTATTGCAAACAAAGGAACACGATAAAACCCCAGAAGAAGAACAAAGTGAAGTGCAGATAGGCGATCTACCTGATAAAGAGTTCAGGGTAGGGCTTCCTTGGTGGCGCAGTAGTTGAGTGTCCGCCTGCCAATGCAGGGGACACAGGTTTGTGCCCCTTTCTAGGAAAATCCAACATGCCGCGGAGCGGCTGGGCCCGTGAGCCATGGCCACTGAGCCCGTGCATCCGGAGCCTGTGTTCCGCAATGGGAGAGGCCACAAAAGTGAGAGGCCCATGTAACGCAAATAAATAAATAAATAAATAAATAAAGAGTTCAGCGTAATGATCATAAAGATGTTCAAAAAACTCAGGAGAAGATTGGATGAAGAGAGTGAGAAGTTTTTAACAAAGATTTCAACAATATGAGGAAGAACCACACAGAGAAGAACACTATCGGAAATGAAAAATACACTACATGGAATCAACAGTAAATGAAATGATGCAGAGGAATGGACGAGCAAGCTGGAAGATGGAGTAGTAGAAATAACTGAAGCAGAATAGAAGAAAGAAAAAAGAGAAAAAGAAATAGGGCAGTTTAAGAGACCTCTGGGACAACAGCAAGTGTACTAACATTTGCATTACAGGGGTCTGAGAAGGAGAAGAGAAAGAGAAAGAGAATGGGGCAGAGAACATATGTGAAGACACGATAGCTGAAAACATCCCTAACCTGGGAAAGGAAAGAGATATCCAGGTTTAGTAAGCACAGAGAGTCCCAAACAGGGTCAAGCCAAAGGAGACCACACCAAGACACACTGGAGTTAGAATGGCAAAAATTAAAGATAAAGAGAGAATATTAAAAGCAGCGAGGGAAAAGCAACAAATACCATACAGGGGAACTCCCATAAGGCTATCAGGGCAACTGGAATGAATCCAGCTGGATCACGGTGTATGATCCTGTTTAATGTAGCGTTGGATTCGGTTTGCTAATATGTGGTTGAGGATTTTTGCATCTATATTCTTCACAGACATTGGCCTGTAATTATCTTTCTTGGTAGTGTCTTTGTCTGCTTCTGGTATCAGGGTGATGGTGGCTTCATAGAATGAATTTGGGACTGTTCCCTCCTCTTCAACCTTTTGGGAGAGTTTGAGAAGTATAGGTATAAGTTCTATGTATGTTTGGTACAATTCACTGGTAGAGCTGTCTGGTACTGGACTTTTGTTTGCAGGGAGGTTTTTTGTTTTGTTTTAATTACAGATTCTATTTCACTTCTAGTGATTGGTCTGTTCAAATTATCTGTTTCTTCTTGACTCAAATTTGGCAGGCTGTATATTTCTAGAAACTTGTCCATTTCTTCTTGGTTGTCTAATTTTCTGGCATATAACTGTTCATAATATTCTCTTCTGTGTTTTGGTTTTTCTGAGTTTATTTTTTTTGTATTTTTGTGGTATTAGTTCTTGCTTCTGTTTCATTTCTTATTTTGTTTATTTGGGCCCTTTCTCTTTTCTTCTTGGTGAGCCTGGCTAGAAGTTTGTCGATTTTGTTTGTCTTTTCAAAAATCTAGCCCTTGGTTTCATTGATCTTTTCTATTTTTATCTCTATTTTAATTCTTGCCCTCTGATCTTTCCCAAAGAACTGACTTTGGGAATTTTTTGGTTCTTCTTCTTTGAATTCTTTTTCTCTTTTTGTTTATTTGAGATTTTTCTTGTTCCTTGAGGAAGGCCTGAATCACTATGTACTTCCCTCTGAGAACTGCTTTTGCTGCATCACATAGAGTTTGGAAGGTTGTGTTTTCATTGTCATTTGTCTTGAGGTATTTCCTGATTTCTTCTTTGATTTCATCATTGACCCACTGGTTTTTTGGTAGCATGTTGTTCAGCCTCCATGTATTCGTTCTTTTCCCACTTTTCTTTCTGTGGTTGATTTCTAGTTTTATAATATTGTGGGAATCAATGATGCTTGAAGTCATTTTACCCTCTTAAATGTGTTGAGGTTTGTTTTCTGTCCTAGTATGTGGCCTCTCCTACAGAACGTGCCTTGCACGCTTGAAAAGAATGTGTATTCTGTTTATTTGGGGGATGTAGTGTCCTGTAGATATAAATTAAGTCCAAGTGGTCTATTGTATCATTTAGGGCCTCTGTTGCCGTATTGATTTTCTGTCTGGAAGATGTGTCCACTGATGTCAGTGAGGTGTTAAAGTCTCCTAGTATTAGAGTATCCCTGTTAATTTCTCCCTTTATGTCTGTAACTATTTTCTTTATATATTTAGGTGCTCCTATATTGGGTGTATATACGCTAACAAGTGTAATATCCTCTTCTTTATTGATCCCTTTATCGTTATATAATGTCCTTCTGTGTCTTTATGGACTTTAAGTCTATTTTGTCTGATATGTGTATTGCTAACCCCGCTTTCTTGTTGTTTCCATTTGCATGAAATAGCTTTCCATCTCCTCACTTTCAATCTGTCTGTGTCTTGTGCCCTGAAGTGAGTCTCTTATAGGCAGCATATTGTAGGTTCTTGGGGTTTTTTTTTAATCCATTCAGCCACTCTGTCTTTTGATGGGACCATTTAGTCCACTGATATTTACAGTAATTATTGATAAGTATGAACTTACTGCCATTTTAAACCCTGTTTTCCATTTGACTTTGTAGTTCTCTATATCTTTCACTTTTGCCATTTTAATTATGCTATGTCTTGCTGTCACTCTATTTGGGTTCTTCTTGGGTGGGACCCTCTGTGCTTCCTGTATCTGGATATCAGTTTTCTTCTTTAGGTTTGGGAAGTTTTCAGCCATAATTTCTTCAAATACATTTTCTATCCCCTTGCCTCTCTTCTCTTCTTCTGGTACCCCTATTATGAATATGACTGTGCACATTATGCATATGATTATTTATATTACGCATGCTGTATATTATCCTATAGATGTCATATGTTTTCTTCATTTTTAAAATTTATCTTTCTGTCTGCTGTTCTGATGTGCTGATTTCCATTATTCTATCTTCCAGATCACTTATTTATTCTTCTGCTTTGGTTAGTCTGCTATTTATTGCTTTTAATTTGCTTTTTATCTCAGCAATTGAATTGTCTAGTTTTGATTGATTTCTCTTTATAGCTTCTACTTCTTTGTTGCAGTGATCTGCATTTCTATCAATAATCTTCCTTAATTTCTTTAGCCTTTTTCTTACCTCCTTTCTGAATCTGGGGTCTAGTAGCCTGGTGAGGTCTCTTTCATTATTTGTCCCTTCAGGGGACTTCTCTTGTTCTTTTCATTGGGATGGGTTCCTCTGTTTTTCATTCTACTTAACTTTCTTCATTTCTGAATTTAGGACAGGCATGAATCTACTGTGTTCCTGAAGGGGGTTTTTTTAGGTTGGAGGATCCCGGTGTAGACGGCATGAGTTCAATATTTAAGGTGCAAGGGCTGGTTATGGTGTGGTGCTTGCCACGTATTTCCTTAAAGTGGGCTGGCCCTTGTTCCCTTGATACGGGGTGTGTTTGAATTTGTATTGACCAGAGCCTGCATTGCTTGTTGGCTCGGGCCTCCTCTTTGCTCTATGGCTGTCACAGCCCTGTTGGGGCTGGGGTCTGCTTCCCAGCTGTTGGAGTAGAAGCACTGAGGTCAGGTTCAGTCACGTTCCACTGCCCCTGAGCACAAGCCCTGATGCAAAGGAGGTGATCACTGAAGGTAATGAGGCCCGTGTGGTCACCACAAACCTATGTGCCTCCAGTGCAGGCATCCATGGTTCTGCCCAGAAGCAGCCCAAGGTTGCATCCCTTTCTCTGTTGTGTTCACCCCAGACCTAGTGCTGGGATGTGGTGTGGAGTAGGCTGGTGCTGGGGGCCGTGGCCCTGTGGCTACAGGAATTGAGGTGGTTGTGCCGCTGCCTGGAACCTGGGCTGCCTCTGTGTCAGACCTCTCCCAGGACCTGTCAGCTCCAGATCTGGCACCAAGCTATGGTGTAGAGTGAGCGGGGCCAGTGTGCTCCCACCGTGAAATGAACGGCTCCATACTCCTGTCCAGAGCCCGTCCAACCGAGATGCAGTGCCCAGCTGCTGTGCCCTCCGTGGTGCCATCTGGCGCACGTGTTGGCAAAGTCCACCATGGCCAGACCTGACCCCACTGTGTGCACACTGACAATGGGCACTGTGGCAGGACCTGCCCCCACTATGTGCGGGCTGACAATGGGATCCTTGGTTTTGCCCAGATCATACCCCAGGTCCTCCGGGCTGTCTCCACACATCTAGATCAAGTCCTCTCCCTGGACCTGTCTAGCTAAGATTCAATGCTCAGTTGCTGTGTACATCTGTGGCCCCACCACCTTGTGTGTGCTTTGGATTGGGAAGTGCAGCAAGGCAGCAGCCGCTAGTGCCAGTCTCTCTCTGCCCTGATTGTTAGCAAGCCAGCATGCATGCATTCCTTGTGAGTAGAATTTAGGCTTTTCCAGCCCCTCCATCTATCCCAGTGGCTTTTCCAGCAGGCAAAGGGGCTCCCTGGGGCAATGGTCTGCCAATGTGTACCTTTCCTCCTTTACAGATCTCCCCCAGGGGGGCCAGGACCGTCCTCATGTCTTTAAAATTTTTTTCTGTCCTTCCTGGATATGTAGAGATATTCCTTGCAGCTTTGGTTGTGTAGGAGATCTTCTGCCAGTTTCCAGTTGATTTTCTGTGAGAACTGCCTCACATGTAGGGGTATTTTTAATATGTTTGTGGGGAGAGGTGAGCTCCACATACTTCTACTCCACCATCTTGATCCCCCTCCCTATTTGGGAAACTTTGAATTGCATCAACGTGTCCCATATAAAAACAGAAACACTAGACTAAATTAGAGTTTCAGAATCCAGTGATAGTCAACTGTTGCTAGTGCATGTCAGTTTTTAGAGAGCACAGGATATGCCAGGTTTTTCCAGATTTTGTGGGGAAAAAAAGGTAGAGCATCATGTACATTTTAGATTATCTTTGGACCCAAATGGGCTACATGAAGTAAATAATTAAAACATCATCTGCTGATGTTACGGAAATACAGAGTTCATTGATATAACTTAGTCTTCAAAGCCTGCTTTTATTCTAAAGAAAACTGGCAAATGTCACTCCTTTACATCATATGGGAACATATCCACCAGCAGTAGATGGCAGTGTGATATCATAACAAGAAAACAATGTGGCTGTTTACGTAAAAACCCATCTCACAATACTTTCAAAGACTATAGTTAGAATTATTTGGGGGGTGTGGCAAAAAAACTAGTTACAATGAGTGGATAACCAGAGGCACGCTAGGACCACTTCAATTCTCCCTAATAATTTTTAAAGCCTTGAAACACACTTATTTGATTTTTAAATGGTCTTCACCCGGAAGGGATTTTCAAACTGTGCCAGAGAATCATACCATCACAAATGACATAGTTTATGAGCAAAAAGCATGTAAGGAATCCCTGCCTTCTCGCCCCTTTCCATCCTTTGCCCTCAAAAGAAGTTTTCATTTTTCTGTAATTTTCTGTTTCCACCCTGTGGTAGTCCCCAGGAATGAGCTCATCACCTACAGCTGTGAAAATTTACACTGTGCTGGGGGAAGGGAGCACACTGAGTACTCTGACAGGGAGCATTATCTACAATTCATTCTCTTCTTTCCCATTGCTTGACACGGACAGTAAAGTCACTTCTAGTTAACTAACAAGGTTCTTAAAGGAACAAAGAAAAACATGTTTCGATTACCATTTCTATAAATGTACAGCAATATCTGATAAGTTCTCTCGGATAATGGTACCAGATTAAGTCAATTTTCCTTTCTGAAAGTAAATTCACATAGGACCTCTACTTGAGTTGTACATATTTGTGTTTGAACCAAAAGCATTTGAGTATTTGTGTTTAATTTAGCAGCATCACAAATGTCTGCTCTTCTCCTTTCCCATTTCTCTGTGTTAAACAAAGCCACTAGCACTGACCTCCAAAACGTCCACCCCAAAACAGAAATATAAAAGAAGTAAAAGTTGTTCCCAGTAAACCTTGCCAAACAACATTCAAGAAGAATAGCTTATCAGCCTGCCTCACCTAAACAGACACAGCACCTGATACGTGCAGTGCCTAAGCTGCCTAGCTCACATAAGCTGTGTTCATATAGGGGTTTATCCATAGCCTTAGCGTCCCTTCCCCAATGTATGTAAGGAAGATCTGACAGGCACCCACTGGTGTAACTAAATATATTTTTTAATCCTAAAATAGCTCCTGGTAATCATCGCAGGGCAAGAATAAATGATACGACCATTAGTTCTGACAGGAGAATATCTGACCCTTCCCAAGAAAAGTTATAATTAGAACTCCAGGGTTTGCCTTTTGGTGAAAGAAGTTGACCTCAATCACCATTAGTGGATTTGTCCATCACAGAAGCTACAGTTGGGACAGACATCAGGTCTTGATGGCGGATTCCATCCAGTGATTGTATACAGATGCTTCCTAAATCCATCTTGAGGTTTCATAACAGGCTCCATTGTAAACACGTGGCTACATTTTCATTCCATGCATTTACATGTGTCCCATAAATAATTTACCAAAATTATCTAAGTAACACCAATGTGCCCAAACAGAGTCACTCCCAAAAATCACTACTTCATTCAATAGGCTTAGAACTACAAACAGTCTGTTATCCTTGGTAGTATATTCAAATTTAACCATGGTGCAAAATTTGGTCTGTTGTATTTTCTTCAGGTTATTTATGTAGCCATGCCACGTTGCAGGGTGCCAGCAAAATAATACCACTGCTTGTATAGCATTAAGTTTGCCTAAGCCAGCAAACGGGAAAGATCACATCAAACCTCTTTTGGCTATACACACAGATCTTCCGTTTTCCACACAAATCAGCAAAAGAGGTGTTTGTAAAACTGCAATTAAAAAAACCCCGAAAACTCTATTGTATATTCTCCTTTCCCTTTCTCTGTCCTTTCTAGGAAGATGCAAACAAAATATAAGTGCAGTGATATCTAATTCAGATTCTGCTCACATTTAACTTTTGGAATTCCGTAAAGAGGCATAAAGTCTGCAATATTTCTCTTTGGAGAAAAAGAGCCATAAAGTCTGCAATATTTATCTTTAGAGTGTTTAAAAATAAAAGAAGGAAATGTTTTCAACTAATGTCTAGCATTTTATACCACCTTTTATATACACATGTACTTCACTTATGAAGGATAAGTTTATATTTATACCTTAAAATGAATCCAAGGGCCTTAACTGGCTTCAGCTTTGATTAGTTCTAATTACTGGTAGTACTGGAAATTATTTAAATGGCACTTTAAAGAGGTCCTCTATGACCTCAACTTTTCAGTAACTGCGGATGGATTTCCAGTTCGTCAGAATAAGGAAGACTGATTTATTCTCAATTTTCTTTGGAGACTCTTGTGGGTGATCCAAACACAAAGTCTGGAGCCAGGGTGCCTGGGAGTAAACCCTGGTTTGGCACCTATTGGTTCAGTTACCTCTTAGGCAAGTGACTTAACACATCTGTGCTTCCACTTTCTCATCTGTGAAAACTCGAATAATAATCATAGTACCTAGTTTATAGAATTGCCACTATTAAAGGAGTTGATGTTTTAAAGTGCCTGACACATAGTAATCATTATATACATATTTTTTTCAAATTAACAGCTAAAATTCACTTACTGAGTTTGCTTTAATTTCTCTTAGACTTGCATGAAATTATGGCAACAGAGCTTACCTGTACTCACCACTTAGGTTTTTGAAGTAGTCCCTAAAATATGGCAATTGTTATGGATTTAGGGAGGACCTAGTCCATTGCTATGTGTTAATTTATGTGTTAAATTTCACGTGTTATTAGGAAAAAAAATTAGCACACGAACGAAGCACATTAGCACATTAAAAGGGGTTGGGGCAGGTGAAGCCAGCTTGTGTTGTGAGGAAGATCATCCGGAGGCACCACCATCAATGGGGAAGCCCAGGAATGTGGGCAATCTCAGATCTCCAGCTCTCGTGAAGAGAACAGCCTCCTGAAACACGCAGCCGGGAGAACCCTACTGTCACTATGCTACACTCAGGAGGCTGACGCAGCTTTTGAGCACCGTGGGCTCCTATGGCTATGTTCACGTGGATGCGGCCATCAAGTGCCAGGCCCAGACAGTTATGTGGCAGGCCCAGACCTACTGGCCATGTCAGCACCATGAGCCCTTAAACCCTGAGCTCGTGTAGTCTCTCTGGACCTATTGCCACTATGATCATGTGGTGGATCCAGCTTTTCAAGGCGCTAGAGCATGGCAGACTCCTAAACCCTGCCCATCATGTGGATTCATCCTGTCATGTGGCCCTCAGGAGCTAGTGGCATGTGGAAGCCTCAGCCCTCCAAGTCACAAAGGTGACCTGCTTCTGAGAGTTGTATGGATGCTGTGGTCGATCACATATCCCCCTTGGTCACACATCAGGCTCAGCGATCTCTAATCTCCTGAAGATTGCTAGCTACCAGGATCTTCAGATCCCTGAGTCAACATGGATGTGGCCGCTACCATCACATGGCAGGCAAAGCGCCTGCCGTCATGTGAACACCGCACCTTCCCTTCGGCTGTTGTTCGTGCATATTCTTCGGTCATGGGACATGCTGTGATCTTCTGAGGCTCAGTTCTCTCGGTCACAGTTCACAACTGAGGGCTCCTGAATCCTGATGTCACACGCATCCTTCTACTCTGTGGCCTCCGCCAGCCAAGCCCCTGGAAGTCAGGTAGGGCCCCACAGTGGCGCGTTACGTTACGTAGATCCCGCAGTCACGTGACGCTGTAAGGTCGCGATCGACGGGGGGCGCCCTTTCAGCGTGCAGGAGAGCCTGCCGAACGGTGGGTAGCTCGGCTTAGCCTTCTGAGGAGTCAGACCGAGAGGTGAAGAAGACCTTTAGAATTAAGGTACTTGTCCTGGCTGAGGGGGAACTTTGATGAGGCTCTGGCTCCAATGCCAAGCTTTCCACCGACTTTCATATTCTGCCACGGTAGGCGGTGGGCGGTTGTCGGGTAGGAGGGTCGCCCGCAGGTACTAGAGGTTCACTCAGAATTGGCGGGACAGCGGGCGGCAGGCGTTCATGGGCTGCTCTCGGCAGCTAGGCTCGGGAAAACTGGGTGGACCCCTCCCTTCCCCCTTCCTTCCCAACCCCCACATTAAAGCCCTACTCTTGCTTATCTCTGTTTCGTATCCGTATTCACTACCTGCCATGTGATGGCGTCCTCTGCGCTCCTCTGACCACGTTTGTTATTAGGAACAGCAGAGAACTCCTAGATGCCAGTTCCTATTGATGATTTCAAATCTGATCTGAATTTCTGTCTCTTAATTTGTTCTGCAGAGAGAGGCAAGGAGAGAGACTTTTTTTAATTTGATATTTTTTCAGTAAAAGTGTGAAAGTAGCCAGCACGTTAAGGTTCAGAATTTGTTTTCTGTATTTGCTTTGCCGATTAGTAGTTTTTCAAAGTGTGTGTGCGGTGGGATGCCATAATCTTTTTCTGCTTGGACTCTCTAAACGGCTTAAATTAGTCCAGCCAGACACTATTGGCTTCTGATTTTCCTCCTGATTTTCTAACCATTCCTTGTTACATTCCTTGAAAACTCTCCCCTTTCCTTCAGGTGGGAAAAAACAGTGAATTTATTTAAGAAAACCATATTAAGTAAAATTATAGATGATACATTTCATAAAAATCACGTAGATGGTACTTAATGAGTAAAATGTAGCAAGTAAAATAAGGTGTTCACATTTGTGAGGGATTTAAATATTGTTTGAGAGACGGTTAAAGGGGTGATATATTTATTAAATTATATAATAGCCATTTCTTTCCTCTCATTTCAGCACTTTCTGGTTTGTTCTGTAAGACACTATGAGAGACAGCAACAACAAAAATGTTTTTATCCATTGAAGAAATATGGGACATACAAAAATGAAGGTAAAAAGAATTTCTGTATTGTCATATTTTTTAGATAATATGCCACTTGAATCTCAAAGAGAAGGGTAGTGTCTTAGCTTGTTCAGGCTGCTGTAGTAGAACACCATGGACCGGGTGGCTTATAAATTACAAAAATTTATTTTTCACGGTTCTGGAGTCTGTGAAGTCCAAAATCAAGGCACCAGCAGCTTCAGTGTCTGGTGAGAGCCTGCTTCCTGGTTCCTAAAGGCCTGTCTTCACGCTGTATCCTCACATGGCAGAAAGGGCAAGGGAGCTCTCTGGGTCCTCTTTTATAAAGGCACTAATCCCATACATCACAGCACCTCCCTCATGACCTAATCACCTACCAAAGACTCGACCTGCAAATACTGTCACCTTGGAGCCTAGGTTGGTACATAAATATTCAGTCTGTAGCAGGTAGTTTCCTCAAGCTATATGGGAATGGAACATTTTCCCACAGTCCACTGGAAGTACTAGTGTTCCTCAGAAAACATTTTGGGAAAGCCTGTTCAAACTAACTCTCTTCTGCCGCATTAATACCTTGTACCTTTGTTTACTAAGTAGAATGTATGCTTACTAATAATTATAATCTGTTCTTCTCATTAAGAAACTACTTATTGCCAACTCATTTTATCTTATGCCATTAGTCATTCTCTCTTTTGCTTAATCTTTCCACTTTTTCATTCTTTTATATATAACCTCAATTTATGTTTCTGTTATCATGATGGCAAGAAATAAGTGCATAAGTGCTAGTCATCAGGAAGTCTTAAAAATCAA
The DNA here is from genome assembly GCF_964165515.1 of Mesoplodon bidens. Taxonomy (NCBI): domain Eukaryota; kingdom Metazoa; phylum Chordata; class Mammalia; order Artiodactyla; family Ziphiidae; genus Mesoplodon; species Mesoplodon bidens. The sequence continues at coordinate 52,053,097 of NC_138163.1, forward strand.
ATAAAATGCCCCACTCTTGAAACGATGATACAACTTACTGTAATGATGAGTGGATGAAATAGCTCTCATTTTATACCAATTTTCCACACTTTTTCAAAACTAGTTTGTTATTATTATTTAATCATTATAGCTGCCATTTTTTGACTTCCTGTTATACATCAAGGACTGTGGAAACCTTGTCATACCAGTTTTCTCATTTAATCCTCAGAAAAATCCTGAGAGGATGTTATTTTAATTTACAGATAAGATACAAGAATCAAGATAGGCTAGATTATGCTGTGGTAATAGACAGTCCCCGTATCTCAGGGGCTTATTCCTCACTTTGACTACATGTCCATGGCAGGTGCATGCCCCTCACAGGATGGTGGACTTTGGGGGTCTGAGCCATTCTTACTGGAATGACTTGGAGACCCAAACTGACAGAGCAGCCATCATCTAGGAAATTGTCAGTCCCTGTGCCTGAGGAGAAGAGGACCCTGCAAGGTCTCAATCCAACAACCATGTGTTCTGGCCCAGAAATAGCACATGTCACTCACAACGCATTAGCCAGAACCAGTCACATACACAGCCCTGCCCAAACCAAGGAGGTCAAGAACTACAGCTCTTCCAGGTCCCCGGAACAGGGACAAATGGAAACACATGGCAAACAGCACTACCGCATGATGGAACTGAGGCTCAGAGAGGTAAAATACTCGCCTAAAATCACATACGCAGTAAGGGACAGTGCACATTCTGGATATATGATTTCAAAGTCCGTGTTCTTTCTGTTCCTACTCCTTTCTATAGTGTATGCTGTCCTCTTCAGTGAAGTTCATATGTACTTATCATAGAAGTTCCTTTGCTTCAATGCTGCAGTTCCATCTCCCTTAATCATCTGATATTCCAACAATGGATTTAGTTAAGCCCCCCTCATCGGTAAGCCACAGGTCTTTTCCAAGTAATGAAATGTACTGGATATTTGGATATCCATGCTATTCGAGGACAGCAATTATAAAAGAAAACGTGATGGTAGATGAAAAGACTGTGGATTTGTCACATACTTGATAAAAATCATCTCATACATTTCCATATTGGCAAGAAAAAAATAATAAAACTAAGAGCAAAAATTAATGAAATTGATAACAGACATGGAAGAGTTGAATAAAAATGCTAGATGTTAGTGCTTTGAAAATATAAAAAAATAAGGAAACCTTTGGCAATATGGGTCAAGAGAATTAGAAGGCACAGATAAGCCACTTTTGAAGAAGGTGTCTTGCTTGTATTTACGGTAAAGATTTAAAAGGTAATATTATGAAAAAGATATGCTGATAATTTGAAAATTAATACTAAATGGGTAAGTTTTAGAAAAAAGAACATTATATTGGGGAAACAAAATATTCAGCTTATTCTTGACATTGCATGCATGAGAAGGCAAAATTACTGGTCAATCTTAATTAGTTATAAAAATGCAAAAACTACAAATAAGATAAAGGCAAACTTAATCCAGCAATGGCTAAAACAGATAATACAGCAGGGCAAAGTTGTGTTTATACCAAACTTGCAATGTTGGTTTAACATTAGGAGATTCATAATGTAGTTCAACACATTAATAGTATACAGGAGCAAGAAAAGGATGATTGTCACAAAGATTCCAGAAAAACATGCATGCAATAAAATTCAACAACCAATCAAGTTTAAACAACAACAAAAATAACTCTTAGCTAATTGGGAATAGAAAGATATTTCTTGAAAATGATAATGTGTGCTTTAAGAAATCTATAACAAACACTGTACGTAATAATGAGACATTAAATCATTCCATTCTAAATCAGAAGAGGCAAAGATGATTCATATAATCACTTCTGTTCAACATCTTACTGAGTCTCCTAGGCATTGCAGTAAGCCAAATTACATACATACATTAATTAATACATGTGCAAAAGTGAAAAGGAACAAAACTGTGAGTATAATTGTCTTCATATAAAACTCAAGAGGATCTATGGAAAATTATAATAATAGTGATTAACCAGTTTACTGGATGAAAGACTAATATACACAAAATAATTGCACAAAATAGAAAATAATATTTTCAAAGTGAATATACCATTTACGATAGCAAAAAAATTAGTCCTGTGGAATATACCTCAAGTTGGCTCAGCTGGCAAGTATTCCAACACTCATAAACACTCTTACATGTTTTCTTGTACTGTAGAGAACTGGAAAGCTAAAAACAAGAATGGAGCCCTACATTAGTATGTGTGTGTTTGTGTGTGTGTGTGTGTGTGTTTCCTAGACCCCCTTTTGTCTGGGGTCCCAAAGAAGACCTCTGTGTATCAAGCCTATGCACCATAGTGAATCTTGGAGGTAGAACTGAGTAATGTGGGAGCCACAAGCAGGATCAGCTACATATGATGGGAGAGATCTCTGATTTTTATGGGAAGCCACAGCAGAGTGCCTGGAATTCAGTCTCTGTCATACATGTTGGTTAGCTCATAGGCAGCAGGGGTGTTTCAGCTATACCAGTCCCACGGCGTGAGGGGGCTTCCCCTGGCTGTGCGGCATCCAAGCCCACTTTTCTGGCCCTCACAGAATTTTTGTAAGCTGTGTGATATGTTTTATTAAAGATGTCTTATTTTTATAAAATAACCAGAATGAATATCTGGCATAAGGAAGTGGGGACTTTGATTAATAGAGTACTTGACACCAAAATTGTTTGCAAGCAAAGGGCCCTGAAGGCAGTGGGGATCGGGGATAGGTTATCCGGTCTAGGTGGATCTGAAGATAGTAAGGACCCAGTTGGTAATAGAGGATGAATCATAGTGTTCCATGGCACACAATGGTGAAAGAGTTGCAGTTGCGAGACTGGACAGAAGTTGGGTCCACTCGCCTGCTGCACAGCAAAGCCAATCTACTGACGCTGGGTTGTCGGTGAAGGAAAGTACAGTGTTTGTTTTCTGGGTGCCAAGCAAGGAGAACTGGCTGCTTGTGTTCAGAAGACTCTAACCCCCTGCTGACTTTCAGGGAAGTGCATGACTTTCCTCTGATTGTTTGTTGGTGAGGAAACAGGGTGCTGTTTCAGGGATCTTAATCATCAGCATTCTGGTTCTAACCTGTCTGGGTTCAGTGTGCTGTGGTCAGCATGCAGTCACCATCCTCCACCTGGGCAGGGGATCTTAGTTTCTGCGTAACAGCTCAAAGATATGTATGAAGTTGTTATCCCTTGCAGAGAAACTAGGACTCTGCTTTATCACTGCACTATTGTTTCTTGACTACTTTTCTTTCTTTCTTTTTTTTTTAACATCATTATTGGAGTATAATTGCTTTACAATGGTGTGTTAGTTTCTGCTTTCTAACAAAGTGAATCAGTTATACATACACATATGTCCCCATATCTCTTCCCTCTTGCATCTTACTCCCTCCCACCCTCCCTATCCCACCCCTCTAGGTGGTCACCAGGAACCGAGCTGATCTCCCTGTGGTATGCAGATGCTTCCCACTAGCTATCTATTTTATGTTTGGTAGTGTATATATGTCCATGCCACTCTCTCACTTCATCCCAGCTTACCCTTCCCCATCCCCGTATCCTCAAGTCCATTCTCTAGTAGGTCGGTGTCTTTATTCCCGTCTTGCCCCTCGGTCCTTCATGACCAATTTTTTTTAGATTCCCTATATATGTGTTAGCATACAGTATTTCTTTTTCTCTTTCTGACTTACTTCATGCTGTATGACAGACTCTAGGTCCATCCACCTCTCTACAAATAGCTCAGTTTTGTTTCTTTGACTGCTTTTCCTTTGTTTCTGCATTTCCTCACTTCCCTAACTAGTAAGTGCTTGAGTCTGTTCTTTGGAACTCAGGGAAGGCCTAGGGGGCCAAAGCCTTTTTCTACAGACAAGAAACAAGGAACACAGTGGGGCTTTTGTACCCAGGAGGGCCCTGAAGGGTTCTGTTCAGTGTCAGTTCCCCATTTTCTTTGATACTCCTCAATCCTGAGGGGATCACGAGGGGGACAAGAGAGGGAATCAAGTTTGGGATAGAGAAGTTAATCAGAAACTTGGCAAGGGAACTCGGTTTTAGGGGGACTCAGTTTCAAGCGTTACCAGCTGTACCCCTGGTCACTTGAATTGAAATGCCTTTGAAGTCAATGTGTTGGTGGGACAGGCAGCTGCTGTTTGGAACCCAGAGGACACTCCTTTCCCCCACAGCACTGAGAAACACATTAGTGCGGAGGGCATCTTCATCTTTGAAGTGTTCTGAAGTGGCTGACTTGTGTAGGCCACAGATGAGATGGGAGATTCTGCCACTGACATGGTCACCCTCATTTGAGTGGGGATGTTGGGGTTCTGGAGTTGCAGGCCCAGTAGGAGCACTTAATCTCCTGCCTCAAGGTGAGTGCTGTTTACCTAATAAACAGCAAGGATGGAAGGGTAGTCACACTGGTTTGACCTGTAGCAACCTCTGAAGGTGGCTAATTGATCAACAGATCCCTTGGATCTGAAATATCTGAACATACTCCAAAGTTGCATTTGATCAGTGTAAAAATAAATAAAATATAAACAAATATTTGTAATAAAATATAAGAACATAAAAATAAATAAATCAAGCTCTAGATCTGGTGACTTGACCTCTCTTGATGGCAAATGGTAGTCCCGTACTCAATTCCCACACTTGACCCAGAACACCATGAATGAGTGGACTACTGAGGAAGGACCCTACGGTGGAGTCGCAAGTTACTGCAGTAAATCTTCTTCCCAGGCTTAGCCAAAGGGACCATCAGCCATTTACCACAGTTACTGTGCATTTGCTCTACGGACCCTTGCTCTAAGCCAGAGCTCAACAGACTCCATGGAAAGGGCCAGGTGACAAATATTTGAGGCTTTGTGGGCCATTTTGTCTCTTTCGTAACTACTCAGCTCTGCTGTTGTAGAGCAGAAGCCTCCACAGACAAGTATGGCTGTGTTCCACTAAAACTCTGCGTATGGACATTGGCGTGTGGATTTCAAATAATTTTCACATGTCAAGAAATATTATTGTTTTAACCATTGAAATATGTAAAAACCATTCTTACCTTGCAGGCCCTAGAGAAACAGGCCCCAGGCCAGGTTTGGCCCATGGGCTGTAGTCTGCCAGTCTCTAATTTAAGCTAATGGAATCACTAGGTCCCTAAAACAACAGAGTGGAAAGCCAGCAAAATGAGGTGGCATCCATTGCTACGGTCTCTGGCAAGCATAAACCAAAAGCTGATACTTTAATACAGTAGCTTTCAACAGTGGTTGCACACTGCAGTCACGTGGAGAATTTAGAAAATGTGGGTGTCTGGGTCTCAACCCAATTCTACTTTAATTATTGTCGATATAGCTTGGAGCCGGAGATATTCTCAAACTCCCCAAGTGGCTCTACTGTGTAAGCAAGGTGGAGAACTACAACCCGCACTGTGGGATATTACTCAGAAATAAAAAAGGCAGGAACATAAAAGGATTTCAAAAACATGATGCTGACTTTAAGAAGTCACACACAAAAGTGTGCAGCATGTATGATTCCATTTACAAGAAATTCTACAGCAGGCAAAACGAATATATAGGAACTGTGACCAGATCAAGGTTTATATGGAGCAGGGAGGTGGAAAGATTAACCAGGAACCATTTGGAGTGAGGTATATGCTTTATATCTTTTTTTGGAGTATAATTGCTTCACAATGGTGTGTTAGTTTCTGTTTCTAACAAAGTGAATCACTTATACATATACATCTGTTCCCATATCCCTTCCCTCTTGCGTCTCCGTCGCTCCCACCCTCCCTATCCCACACCTCCAGGCGGTCACAAAGCACCGAGCTGGTCTCCCTGTGCTATGCGGCTGCTTCCCACTAGCTATCTACCTTACGTTTGGTAGTGTATATATGTCCATGCCTCTCTCGTGCTTTGTCACAGCTTACCCTTCCCCCTCCCCATATCCTCAAGTCCATTCTCAAGTAGGTCTGTGTCTTTATTCCTGATTTACCCCTAGGTTCTTCATGACATTTTTTTCTTAAATTCCATATATACGTGTTAGCATACGGTATTTGTCTTTCTCTTTCTGACTTACTTCACTCTGTATGACAAACTCTAGGTCTATCCACCTCATTACAAATAGCTCAATTTCGTTTCTTTTTATGGCTATATGGTTTATATCTTGACTGAGGTGGTGGTTAGCTCTAATCCCTGCTTGGGGTGTGGGGTTGTCCATCTGTCCAGTTGTCTGAGTGCCCATATTTCCTCCAGGCTATGCACTGTGAATGACAAACTGTTTGTGAGGGACGCCAGCCCCAGTGAGACTCAGAGTGCGTTCTCCATCCCAATGCCTACACCCTCCTCCCTCTCCCAGGAGCAGCAGGAAATGGTGCAGGCTTTCTCCACCCTGTCTGGGATGAAACTCGAGTGGTCTCAGAAGTGAGTGCTTGCTGTGCATGGGAATGAGGTTGGGTTGGAACGGCGGGGGAGTGAATCATGGAAACTTGAAAGCAATTTGGAAAAATAGCTTTTTGAATATTTTGCTTCCAAAAAATAAAAGTGAGCCCATGAGAAAGTTATCATACTAATATATGTGTAAAGGGTTTTCAAGATAGTATAATGCTCAGTGACATTATCTTGTATATGGAAAATCGAGGACAATCCACACACGCACCAACCAACAAAAAAACAAAACACCCTACTAGAACTGATAACCAAGTTAACCAAACTTGCAGGATACAAGACCGATATACAAAACTTTTTTGTATTTCCGTGTACTTGCAATGAACAACCCAAAAATGAAATTATGAAAGCAAGCCCAGCTACCATGGCATCAAAATAGTACAACGCTTTGAAACAAATGTAACAAAAGAAGTGCAAATGTCATACTCCAGAGTCTGTAAAACGCAGTTGAAAAAAATAAAGAAGACCTAAATAAATGGAAAGACACTCCATTTTCATGGGTTGGAAGGCAATATTATTATGATGGCAGTACTACCCAGAGCAAACTAGATTTAATGCAGTCCCTATCAGAATCCTTCTTTGCAACAGTTGACAGGGTTATCCTAAACTTGGTATGGAAGTGCACCAAAACAATCTCGAAAGAGAAGAACAAAGTTAGAAGACTCACATGTCCCAATTTCAAAACTTGCTACGAAGCCACAGTAATAAAGGCTACGTGGTACTGGCCTGTGGACAGTGTATGAATCAGTGGAATAGAACTGAGAGTCCACAGATAAACCCTCACATTTATGGTCAACTGATGATCAACCAGACAGAGTGCTGAAAAAATCTGATGGGAAAATAATATTGTTTTCAAAAAATGGTGCTGGGACAAGTGGGTATCCGCGTGCAAACCAAAGAATTTTGACCCCTGACTCCCACACCATGTACAAACCTAGCCTGAAAATGAATCAAAGATCTAAAAGTAAGAGCTAAGACTATAAAAATCTGGGAAGGAAACATAGGTGTAAGTCTTCACGAATTAGGCAATCATTTCTTACATATGACACAAAAAGCACAAGCGACCAAAGAAAAAAAGTAGATAAATTGTTGACTTCGTCAAAATTAAAACCTCTTGAGCATCAAAGCACAGCATCCAAAAGGTGAAAAGCCCACCAACAGAATGGGAGAAAATATTTGCATATCACATATCTGGCAAGAATATGTGAAGAACCCTTGCAACTCAACAATAAAAAGGCAAACACCCCAATTTTTTTTAACTGGGGAAAGGCTCTGAATGGACATTTCTCCAAAGAAGACATATAAATGGCCAAGAAGGAAATGAGAAACTTCTCAACATCGTTAGTCATCAAGGAAATGCAAATTGAAACCACAGTGAGTTACCAGGTCACACCCACTAAGATGGCTTTAATTAGTGTAACGAATGATGACAAGTGTTGGTGAGGATGTGGAGACATTGGAATTCTCATGTGTTACGATGGGAATCTAAAAGGGAGCAGTGGTTTGGGCAAACATTTTGGCACTTCCCCAAAATGTTAAACACGGAGTTACCATAAGACCCAGTAATCCCACTCCTAAGTATCCTACCAGGAGAAATGAAAACATGTATACACTCTAAAACTTGTTCAGGAACGTTCATAGCAGCATTATTGATAATAGACAAAAAGTGGAAACAACCCAAATGTCCTGTAGCTGATGAATGGATGAATAAATCTTGGTACATCCATATAGTAGAATATTATTCAGTCATAAAAAAGAATACTGCTCTGATACACGTCATGACATGGATGACCCTTGAAAACAGGATGCTAGGTGAAAGAAGCCAGTCACAAAAAGTCAAATATTGTATGAAATGTCCAGAATTGGCAAATTCACAGGGACCAAAAGCAGATTAGTGGTTGCCAGGGTCTGGGGGAAGGGGAGGAATAGGGAGTGATCACTAATGGTTAAGGAGCTTCTTTTTGAGGTGGTAAAATTACTCTGGAATTAGATAGTTATGGTGGTTGCACAATCATGTGAATGTATGAAAAAGCACTGATTTGTATACTTTAAAGTGGTGTGTGCATTATATCTCAATAAAAGATGGTTGGAGACTTGTACTTTAGAATTTTTCATTTGCTATTTCCTTGAACGTCTTTCTTTTTTTTCCTTTTTTTTTTTTTTTTTTTTTTTTTTCTTGCTGTACGCAGGCCTCTCACTGTTGTGCCCTCTCCCATTGCGGAGCACAGGCTCCGGACGTGCAGGCTCAGCGGCCATGGCTCACGGGCCCAGCCGCTCCAAGGCACGTGGGATCTTCCCGGACCGGGGCACGAACCCATGTCCCCTGCATCGGCAGGCGGACTCCCAACCACTGCGCCACCAGGGAAGCCCTTGAACGTCTTTCTTGATCAGTATATATTGAATTCCCTTGTTCTTTGGCCCAGCTCTCCTTTTCTGTTTTGAATTCTAGTGGGCATGAATGCTAGTGATACATGGTTTGCTTTTCACTGGGTCTTTCTTCGTCATTACACATAGTGTTCATACTGGTACATGTGTCCCAGCAAGAAAGTTGCATACATATAGCGGTGGCATTGCATGGTCAGCGTGACTGTACTGTGGTACTAATGGAGATCACCTGTTGTTCTCCCACTGCAGGTGCCTTCAGGACAACGAATGGAACTACACCAGAGCTTGTCAGGTCTGCAGTATGCTCAAGGTGAGGTGTGGGAATCAAGTGGGGTAAAGATGAACATTTCTGGGCCTTCAGGGAGGCCAAGAAGGTGGAGGCCAGTGTCCTGGGAATGGAACTCGGGGAGCGGGCTCTTCTCACATTCTGACTCCTTCTCTCCAGACCGAGGACAAGATCCCAGAGGAGGCCTTCAAAGAAATCCCCTAAAAGGAGCCCTTGGATGCCATCCTTGTCTTCATCCACATCATCTTTTATCTCCAGCCTCAGGCCACGCCCATGCCTGGGGTTGGAGGCCTGGCTGACCAAGAATCCCAAGTTACGTTGTAGGCCAGGTAACATAGCCACCTGAAGGGTCAGCTGTTCTGTGTCTTTTCCCCACTCACGATTGCTGTTTGTTTTCATAATAAAGAGTGCTGTTGCAAGCTGTATGTCGTGTGTCCTCCATTGCTCTTCCCTTCCCCAATCACGAGCCAGTAGGTCCAGGCCTGAACGTCCCTGCCTTCCTCCCCGAGGACGAGGCACCTTCTAACACAAATAAGTGGGGTTTTTATACACTTTTTTTCCATTTATAAAACATGAAGATTCTGCACAAAAATGGGATAGCAATGGGATTTAAAGTGCATGCCTCAGAACTCCTTTATGTCCCAGCTAGATGGGTTTACATATATCATGCATCAAGTAGGGAACTTTAAAAATACATTTAGACAATTGAAAATGGAAACACAGCATACCAAAACTTGTGTGACAGAGCAAAAGCAATGATCAGAGGAGAATCTATTGGTCGTTAAGTAAACGCAAATCAAAGCCACAATAGGATGCCACTTCACACCTACTACATTGCCTGTAGCTTTTTTTTAAAAGGAACATAACAAGATGAACTTTGGTGAGGATGTGGAGAAATTGGAACTTCTGTACATTGTTGGTGGGGATAAAAATGGTTTTGCTGCTGTGGAGAACAGTTTGTTGGTTCCTCACAAAATTAAACACAGAAGTACCATATGACCCAGCTACTGCACTCCTAGCTGTATACCCGAAAGAAATGAAAGAGGTGCCAAAACAAATTATTGTACGTGAATGTTCACAGCAGCATTACTCATTATATTCAAAAGGTTGAAACAACCCATCTGTCCATCAAGGGATGAGTGGGTAAACAAATTGTAGTATATACACACCTTGGAACATGCATTTTTGCAAAGATTGAAATCCTTGTCATATATGGTCATGGGAGTTGTCCTTCTATTTCGTCAGTGGTCAGATAGTGACTTGACAGAGATTTCCTGAAGGGCCTGGAGCCAAAAAGGAAAGGAAAACAATATTGTCTAGTCGTTGCAGATTGGCTTCTGATCTGGGACACTCCACCAATGCTTAGCCAGGCTGCCTCCAACTCTGACTTAGCCTTCACCTCTGGCTTTTGAGGAGCCCAAAGGTCAGCCACATGTGCAAGCTTGGCTTCCTGTCAGACCTTTGCTGAGCCTGTGTCCTACCCTGTACATATGCATTGCACTCTGGAATCTCTGCGATGCCTTTCAAAACTCTTATTCCCCCAAGAACTTTCCTCATCACCCTCACCCTTCCCAGGCTTTGGGGGTTCTCTGCTGCTTGCCTTTTCTTTACCTTGCCCCAGGCAGCTATGGGTATGATACGTTTTTAGATGTTTTTGAGAGACACAACCGAGAAAGCCACTCCATGCCTGGGAGAGGCCGTGGGAAACAAAACTCATCCTCTGTGCCATACCCTCAGGGGTCCTCCATAGAGGTCAGAAGGCACAATCACAATTTTGGGGGAGAAAAAGATCCATATTATGACCCCTGGGACCAGCAAGAAGCACCGTGAATGTGGCTGCCAGTCTCATGGGAGATGCAAGAGGGAAGAGATATGGGAACATATGTATATGTATAACTGACTCACATTGTTATAAAGCAGAAACTAACACACCATTGTAAAGCAAGCAATTATACTCCATTAAAGATATTAAAAAAAAGGAAACAGATTGGGTTTAAGTGGTAGTTTGCAAAATGCAAGACAGAATATTCCTGACACCACATGACACAATGTGGAAAAAAAAAAAACTCAGGGTATAAAACTATATTAGAGTATGGATCCTCAGAAGAAAATATTAATGAATGTTAATGATTTTGTGGTTCCTCAGAAGAAGATATTAATGAATGCTTCTGGTTTTTTTGGTTTTATTTTTTTGTGGTACGCGAGCCTCCCACTGTTGTGGCCTCTCCCGTTGCGGAGCACAGGCTCCGGACACACAGGCTCATCGTCCATGGCTCACGGGCCCAGCCGCTCCGTGGCATGTGGGATCTTCCCAGACAGGGGCACGAACCCGTGTCCCCTGCATCGGCAGGCGGAGTCTCAACCACTGCACCACCAGGGAAGTCCTAGGTTTTTATGTGTAATTATAAACATTAAGAAGTCAAGGCAAAGGAACGCGTGAGAGTGTCAACTGTGTTTATAAATGGGTGATTGGAATGCAAAATAGTTATTCGTTCAGATCTATGGTTTGCTTGTATAAAAGGATGTTTGTGTCTGGGTCAGCGTCTTCCCAGTTGCTTAGGTTGAAGCACTATACCTGTTGGCTCCTTGCGCAGCATAACAAGGACAGGTTATCATTGATAAGCAGATATGAGTATCTCCTCGCTGATTAATAAGCTGCAACACTTTACATGACTCACCCAACATTTCCTGATGCCCGGTTACTTACATGTAAAAATCAAGGGTTAGGGTTAACCACCAGCTTAATCAATATATAGAGCACATACCACACTCCCTAAAGGCTCCCAGTTAATCTCCTCTTCTTCCTCTGGCCCCATGCAAACTTTGATCTGCTTTCCATTTCCATATATTAGCTTTTCCTGCTCTAGAATTTCGTATAAATGGAATCACTCATCCTGTACTCCTTTGTGTCTGGCTTCTTTAACTTAGCATAATTTTTTTTTCTTCAGATCCACCCCTGTTCTTGCCTTTTTATTGCTAGGTAATATACCATTGTATTGATATGTTTACCTTTCATGTTGTTTTAATGAAGTTTCAGGAGGAAGTGAAACTCCACCCTTGTGTTCAATCAGCCATCTTCCTGGTCAGTGTTCTCTTCTTACACAATGGATATAATTTCAAACTTTACCACTCCTTTATCTCTCTAGGGAAATACTCTCTTTAGGTCTTTTCCAGGCTTTTCTCATTTTCCTTTTTCCCTCAGTGCCAATCACTCCATGTGTTGTGTTTGCTCTGTCCCTTCCACGCTTACCCTGGGTTGTGACCGTCTCCTGAAGAGAAGACTTCACTGTCGAGTCAGCCCTGGGCTCCTGGGTGCTTGGCTTTAACCCATACCTGGCTCTGGGCTCGTCAGTGGTTTAGCCTTCCTCCCTGACCCTACCACTGGTGGCCCCTGCCTTACCACTGTGCTTTCTCATTCCCTCCCTCCCTCGCTCGCTCCCTCCCTCCCTCGCTCCTTCCCTTCCTTCTTTCCTTCCTTGAAGAAGAGCATTCTCCGTTTATTACATGGGAATTCTTATTTCATACTTTTGAACACGGTTATGTATTTATTATGATTGGAATATTCTATGTATTCATTATTGGAATATTATTATTCCAAAACAACAATTATAAGATTTTTAAACTAAATATTGTAAAATACTTGCACTCTCATCATTTAAATTGTTTAGTCAGTTCTCAACCTTGTTTACACACTAGAGTCACTTGGGAAGATTGAAAAAATCACTAGCGCCAGCCTACACCCATAACAATTAAAACAGATTTGGGGGCAGACCCAAGCAATCACATTTTTAAAAGTCTTCATGTGATTGCAGTGTGCAACCAAGGTTGAAAACCACTATGTTAAAAGGCATCAGCTTTGGGGTTATGCTTGGCAGAAGACCTTAGGAATGCCTGCCACCTCACTTTGCTGACTTTCCACTCAGTGTTCTTTTTGGGGACCTAGTGATTCCATTAGCTTACACTGGGGGTTGGGGAACTATAGTCCAGGAGCCTGTTTCTCTATGACCTGCAAGCTAAGAATGTTTTTACATAGTCGAATGGTTAAAATAATCCAAAGAAGAATCATATTTCCTGGCATGTGAAAATTATTTGAAATTCACATGTCCCTGTCCGTATATAAAGTTTTATTGGAAGACAGCCATGCTGTGTCAGTGGCAGCTTTTGCTCTACAATGCAGATCTGAATAGCTCCATCAGAAACTGAAAGGCCTGCAAAGCCTCAAATATTTGTCATCTGGCCCTTTCCAGGAAAAGTTTGTTGAGCTCTGGCTTAGAGCAAGTGTCCTTAAAGCAAATGCACAGTAATAGCGGTAAATGGCTGACGGTCCCTTTGGCTAAGCCTGGGAAGAAGATTTACTGCAGTAACTTGCAACTTAACCTTAGGGTCCTTCCTCAGTAGTCCACTCATGCATCGTGTTCTGGGTCAAGTGTGGGAATTGAGTAAGGGCCTACCATTCACCATCACGAGAGCTCAAGTCACCAGATCTAGAGCTTGATTTATTTATTTTTATGTTCTTATATTTTATTATACATCAACACTTATTTATATTTTATTTATTTTTACACTGATCAAATGCAACTTTGGAATATGTTCAGATATTTCAAGATCCAAGGGATCTGTTGATCAATTAGCCACATTCAAAGATTGCTGTAGGTCAAACCAATGTGACTACCCTTCCAGCCTTGCTGCTTATTAAGGTAAACAGCACTCACCTTGAGGCAGGAGGTTAAGTGCTCCTACTAGGCCTGCAACTCCAGGACCACAACATCCCCAGTGAAATGAGGGGATCTCCCATCTCATCTGTGACCTACACAAGTCAGCCACTTCAGAACACTTCGAAGATGAAGACGCCCTCCGCACTAATGTGTTTCTCTGTGCTGTGGGGAAGGGAGCCTCCTCTGAGTCCCTAACAGCATCTGTTTGGTCCACGGACACATTGACTTCAAAGGCATTTCATTCAAGTGACCACAGGCGACAACTCCTGCAACTGTTTCACCATTGTGTGCCATGGGACACCAATATTTTATCCTCTAACGTCAGTTGGATCCTTACCGTCTTCAGAGGCACCTAAGCCAAATACTTCTCTCAGATTCCCACTTCCTCCAGGGCTCTTGGCTTGAACCAATTTTGGTGTCAAGGACTCTATCAATCAAAGTTCCCACTTGCCTATGCCAGCTATTCATTCTATAGCTATTTCATAAAAATAAGATGTTGTTAATAAAATATATTACATAGCTGACAAAAGCTCTGTGAGGGCCAGAAAAGCCGGCTTGGATGCTATGCAGCCAGGGGAAGTCCACTCACGCTTTGGGACTGCTATAGCTGAAACACCACTGCTGCCTGTGTGCTAACTGACATGTATGCATTCCAGGCACTCTGCTGTGACTTCTCCATAAGAACCAGAGACCCCTCCCATCATACACAGTTGACCATGTCACTGAGCCATACGTGGCTCCCTTGTCATTCAGTTATGCCTCCAAGTCTCAGGATGGTGCCTATGCTTGATACAACAGAAATCCCATTTAGTACCCGAGCTGTAAGGGGTTCTGGTTAATGTGTACACACACATACACACACACACACACGCACACACACACACTGGTTTCATGTTTTTTGCTCTTTGGTCACTAAAGAACAGGAAAGCATAGGAGTGTTCATGTATGGCAGAAGAGTTGACAGTGGAATCCGATTCGTAGTTGATTTTATAGAACGTTATAATTTTTCCCTCTCTCAATGGTATATTCAGAATGAAAACGGGACTTTGTATTTGTTACAATTATTTTGTGCATATTAGTCTTATACTCAACAAACTTATTAATCTCTATCATTAATTTAATTTCCTTAGCCTCTCTTGAATTTACATGAAGGTAACTGTGTTATCTTGACAGCTTTATTTTCCCTTGTACACATTTATTAATTCACATGTGTATAGATGCCTATATACATTCTGGCTCACTGTACTGCCTAGGAGATGTAGTATGATGCTAAAACGAAGTGGTCATATCAGTCATCTTTCTCTCTCTTCTGTTTTTAAAGGGAATGCTTCCAACGTTTCGCTCTTAAGTATGACGTTTGATGCAGTTTACACTTTTTTTAATATATGTTGTCATTCTAAAGAAACATCTTTCTATTTATGAATTGCTGAGAATTCCTGTTATTGTCAGTTTTACTGCTGATTGGTTGTTCCAATTTTTGTAGGCCTTTGTTTACTGAATACTTTGTGATAATCCTCCTTTCCTCCTTCCTTTATTTCACTAATGGGCTAAATTAAGGTCACAGATCTCCTAATGTTAAACCAACGTGGCGTGCTTGGGGTTAAACACGACTTTGTCATACTGTTTCCTGTCTGAGCTGTGGCAGGATTTAGCTTGCTATTCATTTATGTATACTTTTTGCATTTGTGTAACTATCGGAGACTGGCTAATAATTTTGCCTTCTCGTGTATGCTTTGTCAAGAATGCTTTTAATAACATTAAAATTTTCTGTTTCTTTAGCATGGAAAATCGTGTTTTTCTCTGGGATTTATCTGTTTTCTGTAAATTTTAAATTTATCAGCATATCTTTTCCATTACACCGTTGTATCTTTTGAATCTTTGCTGAAAGTTAAAGTGTGACAGCTTTTCTCATTTCAGAGTGGCTTCTCCGTGCCTTATCTCTAATTTTCTTGACCCTTGTTTCCAGATGTATCCTTCTTTTCTTCTCTCTCTAAAATGTTTGCAGCTAGCATTTTGTTGTTGTTGTTGAACTCTGTCATATCTGTTATCCGTTCCATTAATTTCTGTTCTTATTTTTATTATTTTTCCTTGACAAGAGTGGAAAGACATGAGATTAATTTTTATAAAGTAAATGATCCATGAACACGCTTTCCATCTACCACCAAGTTTTATTTTCTAATTTTTATGTTTGAATATAATGAACACACAAATATCCAATCCATTCATCTGTTTGGAAGAGGCCCAAAGCTTTGCAGTGCTGCCACTGCCACCACGTGTATTCAGTTCCACTCTTGGCACATCAGATGATTAAGGAAGAGGGAACTGGAGCACTGAAGTAATAGGATCTCTACTATAACTACAGCTGACCCTGGAACAACAGGGTTTGAACTGCGTGGGTCTGCTTATACGTGCATTTTCTTTCAACAAATGTATAAAAAATACACATGTAGATCATCATGTACAAGACAGGTATTGAACTGGATAGCCTATCCTTACACAGGCATAAGGTGAGTGATATTTAATACAAAATTAATGACGTGTTTGTTTTCTTAATGTTTTATAACTTTGCTTTCAAATAATTACATACCCATACAGTACGTCTCTCTATCTCTCTCTCTCTCTGTCTCTGTCTCTCTAATAATTGGAGAAACTACACATCAGCCTATCATCACCAGAGGTATGTGCTTTTTTTAGTATAACAATGTTTCCAATGCTGTATTATGAATATGATTGTGATACTGTATGCCATAAAAGTTTTAAAATGATTCATTCATTAACGTATTTAGTGTATGGTCTAGGCTTCCATGAAGCAATAGTATCCATCACACTAGACAACCATAAAGCAATCATATGGCTGCTTCTTCGTTATCAATGCACAAATCCCTATACCTGTTAAAAATATGAATTTCTTTTTCACACAATCTTTCTACTTTCGGTGTCTAGTGTTAGTAGTACATATAACATCTACCATGTTTTGTATCATATAAGACAGTATTGATGTAGGTACTGACGGACAGATGATTCATTTTGTAAGCAGATGATGCAAACTTTCGGTATCAATAAATACAGTACAGTACTGGAAATGTATTTTCTCTTCCTTATGATTTTCTTAATAACATTTTCTTTCCTCTGGCTTACTTTATTGCAAGAATACACTATATAACACATATAACACACAGAATATGTGTTAATCCACTGTTTGTGTTATTGGGAAGGCTTCCAGTCAAGAGTAGGCTATTAGTAGTTATGTTTTGGGGGGACTCAAAAGTTATCTGAACAGTTTTGACTGTGCAGGGGGTCGGCGTCCCCAACTCCCGCATTGTTCAGGGGTCAAGAATATATATGTATTTCATTTAAGAGAATAGCATACAATATAGAAAAGAGTATGTAAACAACCTCGACTTTGAAAACATACCTGTCTGGATTCAAATCCTGCTCTGTCCCTTACTGCCCATGTGACTTTACACAAGTACTCAATCTCTCTGCATTTCAGTTGTATCATGCAGCAGTCAGTGGTCCTATTTGCCAAGTGTTTCCATTTCTCCCCTGTTCCAGGCCCCTGGTAGAACTGCACTTCTTGCTTTATCCCCTTTGTTTGGGCGGGGCCATAAATGTGACTAGCTCTGGCTAATGGGTTTGAGTGATATGTGAAATAATTCTGGGCCACAACATATGGTTGTTGGTGTGAGACCTCCCTCCAGGCACAGGGCCCTCTTTCCCTCAGGCACAGCGATCAACAACGTTCTACATGGTGGCTGCTCTGTCGGGTTCAGTCTCCACATCATTCCAGTAAGAAGAGATCAGATCTCTGACCTCCACCATCCTGTGATGGATGTGCACCTGCCATGGACATGTAGTGAGAGTGAGGAATAAGCCAGTGAGATTTGGGGATTGTCTATGACCTAGCATAGCTCAGCGTCTGCTGACTCACGTATCTCGTCTGCCAACTGAAATAACACCCTCTCAGGATTTTTCTGAGGGTGAAATGACTTAACTTACATGATGAGGTTATCACAGTGCTTGACACATAATAGGGACTCAAAACATGACAGCTTTAATTATTACATCATAATAAAACTGTTTTGGAGAAGTGTGTGATATTTGTATAAAATGAGAGGTATTGTGTCTGCTCATCCTGACAGGTAAGTTGTACTTTGCTTTCCAGAGTACGGCACTATGTTTGTTGCTATAGATAAGACTGCTTAATGAATTGCACTTATGCCCTTGTCTTTGCCACCACGCTATCCGACATATGTATAGAAATTGAAGTTACCTCTGAAGATTAAAAAGTGAATAGATTTAAGCAGGAGAGAGCCTGGCTGATGAGATAAGATAAAATGCATTTCAGCGCAATAAGTAATTTCTTAAAGAGAAGAATAATAGATTATAATAATTATAAGCATACATTCTCTTGCTCTTAGTACGCAAAGGCACAAGCTTTTAAAGTGGTAGGAGATTTAGTGTGGACAGGTCCAAACAGAATATTTTCTGGGAATACTCGTTTCTCAGATGCTCTGTGGAAAAATGTATCATCCCCACATAAGTTGGGAAAACGATCCCTCTCTTTGACATTCATATTGTATATTAGCATATTATCTAAAAAACATCCTACGGTATGGAAATTCATTTACCTCTAGTCCTGTATGTTCCACACGTCTCTGAAGTAGAGTCCAATTTCGCTGTTGCTGTTTTTTTGTGGCCTTAGTGTTTTGCAGAACAAGCTTGGAAATGCTGAAGTGAGAGAAAAATAAAGTGGATTATTTAAGCATCATGTAATATAAATTATCACAAGTGACAATATTCTTGAGCCATGTATCAAGAAGTATTTCTCCCCCTTAAATGTATACACAATGTCGCTATCTGCTCAACTTGACTCATTCAATACCATTTTCATGACGGACCAGGACCCAGCTGATGAGAGATGACATCCAAGTCCATGAATCCCAGCCACCCCGTCCACGGCCACCCCACCCACCCAGGCCAGGCCATCCTCCTTCTCCACTTCACTCTCTACCAGCAGCTTCTCCCGTAAGTCCAGGTTCAGGTCGCATACACCCACAGGCTTTCTCTGCCAGCTCTACAACAGTTAGGCCGTAGCCAGAAGCCCCCTCACGCCCCCCACCTCCGTCCAACCTCTCTCTCAGGCCCTCGGCTCTTTGCCGGACTTCGGTCTGACGTTGCTTGGGTGCCTCTAAAAGCCCAGTTCCCTGAGTAAACTTCTACCACTGGCGGGGGCACCTCCTTCCTGAGTACCACCCACCGCAGCAGGATATAAAGGTTGGTGGAAAGGTTGGGATGTGAGCCAGAGTCCCCTCAAAGTCCCCCCTCAGCCAGAGCACCCACCAGAGGTCTAAAGGTCTTCTGCACCTATGGGACTGACACTTCTGGAGGTTAAGCCGAACTGCAGTTCAATAGACCCTCCCCACTCTTAAAGGCCAGACCCTCTTGCACGACTGTAGGTGATCACATGACTTCCGGGACCACCTGAACCACCGAACTGAGGAGCCCTCAATCTTCACGTGACTGAGGGGGCTGAGTCTCACATGATCACATGCTGGCACATGACCATAAGGTCCACTTGACCAACAGTGGTCCAGAAGCTTCAGAGCCCACATGAGTGGAAGAACCTTAGGTGCCACGTGTGGTAGGAGCCACACTGTTGCCCATACATGGATCTACAGCGTGTAGTAGCCCACAACCTTCACATGATGGAGATTGCTGAATGTGACATGTACCATACTGGGAAGGGTACCAGACCATAGCATCCACATAACCCTAAGCAGTAGGTCACATCAAGGGCTGAGGCTACCACATGCTGGTAGCTAGTCAGGGTCACATGAGAGAAGGAGCCACGTGACACACAGGGTTTAGGAGTCCACCATTCTCTAGTGACTTGTAGGGCTGGATCTACCACAGGGTCATGGTGACAACAGAGCCAAAGAGACCATATACCCTTTGGGTTTAAGAGCCCAGGATTCTGACCGGACAAGAAGGGCTGGGCCTCTCAGGTAAATATTGTCCACAGGATGGCAGCATCTACATGACCCTCACCCTTAGCAACCCACAGAGCTCATGTGCCTGGGAGGGTTGAGTCAGATTTCTGACAGTAGAGTCCAATGACATTAAGGTTCTACTTGATCTGCATGTTTCAGAGGAACATTACCTTCGGGAGAACAGGAGATCTGAGATTGCCCACATTCCTCATCTCCTCCATGATGTTGGTGCCTCCAAGTGACACTCTAAGTGCACAAGCTTGAGATTTACCTACACCCACCCCTCTCTAATGTGTTAATTTTATGTGCTTTCCCCCCCCAATAGCACATGAAATTTAACACATAACTAATTAACACATAAGGATGAAATAAGTCTTCCCCCAAAACCACAGTCCTGGGCATGCTATAGAAACTACTGTTAAGAGCCTAAGCAGTGGGTACAGGAGAGCGCTGTTGACTTAAGTTTCATGCAGGTCTAAAGGGAATTAAAGCAAATCTAATGAGTTGTAGTTTTTAATTTCGGAGGAAAAGTGTATAGTGATGAATTCGGGCCACACACTTGAGAAGGATAACTCATTTAAGAGAGGTAACTCTATGGATTACGTACTGTTACAGAACTCTACAGATGTGAACACTGAAGGCCAGAGGTATTAAATCAATCACTTAAGAGGTCACGGATATTGCAGGTGGCACACCAAGAGTGGCCCACAGGCCGTCTGGCTCCAGACTCTGTGTTCTGCTCACCCACCAGGTTCCTCACTGGAAGGTAACATTGGGTTCAGCCTTACTAATTCAAAAAATCTGGGAAATCAGCCCCAGTTACTGAAAAGTTGAGATCATGAGAGATCTCTTTGGAATGCCACACTAATTAGACCCAGTCAAATTTGAGTCTATTTCATGGTCTCTATTTAAGGTTTGTGTATAAATATAAATGTATCTCTAATATGTGAAATATGTGTATATGAGTGGTTTATGAATTGCTTGATGATAGCTGAAAACATTTCCTTCTTTTAAATAAACACTGAGAAGAAGGTATCTTAGTCACCATACTCCCTGTGCCTGAATTACAACTATTACAAATGAGTGGAATCTGAATTCATTAGATTTTACAGGGTATATTCTGTCTGTGTCTCCCCAGAAAGAACAGAGAAAGGAGTAGTTGAATATATATTGTAGGGGTTTTTTTTATTGCAAATCCAGAAACACCTATTTTGCTGATTTGTGTGGGAAACTGCAGGATCATCAGTATGTCCAAAATAAGTGTGATCTGATCTTTCTGGTTTGTTGGCTTCGGTAAACCATGTTATACGTTGTTCGGATTATTTTACTAGGTTCCTGCAATGAGGCATGGCTGCATACATGAGCTGAAGAAAATGCAACAGATCAAATTTTCCCCTGTGATTAAACTTGAGGTATTTAGAAAAGGCAAGAGACTCTGTGGTTCTAGGCCTACTGAAAAATGTCCTAGTTTGGGGTAAAGAATTGTAAGAGAAGACAGTTATTCGTGCAGGTCACTGTGTCTCATGTAACTGTGGAGAATTATTTGTGGGACACATAAATTCAGGAGACAAAAAAGGAGGCATATCTTTATTTAAAATAGAGCCTATTATGAACCTTTAGGCTGGATTTAGGAAACATCTCCATGTAGTCATAGGATGGAATCTGACACCAAGACCTGATATAGTTGTTATAATTAGATACAGATGAGCAGATCAACAGTGCAAGCTGCAGAACAATTTTATCGAGCCTAACTATGGTCACCTGATGGTGATTGGGGTCAACTTTTTTCACCAAAAGACCAATTCTGGCCACCTCATTAACCCTCTTAAGTCAGATTTTGCTCCTGTCAGACCTGATAACTCAAATCAATCATTCTTTCTCTGAGATGACGATCAGGAGTTCCTCAGGACCTTCTAAAAACATTTAGTTACATCAGTGGGGCCCTGTCACCACCCTCTACTATATATCGTGGGGGCAGGGAAGAAACTCTATGGTTAAAGATCTGTGTATCTGGGGCCCAGTTTAGGCATTACATTTATCAGGCACTGTGTTTAGGCAGCATGATAAACCATTTCTCATGCATGTGATTTGGCAGGATTTCACGGGAACAAATTTTCCTTCTTTTATCATTTTGTTTTGAGGTGGCCACTTTGGAAGTTGGTGCCAGAGGTTTTAGGAGGAGGATTGGCTTTATCTAACACAGAGAAGTGGGAAAGGGGAGAAAGAGAACAGTTGTGATGTTGTTTCCCTAAAGGTAAATACTCAAATTCTTCTGGTTCTAACACACATATGTACAACTGAACTAGATGTCCCATGTGACTTTACTTTCAGAAAGCAAAGTTGACTTACCTAGCAACAGTACACCGGAGATAGCATCAGATGGGGCTGTATCATTATGGAAGTTGCATTCAGTACCTGTTTCACTTTGTTCCTCTGTGAAATTCGTTAAGATATATGGAAGTAAGTTTATTGTCACTGTTTTTTTTTCTTTTTTTTAACATCTTCTTTGGAGCACAGTTGCTTTACAATGGTGTGCCAGCCTCTTCCCTACAACAAAGTGAACCAGACACACATACACACACGTTCCCATATCTCCTCCCTCTTTTGTCTCCCTCCCTCCCACTCTCCCTATCCCACCCCTCCAGCTGGTCACAAACACCGAGCTGATCTCCCTGTGCTATGTGCCTGCTTCCCACTAGCTATCTATTTTACGTTTGGTAGTGTATATATGTCCATGCCACTCTCTCACTTTTTCACAGCATACCCTTCCCCCTCCCCATATCTTCAAGTCCATTCTCTGGTAGGTTTGTGTCTTTATTCCTGTCTTACCCTTAGGTTCTTCATGACCTTTTCATTTTTTCCTTAGATTCCATATATATATTTTTAGCATGTGGTATTTGCTTTCCTCTTTCTGACTTACTTCACTCTGTATGACAGACTCTGGGTCCATCCACCTCGAAAGAAGAGAAACAGTTGCAGTTACTGTCCTGGGGCGTAGAGTTGAGTATCCCTACCCACCAACCATCACAATGTAAAACTCAACAGCCCTAGGTTGAATATAATAGGGCGAATAAGAGGCTCATCCTGTGAGGATTACCATAGCATGGAAATAGGAGATTACATCCACAATTAAAATTTCTTCCAGGCAGAAGATGGAGAGAAGTGAGAAGATAGGGAATCTGTACAGGGTTTTTATTCGTGATCTGTGTCGTTTGTCATGATATGCCTCTCCAGTACCATTTGGAAACCCCTTCCATGTGAAAACCATTGAAAATAAAATTGTGGTTCATAGACTTTCATAGTACTAGTCGAGAAGGAACTTTTTCCTGGGCTGCTTCGTTTTATCCACTCAAATATTTTTCCATTCAAAACATAGTTCTAGAGTGTGATGTCAGGAAGTTGGCATAACAGGAGTCTCCAAATAAATATTTTGCCTAATCAGCCATGGGCGAGAGTGTTTTTGTGGGAGCCCCAGTATCCAGTGATGAAGCCCCAACACCCTGATCCATTAGAAAAAAAAAATCCAAGAACAGACACGTTGAAGAGAGTAGGAAGAATAGCTTCACGCTACCAATATCAAACTTCCCCCAAGGCTACACATATCAATGCCTAGATAGATGCACTAGGCCTGCAATTCCTCCCATGGGGGAAAGTGAGAGTGTGGTGAGCACCTGAATACCCAGTGGTGCTAGACGCTGCCCAGGAATACCACTTCTTTCTTGCCCAAACCCAGAACTCAGAGGTAATGAGCATGGCTGAATAGTCTTGGGATAGCAAGGAGAAGGGGAAAGGACAAGGGCTCACAGCAAACAGGGCACCAAGCTCAACAAATGGCTGCAGTTCTACTAACTGCCTCACAGACTGTACCTTACAAACCTCATAAGGACATCACCTACAGAAGCCTCAATTTGCCCATGAGCACATCCAGCACTCCATGTTCCTGTCCCCCTCAGAACCGACATTCCATGGACACCCCTGCAGAAGGTGCACTCATGCCTCCACAGATCATGCACATGTGCATAAAGAGGACACGCACCACTCTGCTGGATGGTGAGAACAGACATACCTTAAACACTTCAGGGTACCGAAATGGTGAAAATAAACAGGAGGCTGTCAGCATGTGTCCTGCTTTGTGCAATTGAGAAAAGGCGTGTATCATCCAAACACTTCCTTCCCAAGATGAAACAAGAGGGGCAGAGCAGGTGAATCCACAGAAGAGGCCTCAGAGACCCCCCAGTATCCTTAGCTTGGCTCAGTGGTGCAGGAGTTTCTCTCCTGAAAAAGTTCAGTAAAGACTGATGGAGGAGATTGCTTCCTTAAATGTGAAGACACCAACACGAGATTTTCAGGGGCAGGAAAAATCTAGGAAGCCCAACACCCCACCAATGAAACAAGATAAGTTCCCAGTAACTGACCCCATAGAAATGGAGGTCCATGAATTGCCTGACAAGGAATTCAACACGATTGTTTCAAAGATGCCCAGCCAGCTGCAAGGCAACTCAATGAAATCAGAAAAGCAATACCTGTACAGAATGAAAAAGTCAACAAGGAGATAGAAATCATATAAAGGAGCCAAAGAGAAATGATGGAGCTGAAGAATACAATGGATGAATTTAGAAATATAATAGAGAGCTATAACAACAGACTTCATCAAGCAGAAGAAAGAACTTATGAACTCAAAAAGAAGTAATTTGAATTTACCTAATCAGAGGAGAAGAAAAAAGAATGAAAACGAGTGGGGGAAATCTATGGGATTTTTAAAACACCATTAAATGGACTCATATACGGATGATGGGAGACCCTGGAGGAGGAGGAGTGGAGAGAGATAGAGAGAAAGAGAGAGAGAGAGAGAGAAAGAGAGAGAGTGAGAGAGAGAGAGAGAGAGAGAGTGAGAGAGAGAGAGGCGGGGGTGGGGATTATATTTATAGAAATAATGGCTGAAAACCACCCAAATTGTGGGAGCAACATGGACCTCTAAGTTCACGAAACTCAAAAGTCCTCGAACAGTATCAACTCATAGGAGGTTATATGAAGACACATTAGAATAAAAATATCAAAAGTCAAAGACAAGGAAATAATTGTTTTTCTTCTCTTAACTCTCTTTATATTTTACTTATTTATTTTGAATACTTACAACAATCTAGAATTTTTGTCAACTCTATTAAAAATTAATTTTATTGGAGTATACTTGCTTTGCAATGTGGTGTTAGTTTCTGCTCTACAGCAAAGTGAATCAGCTATATACATATATATATATATATATATATATATATATATATATATATATATATATATATATATCCCCTCTCTTGTGGATGTCCTTCCCGTTTGGTTCACCACAGAGCATTGATTAGAGTTCCCTGCGCTATACAGTAGGTTCACATTCGTTATCTATTTTATATATAGTAGTGTATATATGTCAACCCCAATCTCCCAATTCAACCCACCCCCCCTTCCCGCCCTGGTATCCATATGTCTGTCATCTACATCCGTGTCTCTAATTCTGCTTTGCAAATAAGTTCATCTGTATCATTTTTCTGGATTCCACATATAAGGTATATGATATGATATTTTTCTCTTTCTGAATTACTTCACTCTGTATGACAGTCTCTAGGTCCATCCACGTCTGTGCAAATGGCACAGTTTCCTTCCTTTTTATGTCTGAGTAATGTTCCATTGTATATGTGTACCACACCTTCTTTATCCATTCCTCTGTTGATGGATATTTAGGTTGTTTCCATGTCCTGGCTATACAATGAACATTGGGGTGCATGTATTTTTTTGAATTATGGTTTTCTCAGTGTATATGCCCAGGTGTGGGGTTGCTGGGTCATATAGTAGTTCTATTTTTAGTTTTTTAAGGAACCTCCATACTTTTCTCCATAGTGGCTGTATCAAATTAAATTCCCACCAACAGTGTAAGAGGGTTCCCTTTGCAAGGAAAGAATTGTTAAGTCTGTGAGAGAAATGCCACTTGTCATATACAAGGGAACAGCATAAGGCTATCAGGAGATTTCTGAAAAGAAACCTTGCAGTCCAGGAGAGAGTGGGATGATATATTCAAAGTGCTGAAAGAAAACAACCAACAACCAAGAATACTCTATTCACAAAAGCCGTCCTCCAGAAATGAAAGATAGATGATGACATTCCCAGACAAACAAAAGCTGAGGGAGTTATTCACCACTCGACCTGCCTTACAAAAAATGCTAAAGGGAGTTCTTTGAGTGGAAACAAAAAATTAACAACATGAAAACCTATGAAAGCATATAACTCATACGTAAAAGTAAGCATATAGTCAAATTCAAACACTCCAACATTGTAATGGTGGTGGGTAAAACACTTTTAACTTTAGTATAAAAATGGAAAGACCAAAGCATTAATAATAAATACAGTTGCAGTAATTCATTAGTGCTCACAATATAAAAGATACAAACTGGGACATCAATAACATGTAATGAGGTGGGAAGAGGTAAAAGTATACAGATTTTGCATATGATCAAAGTTAAGCTGTTATCATCTTAAAGCAGACTGGCATAACTAAAGATGTTTTATGTAAGCATGGTGCTAACCACCATGGTTAATTAATTTTAGTTTTCTTTTTTTTTGGTAAGTCTTTGAAATGCAGTGCATTTTCT
Source organism: Mesoplodon bidens (assembly GCF_964165515.1). Classification (NCBI taxonomy): domain Eukaryota; kingdom Metazoa; phylum Chordata; class Mammalia; order Artiodactyla; family Ziphiidae; genus Mesoplodon; species Mesoplodon bidens. The sequence continues at coordinate 52,079,537 of NC_138163.1, forward strand.
CGATATGTAAGCAATATGAACAGATTATTAAATAATTTTGCATCCTTTCTCTTCTTTTAATTGAAATATAGTTGATTTACAATATTATATTAGTTTAGGTGTACAGCAGAGTGATCCAGCATTTTTACAGATCATACTCCACTACAAGTTATTATCAGATAATGCCTATAATTCCCTGTACTATACAGTACCTCATTGCTGCTTTCCCATTTTATACATAGTAGTTGTATCTCTTAATCCCATGCCCCTGATTTGTCCCTCCTACCTTCCCTCTCCCTTTTGGTAACCAAAAATTTGTTTTCTGTATCTGTGAGTCTGTTTCCATCGTGCATATGCGCTCATTTGTATTATTTTTTAGATTCCACATATAAGTGGTATCATACAGTATTTGTCTTTCTATATCTGATATTTCACTAAGCATATTATTGTCTAGGTCCATCCATGTTGCAGCAAATAGCAGAATTTCATTCTTTTTATGGCTGAGTAATATTCCATTGTGTGTGTATATATGCCACATTTTTCTATCAGTTCGTCTGTTGATGGCCACTTGGGTTGCTTCCATATCTTTGTTATTGTAAATAGTGCTGCTATGAACCTTGGGGTGCGTGTATCTTTTCAAATCAATGCTTTTGTTATTTTTCTGTATATGTATCCAGGAGTGGAATTGCTGGATCATATGGTAGTTTTATTTTTAGTTTTTGAGGGAGCTCCATATTGTTTTCCATAGTGGCTGCACCAATTTACATTCCCACCAACAGCATACAAGGATTCCCTTTTCTCCACATCCTCTCCAATATTTGTTATTTGTAGACTTTTTGATGATACCCATTCTGACAGGTGCGAGATGATATGTGATTGTTGTTGTGATTTGCATTTCTCTAAATATTAGCGATGCTGAGCATCTTTTCATGTGCCTGTTGGCCGTGTGTACATCTTCTTTGGAAAAATCTCTATTCAGGTCTTCTGCCCATTTATCATTGGGGTGTTTGTTGTTTTGATATTCAGTTCTATGAGCTGTTTATATATTTTGCATATTAACCCCTTGTCAGTCACATCATTTGCAAATATTTTATCCCAATACTTAGGTTTTATTTTCATTTTTCTTGATGGTTTCCTTTCCTGTGCAAAAGCTTTTAAGTTTAATGAGGTCTCGTTAGATTATTTTTGTTTTTATTCCTTTCGCTTTAGGAGATTTATCCAAAGGAATATTGGTGTGACTTTTGTCAAAGAGTGTTCTGCTTATGTTCTCTTCTAGGACTTTTATGTTTTGAGGTCTTGCATTTAGGTCTTTAAACCATTTTATTTTTGTGTATGGTGTGAGGGAATTTTCTAATCTTTGTTTTACATGTAGATGACCAGTTTTCCCAACACCACTGATTGAGGAAACTGCCTTTTCTCCATTGTATATTCTTGCCTCCTTTTCTGTAGATTAATTTACCATGCGTGCATGGGTTTATTTCTTGACTGTCTATTCTATTCCATTGACTGATGTGTCTGTTTTTGTGCCAGGCCCATGCTGTTTTGATTAGCTTTGTTGCATAGTCCGAAGTCTGGGAGGGATATACCTCCAACTTCATTCCTTTTTTTCCTCAAGATTGCTTTGGCAATTTGGGGTCTTTTGTGGTTCCATATGAATTTTTGGATTCTTGGTTCTAGTTCTGTGAAAAATAGCATAGGTATATGATAGAGATTGCATTGAATCTGTAGATTACTCTGGGAAGTATGGACATTTTAACAATATTAATTCTTCCAATCCAACAGCATGGGATATCTTTCCATTTCTTTGTTCATCTTCAGTTTCCTGCATCAGTGTTTCCTAGTTTTCAGATAGGGCTTTCACCTCCCTGGTTAGGTTTACTCCTAGGTGTATTATTCTTTTCAATGTGATTTTAAATGGAGTTTTAAAAAAACACTTTCTTTTTGTGATATTTCATTATTAGTTTATAGAAATTCAACGGATTTCTGTATGTTAATCTTGGAATCTAAAAGTTTGCTGAATTCATTCATTAATTCTAATAGTTTTTGGGTGGAGGCTTTAGAACTTTCTATACAAAGTATCATGTCTTCCGCAAAGAGTAATGGTTTTACCTTTTCCCTTCCAGTGGGGGTAACTTTTATTTCTTTTTCTGTCTGATTGCTGTGGTTAGAACTTCCAATACTATGTTAAATGTAAGTGGTGACAGTGGGCATCCTTACCTTGTTCCTGAATTTAGTGGAAAGTCTTTCAGCTTTTCGCCATTCACTATGGTGTTGGCTGTGGGTTTGTCGCAAATGCCCTTATCATGTTGAGACATGTTCCCTCTATACACACTTTGTTGAGAGTTGTTGTCATGAATGGATGTTCAATTGTGTCAAAAGCTTTTTCTGCGTCTATTGAGATAATCATGTGATTTTTATCTTTCATTTTGTTGATGTGGTGTCTCACACTGATTGATTTGCAAATGTTGAATCATCCTTGTGACCCTGGAATAAATCCTAAGTGATTTATGGTGTATGGTCCTTTTGATATATTGTTGGATTTGTTTTGCTAATATTTTCTCCAGGACCTTTTCATTTGCATTCATCAAAGATATTGCCCTCTCATTTCCTTTTTCTGTAGTGTCTTTGTCTGGCTTTGGTGTCAGGGTATTGGTGGCCTTGTTGCATTCTTATTTTATCATGTCTTTGAAATGCCATGTGTTATCATTTCAACAAAGCAACAACATATACAATTCATTTAACATGTTCGTGTCTCTAAGTCAGAAATGCACTAGCAAAATGGAGGTAAGAACAAGTTATTAACTATTTTTATTATTAATTAAGTTTTACATTATTTTGTTTCTGAAATGCAGTTTATCACTTCAACATGTAAGCAACAAGAAAAAATTGTAAAAAATTTTTTACTGAGTCTTTAAAATGTGTGTTATCATTTCAACAAGGAAACAATGTAAACATCATTCATTACTTTTACATTCTTATTTCTTACTAAGTCTTTAAACTGCAATCTGTTTTCATTTCAACCAGGAAACACTATACACAAAATACTAATTATTTTTCCATTCTTTTCCGTTATCAGATCGTTGACATTTTCTGTTACCATTTCAACATATAAACAGTAGGAACAACCTATTAATTAACTTTATTTTCTCTCAATTAGTCTTTGGAATGCAATGTTTTATCACGTTGACGTGTAAACCTATACACAGGTAATTATTATAACATTTTTCTTACTAAGTCTTTAAAATACAATGCTATCATTTTAACACGTAAGGATATAAAGAATTTAATTTACATTATTTTATCTTTACTGTCTTTGATATGCAGTATGTTATCATTTCAACATGTAAACAATACACGTAAATTAGCAGTTAGTTATTCTGCATCCTTAGTTTCTTGCTAACTCTTGGATACACAGTGTGCATTCAACACCTAGGGTACATCACATTTGAGAGTAGCCAGATTTCTAGAATTCAGAAGCCACTTATGGTTAGTGTGCACCATACTGAGCAGTGCAACTCTAGTGGAAGAGCTGAGGGAGCAAATACACATGCAACAATGTGTACCATGAAGGAAATATACATGATACCTTAAGAAAAAGCAGCTGAAGAATAAATCTACTTAAATGGGGAAGCAAGAGAAAACCTATCTGAGGAGGTAACATATAAGCCATGATCTGAGGCCTGAGCATCTACCCAACAGCATAAAAAGGCCAATATCACTTGAGCAGACTATGTAAGGGTAAAAAGTGAAAAAAAAATACTGTGATATGGGGGAATAAATAATTTCCCAAGTCCTCTAAGAAAGAGTAGAGAAACTGATAAATCATAGGAATGTCTACACTCTGAGGGAGATCAGGGACTTTATCTTTCTTAGCACATGGAAAAGTACCTAAATCATAACAGATACTTGGTGAATGTGTGTGGAATAAGGAATAACTGAGCCAGGGGTCTGAGACCTGGGAAATCAGGCAGCAATATGCTGATGTAGATACCAGTAGGTAGTGGGCATAGTTTGTTTGTTTCCTTTTAGTTGCATGTGGTTTCTCATAAGCCACCTGAGGTAATCAGAAACACAAGAAGTTTGCAGGTCCCTAGAGGGTAAAATTATTCAACAACTACCACCTCTCGGAAGAGTTTCAATTGATCTGACTTGTGTCAAGTGCCCATAAATGGATAAGTGAACCAATCAGTGTGGATAAGGAATTGACGTACCATGACTGGGTCAGCTTACGTCACATACTCAACACTGTGGTTAGTAACCAGAAGATGTAGAGGGCAGTGGGCAAGAGATCCAGAGGACCTTTCAAATTCCTCTATTTCCTTTTAAAATTTCCTCTTTTATAGAGATCAGTTTACCTATCCAGTGTTCGTAACCCCAGTTTCCTAGAACATTAGAACATTACGTATGTGTCTCTACAAACTTGGGTTTCAGGCAAAAAAAAAAAAAAAAAGAAAAAAGTGAACGCTTTCATGGCCACACATCAGTGTTGAAACACCTCCTTGTACTGTGGAAATCACTATGAACAAGTGGCCCAATTCATGTCATCCCGCTGTGCCCCGTGCAGCATCGCCTGCAACTGAGCCTGAACTTCAGCAAGTTTTTGTTGGTCCAAACTGTCATGAAAATTCCCTTGCTCGTAGCAATGGAGAGGGACAGGATAAATCACATACTTCAGCTTCATCAAGGATGTCAAGTGTTGCAGAAGACTCTTGAGCACAGGCATTGTAATGGGATTGAAGCCAAAGCTAAGGACACGGAGGTGGGTACAGTGGCTCAGGGCTGGGAGGATGGCAGAGAGAGTAGAATCAGTTATCATACAATTGTTTATCTCCAGATGTTGCAGGGTGCTTGAGACCTTCTCCAGCAGAGCCTGGAAGGGCTCATATCCTTCTGAGAAGATCTCGTTGTTACTGAGACTCAGTTCCTTTAGGTGGGTGGCCTGAGAGCTCTTGGACAGGACAGTGATGTCTCTGTTAGAAAGGCTACAGAAAGGTAGATACAGTGTATTCAACTGACGTGGCACAACTCTATAGAGAGAAAAGAGTAAGGTTATTTCAGAAGAATGAGGGCAATGAGCCCCAAATTATAGGTACCTAAGGCTCTAGAATAAAGTACTGTGTTCACGGTTTGCAACAGGTGGTTAACATTGTGGACTTTGGGATCAGACTTTATACATTTGTGACCTTGAGAAAGTGACTTTACAACTCTGAGGTACAGGGATTTAATCTTGAAAACGTGCACAGTAGTAATTATTATAAAGAACTGCGGGAAAGATTAAGTGAAGAAATTGCATGCACTTAGTATATACGACATAATCAGTGTTGCATCTGATTCACTTATTTGGCGAGGATGGGTCTGGGAAAGCAGCCAACTGAGGGTTTCCTTTGACTAGTTCCCAGATGACAAGTTCTCCATTCAGGGTCTAAGGCTTGGGGGAAATACAGGAGCAAAATTATCTGGCAGTGTTAACTATTGGGGCCCATCCATGGGCATGTGCATTAGTCCTATAGCTTAATGTTTCTCCATCTGAATGCCTGCCCTTCCTCTCCAGAGAGCTGTAAACTCCAATAGGAGAAGGACTGAGTCTTTTTCACCAATATATTTACAGACTTATTATAGTGTCTGCCCAGGGCCACTGAATGAATGAATGAATATATGAGCACAGCTTCCTTTTCTAACCTCATCTGCTGCTCACCATAAGGTACCCCTCTCTCCCCTGGCTAGGTTCAAACTCCCAGCAGTGTCTACACTGAGGTAAAAAGAGAAATGGGTTACAAGGAGCTTAGGAAGATCCAAGCATGGTCTCTTCTGTCTTAACAATGAGGTGTTCAAGGAACACAGGTTCCTCCCCACCCCCTCACCTGAGCAGTTTGTGCAGTTGGTTGGTGAGGCAGACGAGAGGCAAGCTGAGCTCCTGGAGGTTGTCCAGCCGCCCAAGGGAGAGGAGAAAAGATCTGAATTTCCTTCTCGTAGAAGATTTAAAGGGGATGTTACACAGAGTAAGGCTGTTCAGGTGGATCACACGAGCCAAAAGGGTGAGGACTTCACTCAGATCAGTCTCATCCATTTCCAGGTGATCAATGCACCCCAGATCAAGAAACTGCAGGATACTTTTGTGGGCAGCCATTCTATCGATTTGCAAATCTCTGCAGCAGATGTGCAAGGACCCAAAGTCCTGCTGAATTTTACTACAAAGGAAAGAGAGGAATTGCTCTGTTCTCAAGGTACTATTGAGGGAAATATCCACTAGTAATTCCATGGGTTCCTGAGCTGACTGAGGCGCAGACCCAGAATTACCAATCCCGAGGCGCCTGACACTATGCTGAGCTTCTTCTATCTTAAGGATAGAGCGCTGAGAGTATTTGCATGACTTAAAACAGAAAGGGAATGTGGTCCGAATCTCAGAGCATATTGTCTTACACTCCGGGTCATGCCTTAAATCTAGGATCCTCAGTCTGGGCCCCCTGTAAGGAAAGGAAGAGACAGAACACATGAGAGATAGCTGATTTTAATATAACCCAGCAAGATCAATGATGAGAAGCAGGGACAGTGCACTTTAACCCTGGTTTGCGCTTCACTGCCATTCACCAAGAAGTTCTTTCCACACAAATGCAGCATCTTTCATCCTTTCCCCACCCCCTCCTTCACCTCCAGGCTTTCCCTGTCTCAACGCTTGTGTGTAATCACACTCAAATCCATTCATAGTATCCTCAAACACTTCTATTCTATAATCAACTCTATAAGGCAATAGAGTCCCGAAGGTGACCCCAAGTGCTGACCGACAGCTCTGCAAAGACTGCAGTATTCACCATTGGCTACTGTTGGGAGATGGTTTAGTATTCCCCTGCCCCAGGCTACAGCATACACTCCTGCTGACTCCCTGTGTCTCTACTGCTCATAGCCTTACCAAGAGGAAGAGTTCTGGGCAGGGAGCATCTGCAGACCATCAATCATGGCTTCCAAGATGTCATAGTATGACTCCTGTGTGTTCAATGACCCAATGTGGAGACAGCGAAAAGGCCAAACCCTCACCATTGCCGTTAGCATCGTCTTATGCCCACCCAAGAAGGCAGCGTTGAACAATGGAACAAAGAGGTCTCTTGGGATTTCGTCCAGGGCATGGATAGCTACAGGCTCATTATTCAGCAGACTCTTTGCAGCAAGCATTAGGAGTGTAACTGTGGTCTCTTGGTCCATCTTCAAAAACCTGCTTCAGAGTGGAGAATATTTAGAAATCCTGAGAAGATATCTATAGTCACTTGTTTGCTTCCAGGGTTAGCTATGGAAAAAATACTTATTGAATAAGTATGTGGTCAATCATAGGGCCAACTCAAGTGACCTCTACTATAGGAATAGAATGAAAATGGACTTGTGTGTAATTTAATTATATATGTGTACAAACACGTGCACACAAGCACACACACACACACACACATACATGAGATAAAATGCCATTAGAAATCAGAGGTACGTTAGCAGAAGACAATGCTTACCACCTAGCTGACTTCATCGAATTATTTCCTCTTGAGGAGCTTCAAGACGGAGGAAGAGTAAGACATGGAGATCACCTTCCTCCCCACAAATACATCAGAAATACGTGTACATGTGGAACAACTCCTACAGAACACTTACTGAACACTGGCAGAAGTCCTCAGACCTCCCCAAAGGCAAGAAACTCCCCAAGGGCCTGGGTAGGGTAAAAGAAAAAAGGAAAAACAGTGAATAAAGAATAGAGACAGAACCTGCACCAGTGGGAGGGAGCTGTGAAGGAGGAAAGGTTTCCACACACTAGGAAGTCCCTTCGTGGGCAGAGACTGCTGGTGGTGAGGGTGGGAGTTTTGGATCCATGGAGGAGAGCACAGCAACAGGGGTGCAGAGGAAAAAGTGGAGAGATTCCCGCTCAGGGGGTTGGTGCCGACCAGCACTCACCAGCTTGAGAGGCTTGTCTGCTCACCCGCCGGGGCGGGCGGGGGCTGGGAGCTGAGGCTCAGGCTTCGGAGTTCAGATCCCAGGGAGAGGACTGGGGGTGGCTGCATGAACACAGCCTGAAGGGGTCTTGTGCGCCATGGCTAGCTGAGAGGGACTCAGGGAAAAAGTCTGGAGCTGCTGAAGAGACAATACACTTTTCCTTGCCTCTCTGTTTCCTGGTGCACAAGGAGAGGGGTTTAGGAGCTCTGCTTAAAGGAGCTCCAGAGAAGGGAGTGAGGAAATAGTTAATCCAGTCCAGGAAGCACAGAGAGTCCCATACAGCATAAAACCAAGGAGAAACACGCCAAGACACATATGAATCAAACTATAAAAAATTAAATACAAAGAACAAATATTAAAAGCAGCAAGGGAAAAACGACAAGTAACACATAAGGGAATCCCCATAAGGTAAACAGCTGATCTTCCAGCAGAAACTCTGCAAGCCAGAAGGGAGTGGCAGGACATATTTAAAGTGATGAAAGAGAAAAACCTACAACCAAGATTACTCTACCCAGCAAGGATCTCATTCAGATTTGAAGGAGAAATTAAAAGCTTTACAGACAACAAAAGCTAAGAGAATTCAGCACCACCAAACCGTCTTTACAACAAATGCTAAAGGAAGTTCTCTAGGCAAGAAACACGAGAGAAGTAAAAGACCTAAAATAAAAAAAAAACCCAAAACAATTAACGAAATGGTAACAGGAACATACATATCGATAATTACCTTAAATGTAAATGGATTAAATGTGCCAACCAAGACATAGGTTGACTGAATGGATACAAAAACAAGACCCGTATATATGCTGTCTACAAGAGACTCACTTCAGACCTGGGGACACATACAGACTGAAAGTGAGGGGATGGAAAAAGATATTCCATGCAAATGGAAATCAAAAGAAAATTGGAGTAGCAATTCTCATATCAGACAAAATAGACTTTAAAACAAAGACTATTACAGGAGACAAAGAAGGACAGTACATAATGATCAAGGGATCAATCCAAGAAGAAGATATAACAATTGTAAATATTAACACACCCAACATAGGAGCACCTCACTACATAAGGCAAATACTAACAGCCATAAAAGGGGAAATTAACAGTAACCCAATCATAGTAGAGGACTTCAACACCCCACTTTCACCAATGGAGAGATCACTCAAAATGAAAATAAATAAGGAAACACAAGCTTTAAATGATACATTAAACAAGATGGACTTAATTGATATTTACAGGACATCCCATCCAAAAACAACAGAATACACATTCTTCTCAAGTGCTCATGGAACATTCTCCAGGAGAGATCATATCTTGGGTCACAAATCAAACCTTGGTAAATTTAAGAAAATTAAAATCGTATCAAGTATCTTTTCTGAACACAACACTATGAGACTAGATATCAATTACAGGAAAACATCTGTACGAAATACAAACACATGGAGGCTAAACAATACATTACTAAATAACCAAGAGGTCACTGAACAAATCAAAGAGGAAATCAAAAAATAGCTAGAAACAAATGACAATGAAAAGACGATGACCAAAAACCTATGGGATGCAGCAAAAGAAGTTCTAGGAGGGAAGCTTAGAGCAATACAATCCTACCTCAAGAAACAAGGAAGATCTCAAATAAACAACCTAACCTTACACATAAAGCAATTAGAGAAAGAAGAACAAAAAACCCCACACACTTAGCAGAAGGAAATGAATCATAAAGATCAGATGAGAAATAAATGAAAAAGAAATGAAGGAAACGATAGCAAAGATCAATAAAACTAAAACCTGGTTCTTTGAGAAGATAAACAAAATTGATAAAACATTAGCCAGACTCATCAAGAAAAAAAGGGAGAAGACTCAAATCAATAGAATTAGAAATGAAAAAGGAGAAGTAACAACTGACACTGCAGAAATACAAAGGATCATCAGATATTACTACAAGCGACTCTATGCCAATTAAATGGACAACCTGGAGGAAATGAACAAATTCATAGAAATGCACAACCTTCCCAGACTGAACCAGGAAGAAATAGAAAATATGAACAGACCAATCACAAGCACTGACATTGAAATGGTGATTAAAAATCTTCCAACAAACAGAAACCCAGGACCAGATGGCTTCACAGGTGAATTCTATCAAACATTTAGAGAAGAGCTAACACCTATCCTTCTCAAACTCTGCGAAAATATAGCAGCGGGAGGAACACTCCCACACTCATTCTACGAGGCCACCATCACTCTGATACCAAAACCAGACTAAGATGTCACAAAGAAAGAAAACTACAGGCCAATATCACTGAGGAACATAGATGCAAAAATCCTCAACAAAATCCTAGCAAACAGAATCCAACAGCACATTAAAATGATCATACATTATGACCAAGTGGGGTTTATCCCAGGAATGCAAGGATTCTTCAATATATGCAAATCAATCAACATGATACACCATATTAAAAAACTGAAGGAGAAAACCCATATGATCCTCTCAGTACATGCAGAGAAAGCTTTTGACAAAATTCAACACCCATTTATGATAAAAACCCTCCAGAAAGCAGGCACATAGGGAAACTTCCTCAACATAATAAAGGCCATATCTGACAAATCCACAGCCAACATCGTCCTCAATGGTGAAAAAATGAAACCATTTCCACTAAGATCAGCAAATTGACAAGGTTGCCCACTCACGCGACTATTATTCAACATAGTTTTGGAATTTTTAGCCACAGCAATCAGAGAAGAAAAAGAAATAATAGGAATCCAAATTGGAAAAGAAGTAAATCTGTCACTGTTGGCAGATGACATGATACTATACATAGAGGATCCTAAAGATGCTACCAGAAAAGTACTAGAGCTAATCAAGGAATTTGGTTAAGTAGCAGGATACAAAGTGAGTGCACAGAAACCTCTTGCATTCTTATACATTAATGATGAAATATCTGAAAGAGAAATTAAGGAAACACTCCCATTTACCATTACCACAAAAAGAATAAAATATCTAGGAATAAACCTACCTAAGGAGACAAAAGACCTGTGTGCAGAAAATTACAAGACACTGATGAAAGAAATTAAAGATGATAGAAATAGATGGAGAGATATACCATGTTCTTGGATTGGAGGAATCAACACTGTGAAAATGGCTCTACTACCCAAAGCAATCTACAGATTCAATGTAATCCCTATCAAACTACCACTGGCATTTTTCACAGAACTACAACAAAAAATTTCACAATTTGTATCAAAACACAAAAGACCCAGAGTAGCCAAAGCAGTCTTGAGAAAGAAACACAGAGCTGGAGGAATCAAGCTCCCTGACTTCAGACTATACTACAAAGCTACAGTAATCAAGACAGTATTTTACTGGGACAAAAAAAGAACTATAGATCAATGGAAGAGGATAGAAAGCCCAGAGATAGACCCACACACATACAGACACCTTATCTTCAATAAAGGAGGCAAGAATATACAGTGGAGGAAAGACAGCCTCTGCAATAAGTGGTGCTGTGAAAACTGGACAGCTACATGTAAGAGAATGAAATTAGAACACTCCCTAACACCATACACAAAAATAAACTCAAAATGGATTAAAGACCTAAATGTAAGGCCAGACACCATCAAACTCTTCGAGGAAAACAGAGGCAGAACACTCTATGACATACATCACAGTAAGATCCTTTTTGACCCACCTCCTAGAGAAATGGAAATAAAAACAAAGATAAACAAATGGGACCAAATGAAACTTAAAAGCTTTTGCACAGCAAAGGAAACCATAAACAAGACGAAAACACAACCCTCAGAATGCAAGAAAATATTTTCAAATGAAGCAACTGACAAAGGATTAATCTCCAAAGCTTACAAGCAGCGCACGCAGCTCAATATCAAAAAAACAAACAACCCAATCCAATAATGGGCAGAAGACCTAAATAGACATTTTTCCAAAGAAGATATACCAATTGCCAACAAACACATGAAAGGATGCTCAACATCATTAATCCTTAGAGAAATTCAAATGAAAACTACAATGAGATCTCATCTCACACCAGTCAGAATGGCCATCATCAAAAAATCTACAAACAATAAATGCTGGAGAGGGTGTGGAGCAAAGGGAACACTCTTGCACTGCTGGTGGGAATGTGAATTGGTACAGTCACTATGGAGAACAGTACGGAGGTTCCTTAAAAAACTAAAAATAGAATACCATACGACCCAGCAATCCCACTACTGGGCATATACCCTGAGAAAACCATAATTCAAAAAGAGTCATGTACCACAGTGTTCATTGCAGCTCTATTTACAATAGCCAGGACGTGGAAGCAACCTAAGTGTCCATCAACAGATGAATGGATAATGAAGATGTGGCTCATATATACAATGGAATATTACTCAGCCATAAAAGGAATGAAACTGAGTTATCTGTAGTGAGGTGGATGGACCTAGAGACTGTCATACAGAGTGAAGTAAGTCAAAAAGAGATAAACAAATACCGTATGCTAACACATATATATGGAATCTAAAAAAAATAAATAAAAGAAAATGGTCAGAAGAACCTAGGGGCAAGATGGGAACAAAGATGCAGACCTACTAGAGACTGGACTTGAGGATACAGGGAGGGGGAAGGGTAAGCTGGGACAAAGTGAGAGAGTGTGAAGGACTTATATGCACTACCAAACGTAAAATAGATCGCTAGTGGGAAGCAGCCGCATAGCACAGGGAGATCAGCTCGTTGCTTTGTGACCAAATAGAGGGGTGGGATAGGGAGGGTGGGAGCGAGGGAGATGCAAGAGGGAAGAGATATGGGGACATATGTGTACGTATAACTGATTCACTTTGTTATAAGGCAGAAGCTGACACACCATTGTAAAGCAATTATACTCTAATAAAGATGTTAAAAAATCATTTTCTCCCCAAAGGATACAAACCAATAAGAAGGGAAATCTATATTTACACAAAAGCCACACCCTCATCATTACTTGAAAATGGAAAAGGCCAAAAATTCAAAAGAATTGTGAGTAAAAAAGAAAAATCTTGAATCCTGGCATAAGATTTGTCACACTCCCATTACTAGGCTTTGTGGAAAACAAAAGACAGACCAAGAAAAGCTGCCAAGAGAGAGGAAAGAAGATGGAAAAGGGATGAAAGCTCATCTAGAATGCCTAAGCCCAGAATAAATCTAAAAATACCAAAAAGGTGTCCTAGAATATGAAAGCCCGGACTACAGGGAACGTACTCCACAATCAGAGCTTACGAAGGGACAGGGATGATTTAAAGTGCAGTCTTTGAAAGATATAACTCTTAGGGAAGAATAAAGGCAAACAGTTAGGGAGAAGCACCCATCGGCACTTGGGTAATGACGGAGAAAAGAAACAAAAGGGGAAAATTAAGGATCTTGCAAGACATAAGAGAACCGCAAAATCAGAGCACTCAGGACTTCTCCCTTCATCACCAAAACAAACAAACAAAATAAAAAGGATCTGGACTTTGCCATACTAACAAAAAATCACATTATTAAACTAGGAATCTTGTTGAAAAAAACCAGTATCATACAGCTGAACAGAATGAAGGGAATTCCATACCAAACTTTGTAAAAAAAAAAAAAAAGAGGGATGAGGAAACAAAAGTGCATATATATTAAACAACCATGAAGGAGAAAAAGACTGGAAGTCAACACTCCAAACAAAATTAATTACACTCAAGCAAGCATTGGAGGATAGGAAACCCACCTTAAACAGAATATTTTAAAAAATGAAAAGACAGTGACTGACTAAAAAGAAAGGCTGAAGCAAAGATTTTATAACCAACTGGGGTGTCCCTTAAATATCACAGCCTATAGAAAAAGCTTTTCAACTTGCAGAAACTTAGGAAATTCTGCACCCCTCAGCCCTTCCTAAGGAATCTACTAGAGCAGGGGTCTGCAAACTGGCCCAATGATCCAAATCCAGCCCACTGCTTGATTTTGTAAATAAAGCTCTATTGGAACAAAGCCATGATCAATCATTTATGTATTGTTTATGAATGCTTTTGCACTACAGTAGCAAAGTTGAGTAGAGAGACAGTGACACTGTGACCCAGGAACTTACAATACTTCCTATACTTCTCTTTACAGAATGTTTGTCAAGTAATTTAAAACAGGAACTGGGATTGTGGTCCCACTGCGATGAGAAGGAAAACTTCACCAAAATACCTAATGGAGAGTATTTTACATACAATAGTAAAATCAAGGTGGAGGAAAGAGGAGAAGACTAATGTACAAAAGGTTTATGCTGTGAAAAAAGAACACAGAAACTGTGCAACTAAAAATGAGAGAAGGGAGAGAAGTAGAAGGAAATAGAACAAACATTTTATCATAATGCAGTAGGTGAGTGTTAAATGATACGGGAGGAAAAAATGCATAGGCCAGAGAGTAAAGTGTTAAGAAAACAGGTGGTTCAGAATGATTTTAAGAAAGCATTAAACGTGACCAAAAACATGTCTCAATGACAAAAGCCAAAACTCACAAAGAAGATATAACCCTTAGGAATATTTATGCACCAATAACAAACAAACACCTTTATAAACCAAAAATGAAAGGAGACGTAGATAAAATAATAACAGGAAACAGTAACAGTAGGAGATTTAATACACCAAACTCAGTCTAAGGCTGATCAAGTCATATAAAAAAAAGAGAAAGCTAATCAATAATGTTATATAGGGAATATATATTTGTCAAAATGGATCATAATTATCTCACAGAGATTAGATAATTGATTTCTATAAAGTAGAAAAAGTACAAACAATCCTCTAACCCCAAAGCAATAAAAGTTAGTAACAAAAATTGAAAACAGAAAGAAAAAAAAAAAAGAAAATTGAAAACAGAAAGCCCTTTCCACCTGAACAAAATTTTTAAGGCTTCTCTTAGAAACTGTTGAACATAAGAGGAAATGCAAACTGAAGTTGTAAAGAAATTTTTTAAAGGAATGACTATGAAAAACTACATATCGGCATCTATGGGATACATTTAGCGCGGTGATCTGAGGCAAATTCACACAGGATGCACTTTTATGAGTAAAAATGGAAGAATGAAGATAAATTAATTAAAGTATGGCCTCAAAAAATGAAAAAAAAACCAGCTAGGAAAAAAAGAACAACTAAAGAAAGCAAAATATAAAAGCAGAAATGAATGAGATACAAAATAGAAAAACGAAATCTTGTTTTTCAAAATGAACAAACCCCTAGCTGGCTTGATGAAGGAAGAAAGGGAGAGATCACACATAGACAAAATAATAAATGACAAAGGAGAAATAATCATCGAAACAAAAAAAAGAGATTACTTTGCCAACATCTATGCAAATAAACGTGAAAATCTATATGAAATAGGTAACTTCCTAGATAAATACAGATTACCAAAGTTCTGATTCTTGTGTTAGAAAGCTTAAATTAGGCAATTTTCAAAGAAGAAATAAAGTTATTACAGCAATACCCCCAAGAAGCACCTTGCTCAGATGGTTTTACAGGTGAATTCTAGTAAACCATCAAAGATCAAAAAGTACCAAAGCTCTATGAGTTATGTAAGAACATTAGAAAGGAAGGAAACTTCCCTAACTTCTTTTATGAAGCCAGTAGGATGCTAACAGGTAAAACGTAGATACCAAAATACTAAATAGAATATTAGCAAACATCCAACAGTACATTTAGAAACTAATATACTGTGATGAAGTGCAATTTATTCCATTAATACAGGGCTGGTTCTATATTAGGAATTCCATTGATATCATTCACCATAGTAATATAATTAAGGACAAATATCATATGATTAAAACCACAGATGCCAAACAAATCTTTGGGAAACTTCAACACCCATTCAGTGTTAAGAAAAGAAAAACCTCAAGAAATGGGAAAGAGGGATGCATTCTTAACATGATAAAAGATATATAATTAATTCCTCATGCAAGTATTTTATTTAGTGGGGGACTACCAGAGGTTTTCCAATAAGGTCAGGAACAAGAAAAGTATGCCCATTATATCATTCCTGTTCAGTCTTCAACTACAAGCATTAGTCAGTTGACTAGAGAAATCAATTAGATTTATGAGAATGAATAACAAGCAGTAAAGCCACCTCTGTGTGCAGATGATATTACTGTACACCTGAAAAGCCCTATAGAAACAACGACAGATTAAGCAAAACAATAAGAGAGATCAGCAAGGTAGTAGGATATAAAGTTACATACAAAAGTCAATGGTCTTTGTGTACACTCACACACACACAGCTAGAGGACACTTTAGTAGAGAAAATTCCATATACAATAGCAAAAACAAACCTTAAATGCATAGAAATAAATTTAATGAGAGCATCTATGCAAGGAAAAATTTTAGACACTCCTGAACGACATAGAAGGAAATTTAAATAAGCACAAAGACATTGGTCAATGTTCTTGGATAGAATAACTCAACATTAAAAAGATGTCGGTTCTCCCTAAACTAATGTATAAATTTAATATAATCTCAAAAATATCAGCGAACGTTTTTATGTTGTAGATCAATGGATAGTAAAATTGATATTTTTTTAAATCATGCAAGAATAGCCAGGATATAAGTGAAAAAGAAAACCTATAAGTGGGGAGTAATGATACCAGGCATTAAAGCACGCTATAAAACCTCGGTAATTATAACACTGTGGTACTGGTACATGAATAGACAAATAGTCCAGTGAAACAGAATAGGAAACCCAGAAAAACAACCATAATATATGGAAATTTCAGTATATGATGAAAGGGCATTTAAAATCACTGAGGCAAAGATGGACGTTCAATAAATGATGCTGGAACAACTGAGACATTTGGGAAAAGAATCAGTGTAGATCCATATCACACACTATACACAAAAATAAACTGTAAACGGGTTAGGAATCTAAACAAATGAAACCATAACAAAATCTTTCAGAAAATATGGCAGGACCTTGCTTTAACCTCAGCATAGGGAAAGACTTTCTAACTGTGACTCAAATTTCCAGAGGCAATGAAAGAAAACAATGATCTGTGTGACTACAAAGGATTTTTTTTAATGTACAGCAAACACATCATAACTAAATCAAAAGGCAATTGACAAATTGAGATAAAGTATTTGCAGCAAGCCTCCCGGACAAATGAATAATAGTCCAAGTATATACAGAACTCTGAAGTACGGAAGGACAAAAGGCTAATATTTCTACAGAAAAATGGGAAAAGATATGAGCAGATAATGCACAAAAAATATATAAAACAGTCCTCAAAATATAGTCAAACTTTCTCATAATTAGACAAATGCATACTAAGACAATGCCGAGATATCATTTCTCACCTACCACATCAACAAAGGTCACAAAAGTAGGGCAACATGTTCTGTTAGTGAGTCTGTGGGGAAACAGTCACAGTAGCTAGTGGGAGTGAAAACCAGTACAAGCCTTCTGGAGAGAAATTTGGAAATACCTAACAGAAATACACATGCACTTCACTTTTGGCCCAACAATACTACTGCTGGGAATAAAACTTGAAGATCCATTTCCACCAACACAAAAGTACTTATGCCTAAGGTTATTCACTGCAGCATTGTTTGTCGTTGCAGAGTGTTGAAAACAAGTTAAATGCCCCTACATATGTCAGCGGAGTCCAATGCAGCTGTAAAAAACACAGACACAAAAACAAAAACAAAAAAGCAATGAAGCCCTCTATGGCATAAAGAGTTTTTTTTATGGAATGCTGCTAACTGAAAAAGGAAAAGTGCAAAGGAGCATTTTAAGGTGCCGTCCTTCATTTAACAAACAAGGGAATATAAGAAAACATATATGGATCAGTTCATTTGTGCAGAGTAAACACAGGAAAGATTAAACCAGAAACTAAAGAGATTGGTTATCTACAGGGGGAGTGTGGGAAATAAGTGGGGAACGGGAAGGGGTTAGAAGGCATGACGAAAGAGTGACACTTGTCTAATAGATGTTTCTGTGCAGCCCTGACTCTTTGAATCACAGTAATATTTCACATACCCCAGAATTAATTAAAAAATCAAAATCAACTAAGATGTGGGGAGGAGGCAAGCTCAAATACAAACACCACAAAATTAACCTAACTATATGACAAGTGAATGTCTTAACCACAGCTGAAGAGGTGAGAAAGAAAATAGCTAAGCTAAGCAATGTGGGGAAATAGTACTTCTTTGATTGCATCCTCTGAGGCCTAAGGCATAAAGAACTGTACACAAACACAAGTTATCAAATCTGTTTCTAACAGGTGTATTGGGTAGCATTTCTGCAAGTACTTCATGTATATATCAGGAATGAACAAGTAAGTAAATATTGAAGATAAGGAGAGCCAGGTCACACAAAGAAGTTACAAACAAGGCTACAATGGATTAACATAAGAAGTATCAGTATGAGCTCCTGGCTTTCAATATCTATACATATAGGTAGAGAAACTGAGAAGTATCTGTAAACATGAGTATATACATACAGTATATTTCCTTCATTTGTGGATGGAGAGGGAGGACTTAGCAGCAATGAAACCGCAATAGCAATGAACACACACTGAGATATTGGTTTCTAAATGTCATTTTCCAAGGAAAGGAAGCTTGGCTCTTTGCAGAAGTGTTTTTTGTTTTTATTTCAGGGCCGTGGTGGGGACAAAAACACAAGATGAACAGGAATACCTTACAGTGTCAGCAAGGAAGTACACAAAAAAGGATCAGGTCTTGCTGAAAGAACACAGACCCCACCAAAAGATGCTTGCAGTCACCAAAGCTGGAACAATTCAAGAAACTAAATAATGATATAATTTGATTATAAGTCACAATGTAACATAGTTATTCATGATTCAATACTGACATAAATAATTTGATTAGTTATTTGATTCAATAATTTGAAATAAAACAATTTTTATAAACAACTTGAAAGTTTATAAATAAATAAATGGGGGAGAAAAGACAGCTCTTCAGAATGCCAATGAACCAATGTAGTAGGAATAAGGAAATAGAAAGTCACCATTAAGTCATAATTGTTGTAGGCAAGATCAACAGATGGATTTTAAAAGTCGTGAATAACAGTCTGAGAAGAAATAGGATATTTTCATAGTCTGAAAGTATTTCCTACACGATATTTATTACTTACAAATAGGAAAACAGTACCATTACAATGGAGGCACACAGTTGTCCCCACCTTAATCAAGTGTTGCAAATGAATAGCATCATTAATACAACATATGGACATCATGTACCCCCACACATGATGCTTGGAGAAGGGAACAGAATCGCTTTTGCAGCGCCGTGGTATAAGACCTAAAATTAAGGCACAGTGACATGTATGCCTTGACATTTGGGGGAAAACCCAGAGGGTCTCAAATGGACTCACCACAAGTTCCCATTCCCCTTTTGTGCCCCCAGGAAGAAGGTCCCCTAGCCAAAGAACCAGCCTTATCAGGGGAACTAGCCACAGTGCCTGCTCGCCCCTGACTATCAGGTTTCAGTTCCCTACCAGCTCACAGAAGTATTCAAACAAGCCAATCACATCCTCCCATGTGAACCAAGGGTCACCTCGTCCTCTTGCTACTACAGACTGTCCCCCACAGCCCCTGCTTGTTCACTCTCTTCCAGAGAATGACTCCTGTGGGGCTCTACCTGGCCAGTAGTGTCCTCCTCCCCAGGCTGTGAGTAAATGTTACTAATAAGCTGCTGTGGGGAGTATCTGTCCAGTGTCAGGTGTCGTGTGTTCAGCCACCCCCATAACACTAGGGTGGAAATTCCTCCATCATCAATGGGATGAAGGGGAGGAGAATAAAACCGGTATTGTTGCCAAAAATTTGTAATTTCAATCAAATCACAAGAATACATCAGAGAAACCCAAGCTGACAGACATTCTATAAAATACCTGACCAGTATCTTCAAAAGCGTCAAGACTGGGAAACACCCAGAAAGCTTAAGGAACTGTCAGCCTGGAGGAGACTAAGAAGTGATGGCCAAATGCAATGTGGTATCCAGAATGGGATGCTGGAATAAAAAATGAGATTACTGGGACAAATGGTGAAATTCAAATAAAGTATGTAAATTAGTTAATCGCACTGCATCAATGTTAATTTCCTAATTTTGATAATTTTTCTATGGCTATATAAGATGTTAACATTAGGGAAAGCT
Organism: Mesoplodon bidens; assembly: GCF_964165515.1. Classification (NCBI taxonomy): domain Eukaryota; kingdom Metazoa; phylum Chordata; class Mammalia; order Artiodactyla; family Ziphiidae; genus Mesoplodon; species Mesoplodon bidens. The sequence goes on from NC_138163.1 coordinate 52,099,604, forward strand.
GGGTGAAGGCTTTCTATACTGTTCGCAAAGTTTCTGTGAGCCTAAAATTATTTCAAAATAAAGAACTTTTTAAAAAGTTCAGTGGTTAAAGGAATGGTTATGGTATAAACGACACTGTTTAATAATAGTTTAACTTATTGAAATACGGTTGGGAGGACGGATAAATGCTCGTGCCACATCATCCAGCACAAAACTATTTCAAACTGCTTTAGAGAGCCCATTAAAATAAATGAAAGTGCAGTCATCTCCAAGATGTAGATGAGTATTTATCTGCTCTTCAGAAGATAACCATTTGAAGTATAAACGCAATGAAATACCATATATATATAGATAAGGAGAGACCAGAGAGAGATAGAGGTGGGGGAGGGGGGAGAGAGAGACAAACATTTCAATACTTACAATTTAAAGTCTGAGGTATCAAAACAAACCGCAAACAAAACTGAGGTGCAAAGGAGAAACACAATTTTTTTTTCTTAACAAGCGGGAGGCTGATTGAGGGATTTCAAAGAGAGAGTGCGAAATGATTAGCCACACAACTGAAGCGAATCACAGCTGAGGAAAGAGGAACGCACGGCGCGTGGACAGGACAGTGGACCCAGCAATCCGTTCGACTGCCTTTCTTATTAACCCCCAAACCTTGATCCTGGGTAATTTAATTTAGGTCAATAGAGGCGTAATTTATAGAAAGAATGCTGTTGTAATTTACCTGATTGGAACAAGAGTTGGAAAAAACTTGAGCTGTCCAAGACCCCAGCAGTAGGAGCAGTTTCCTCCCTCTCCGGAAATCACAGCGGACACGCCACAGTGTTGCCCTCCGCCTCAGTGTTGGCGGCACGTGGTGTCTTAATGGCTCCCTCTCAAAGTTAAGCTCACCGGAAAAGGACTTGGATTGGTGCAGCTCAGGTCACGTGACCCCCTATAGCTCAATGTATAAGGTACTGGGAGGCGGGGCCAGATTCCCGACCCCACCCAGAGGGACCGAGGGGAGAGAACCTTATGGGTGAGAGGGTTCTTCTCAAGTGCCAGCCCCACCCTCCTGCATCTCCTTGGCCAAGTGTCTATCCTTGTGGCCTGGGCACCGCCTGGCCAGGGTTTCTGCCAGGCGGCTCTCAGACCTAGAGAAACGACATCCAAATTCATAGGCTACACAACAGAGGGTGTGAACTTAAAAACGAGTGGCGGGCTTCCCTGGTGGCATTTTTAATGTTTTTTAATGATTTTAATGTTTAATATTTTGTGATTAGGCTAATTTATTGAGATGGAACACTTGAAAATATCTAGTAAGCAACTAACAAAAAAAGTTCACATATATTTACCATGTTATCAAAGAGTTCACATGACACTGTTTCATAAAAAATAAAAAATTTCAATTTTAGACTTGACAGTTTATCTGTGTGGTGTGCGCATTTCTGTCTTACACTTCTTTTACCCCCAAATGTTCACACACTTATATGCAGATTTTTCTTCACCTCTCTCAGTGGCTGGACTTTTCTCAGGGCATTGAGATCCAGGAAGGGATTGTAGACATGGTGTGGAAAATTCCAGAAATGTCCAACTAATGCACTGGAGCCCAATCTCCTCTCTCCTTCCCTCTGCCTTGAAACCTCTCTGGTCTGGAACTTTCAGAGCTACAATTCCGGCTCTGACCATAGGGGCATCTATCTACATTGAGGACTTTTTTTTTTTTAAAGGAAAATACATGATTTGTTTTCTTTTACTGTCATTACAGGGACCCACAAAACTCTGACTGCTATTTCGTTTATAGTTTTCAGGTCTGTTCTTTGTTGTTTGGTTTTTGGAAGTGTTTGTTTTTTGGTATTACCTCTCTGAGGTGGGCTGAGGTTAATTCCAGCCATTTGACTATTTTCAGAAAATTCTGTTACTTTGTACAAACTAACTTAAGACAATCTGCCACACTACAGCAATAACTTGGTAAATCTATGCTTGGAGGAGTCATCTTCCATTCCGTGGAGCTCAATTTCAGTCTCTGTTTCTCCAGGTAGCATCTGAATGACCCTAGACAAGCTCCAGCACCTCAGTAAGCCTCAGCAACCTTGGAAAGTTGGTGATTCTGATATCAGAGCCCCTTGTGAGGAATTCATGAAAGAATAGAGGCAATGTAGCAAGTACAGAGCCTGGCGTACAGCTAGCACACAGAGTTCTCTGGGTTTGCCGTACGAAGGAACACAATGTAGTGTAGCTGAACCAGAGTCTGGCATACAGAGCTCCCTGTGTTTGTAGCCAGAAGTACCAAGGTCCCCTAAGCCTCCTGATCCCAGATGCCCTCCTCTGCAAGGGTGGTACAGTTGGAAAGAGTTCCCTGGGTGTTAGGCTGGTAGCAAACTCAGGGGGCAGTAATTACAGGAAGTGAAGTCTCCTCTGGTCCCCAGGGCTGTCCTCCTCTATGCCCTTGGGGAAGGGACTTCCTGTTAGGACTCCATCTTGTTTGTGTGGCTCTGACAAAGTGGTTTGGGGCTTGCACTCTCCTTCTTCGGCAGCCCTTCCTGATATTCTCCAAACCTCCAGCTCCAGACCCACAGATTCTCTTCACGAGCAGCCTGTGAGGAGAGTGGTGACAGATCACTGCCTTCAGGCCACCCCATGGGTGAGTTGGTCAGCATGAGACCTTGTCCTCAGATCCCCACAGGGCAGGAGGGATTCCGGGTTCCCTCCCTAACCTCAACCCACAGGACCCCCAGCAAGCTGACCCCCCTTTAGAGAAGGCAGGCAGAGGGCTCAGGCTCACTATTTCCCACTCTCTTGAGGAAATGGGCCAAGTGGGCTCTGACACACCCATCCTGATTCCATGTGGAAAACCTCCCCTCTTATGGAAATGGCCATGGCTGAGGTGAATTATTTCCCCTGGCTAAGGAAAAGGCAAATGTCATGTGATCTTCTCAGGTCTAGGGTTTGGAGAGTAGGGAGGGTCATCTAGGTGGGGCGTGGGATTGTGTAAACTAATATTCCTTGGATTTATATGAGGTGGGGGAGGGACAGAAAACCCACCATTACCACTGAGTATTACATTAACTAGTCAGGGTAAATTGTATTCGTCCATAGAAGCTTACTGAGGCTTGCTTTGTTGCCCAGTATATGATCTATCCTGGAATGTTCGATGAGTAGTTCTTATGTGCATTGTTCTATGTCAATTAAATACATTTGTTAACTTAAGTAACATTTTGAAACCTTCTCCCTCTAGCTGAGTTTTTGCCTGCCATTTTGTGCATCACTCAGTGAGCTGTGTAAAAATTTCCCACTGTGACTGTGAATTTGTCCATGCTCTATTTCTGTTAGATTTTGCTTTGCATATTTTGGCTCTATTTTAGGACATGCATACAAATTTAGAATTTTATATTAATATCTCCTTATTGCATTGAACCTGTTATCAAAAAGAAATCTCCTTCTTTCTCTAGTGATTCTTTTTTCTTTAAACTGTACCTTTACTTTTACTAATAGGGTTATACCAGCTCTCTGTAGGTTACTGTGGAAAAGGTATACATTTTGCCATTATTTTTTTATTTTAAAATTTCCTAGATGATTAAAATTTGCATGTGTCTCTTTTCAGGAGCATTTGATGGAGGGTTTCTTGTCCAGTCTGATAATAGCTGTCTTTCTATTTGGAATAATAGTCTGAAATTTTTAATGTAAAAGTAGATGTAATTTGGTTTATACATACTATCTTACTGTATATTTATTTTTGTCTCTTCTAAGTTCTTTTTCCTTTCCTTTCCTTTGAAATGATTAACATTTTATAACTATTAAATTGTTACCTCATGTGGCTAGATAAACATTCTTTTGCCATTCTTGTAGTGTTTACCCTTCAGATTACAATGTACATTTTTGCCCTTTCAGTCTAGTGTTAGTTAATTAGTTCTTTAAAACTCCTCAGACAATTAGGGGACCTTGAGACACTTTGATTCCATATACCCTCCAAATTTATTGTCATGCATTTTCATTGTCTATATATTTAAATCCCCAGAAGAAATTACTATCATTGTGTTATATAATCAACACTCATTTAAATTTGCCTACATATTCACAAATGTCATTAGTCTTTCTTTCCTGTATCTATGTGCCTCCACCTGGGAAGATATTTCTTCTGCCCAAGAAAGAGTCTATAATATTTCTTTTAGTTTGAGTCTTCTGGTCACAAATTTTCCGAGTTTTTGTTACAGGATGAAGAAATGAATGCCTTTTTTTAAAGAATGTTTCTCTTTAAAGCTTACTTTTTCTCCTGTTACAATAATACTGTTACACTGAGTTGATATCTTGTTACTTTTGGAAACTTCTCGAGAAAGATCTCTTCAAATACCACTTCTCCACTGTTCCCTCCCCTTCTTTCTGGGACTCCCATTAACCATGTGTTAGCTATGTTCACTGCATCACCTTTAATTATCTCCCCCTCGCTTTTGGTATTCTCCATGCTATGTCTCTCCAGGCTGCATTCTGGATCTTTTCATCGGACTTATCTTTCATATCTCTAATTCTTTCGTCAGGCAGGGAGATCACCTTTGACCCTTGAACCACCACACCAGGCTAGATTTCAGGGTAGGTTTTATTGTGCCCCTAGAGCCGAGCAGAGAAGAGAGAGTTAGAGGTGAAAAGCCACTTGTCCCAGGTCACATAACCTGAACCAAGCAGAGCAGGGACTAACATCACAGACTAAACCCTGGGTCCAGACCCTTTCGTCTGTGCTTGCTTTCTTCTTGGCTGTGAACACTCCCCACCTATCATTTCCTGAGAATTGGAACCACAGTGAAGTCTCTCAGCCTTTTTTTTTCTTCCTAACTATGATAATTTCCTATTTAGATTATAAAGTTGGTGGTATTTCTTCATTAGCTGTGATATTTACCCAGGAATTTTTCTGGTACTGAGACCATTGATGTGATATTCTCAATTTCAGGGTACAATAAGCAAGTAAACTCCTTACAAAGAAGAGCAAGATGCTGTCGTATTTACAGAAGGAGGTATAACAGCTGGTCTGAACAAGTCAGGCCTGGTATTCATCCTTCAGCCCAGCAACAACAAGATGGAGATCAAGCAGAAAGTGATGTTCACAAGGACAATGGAGTAAGATAGTAAGTGACCAGTCAGAATAGCTGAAGTGCACCAGCTAGTGGAACAAAATCATGTAGCTAAATATGTCACTCTTCTCTCTAACCTGGAAGAGTGAGGAATGATGGGATCAGGTTAACGGTTGAGCAATCTTTATTGTAGCTCTGCTATCATTGGGGAAAATGTAGAGAGGACTTCCCAAGACTATACGGACCACTTTCTTCTCTCCACTTCCCCACAGTGCTCCCTATGCCCTTCCATCCTGTCATCGGAGAGGCAATTTTCAGGAACAAGACGAAACCCCTGTTAACAAGGAGACAGAGCAAAAGCCTCCAGAGAGAAGAATGGAGAGAAACAGGCAGGATGAGACCTTGGGGAGCTGGTTCAAGATCAGAGTGAGTGTGCTGGCTAAATGGACCTAACATGTAGAAGAAGATGACAGAGAGGGTCATGTTGGGCGCATGTAGAGATGCTGGGACTTTTCTCTCGTGGCAGTGGAGCTGGTAATCTGTCTTGTTATTACTAGGAGTTAACGTCCTAGATCATGTGAGGGCAGGTTCAGAGAAGCAATATAAAGGGAGCAGACTGACTGCAGGGAGCATGGGAGACGCTGTCTAAAACAAAGGAGGAAACTACTGCCAAGGAGATGGAGCAACTCCACACCAGAAGACGCAGTTTGGCTCAAGCTGAGTGTGGGAGGAGGTTGAGTCTCTGGGATCCTCGTCAGAGGGGCAGGCCAGGTCTGCCTTAGGTAGGATCTCTTAGAACTTTATAAAAGTAAGTACGTGTGAAAGATATGAAGTCGATTATTTCAGGAAAAGTATTTAAATGGAAAGAAAGGGTATATAGGAAGTCCGTGTCTGGTGTAAAAGTTAGCGATAACAGATATTGTCCTATCTTAAGAAATTACCTAAAGCCTGAAAAAAGGTCCTAAAGCAAGACACAGCTGGGTCTTATCTTAACCTTGGATTCCATTGTATCACTTTTCTTTCCCCAATTATTTCTTTGCCTCCTAGGTTCCCTTCGGTATTAAATATGATGAGAAGTGGCTGCTGAATTTGATTCACAAGCAATGCAGTGTCCCCTTCACCCCTGTCGAAGTAAGAGAGGACATTGAGGCTGATGAGAGGAAACGGGGTAGATGGCAGGCCCAGATGAGAAATGGCTCTGGTCTCATATTATGCTTCTCTTGTCACTCTCCCTACAGTTTCACTATGAGAAAATGGAGGCCCAGTTCTTCGTTCAGAATGCCAACATTGCCTCCGCACTGAAGAATGTCAATGGCAAGATTTACAATGAGGCTAATGAAAGGGTGTGTGTCAAGGGCATGAGCAGGGCTAGCTGGGAGCCAGAGGGCAGGGCAGGGGCATGGTCTTGCTTGATCCCAGGGCTCAGATTTCCTGGAGCTTACCCAGCCCCTCTCGTGTTCTCAACAGATATCTATCTTTGTTGATCCCTGTGATGCACCCCACTCTGTGCTGAAGGAGCTGAGGTCAGAAAAGGTGGAGCAGATAAAGGTAATGCAGACTCAACACAACCTGTGCACTCACAGCCAGACCCACCTATTGCCCCCGATCACCACCTCAGACTCAGAGCCCCTGAACCCCATCCCTAACTCAGCAGCTGCCCGTGAAGGAACGATATGATGCCTCCCAGCAATCTCGTGACATCCAGAGAGTCCGCTCCGACCCTGGTACGGCGACAGCAGCAATTGTAGAGCAGGTGAGAGCAGAGCGGTCTAGCTGGGAAGGATACTCAGGAATGGTAACTCGGGGAGGGGTTGGTGCTGGAGCTGTACCAGCCAGGAGCCTCTCAGCCCCCGATTCCCTCCTCCTGGCTTCCTGGAGACTTGATGACCCGTGATACTGGAATGGCGCAAAACCCTAGAAATGGCATGGCTGCCTCCCTGCAGATCCATCCAGGGAATATGCCCAAGATGAGGACCTTAGACCCAATGTTGGGGCTGGTGGTGATGGTGGGAGAGATTACGTAGAAGAGGCAGATTGGTCTCAGGTATCCCCTGCTGGGGTCCTCACTCTAACTCTTTCCTCATCATAGCTTTTGGCCTTGGACCTGAGCGATAAGAAACCCTACCAGCTGCACGGCCTGTCCAACACTATGCCGAATGCTTCCAACACCAAGAACTGGAACCTGTCCAACACTGAGGTGAGGTGTGGTACCCAGATCCGTCTTTGAAGGGAAGGTGGGAAGGCTCATGTGATGGTGACAGAGGAAGGGAAATGGATTTGTAGGAAAAGGAAGGGACTAGGGGTGCACGGCCATCCTGGCTCAGTTTCTCTGGCCCATGTGGTTCCTCCTCATAATCACAGGTGAAGTCTGCAGGGGAGATGGACAAGGGTGAGCGGCTGGAGCCAGAAGGGGTGTGTGCAGAGAGAAACCCCCTGTGCACCACCTTCCCTGATAAGTCAACCAACATAAGGTCAGATGTATCCTCTGTTACCCGCTGGCAGCCTGAGCTACTCCCGAAAGTGCCCGTTTGCAAGGGGCAGCTGATGTGGACCTCAGGGAGGACTATAGACCCTATGCTCTCCTCTCTGCATCACAAAGTGGACAGAGTTTCAACCACAATCCATATGGGCCCCCAGCCCAACGTGTGCATATTTTACATTCTTACCTGCTGTGTCTGAGCCATTCTGGGGCAGGTGAAGAGCTGCAAAAGGGGTGCCATTTCACATTTCCTCTCTCTTCTTCCCTGACCCCCACCACGGGAGAGCTTCTTTCCCTTGCCTTTGTTTTCTCTCTCTCCCTTGTCTCTAGGCCCGTATGTCTCTGTCATCTCACCCCTCGTACCTTCACTCCCTTTCTGTCTTCATCCCCCTCCATCTCCCTCCCTGAGCCCCACCTCACTCACCTCCCTGCCCCAGCATCCTGGGCCACCCATGGGGGGAGTCCAGGTCTTGGTCCAGGTCTTGGCAGAGTGCAGGACCCTAAGTGAGGTGGCAGAGCCTCGGGCACACACCCCAATCCCTCTTCTCCCCACAGCCTTCAGCCGGGCCCTGGAGGAAGGAAGGGAGGGGAAGGAAGCCCTGCAGCATGAGTTTGAAATGCTGGTCATGGTGACACTGGAGAAGGGAGTCCGTGCATTCTGCGGGGAGCTACCCAGGGGAAGGAGAGGAAGGGAGGGAGGGAGGCGGGGAGGGAGGCAGGGCATGCTCTCCCTCTGTGTCAGTCGATGGGGGACGTGTTCAGGGCCCTGGAAGGCTGGGACACTGGGGTGTGGGTGTACTTGCTCCCATGAGGAAGAGGGTCACCTCCACAGTTTCGCTGACTTTTCTGTTTTGTCTTGATTTTGGCAGCTCCATCCTGGAATTGTTCCCCAAGTTACTAACCTTGGTAAGTGTATTCCTTGTTCACAGACTCCTCTAACTGGCACTGACAGCACCCACAAACTACTCTGAACCCCATTAGGTCTTGCCACAGTTACAGTTTTGAAACTGACCCTTAAACGTCCTGGGCGGAGGGGGATGGTACAGCCCCTGTGGGAACCTGACAGAGGCTCTGGATCTTCTTCAGCCATGTTCTTCACAGGCTTTGGGGAACCCACGGTGATGATCCAAACTGTAGTCCTGCCCATGGAATTTCCAGGGCCCTTTCACCCCTGACCTCTGACCCTCACCGTCTCTTGGGCCCATCCTTTTCCCTGATCATCCAACACCACCTCCTGGTCTGCACTGCTGACATCCTCTTCTCTTCCCCAGGATGGCCAGGAGACATCCCCACTGGCTAAGTGTGGTATTGAAGCCTGCAAGCGCTTACCAACCTGCAAGGTGAGGCTGGAGGATCAAGCCGGGTTTTAAGTGGAGCATGAGAAGGGTGTGTCAGCCCTGGTCCTGAGGACTGTTTTGATTCCAGGGAAGCTACTTTGGATCTGATGAGCTGAAGAGCCTAGTCCTGCAATTCCTGAAGCAGTAAGTACCTCTTGGAAGCTGAGCAAGGGGAGGAGGGCTATGAGAGGTGAGGCCACCTAAGCACAGGTCTGCTCAGGGGAGTTTTCAAGTCTCATTTGAGGTCCAGACCACAGAGATAGACTGTCTTCACTGCCCTCCCTTAGGTACTACTTGATCCATGACTACGGAGACCGACAGGTTCTCGCAGGGGCTTATCACGAGGAGGCCTGCTTCTCCCTGACCATTCCCTTCCACCCCGAGGACCCAGCCCCGTGAGTATCACAGCACAGGCTCTGCTCCTAGGCCGTGTGGCTCCCCAGCAGATACAGGCCAGCTCCTGCAAATACGCACCACCCACTGTTGCTCTTTGTCTCCTAGAAGCAGCTTGTGCGAGTACTTCAAGGACAGCAGGAATATGAAGAAGCTCAAGGACCCCCGTGAGTGTGCGATGGGAAGACTGGGTGGGAAAGGGCGGTGAAGGGGTCAATCATAGGGCCCAGGGCGTGGCAGCCCCTGACCTTCGCTCGCTTGCCCTCCCCTCACAGACCTGCGGGTTCAGCTGCTGAAGCACACAAAACGTGTCATTGTGCACACCCTCTGTGGGTTGCCCAAGACTCAGCATGACTTCAGCTCCTTCGTGGTGGACATTTGGTTCCAGATGGTGAGCGCCTGCTTCCTCCCTCGGGCGGTCCCAGGAAGCCATGGGTGGGTAGGAGGTGGAGGTGGTGACTGGGCGCCTGGGCTCTTCCCTTTCAGGAAACGATGCTCTGCTTCTCCGTCAGCGGGTTGTTCGAGGAAGGTAAGTGTGTGTAGACCCCCACCACTGATGTCTCATTGCTGCCTCCCCCTGGCCAGGCTCACTCCCAGAACCACCTAGCTTCCCTGACCCCCTCCCCTCCCCTCCCCCACTATGTTCTCCAGCCCTCAGGCTTCCCACAGACAACCCAGGTCTGAGCTGTGTCCGTGTTTGTCTGCCCTGCACACCCTGGGCGTTGGGGACATAGGCTGTGGAGTTTGGTGCCTCTCATCCCAGATCCTTACTGTGAGAACTTGGGCCGCTATTGAACCTCTCAGTTTCCTCATTTGCACAATGGGGTAGAAGTATCCACCTCTTGGGCGGCTGTGAAGAATGCATCCCGTGAACTTGTGTAGTGGTTGTCAGCGGCCATGTCACTGGGCGCAGACTGCTCCTATAGCTGCCCTCCCCATTCGCGACACCCTGGCCCCCGTTAACAACTGCCCTCTTAGCATGAGTGTCCAGTCACTCCCTGACTGGGGACCGCCGTGTGAGCATGTACAGCACGTGCGGCTCTCAGGGGTACTGTTGTTTGTTTGCTGTTGAAGTGGAAGGAAGTTCTCAGGGCTGTGTGCGTGCCTTCACGCGGACCTTCATCGCTACCCCTGCCAGCTACTGCAGGTGAGAGCCCTGTCGTGGGTGGGAATACCCATCCTCGCCTGGGCTCAGGGGCGTGGGAATGTGGTGGCACAGACCTTAGGTTTACTCGGTATTGTGGAAAGCCAGCAGTGAGATCCCAGGAGCAGTCTAGCCTAGTGGTTAAGAAGAGTATGGGCTCTGGAATCGGCCTATGCATTCACTCCTTCCCCAACACTCACTCGCTGTGTCCTTGGTCAAGTCATATGACCTCTGTGTGGCTCAGTGTCTTCTTCTGAGAATGGGGATCAGAGTGTCCAGCCCTTGGGCTGTGGTAAAGGGTAAATGCGAAATTGCCCGTGGGTTGGGGATAAACCTATAAATCGAGTGAAGGTGGTAGACAGCCTCTCCAAAGGTGGGCTCTGTGGGGAGGGGCAGAGGTACCAGTCAAGGAACCTGGGAGACAGACACAGGAGGGACGTGGAAGGAATCTGGTTGCTGAGTGCCACTGGGAGCAGAGTCAGTATTGGGGGTGAGGGTGTCCATCCATCAGTTGTCTGGGGGTCCATTTTTCCTTCAGTCTGTGCATCCTGAATGACGAGCTGTTTGTGAGGGATGCCAACCCCAGTGAGACCCAGCGGTGTTCTGCCTCCCAGTGCCTACACCCACCTCCAGCTCCATGTATACCATCTCCCAGCTGCAGCAGGACATCATGCAGGCATCCTCCACCCCATCTGAGATGAACCTCTAGTGGTCTCAGAAGTGAGTGCTGAGTTTGCATGGGGATAGGAGGGAGCTGGGAGGAGTAGAGGAGGGATTAATGGGAATTTTCAGGTCATTATTTTAAATCTATTTTTTCTTACAAATGTTTACTTGTGAAAAAGTCCCTAATTTCACACTAATACATTTCCATGTACTATAAAATATAGGTTTCCTATCTTATATACTGTTTTGAAACTTCTTTTATTAGTAGTACCAGCATAGTTTCTTCTCAGTATATGTGAAGCTACATTACTCTTTCTAAGATCAATATATCAAACAATTGAATTCCTGGAAGCCATAAGCTACTATTGATAGCCATTTACCTTTTCAACTCTTTTTCAGCATTACATGCAATGGCATCTGCTCATTCTGGTACATACATGTTGGTAAACTTGAAGGCTTGCTCTTGTAGCATAGATTTAGCAGTGAAGTTGTGTGGTCACGTGTCTCCAGTTTGGTCCTAAGGGAGGTCATCTATCCTCCCGCACTACAGGTGCTTTCAGTACAATGACTAGACTATACCAGAGCTAAACATTTCTTTACTCATCAAAAAGTGAATTCTGAGAATTCAGAGATAAGACGAAATAGACCTCTAGGGTTTCAGGAAGGTGAAGGCGGACAGAAGTCAGGTGCCCTGGGGTTGACACTCACGGCTGCTGGCTCTGCTGACATCCCAATTCTTTGTCTTTACTTTCTTCAGTCCAAGGGCAAAATTCCAGATGAGACCCTCATCCACTGACCTGGGATCTTGAGAACAAAACTCTGCAAATGAGCCTTTAGATGTCATTTTCATCCTCATCATATTTGTTACCTCTCTTCTCTTAACTGAAGCCATATCCATGACTTAGCTTGCAGTCCAGCTAATCACGAAGCCAAAGGTTACCATGTAGGCCTGCCCGTTGCTCTATATTTTTCCCACGCATGATCCTTGTTTATCTTTATATTAAAGAGTAACATTGCACATTATATGTTGTGTGTCTTGGATTGCTTTTCCCCTGACCGAACCATGAGTTAGTGGGGCCAGGACCAAAAGGTCCCATCTCCCGCATCATCCCTGGCAGTCTCTAGCATTTATATCTGACCTACACAGTGCTTGAAAATTATACAGTAACAACTCCATTCCTGGACTACCCTAAAATCCAAGCTTTGCCTCCTGATAACCTTCTCTCCACCACTTCAGTACTCACAAGTTGTGACCGTTCTGATGTTCACTTCTATAAACAAATATAATGGATTTAGCAAGTAAAGTACCATATTTACTCCAATAATTATGGGTTTCTTAATCATTTAACAGGTCTAAAGCTTTGTTAACATTTTTATTAGGTTCTTAGGCTCTGTACCAAAGACTGTATTCCCCACAAATCCTGTGTTGTTTTTTTAACTTTTTAAATTTGAAATAATTATAGATTTACCAAAAGTTGCAAAAAAATGTGTAGAGAGGTCATGTATACCCATCACTCACCTTCTCCTAATGATAACACCTTGTATTACTTTAGTACAGTATCGAAACTAAGAAATGGACATTCGTACATTCCACTGAGTTTACCACAATTTTGCCATTTTACATGCACTCATTTATGTGTTAGAACACTTGTGTATAATACTTATATATATAATTCCATGCACTTTTACCAGCTGTGTAAGTGTTCTAACTATCACCACAAACAAGATAAAAAACTGTTTCATCACCACACGTTTCCCTCATGTTAGCCTTTATAGCCACACCCACGTTCTTCCTGATCCCACATTCCTGAACTCTGTCAAAGAGTAGTATAATTTCCTAAATGTCATAGAAATGGAATCCTATAGTACATTACCTGTAGGAATGGATTTCTTTCACTCAGCATAACTCTCCTGAGATCCATCCAAGTTGTAAGGTGTGTCTATCGTCTGTTCCTTTTTATTGCTGAATAGGATTCCATGGTGTGAATGTACCACAGTTTGTTTAGCCATTCCCCCATTGAAAGCCATCGGGGCTATTTCCCCTTTTTAACTATTGTGAGTAAAACTGTGATGAACTTCATGTAAAGGTTGTTGTGTAAACATAAATTTTCATTTCTCTGGGTAAATTGCCCAGAGTGCAACTGCTGTACCGTATGGTAATTGCATGTTTGGAAAAACCTGCCAAATTGTTTTCCAGACGGCCTGTACCATTTTGCATTCCCTTTGGCAATGTATGAGTGACTCAGTTTATCCAGTGTCGCCTGCATTTGGTTTTGTCACTTTTTTTCAGCCATTTGGATAGGTGGGTTTAACATTTCATTGTGCTTTTAATTTGCATTTGCATGAGGGCTAAAGATGTTGAATAGCTTTTCCTAAGCCTATTTGCCCTCTGTTCATGTCTTTCATCGATTTTATAATTGGATTAAGAGGCAAGAAGTTACCTCTAGAGAGCTGCCCTGGCTCTGGCTAACAGGCAGAGTAAGAGAGTGTGAGGCCCCTCGAGACTCACTTTTCTTGACAGGGAGGGCAGAAGTGGGGCTGAAGCTATTAAATGTTCCTCAAATTAGGACTGAACTTGGATATGGAACAGGATTAAGAGGTGGGGGCATCTCTGGGTCCATCTGTGGAGATCTGGATAGGGCGGGAAAAGAAGGGGGATATGGGGGAGAGGAAGAACAGTGGAAGGAGGGAGATACGGGGGGATGCCTTCTAAATGATGCTGGATTCATCACTCTCAGCCTGCTCAATGGAGTGCACAAAACTAGTCTCCTAGACATGTGGTTTTCAACTCTGGATATCCATTAGGATCCCCTCTAATGCTCAGATTCAACCAACTGAATCCGAGCCTCTAGGGATAAGCCCAGTCATCAGTATCTTCAAGGTTCACCTCCGTTGATTCTAATGAGCTGTCAAAATTGAAAACCTTATCTGATGGTGTATTAGTTTGCTATGGCTGCCATAACAAGATACCACAGGCTGAGTAGCTTAAACAACACAAATTGATTTCTCACATTTTAAAGGATGGAAGTCCAAGATCCAGGTGTCCACAGGTTTGGTTTCTTCTGAGGCCTTTCTCCTTGGCTTGCAAATGGCCTCCTTCTTAGTCCTTCTTCACATGGTTGTCCCTCTGTGCATACACACCCTGGTATCTCTTTATGTGTCCTAAACTCCTCTTATAAGGAAACCAATCATATTGGATTAGTGTCTACACTAACGGGCTCATTTTAATTTAATCACCTCTTTAAAGGCCCTATCTTCAAACACAGCCACATTCTGAGGTACTGGTGGTTAAAGCTTCAACATATGAATTTGAGTAGGACACAGTTCAGTCCACAACAGATGGTATGAGAAATACCTTGGTCTGAGAAATTCGTCTCCCTTTTCGCTACCTTCCTGGAACTACTATACAACACTTCTGCCATCACCTCATTAGGTAGGAGTTGGTCATATGACCATGCTTGCCTGCAAAGCAGGCTATAAATATGTTCTTTTACTGGAAACATTACTGTACCAAATAAATGTGGGATTCTTTTTTTAAGAAAGAAGGAGAATTGGTATAGAACACATGCTACACTTTCATACCCAAGGCAGCTAGAAGCACTACCTCAATTATCATGTCCTTTCTACCCAGTTTTCCAACCACAGATTTCATGGGTTCAAACCAAACTGCTGCTTCAGAGACACCTGAGGTCCCTCTCCCATCCCCCCAAACCCCATGTCCCAGACCATGCCTGAGTCCTCACAACTTAGCGTGCTTAATCTACGTCATTCACTCACTCATTCATTCATTCAAAAAATATTTATTGGTTACCAATGATATGTGAAGCACTGTGATAGGCACTGGAGATAAACCAGAGAACCTGACAGACAGGGTCATTGTTCTCATGGAGCTCACATTCTACAGGGGTTGATTCACTCAAGATTTAAAAGCCATTAAGAAAATAATATGGGAAAATGTGACAGAGAATGACTAGGGTGGGGAAGGCAAGGAAGGATTTTCTGAAGGCGTAACTTAGATTTAATATTCAAATAACAAGAAGTACACAGTCAGCAGTGGGAAGATTTCGGAGCTGAGCCCTCGAGGCAGAGGGAAGAGCAAGACGAACGGCCCTAAGATATGGGCAAGCTTGGCAGTTTTAGGGAACAGCTTGTATGCCAGTGTGTATTGGGAGGACAGCGTTAGAAAATGAGGTGAGAATGGTAGGAGGGGCCCAATAACAGAAGGTCCTGTGGGCCATGGTAAGGACTCTGGCTTTTGATCTTATTATGATGGAGCCATTGGGTGCTTTCTGAAAGGAAGGGAAATTATTTTTATAATGTACTTTATTAAAGCTCATTCTAAATGTTCCTTGGAGGACAGACTGAACTAGAGCAACTGTAAGATCAAGACACAAGATTAGGAGGCTACGACACACATGAGAGTGAGAGGTTACAGTCTCGTAGACCACAGTCGTAGCAATGGAAGGGGTGAGATGGGGTTTGAAATGATATGTATCTTGGAAGTACTGAACTTGTTGATGAAGTCCACGTTTGTGGTAAGGGATAGAGAGGAAGTAAGTGTGTCTCTTGCAATGTGGATTTTGGCAGCTGGGTTAGGGCGGTTTTCTTCGATGGGGAAATGAACGGAGGACCAGCTTCAGTGCAATGCCAGGAAACTGACAGTTCTGTTTTGACCATGTCGTTTGTGGAGCCTATGAAAAATCTGGGTGGGGAGCATGTGGTTGGATGTATAAGTCAGGAGATCCTGAGAATATTTTTGGTTGTGGCAAAAAAAAAAGAAAAACCCAAAACAAAACAAAAAAACAAGCATGCAAGCAAACAAATGAAAAACCCAACTGTACAGTTCAATCTGAAAATACAGGTTGATTTCACATATGAGCATGACGCAGGTCTAGATTCTGGAAGGGATACAACGACATATTAAAAACCAACTTCACTGAGCTATAATTTATGTTCAACATAATGCATCCATCTTTTTTTTTTTTTTTCTGTGCTGCGCGGCTTGAGGGATCTTAGTTCCCAAACCGGGGATTGAACCTGGGCCCAATGCAGTGAGAGTGCCGAGTCGTAACCACTGGACTTAGCTATAAGGCTAAGGCTCTGGCCTGCCAGGGGCTACTAAGTGTCAGAGAAGAAAGATGTATGTCTGGAATATAACTATCATTCACCCACCTATTCATTCATTCATGCACCTAGCGCATGTCAAGCTCTGTGCTAAGAAGGGAAGATAGGACCATGAAGAAATTCAATGTCTCTGTCTTCCTGAAGATTAGGAGGCGAAATAGAGAACTGCAAGTGGCTCTGGTTGCTAAATAGTAAGGGAGGTATTTGGTGAGATAATTGGGCCCCCAAAAGGTCTAACCCCAGTGTACAGATGCAACTCTTCCCCTTCTGCATGTCTCATGGACAATGCTGTGGCATGACCTAGAATATAGAGCTGTTAGAATAGAATGAGCCTGAACATGCTGTGCATAAATGGCTGAGGAAACAGCTTTCCAAACCTTCCACCCAGCAAACAGCCCTGATGATGTGCAGAAGTAGATCTCAATTTCATTTAATTCTCACAGTTGGAGTTGTATGACTAATTATTTTGTCTCTGTGTCTAATTAATAAGCTGAGGTTAAGAAGGGTCAAGTATCTTGGAAGAAAACAGCAGATCTACTGATAATAGGAAAGTGTTAGATTTTAAGCTGTGAGCTCTTAACTAGTGTGGATGACTAGTTCCCATCCTTTAGGTCCAGGCTGAGGTAGTAGCAATGCAAGTTTCCCAGTCAAAGGCCTGGGATTCATTGGCCATTAGAGAATTGTAGGAACTGGAGAAGCTACAGGAAAATGAAAGCCTAACATGCCATCCTCCTGCCTGCTCCGCATCATTGCTCCTGCCTCTGCTCTCTTGTTTTCTATGGTAACGTCATCTTAACATTAGGTTTTGTTATTGACTGAAGTGTGTTCTTCCAAAATTCATATCCTGAAGCCCTAATTACCAGTGCCTCAGAACGTGACTGGATTTGGAGATAGGGCCTTTAAAAGGGGATTAAGTTAATTTAAGGCTGTTAGGGGATACCTTAATCCCATCTGACTGGTGTGCTTATAAGAAGAGGAGTTTAGGACACACAGAGAGACAGCAGAAGTGTGTATACACAGAGGGACAACCACGTGAAAAAGAAGCAAGAAGATGGCCATCTTCAAGCCAAGGAGAGAGGCCTTAGAAGAAATCACCCTGCTCACACCTTGATCTTGTACTTCCAGCCTCCAGAACTGTGAGAAACAAATTTCTGTTGTTAAGCCACTTAGTCTGTGGTATGTTTGTTGTGGCAGTCTGAACAGTCTAATACAGGCATTATGAACGTGTTTCAGTAGGTCATGCAGCAGGTAGAGTAGACTGTCAGAAAGGATGAAAATAAAGTGATGGTAAAAAATACCAATGATCAGTAAAACTGAAAGAGACGTGGTTAATTTGTATTACTATCAGGCAAAATAGACATCAGGCAATTGCAACAAAGAAGGCTACTCTGAAATCATAAAAGAAAATGAATTAAGAAGATTACAAATTCTGAACTTACATTCACCTGATAACGTATCTTCAAAAACAGATATAGCAGTAAGTAACAAAGTTACAAGTAACAGAAAGTAAAATCCACTTTTGTGTATATCATAAGGAAATATACTTGCTTATATAACTGAGAGCCCAGAGGTAGAGGAGACTTTAGGTTAGTTGATCCAGTGGCTCAAAGATATAAAGACTCAGGCCCAATCTTGAACCAATGACTCTGGCTAGGGACATAGGATTATTGCGTGAGATCTAGAGTAACTCTGGTCTCACCCTTGGAACTAGCAGTCCAATTCCCCCCAAACATGTGACTGTATGAGGGAGGAAATGCACTAATGAAAATCTGAGACCAGTTAGGAAGATGAGGAATGTATATTGCGTAGGTAAACAAAAATGTCACCTTCAGGCCCCATTTGAAAGCACAATTATCAATATGAGCATAATACCCACAGTACTCAAACTCAAATGGTTTTCAACTACTATGTCTTTCCAGGTAACAAATACTTCTATTCAGGAAATACCTACATTGAATTAGTGAATGGGTAGTTACAAAGCACTAGAGCTCTCACCCCTGCAGTAAATTTAGGAAGAACCACAAAGGCATCCATGGTAGGGTACTTGAATCTCATTTTCTTTCTCAAATTTTTGGCAAAGCTTTTTCTTTACTATCGTACTTTGATATTACTGTGTCAGGATAGTTTGACTACAAGGGAATGGATTCTTCATAGTTACAATTTTATCAGTATTACCATTCTGTAAACATACAACACAGAGTTCATAAAGATATGAAAGATGAGAAGCAAGAAAATTTTCAACATTTATGATCAGCAACAATTTTCTTTAAAGAGCACCATTAAATTTCAATATGGAATATCTTTAAAAGCTTCAAGCTTTTAGAAGAAATTCAGTCTCATGCAAATGTAATAAAATTAAAGAACATCTTCTGTTAATGTCCATATTTGTAAATATGTTAAAAGGAATATTCCTCTGGGAACACTAGCCCAAGAAACACCACAGCCCTGCCGCCTGGCATACCAGGACCCATCCCATATACCAACAGGCTGGCACCAGCTCTGGGACACATTGGGCCCCTCAACTAACTGCTCCTGGATCTGGCCCCACTCACCAGTGGGATGACGCCAGCTTTGGGACACCCCAGACCCCATACTCAGCCATGTCAGGAACTGGCCCCACACACCAGCAAACCGACACTAGCTTCAGGACTCCAAGGCCCTGCAGCCAGAGACACAGGAACCTGGCTCTGCCCACCAGCGAGCCAGCACTAGCTCCAGGACTCCCTGGGCCACAGCCGCCCCCACCAGCAGGCCAATACCAGTTCCAAGACACCTTGGACCCCTCAGCCAGCTGCCCTAGGATCCAGCCCCACTCAACAGTGGCCCAACACCAGCTTCTGGACACCCCCATACCCGGCAGCCAGCCATGTGGAACTGACCCTGCCCACCAGCAGGCTGACACTAGATACAGGACTTCTAACCCCAACACCACCTTCTGCAGAGCCTAGCACCACCCACCAGTGGGCCAGTGCTAAACCCGGGACTTCCTGGGGCACTGCAGCCAGCAGCCTCATGACCCAGCCTCACTCACCAGTGGCCACAAGCCTCTGCACAAGGCAGGGCCTGACAGCCCACTGGACCAGGGGCCAGCCACACCTACCACACCATCCACAGTAGTGTGCCGGTCACAGCAGAAGGATACACGCAGCCCTAACAGGGACACCCTTAGAGCATATAGCTCTGCTGACCAGAGGGGAGAGCTCGGCTGGGACACACAGGACGTCTCCTACAAAAAGCCACTTCTGTACAGTGGGGAAATGGAACCAACCTAGAGATACAGAGAAATAAGATAGCAAACTGGACAAAATGAGGCAACAGAGGAATCTATTGCAAACAAAGGAACACGATAAAACCCCAGAAGAAGAACAAAGTGAAGTGCAGATAGGAGATCTACCTGATAAAGAGTTCAGGGTAATGAACATAAAGATGTTCAAAGAACTCAGGAGAAGATTGGATGAACAGAGTGAGAAGTTTTTAACAAAGGTTTTGAAAATATGAGGAAGAACCACACAGAGAAGAACACTATCGGAAATGAAAAATGCACTACATGGAATCAACAGTAAATGAAATGATGCAGAGGAATGGACGAGCAAGCTGGAAGATGGAGTAGTAGAAATAACTGAAGCAGAATAGAAAAAAAGAAAAAAGAGAAAAAGAAATAGGGCAGTTTAAGAGACCTCTGGGACAACAGCAAGTGTACTAACATTTGCATTACAGGGGGCTGAGAAGGACAAGAGAAAGAGAAAGAGAAAGGGGCAGAGAACATATGTGAAGACACGATAGCTGAAAACATCCCTAACCTGGGAAAGGAAAGAGATATCCAGGTTTAGTAAGCACAGAGAGTCCCAAACAGGGTCAAGCCAAAGGAGACCACACCAAGACACACTGGAGTTAGAATGGCAAAAATTAAAGATAAAGAGAGAATATTAAAAGCAGCGAGGGAAAAGCAACAAATACCATACAGGGGAACTCCCATAAGGCTATCAGGGCAACTGGAATGAATCCAGCTGGATCACGGTGTATGATCCTGTTTAATGTAGCGTTGGATTCGGTTTGCTAATATGTGGTTGAGGATTTTTGCATCTATATTCTTCACAGACATTGGCCTGTAATTATCTTTCTTGATAGTGTCTTTGTCTGCTTTTGGGAGCAAGGTGATGGTGGCTTCATAGAATGAATTTGGGACTGTTCCCTCCTCTTCAACCTTTTGGGAGAGTTTGAGAAGTATAGGTATAAGTTATATGTATGTTTGGTACAATTCACTGGTAGAGCTGTCTGGTACTGGACTTTTGTTTGCAGGGAGGTTTTTTGTTTTGTTTTAATTACAGATTCTATTTCACTTCTAGTGATTGGTCTGTTCAAATTATCTGTTTCTTCTTGACTCAAATTTGGCAGGCTGTTTATTTCTAGGAACTTGTCCATTTCTTCTTGGTTGTCTAATTTGTTGGCATATAACTGTTCATAGTATTCTCTTATGTGTTTTGGTTTTTCTGAGTTTATTTTTTTTGTATTTTTGTGGTATTAGTTCTTGCTTCTGTTTCATTTCTTATTTTGTTTATTTGGGCCCTTTCTCTTTTCTTCTTGGTGAGCCTGGCTAGAAGTTTGTCGATTTTGTTTGTCTTTTCAAAAATCTAGCCCTTGGTTTCATTGATCTTTTCTATTTTTATCTCTATTTTAATTCTTGCCCTCTGATCTTTCCCAAAGAACTGACTTTGGGAATTTTTTGGTTCTTCTTCTTTGAATTCTTTTTCTCTTTTTGTTTATTTGAGATTTTTCTTGTTCCTTGAGGAAGGCCTGAATCACTATGTACTTCCCTCTGAGAACTGCTTTTGCTGCATCACATAGAGTTTGGAAGGTTGTGTTTTCATTGTCATTTGTCTTGAGGTATTTCCTGATTTCTTCTTTGATTTCATCATTGACCCACTGGTTTTTTGGTAGCATGTTGTTCAGCCTCCATGTATTCGTTCTTTTCCCACTTTTCTTTCTGTGGTTGATTTCTAGTTTTATAATATTGTGGGAATAAATGATGCTTGAAGTCATTTTACCCTCTTAAATGTGTTGAGGTTTGTTTTCTGTCCTAGTATGTGGCCTCTCCTACAGAACGTGCCTTGCACGCTTGAAAAGAATGTGTATTCTGTTTATTTGGGGGATGTAGTGTCCTGTAGATATAAATTAAGTCCAAGTGGTCTATTGTATCATTTAGGGCCTCTGTTGCCGTATTGATTTTCTGTCTGGAAGATGTGTCCATTGATGTCAGTGAGGTGTTAAAGTCTCCTAGTATTAGAGTATCCCTGTTAATTTCTCCCTTTATGTCTGTAACTATTTTCTTTATATATTTAGGTGCTCCTATATTGGGTGTATATACGCTAACAAGTGTAATATCCTCTTCTTTATTGATCCCTTTATCGTTATATAATGTCCTTCTTTGTCTTTATGGACTTTAAGTCTATTTTGTCTGATATGTGTATTGCTAACCCCGCTTTCTTGTTGTTTCCATTTGCATGAAATAGCTTTCCATCTCCTCACTTTCAATCTGTCTGTGTCTTGTGCCCTGAAGTGAGTCTCTTATAGGCAGCATATTGTAGGTTCTTGGGGTTTTTTTTTAATCCATTCAGCCACTCTGTCTTTTGATGGGACCATTTAGTCCACTGATATTTACAGTAATTATTGATAAGTATGAACTTACTGCCATTTTAAACCCTGTTTTCCATTTGACTTTGTAGTTCTCTATATCTTTCACTTTTGCCATTTTAATTATGCTATGTCTTGCTGTCACTCTATTTGGGTTCTTCTTGGGTGGGACCCTCTGTGCTTCCTGTATCTGGATATCAGTTTTCTTCTTTAGGTTTGGGAAGTTTTCAGCCATAATTTCTTCAAATACATTTTCTATCCCCTTGCCTCTCTTCTCTTCTTCTGGTACCCCTATTATGAATATGACTGTGCACATTATGCATATGATTATTTATATTACGCATGCTGTATATTATCCTATAGATGTCATATGTTTTCTTCATTTTTAAAATTTATCTTTCTGTCTGCTGTTCTGATGTGCTGATTTCCATTATTCTATCTTCCAGATCACTTATTTATTCTTCTGCTTTGGTTAGTCTGCTATTTATTGCTTTTAATTTGCTTTTTATCTCAGCAATTGAATTGTCTAGTTTTGATTGATTTCTCTTTATAGCTTCTACTTCTTTGTTGCAGTGATCTGCATTTCTATCAATAATCTTCCTTAATTTCTTTAGCCTTTTTCTTACCTCCTTTCTGAATCTGGGGTCTAGTAGCCTGGTGAGGTCTCTTTCATTATTTGTCCCTTCAGGGGACTTCTCTTGTTCTTTTCATTGGGATGGGTTCCTCTGTTTTTCATTCTACTTAACTTTCTTCATTTCTGAATTTAGGACAGGCATGAATCTACTGTGTTCCTGAAGGGGGTTTTTTTAGGTTGGAGGATCCCGGTGTAGACGGCATGAGTTCAATATTTAAGGTGCAAGGGCTGGTTATGGTGTGGTGCTTGCCACGTATTTCCTTAAAGTGGGCTGGCCCTTGTTCCCTTGATACGGGGTGTGTTTGAATTTGTATTGACCAGAGCCTGCATTGCTTGTTGGTTCGGGCCTCCTCTTTGCTCTATGGCTGTCACAGCCCTGTTGGGGCTGGGGTCTGCTTCCCAGCTGTTGGAGTAGAAGCACTGAGGTCAGGTTCAGTCACGTTCCACTGCCCCTGAGCACAAGCCCTGATGCAAAGGAGGTGATCACTGAAGGTAATGAGGCCCGTGTGGTCACCACAAACCTATGTGCCTCCAGTGCAGGCATCCATGGTTCTGCCCAGAAGCAGCCCAAGGTTGCATCCCTTTCTCTGTTGTGTTCACCCCAGACCTAGTGCTGGGATGTGGTGTGGAGTAGGCTGGTGCTGGGGGCCGTGGCCCTGTGGCTACAGGAATTGAGGTGGTTGTGCCGCTGCCTGGAACCTGGGCTGCCTCTGTGTCAGACCTCTCCCAGGACCTGTCAGCTCCAGATCTGGCACCAAGCTATGGTGTAGAGTGAGCGGGGCCAGTGTGCTCCCACCGTGAAATGAACGGCTCCATACTCCTGTCCAGAGCCCGTCCAACCGAGATGCAGTGCCCAGCTGCTGTGCCCTCCGTGGTGCCATCTGGCGCACGTGTTGGCAAAGTCCACCATGGCCAGACCTGACCCCACTGTGTGCACACTGACAATGGGCACTGTGGCAGGACCTGCCCCCACTATGTGCGGGCTGACAATGGGATCCTTGGTTTTGCCCAGATCATACCCCAGGTCCTCCGGGCTGTCTCCACACATCTAGATCAAGTCCTCTCCCTGGACCTGTCTAGCTAAGATTCAATGCTCAGTTGCTGTGTACATCTGTGGCCCCACCACCTTGTGTGTGCTTTGGATTGGGAAGTGCAGCAAGGCAGCAGCCGCTAGTGCCAGTCTCTCTCTGCCCTGATTGTTAGCAAGCCAGCATGCATGCATTCCTTGTGAGTAGAATTTAGGCTTTTCCAGCCCCTCCATCTATCCCAGTGGCTTTTCCAGCAGGCAAAGGGGCTCCCTGGGGCAATGGTCTGCCAATGTGTACCTTTCCTCCTTTACAGATCTCCCCCAGGGGGGCCAGGACCGTCCTCATGTCTTTAAAATTTTTTTCTGTCCTTCCTGGATATGTAGAGATATTCCTTGCAGCTTTGGTTGTGTAGGAGATCTTCTGCCAGTTTCCAGTTGATTTTCTGTGAGAACTGCCTCACATGTAGGGGTATTTTTAATATGTTTGTGGGGAGAGGTGAGCTCCACATACTTCTACTCCACCATCTTGATCCCCCTCCCTATTTGGGAAACTTTGAATTGCATCAACGTGTCCCATATAAAAACAGAAACACTAGACTAAATTAGAGTTTCAGAATCCAGTGATAGTCAACTGTTGCTAGTGCATGTCAGTTTTTAGAGAGCACAGGATATGCCAGGTTTTTCCAGATTTTGTGGGGAAAAAAAGGTAGAGCATCATGTACATTTTAGATTATCTTTGGACCCAAATGGGCTACATGAAGTAAATAATTAAAACATCATCTGCTGATGTTACGGAAATACAGAGTTCATTGATATAACTTAGTCTTCAAAGCCTGCTTTTATTCTAAAGAAAACTGGCAAATGTCACTCCTTTACATCATATGGGAACATATCCACCAGCAGTAGATGGCAGTGTGATATCATAACAAGAAAACAATGTGGCTGTTTACGTAAAAACCCATCTCACAATACTTTCAAAGACTATAGTTAGAATTATTTGGGGGGTGTGGCAAAAAAACTAGTTACAATGAGTGGATAACCAGAGGCACGCTAGGACCACTTCAATTCTCCCTAATAATTTTTAAAGCCTTGAAACACACTTATTTGATTTTTAAATGGTCTTCACCCGGAAGGGATTTTCAAACTGTGCCAGAGAATCATACCATCACAAATGACATAGTTTATGAGCAAAAAGCATGTAAGGAATCCCTGCCTTCTCGCCCCTTTCCATCCTTTGCCCTCAAAAGAAGTTTTCATTTTTCTGTAATTTTCTGTTTCCACCCTGTGGTAGTCCCCAGGAATGAGCTCATCACCTACAGCTGTGAAAATTTACACTGTGCTGGGGGAAGGGAGCACACTGAGTACTCTGACAGGGAGCATTATCTACAATTCATTCTCTTCTTTCCCATTGCTTGACACGGACAGTAAAGTCACTTCTAGTTAACTAACAAGGTTCTTAAAGGAACAAAGAAAAACATGTTTCGATTACCATTTCTATAAATGTACAGCAATATCTGATAAGTTCTCTCGGATAATGGTACCAGATTAAGTCAATTTTCCTTTCTGAAAGTAAATTCACATAGGACCTCTACTTGAGTTGTACATATTTGTGTTTGAACCAAAAGCATTTGAGTATTTGTGTTTAATTTAGCAGCATCACAAATGTCTGCTCTTCTCCTTTCCCATTTCTCTGTGTTAAACAAAGCCACTAGCACTGACCTCCAAAACGTCCACCCCAAAACAGAAATATAAAAGAAGTAAAAGTTGTTCCCAGTAAACCTTGCCAAACAACATTCAAGAAGAATAGCTTATCAGCCTGCCTCACCTAAACAGACACAGCACCTGATACGTGCAGTGCCTAAGCTGCCTAGCTCACATAAGCTGTGTTCATATAGGGGTTTATCCATAGCCTTAGCGTCCCTTCCCCAATGTATGTAAGGAAGATCTGACAGGCACCCACTGGTGTAACTAAATATATTTTTTAATCCTAAAATAGCTCCTGGTAATCATCGCAGGGCAAGAATAAATGATACGACCATTAGTTCTGACAGGAGAATATCTGACCCTTCCCAAGAAAAGTTATAATTAGAACTCCAGGGTTTGCCTTTTGGTGAAAGAAGTTGACCTCAATCACCATTAGTGGATTTGTCCATCACAGAAGCTACAGTTGGGACAGACATCAGGTCTTGATGGCGGATTCCATCCAGTGATTGTATACAGATGCTTCCTAAATCCATCTTGAGGTTTCATAACAGGCTCCATTGTAAACACGTGGCTACATTTTCATTCCATGCATTTACATGTGTCCCATAAATAATTTACCAAAATTATCTAAGTAACACCAATGTGCCCAAACAGAGTCACTCCCAAAAATCACTACTTCATTCAATAGGCTTAGAACTACAAACAGTCTGTTATCCTTGGTAGTATATTCAAATTTAACCATGGTGCAAAATTTGGTCTGTTGTATTTTCTTCAGGTTATTTATGTAGCCATGCCACGTTGCAGGGTGCCAGCAAAATAATACCACTGCTTGTATAGCATTAAGTTTGCCTAAGCCAGCAAACGGGAAAGATCACATCAAACCTCTTTTGGCTATACACACAGATCTTCCGTTTTCCACACAAATCAGCAAAAGAGGTGTTTGTAAAACTGCAATTAAAAAAACCCCGAAAACTCTATTGTATATTCTCCTTTCCCTTTCTCTGTCCTTTCTAGGAAGATGCAAACAAAATATAAGTGCAGTGATATCTAATTCAGATTCTGCTCACATTTAACTTTTGGAATTCCGTAAAGAGGCATAAAGTCTGCAATATTTCTCTTTGGAGAAAAAGAGCCATAAAGTCTGCAATATTTATCTTTAGAGTGTTTAAAAATAAAAGAAGGAAATGTTTTCAACTAATGTCTAGCATTTTATACCACCTTTTATATACACATGTACTTCACTTATGAAGGATAAGTTTATATTTATACCTTAAAATGAATCCAAGGGCCTTAACTGGCTTCAGCTTTGATTAGTTCTAATTACTGGTAGTACTGGAAATTATTTAAATGGCACTTTAAAGAGGTCCTCTATGACCTCAACTTTTCAGTAACTGCGGATGGATTTCCAGTTCGTCAGAATAAGGAAGACTGATTTATTCTCAATTTTCTTTGGAGACTCTTGTGGGTGATCCAAACACAAAGTCTGGAGCCAGGGTGCCTGGGAGTAAACCCTGGTTTGGCACCTATTGGTTCAGTTACCTCTTAGGCAAGTGACTTAACACATCTGTGCTTCCACTTTCTCATCTGTGAAAACTCGAATAATAATCATAGTACCTAGTTTATAGAATTGCCACTATTAAAGGAGTTGATGTTTTAAAGTGCCTGACACATAGTAATCATTATATACATATTTTTTTCAAATTAACAGCTAAAATTCACTTACTGAGTTTGCTTTAATTTCTCTTAGACTTGCATGAAATTATGGCAACAGAGCTTACCTGTACTCACCACTTAGGTTTTTGAAGTAGTCCCTAAAATATGGCAATTGTTATGGATTTAGGGAGGACCTAGTCCATTGCTATGTGTTAATTTATGTGTTAAATTTCACGTGTTATTAGGAAAAAAAATTAGCACACGAACGAAGCACATTAGCACATTAAAAGGGGTTGGGGCAGGTGAAGCCAGCTTGTGTTGTGAGGAAGATCATCCGGAGGCACCACCATCAATGGGGAAGCCCAGGAATGTGGGCAATCTCAGATCTCCAGCTCTCGTGAAGAGAACAGCCTCCTGAAACACGCAGCCGGGAGAACCCTACTGTCACTATGCTACACTCAGGAGGCTGACGCAGCTTTTGAGCACCGTGGGCTCCTATGGCTATGTTCACGTGGATGCGGCCATCAAGTGCCAGGCCCAGACAGTTATGTGGCAGGCCCAGACCTACTGGCCATGTCAGCACCATGAGCCCTTAAACCCTGAGCTCGTGTAGTCTCTCTGGACCTATTGCCACTATGATCATGTGGTGGATCCAGCTTTTCAAGGCGCTAGAGCATGGCAGACTCCTAAACCCTGCCCATCATGTGGATTCATCCTGTCATGTGGCCCTCAGGAGCTAGTGGCATGTGGAAGCCTCAGCCCTCCAAGTCACAAAGGTGACCTGCTTCTGAGAGTTGTATGGATGCTGTGGTCGATCACATATCCCCCTTGGTCACACATCAGGCTCAGCGATCTCTAATCTCCTGAAGATTGCTGGCTACCAGGATCTTCAGATCCCTGAGTCAACATGGATGTGGCCGCTACCATCACATGGCAGGCAAAGCACCTGCCGTCATGTGAACACCGCACCTTCCCTTCGGCTGTTGTTCGTGCATATTCTTCGGTCATGGGACATGCTGTGATCTTCTGAGGCTCAGTTCTCTCGGTCACAGTTCACAACTGAGGGCTCCTGAATCCTGATGTCACACGCATCCTTCTACTCTGTGGCCTCCGCCAGCCAAGCCCCTGGAAGTCAGGTAGGGCCCCACAGTGGCGCGTTACGTTACGTAGATCCCGCAGTCACGTGACGCTGTAAGGTCGCGATCGACGGGGGGCGCCCTTTCAGCGTGCAGGAGAGCCTGCCGAACGGTGGGTAGCTCGGCTTAGCCTTCTGAGGAGTCAGACCGAGAGGTGAAGAAGACCTTTAGAATTAAGGTACTTGTCCTGGCTGAGGGGGAACTTTGATGAGGCTCTGGCTCCAATGCCAAGCTTTCCACCGACTTTCATATTCTGCCACGGTAGGCGGTGGGCGGTTGTCGGGTAGGAGGGTCGCCCGCAGGTACTAGAGGTTCACTCAGAATTGGCGGGACAGCGGGCGGCAGGCGTTCATGGGCTGCTCTCGGCAGCTAGGCTCGGGAAAACTGGGTGGACCCCTCCCTTCCCCCTTCCTTCCCAACCCCCACATTAAAGCCCTACTCTTGCTTATCTCTGTTTCGTATCCGTATTCACTACCTGCCATGTGATGGCGTCCTCTGCGCTCCTCTGACCACGTTTGTTATTAGGAACAGCAGAGAACTCCTAGATGCCAGTTCCTATTGATGATTTCAAATCTGATCTGAATTTCTGTCTCTTAATTTGTTCTGCAGAGAGAGGCAAGGAGAGAGACTTTTTTTAATTTGATATTTTTTCAGTAAAAGTGTGAAAGTAGCCAGCACGTTAAGGTTCAGAATTTGTTTTCTGTATTTGCTTTGCCGATTAGTAGTTTTTCAAAGTGTGTGTGCGGTGGGATGCCATAATCTTTTTCTGCTTGGACTCTCTAAACGGCTTAAATTAGTCCAGCCAGACACTATTGGCTTCTGATTTTCCTCCTGATTTTCTAACCATTCCTTGTTACATTCCTTGAAAACTCTCCCCTTTCCTTCAGGTGGGAAAAAACAGTGAATTTATTTAAGAAAACCATATTAAGTAAAATTATAGATGATACATTTCATAAAAATCACGTAGATGGTACTTAATGAGTAAAATGTAGCAAGTAAAATAAGGTGTTCACATTTGTGAGGGATTTAAATATTGTTTGAGAGACGGTTAAAGGGGTGATATATTTATTAAATTATATAATAGCCATTTCTTTCCTCTCATTTCAGCACTTTCTGGTTTGTTCTATAAGACAGTATGAGAGACAGCAACAACAAAAATGTTTTTATCCATTGAAGAAATATGGGACATACAAAAATGAAGGTAAAAAGAATTTCTGTATTGTCATATTTTTTAGATAATATGCCACTTGAATCTCAAAGAGAAGGGTAGTGTCTTAGCTTGTTCAGGCTGCTGTAGTAGAACACCATGGACCGGGTGGCTTATAAATTACAAAAATTTATTTTTCATGGTTCTGGAGTCTGTGAAGTCCAAAATCAAGGCACCAGCAGCTTCAGTGTCTGGTGAGAGCCTGCTTCCTGGTTCCTAAAGGCCTGTCTTCACGCTGTATCCTCACATGGCAGAAAGGGCAAGGGAGCTCTCTGGGTCCTCTTTTATAAAGGCACTAATCCCATACATCACAGCACCTCCCTCATGACCTAATCACCTACCAAAGACTCGACCTGCAAATACTGTCACCTTGGAGCCTAGGTTGGTACATAAATATTCAGTCTGTAGCAGGTAGTTTCCTCAAGCTATATGGGAATGGAACATTTTCCCACAGTCCACTGGAAGTACTAGTGTTCCTCAGAAAACATTTTGGGAAAGCCTGTTCAAACTAACTCTCTTCTGCCACATTAATACCTTGTACCTTTGTTTACTAAGTAGAATGTATGCTTACTAATAATTATAATCTGTTCTTCTCATTAAGAAACTACTTATTGCCAACTCATTTTATCTTATGCCATTAGTCATTCTCTCTTTTGCTTAATCTTTCCACTTTTTCATTCTTTTATATATAACCTCAATTTATGTTTCTGTTATCATGATGGCAAGAAATAAGTGCATAAGTGCTAGTCATCAGGAAGTCTTAAAAATCAAATAAAATGCCCCACTCTTGAAACGATGATACAACTTACTGTAATGATGAGTGGATGAAATAGCTCTCATTTTATACCAATTTTCCACACTTTTTCAAAACTAGTTTGTTATTATTATTTAATCATTATAGCTGCCATTTTTTGACTTCCTGTTATACATCAAGGACTGTGGAAACCTTGTCATACCATTTTTCTCATTTAATCCTCAGAAAAATCCTGAGAGGATGTTATTTTAATTTACAGATAAGATACAAGAATCAAGATAGGCTAGATTATGCTGTGGTAATAGACAGTCCCCGTATCTCAGGGGCTTATTCCTCACTTTGACTACATGTCCATGGCAGGTGCATGCCCCTCACAGGATGGTGGACTTTGGGGGTCTGAGCCATTCTTACTGGAATGACTTGGAGACCCAAACTGACAGAGCAGCCATCATCTAGGAAATTGTCAGTCCCTGTGCCTGAGGAGAAGAGGACCCTGCAAGGTCTCAATCCAACAACCATATGTTCTGGCCCAGAAATAGCACATGTCACTCACAACGCATTAGCCAGAACCAGTCACATACACAGCCCTGCCCAAACCAAGGAGGTCAAGAACTACAGCTCTTCCAGGTCCCCGGAACAGGGACAAATGGAAACACATGGCAAACAGCACTACCGCATGATGGAACTGAGGCTCAGAGAGGTAAAATACTCGCCTAAAATCACATACGCAGTAAGGGACAGTGCACATTCTGGATATATGATTTCAAAGTCCGTGTTCTTTCTGTTCCTACTCCTTTCTATATTGTATGCTGTCCTCTTCAGTGAAGTTCATATGTACTTATCATAGAAGTTCCTTTGCTTCAATGCTGCAGTTCCATCTCCCTTAATCATCTGATATTCCAACAATGGATTTAGTTAAGCCCCCCTCATCGGTAAGCCACAGGTCTTTTCCAAGTAATGAAATGTACTGGATATTTGGATATCCATGCTATTCGAGGACAGCAATTATAAAAGAAAACGTGATGGTAGATGAAAAGACTGTGGATTTGTCACATACTTGATAAAAATCATCTCATACATTTCCATATTGGCAAGAAAAAAATAATAAAAATAAGAGCAAAAATTAATGAAATTGATAACAGACATGGAAGAGTTGAATAAAAATGCTAGATGTTAGTGCTTTGAAAATATAAAAAAATAAGGAAACCTTTGGCAATATGGGTCAAGAGAATTAGAAGGCACAGATAAGCCACTTTTGAAGAAGGTGTCTTGCTTGTATTTACGGTAAAGATTTAAAAGGTAATATTATGAAAAAGATATGCTGATAATTTGAAAATTAATACTAAATGGGTAAGTTTTAGAAAAAAGAACATTATATTGGGGAAACAAAATATTCAGCTTATTCTTGACATTGCATGCATGAGAAGGCAAAATTACTGGTCAATCTTAATTAGTTATAAAAATGCAAAAACTACAAATAAGATAAAGGCAAACTTAATCCAGCAATGGCTAAAACAGATAATACAGCAGGGCAAAGTTGTGTTTATACCAAACTTGCAATGTTGGTTTAACATTAGGAGATTCATAATGTAGTTCAACACATTAATAGTATAAAGGAGCAAGAAAAGGATGATTGTCACAAAGATTCCAGAAAAACATGCATGCAATAAAATTCAACAACCAATCAAGTTTAAACAACAACAAAAATAACTCTTAGCTAATTGGGAATAGAAAGATATTTCTTGAAAATGATAATGTGTGCTTTAAGAAATCTATAACAAACACTGTACGTAATAATGAGACATTAAATCATTCCATTCTAAATCAGAAGAGGCAAAGATGATTCATATAATCACTTCTGTTCAACATCTTACTGAGTCT
The DNA here is from genome assembly GCF_964165515.1 of Mesoplodon bidens. Classification (NCBI taxonomy): domain Eukaryota; kingdom Metazoa; phylum Chordata; class Mammalia; order Artiodactyla; family Ziphiidae; genus Mesoplodon; species Mesoplodon bidens. The sequence continues at coordinate 52,131,395 of NC_138163.1, forward strand.
CCTAGGCATTGCAGTAAGCCAAATTACATACATACATTAATTAATACATGTGCAAAAGTGAAAAGGAACAAAACTGTGAGTATAATTGTCTTCATATAAAACTCAAGAGGATCTATGGAAAATTATAATAATAGTGATTAACCAGTTTACTGGATGAAAGACTAATATACACAAAATAATTGCACAAAATAGAAAATAATATTTTCAAAGTGAATATACCATTTACGATAGCAAAAAAATTAGTCCTGTGGAATATACCTCAAGTTGGCTCAGCTGGCAAGTATTCCAACACTCATAAACACTCTTACATGTTTTCTTGTACTGTAGAGAACTGGAAAGCTAAAAACAAGAATGGAGCCCTACATTAGTATGTGTGTGTTTGTGTGTGTGTGTGTGTGTGTTTCCTAGACCCCCTTTTGTCTGGGGTCCCAAAGAAGACCTCTGTGTATCAAGCCTATGCACCATAGTGAATCTTGGAGGTAGAACTGAGTAATGTGGGAGCCACAAGCAGGATCAGCTACATATGATGGGAGAGATCTCTGATTTTTATGGGCAGCCACAGCAGAGTGCCTGGAATTCAGTCTCTGTCATACATGTTGGTTAGCTCATAGGCAGCAGGGGTGTTTCAGCTATACCAGTCCCACGGCGTGAGGGGGCTTCCCCTGGCTGTGCAGCATCCAAGCCCACTTTTCTGGCCCTCACAGAATTTTTGTAAGCTGTGTGATATGTTTTATTAAAGATGTCTTATTTTTATAAAATAACCAGAATGAATATCTGGCATAAGGAAGTGGGGACTTTGATTAATAGAGTACTTGACACCAAAATTGTTTGCAAGCAAAGGGCCCTGAAGGCAGTGGGGATCGGGGATAGGTTATCCGGTCTAGGTGGATCTGAAGATAGTAAGGACCCAGTTGGTAACAGAGGATGAATCATAGTGTTCCATGGCACACAATGGTGAAAGAGTTGCAGTTGCGAGACTGGACAGAAGTTGGGTCCACTCGCCTGCTGCACAGCAAAGCCAATCTACTGACGCTGGGTTGTCGGTGAAGGAAAGTACAGTGTTTGTTTTCTGGGTGCCAAGCAAGGAGAACTGGCTGCTTGTGTTCAGAAGACTCTAACCCCCTGCTGACTTTCAGGGAAGTGCATGACTTTCCACTGATTGTTTGTTGGTGAGGAAACAGGGTGCTGTTTCAGGGATCTTAATCATCAGCATTCTGGTTCTAACCTGTCTGGGTTCAGTGTGCTGTGGTCAGCATGCAGTCACCATCCTCCACCTGGGAAGGGGATCTTAGTTTCTGCGTAACAGCTCAAAGATATGTATGAAGTTGTTATCCCTTGCAGAGAAACTAGGACTCTGCTTTATCACTGCACTATTGTTTCTTGACTACTTTTCTTTCTTTCTTTTCTTTTAACATCATTATTGGAGTATAATTGCTTTACAATGGTGTGTTAGTTTCTGCTTTCTAACAAAGTGAATCAGTTATACATACACATATGTCCCCATATCTCTTCCCTCTTGCATCTTACTCCCTCCCACCCTCCCTATCCCACCCCTGTAGGTGGTCACCAGGAACTGAGCTGATCTCCCTGTGGTATGCAGATGCTTCCCACTAGCTATCTATTTTATGTTTGGTAGTGTATACATGTCCATGCCACTCTCTCACTTCATCCCAGCTTACCCTTCCCCGTCCCCGTATCCTCAAGTCCATTCTCTAGTAGGTCGGTGTCTTTATTCCCGTCTTGCCCCTCGGTCCTTCATGACCAATTTTTTTTAGATTCCCTATATATGTGTTAGCATACAGTATTTCTTTTTCTCTTTCTGACTTACTTCATGCTGTATGACAGACTCTAGGTCCATCCACCTCTCTACAAATAGCTCAATTTTGTTTCTTTGACTGCTTTTCCTTTGTTTCTGCATTTCCTCACTTCCCTAACTAGTAAGTGCTTGAGTCTGTTCTTTGGAACTCAGGGAAGGCCTAGGGGGCCAAAGCCTTTTTCTACAGACAAGAAACAAGGCACACAGTGGGGCTTTTGTACCCAGGAGGGCCCTGAAGGGTTCTGTTCAGTGTCAGTTCCCCATTTTCTTTGATAGTCCTCAATCCTGAGGGGATCACGAGGGGGACAAGAGAGGGAATCAAGTTTGGGATAGAGAAGTTAATCAGAAACTTGGCAAGGGAACTCGGTTTTAGGGGGACTCAGTTTCAAGCGTTACCAGCTGTACCCCTGGTCACTTGAATTGAAATGCCTTTGAAGTCAATGTGTTGGTGGGACAGGCAGCTGCTGTTTGGAACCCAGAGGACACTCCTTTCCCCCACAGCACTGAGAAACACATTAGTGCGGAGGGCATCTTCATCTTTGAAGTGTTCTGAAGTGGCTGACTTGTGTAGGCCACAGATGAGATGGGAGATTCTGCCACTGACATGGTCACCCTCATTTGAGTGGGGATGTTGGGGTTCTGGAGTTGCAGGCCCAGTAGGAGCACTTAATCTCCTGCCTCAAGGTGAGTGCTGTTTACCTAATAAACAGCAAGGATGGAAGGGTAGTCACACTGGTTTGACCTGTAGCAACCTCTGAAGGTGGCTAATTGATCAACAGATCCCTTGGATCTGAAATATCTGAACATACTCCAAAGTTGCATTTGATCAGTGTAAAAATAAATAAAATATAAACAAATATTTGTAATAAAATATAAGAACATAAAAATAAATAAATCAAGCTCTAGATCTGGTGACTTGACCTCTCTTGATGGCAAATGGTAGTCCCGTACTCAATTCCCACACTTGACCCAGAACACCATGAATGAGTGGACTACTGAGGAAGGACCCTACGGTGGAGTCGCAAGTTACTGCAGTAAATCTTCTTCCCAGGCTTAGCCAAAGGGACCATCAGCCATTTACCACAGTTACTGTGCATTTGCTCTACGGACCCTTGCTCTAAGCCAGAGCTCAACAGACTCCATGGAAAGGGCCAGGTGACAAATATTTGAGGCTTTGTGGGCCATTTTGTCTCTTTCGTAACTACTCAGCTCTGCTGTTGTAGAGCAGAAGCCTCCACAGACAAGTATGGCTGTGTTCCACTAAAACTCTGCGTATGGACATTGGTGTGTGGATTTCAAATAATTTTCACATGTCAAGAAATATTATTGTTTTAACCATTGAAATATGTAAAAACCATTCTTACCTTGCAGGCCCTAGAGAAACAGGCCCCAGGCCAGGTTTGGCCCATGGGCTGTAGTCTGCCAGTCTCTAATTTAAGCTAATGGAATCACTAGGTCCCTAAAACAACAGAGTGGAAAGCCAGCAAAATGAGGTGGCATCCATTGCTACGGTCTCTGGCAAGCATAAACCAAAAGCTGATACTTTAATACAGTAGCTTTCAACAGTGGTTGCACACTGCAGTCACGTGGAGAATTTAGAAAATGTGGGTGTCTGGGTCTCAACCCAATTCTACTTTAATTATTGTCGATATAGCTTGGAGCCGGTGATATTCTCAAACTCCCCAAGTGGCTCTACTGTGTAAGCAAGGTGGAGAACTACAACCCGCACTGTGGGATATTACTCAGAAGTAAAAAAGGCAGGAACATAAAAGGATTTCAAAAACATGATGCTGACTTTAAGAAGTCACACACAAAAGTGTGCAGCATGTATGATTCCATTTACAAGAAATTCTACAGCAGGCAAAACGAATATATGGGAACTGTGACCAGATCAAGGTTTGTATGGAGCAGGGAGGTGGAAAGATTAACCAGGAACCATTTGGAGTGTGGTATACGCTTTATATCTTTTTTTGGAGTATAATTGCTTCACAATGGTGTGTTAGTTTCTGTTTCTAACAAAGTGAATCACTTATACATATACATCTGTTCCCATATCCCTTCCCTCTTGCGTCTCCGTCGCTCCCACCCTCCCTATCCCACACCTCCAGGCGGTCACAAAGCACCGAGCTGGTCTCCCTGTGCTATGCGGCTGCTTCCCACTAGCTATCTACCTTACGTTTGGTAGTGTATATATGTCCATGCCTCTCTCTTGCTTTGTCACAGCTTACCCTTCCCCCTCCCCATATCCTCAAGTCCATTCTCAAGTAGGTCTGTGTCTTTATTCCTGATTTACCCCTAGGTTCTTCATGACATTTTTTTCTTAAATTCCATATATACGTGTTAGCATACGGTATTTGTCTTTCTCTTTCTGACTTACTTCACTCTGTATGACAAACTCTAGGTCTATCCACCTCATTACAAATAGCTCAATTTCGTTTCTTTTTATGGCTATATGGTTTATATCTTGATTGAGGTGGTGGTTAGCTCTAATCCCTGCTTGGGGTGTGGGGTTGTCCATCTGTCCAGTTGTCTGAGTGCCCATATTTCCTCCAGGCTATGCACTGTGAATGACGAACTGTTTGTGAGGGACGCCAGCCCCAGTGAGACTCAGAGTGCGTTCTCCATCCCAATGCCTACACCCTCCTCCCTCTCCCAGGAGCAGCAGGAAATGGTGCAGGCTTTCTCCACCCTGTCTGGGATGAAACTCGAGTGGTCTCAGAAGTGAGTGCTTGCTGTGCATGGGAATGAGGTTGGGTTGGAACGGCGGGGGAGTGAATCATGGAAACTTGAAAGCAATTTGGAAAAATAGCTTTTTGAATATTTTGCTTCCAAAAAATAAAAGTGAGCCCATGAGAAAGTTATCATACTAATATATGTGTAAAGGGTTTTCAAGATAGTATAATGCTCAGTGACATTATCTTGTATATGGAAAATCGAGGACAATCCACACACGCACCAACCAACAAAAAAACAAAACACCCTACTAGAACTGATAACCAAGTTAACCAAACTTGCAGGATACAAGACCGATATACAAAACTTTTTTGTATTTCCGTGTACTTGCAATGAACAACCCAAAAATGAAATTATGAAAGCAAGCCCAGCTACCATGGCATCAAAATAGTACAACGCTTTGAAACAAATGTAACAAAAGAAGTGCAAATGTCATACTCCAGAGTCTGTAAAACGCTGTTGAAAAAAATAAAGAAGACCTAAATAAATGGAAAGACACTCCATTTTCATGGGTTGGAAGGCAATATTATTATGATGGCAGTACTACCCAGAGCAAACTAGATTCAATGCAGTCCCTATCAGAATCCTTCTTTGCAACAGTTGACAGGGTTATCCTAAACTTCGTATGGAAGTGCACCAAAACAATCTCGAAAGAGAAGAACAAAGTTAGAAGACTCACACGTCCCAATTTCAAAACTTGCTACGAAGCCACAGTAATAAAGACTACGTGGTACTGGCCTGTGGACAGTGTATGAATCAGTGGAATAGAACTGAGAGTCCACAGATAAACCCTCACATTTATGGTCAACTGATGATCAACCAGACAGAGTGCTGAAAAAATCTGATGGGAAAATAATATTGTTTTCAAAAAATGGTGCTGGGACAAGTGGGTATCCGCGTGCAAACCAAAGAATTTTGACCCCTGACTCCCACACCATGTACAAACCTAGCCTGAAAATGAATCAAAAATCTAAAAGTAAGAGCTAAGACTATAAAAATCTGGGAAGGAAACATAGGTGTAAGTCTTCACGAATTAGGCAATCATTTCTTACATATGACACAAAAAGCACAAGCGACCAAAGAAAAAAAGTAGATAAATTGTTGACTTCGTCAAAATTAAAACCTCTTGAGCATCAAAGCACAGCATCCAAAAGGTGAAAAGCCCACCAACAGAATGGGAGAAAATATTTGCATATCACATATCTGGCAAGAATATGTGAAGAACCCTTGCAACTCAACAATAAAAAGGCAAACACCCCAAATTTTTTTAACTGGGGAAAGGCTCTGAATGGACATTTCTCCAAAGAAGACATATAAATGGCCAAGAAGGAAATGAGAAACTTCTCAACATCGTTAGTCATCAAGGAAATGCAAATTGAAACCACAGTGAGTTACCAGGTCACACCCACTAAGATGGCTTTAATTAGTGTAACGAATGATGACAAGTGTTGGTGAGGATGTGGAGACATTGGAATTCTCATGTGTTACGATGGGAATCTAAAAGGGAGCAGTGGTTTGGGCAAACATTTTGGCACTTCCCCAAAATGTTAAACACGGAGTTACCATAAGACCCAGTAATCCCACTCCTAAGTATCCTACCAGGAGAAATGAAAACATGTATACACTCTAAAACTTGTTCAGGAACGTTCATAGCAGCATTATTGATAATAGACAAAAAGTGGAAACAACCCAAATGTCCTGTAGCTGATGAATGGATGAATAAATCTTGGTACATCCATATAGTAGAATATTATTCAGTCATAAAAAAGAATACTGTTCTGATACACGTCATGACATGGATGACCCTTGAAAACAGGATGCTAGGTGAAAGAAGCCAGTCACAAAAAGTCAAATATTGTATGAAATGTCCAGAATTGGCAAATTCACAGGGACCAAAAGCAGATTAGTGGTTGCCAGGGTCTGGGGGAAGGGGAGGAATAGGGAGTGATCACTAATGGTTAAGGAGCTTCTTTTTGAGGTGGTAAAATTACTCTGGAATTAGATAGTTATGGTGGTTGCACAATCATGTGAATGTACGAAAAAGCACTGATTTGTATACTTTAAAGTGGTGTGTGCATTATATCTCAATAAAAGATGGTTGGAGACTTGTACTTTAGAATTTTTCATTTGCTATTTCCTTGAACATCTTTCTTGATCAGTATATATTGAATTCCCTTGTTCTTTTGCCCAGCTCTCCTTTTCTGTTTTGAATTCTAGTGGATATGAATGCTAGTGATACATGGTTTGCTTTTCACTGGGTCTTTCTTCGTCATTACACATAGTGTTCATACTGGTACATGTGTCCCAGCCAGAAAGTGGCATACATATAGCGGTGGCATTGCATGGTCAGCGTGACTGTACTGTGGTACTAATGGAGATCACCTGTTGTTCTCCCACTGCAGGTGCCTTCAGGACAACGAATGGAACTACACCAGAGCTTGTCAGGTCTGCAGTATGCTCAAGGTGAGGTGTGGGAATCAAGTGGGGTAAAGATGAACATTTCTGGGCCTTCAGGGAGGCCAAGAAGGTGGAGGCCAGTGTCCTGGGAATGGAACTCGGGGAGCGGGCTCTTCTCACATTCCGACTCCTTCTCTCCAGACCGAGGACAAGATCCCAGAGGAGGCCTTCAAAGAAATCCCCTAAAAGGAGCCCTTGGATGCCATCCTTGTCTTCATCCACATCATCTTTTATCTCCAGCCTCAGGCCACGCCCATGCCTGGGGTTGGAGGCCTGGCTGACCAAGAATCCCAAGTTACGTTGTAGGCCAGGTAACATAGCCACCTGAAGGGTCAGCTGTTCTGTGTCTTTTCCCCACTCACGATTGCTGTTTGTTTTCATAATAAAGAGTGCTGTTGCAAGTTGTATGTCATGTGTCCTCCATTGCTATTCCCTTCCCCAATCACGAGCCAGTAGGTCCAGGCCTGAACGTCCCTGCCTTCCTCCCCGAGGACGAGGCACCTTCTAACACAAATAAGTGGGGTTTTTATACACTTTTTTTCCATTTATAAAACATGAAGATTCTACACAAAAATGGGATAGCAATGGGATTTAAAGTGCATGCGTCAAAACTCCTTTATGTCCCAGCTAGATGGGTTTACATATATCATGCATCAAGTAGGGAACTTTAAAAATACATTTAGACAATTGAAAATGGAAACACCGCATACCAAAACTTGTGTGACAGAGCAAAAGCAATGATCAGAGGAAAATCTGTTGGTCGTTAAGTAAACGCAAATCAAAGCCACAATAGGATGCCACTTCACACCTACTACATTGCCTGTAGCTTTTTTTTAAAAGGAACATAACAAGATGAACTTTGGTGAGGATGTGGAGAAATTGGAACTTCTGTACATTGTTGGTGGGGATAAAAATGGTTTTGCTGCTGTGGAGAACAGTTTGTTGGTTCCTCACAAAATTAAACACAGAAGTACCACATGACCCAGCTACTGCACTCCTAGCTGTATACCGGAAAGAAATGAAAGAGGTGCCAAAACAAATTATTGTACGTGAATGCTCACAGCAGCATTACTCATTATATTCAAAAGGTTGAAACAACCCATCTGTCCATCAAGGGATGAGTGGATAAACAAATTGTAGTATATACACACCTTGGAACATGCATTTTTGCAAAGATTGAAATCCTTGTCATATATGGTCATGGGAGTTGTCCTTCTATTTCGTCAGTGGTCAGATAGTGACTTGACAGAGATTTCCTGAAGGGCCTGGAGCCAAAAAGGAAAGGAAAACAATATTGTCTAGTCGTTGCAGATTGGCTTCTGATCTGGGACACTCCACTAATGCTTAGCCAGGCTGCCTCCAACTCTGACTTAGCCTTCACCTCTGGCTTTTGAGGAGCCCAAAGGTCAGCCACATGTGCAAGCTTGGCTTCCTGTCAGACCTTTGCTGAGCCTGTGTCCTACCCTGTACATATGCATTGCACTCTGGAATCTCTGCGATGCCTTTCAAAACTCTTATTCCCCCAAGAACTTTCCTCATCACCCTCACCCTTCCCAGGCTTTGGGGGTTCTCTGCTGCTTGCCTTTTCTTTACCTTGCCCCAGGCAGCTATGGGTATGATACGTTTTTAGATGTTTTTGAGAGACACAACCGAGAAAGCCACTCCATGCCTGGGAGAGGCCATGGGAAACAAAACTCATCCTCTGTGCCATACCTTCAGGGGTCCTCCATAGAGGTCAGAAGGCACAATCACAATTTGGGGGGAGAACAAGATCCATATTATGACCCCTGGGACCAGCAAGAAGCACCATGAATGTGGCTGCCAGTCTCATGGGAGATGCAAGAGGGAAGAGATATGGGAACATATGTATATGTATAACTGACTCACATTGTTATAAAGCAGAAACTAACACACCATTGTAAAGCAAGCAATTATACTCCATTAAAGATATTAAAAAAAAGGAAACAGATTGGGTTTAAGTGGTAGTTTGCAAAATGCAAGACAGAATATTCCTGACACCACATGACACAATGTGAAAAAAAAAAAAAAACTCAGGGTATAAAACTATATTAGAGTATGGATCCTCAGAAGAAAATATTAATGAATGTTAATGATTTTGTGGTTCCTCAGAAGAAGATATTAATGAATGCTTCTGGTTTTTTTGGTTTTATTTTTTTGTGGTACGCGAGCCTCCCACTGTTGTGGCCTCTCCCGTTGCGGAGCACAGGCTCCGGACACACAGGCTCATCGTCCATGGCTCACGGGCCCAGCCGCTCCGTGGCATGTGGGATCTTCCCAGACAGGGGCACGAACCCGTGTCACCTGCATCGGCAGGCGGAGTCTCAACCACTGCACCACCAGGGAAGTCCTAGGTTTTTATGTGTAATTATAAACATTAAGAAGTCAAGGCAAAGGAACGCGTGAGAGTGTCAACTGTGTTTATAAATGGGTGATTGGAATGCAAAATAGTTATTCATTCAGATCTATGGTTTGCTTGTATAAAAGGATGTTTGTGTCTGGGTCAGCGTCTTCCCAGTTGCTTAGGTTGAAGCACTATACCTGTTGGCTCCTTGCGCAGCATAACAAGGACAAGTTATCATTGATAAGCAGATATGAGTATCTCCTCGCTGATTAATAAGCTGCAACACTTTACATGACTCACCCAACATTTCCTGATGCCCGGTTACTTACATGTAAAAATCAAGGGTTAGGGTTAACCACCAGCTTAATCAATATATAGAGCACATACCACACTCCCTAAAGGCTCCCAGTTAATCTCCTCTTCTTCCTCTGGCCCCATGCAAACTTTGATCTGCTTTCCATTTCCATATATTAGCTTTTCCTGCTCTAGAATTTCGTATAAATGGAATCACTCATCCTGTACTCCTTTGTGTCTGGCTTCTTTAACCTAGCATAATTTTTTTTCTTCAGATCCACCCGTGTTCTTGCCTTTTTATTGCTAGGTAATATACCATTGTATTGATAAGTTTACCTTTCATGTTGTTTTAATGAAGTTTCAGGAGGAAGTGAAACTCCACCCTTGTGTTCAATCAGCCATCTTCCTGGTCAGTGTTCTCTTCTTACACAATGGATATAATTTCAAACTTTACCACTCCTTTATCTCTCTAGGGAAATACTCTCTTTAGGTCTTTTCCAGGCTTTTCTCTTTTTCCTTTTTCCCTCAGTGCCAATCACTCCATGTGTTGTGTTTGCTCTGTCCCTTCCACGCTTACCCTGGGTTGTGACCGTCTCCTGAAGAGAAGACTTCACTGTCGAGTCAGCCCTGGGCTCCTGGGTGCTTGGCTTTAACCCATACCTGGCTCTGGGCTCGTCAGTGGTTTAGCCTTCCTCCCTGACCCTACCACTGGTGGCCCCTGCCTTACCACTGTGCTTTCTCATTCCCTCCCTCCCTCGCTCGCTCGCTCCCTCCCTCCCTCGCTCCTTCCCTTCCTTCTTTCCTTCCTTGAAGAAGAGCATTCTCCGTTTATTACATGGGAATTCTTATTTCATACTTTCGAACACGGTTATGTATTTATTATGATTGGAATATTCTATGTATTCATTATTGGAATATTATTATTCCAAAACCACAACTATAAGATTTTTAAACTAAATATTGTAAAATACTTGCACTCTCATCATTTAAATTGTTTAGTCAGTTCTCAACCTTGTTTACACACTAGAGTCACTTGGGAAGATTGAAAAAATCACTAGCGCCAGCCTACACCCATAACAATTAAAACAGATTTGGGGGCAGACCCAAGCAATCACATTTTTAAAAGTCTTCATGTGATTGCAGTGTGCAACCAAGGTTGAAAACCACTATGTTAAAAGGCATCAGCTTTGGGGTTATGCTTGGCAGAAGACCTTAGGAATGCCTGCCACCTCACTTTGCTGACTTTCCACTCAGTGTTCTTTTTGGGGACCTAGTGATTCCATTAGCTTACACTGGGGGTTGGGGAACTATAGTCCAGGAGCCTGTTTCTGTATGACCTGCAAGCTAAGAATGTTTTTACATAGTCGAATGGTTAAAATAATCCAAAGAAGAATCATATTTCCTGGCATGTGAAAATTATTTGAAATTCACATGTCCCTGTCCGTATATAAAGTTTTATTGGAAGACAGCCATGCTGTGTCAGTGGCAGCTTTTGCTCTACAATGCAGATCTGAGTAGCTCCATCAGAAACTGAAAGGCCTGCAAAGCCTCAAATATTTGTCATCTGGCCCTTTCCAGGAAAAGTTTGTTGAGCTCTGGCTTAGAGCAAGTGTCCTTAAAGCAAATGCACAGTAATAGCGGTAAATGGCTGACGGTCCCTTTGGCTAAGCCTGGGAAGAAGATTTACTGCAGTAACTTGCAACTTAACCTTAGGGTCCTTCCTCAGTAGTCCACTCATGCATCGTGTTCTGGGTCAAGTGTGGGAATTGAGTAAGGGCCTACCATTCACCATCACGAGAGCTCAAGTCACCAGATCTAGAGCTTGATTTATTTATTTTTATGTTCTTATATTTTATTATACATCAACACTTATTTATATTTTATTTATTTTTACACTGATCAAATGCAACTTTGGAATATGTTCAGATATTTCAAGATCCAAGGGATCTGTTGATCAATTAGCCACATTCAAAGATTGCTGTAGGTCAAACCAATGTGACTACCCTTCCAGCCTTGCTGCTTATTAAGGTAAACAGCACTCACCTTGAGGCAGGAGGTTAAGTGCTCCTACTAGGCCTGCAACTCCAGGACCACAACATCCCCAGTGAAATGAGGGGATCTCCCATCTCATCTGTGACCTACACAAGTCAGCCACTTCAGAACACTTCGAAGATGAAGATGCCCTCCGCACTAATGTGTTTCTCTGTGCTGTGGGGAAGGGAGCCTCCTCTGAGTCCCTAACAGCATCTGTTTGGTCCACGGACACATTGACTTCAAAGGCATTTCATTCAAGTGACCACAGGCGACAACTCCTGCAACTCTTTCACCATTGTGTGCCATGGGACACCAATATTTCATCCTCTAACGTCAGTTGGATCCTTACCGTCTTCAGAGGCACCTAAGCCAAATACTTCTCTCAGATTCCCACTTCCTCCAGGGCTCTTGGCTTGAACCAATTTTGGTGTCAAGGACTCTATCAATCAAAGTTCCCACTTGCCTATGCCAGCTATTCATTCTATAGCTATTTCATAAAAATAAGATGTTGTTAATAAAATATATTACATAGCTGACAAAAGCTCTGTGAGGGCCAGAAAAGCCGGCTTGGATGCTATGCAGCCAGGGGAAGTCCACTCACGCTTTGGGACTGCTATAGCTGAAACACCACTGCTGCCTGTGTGCTAACTGACATGTATGCATTCCAGGCACTCTGCTGTGACTTCTCCATAAGAACCAGAGACCCCTCCCATCATACACAGTTGACCATGTCACTGAGCCATACGTGGCTCCCTTGTCATTCAGTTATGCCTCCAAGTCTCAGGATGGTGCCTATGCTTGATACAACAGAAATCCCATTTAGTACCCGAGCTGTAAGGGGTTCTGGTTAATGTGTACACACACATACACACACACACACACATGCACACACACACACTGGTTTCATGTTTTTTGCTCTTTGGTCACTAAAGAACAGGAAAGCATAGGAGTGTTCATGTATGGCAGAAGAGTTGACAGTGGAATCCGATTCGTAGTTGATTTTATAGAACGTTATAATTTTTCCCTCTCTCAATGGTATATTCAGAATGAAAACGGGACTTTGTATTTGTTACAATTATTTTGTGCATATTAGTCTTATACTCAACAAACTTATTAATCTCTATCATTAATTTAATTTCCTTAGCCTCTCTTGAATTTACATGAAGGTAACTGTGTTATCTTGACAGCTTTATTTTCCCTTGTACACATTTATTAATTCACATGTGTATAGATGCCTATATACATTCTGGCTCACTGTACTGCCTAGGAGATGTAGTATGATGCTAAAACGAAGTGGTCATGTAAGTCATCTTTGTCTCTCTTCTGTTTTTAAAGGGAATGCTTCCAACGTTTCGCTCTTAAGTATGATGTTTGATGTAGTTTACACTTTTTTTAATATATGTTGTCATTCTAAAGAAACATCTTTCTATTTATGAATTGCTGAGAATTCCTGTTATTGTCAGTTTTACTGCTGATTGGTTGTTCCAATTTTTGTAGGCCTTTGTTTACTGAATATTTTGTGATAATCCTCCTTTCCTCCTTCCTTTATTTCACTAATGGGCTAAATTAAGGTCACAGATCTCCTAATGTTAAACCAACGTGGCGTGCTTGGGGTTAAACACGACTTTGTCATACTGTTTCCTGTCTGAGCTGTGGCAGGATTTAGCTTGCTATTCATTTATGTATACTTTTTGCATTTGTGTAACTATCTGAGGTTGGCTAATAATTTTGCCTTCTCGTGTATGCTTTGTCAAGAATGCTTTTAATAACATTAAAATTTTCTGTTTCTTTAGCATGGAAAATCATGTTTTTCTCTGGGATTAGTCTGTTTTCTCTAAATTTTAAATTTATCAGCATATCTTTTCCATTACACCATTGTATCTTTTGAATCTTTGCTGAAACTGAAAGTGTGACAGCTTTTCTCATTTCAGAGTGGCTTCTCCGTGCCTTATCTCTAATTTTCTTTTTTTTTTTTTTTTTCTTTTTGCGGTATGCGGGCCTCTCACTGTTGTGGCCTCTCCCGTTGCGGAGCACAGGCTCCGGATGCGCAGGCCCAGCGGCCATGGCTCACGGGCCCAGCCACTCCGCGGCATATGGGATCCTCCCAGACCGGGGCACGAACCCGTATCCCATGCATCGGCAGGCGGACTCTCAACCACTGCGCCACCAGGGAGGCCCTCTCTAATTTTCTTGACCCTTGTTTCCAGATGTATCCTTCTTTTCTTCTCTCTCTAAAATGTTTGCAGCTAGCATTTTGTTGTTGTTGTTGAACTCTGTCATATCTGTTATCCGTTGCATTAATTTCTGTTCTTATTTTTATTATTTTTCCTTGACAAGAGTGGAAAGACATGAGATTAATTTTTATAAAGTAAATGATCCATGAACACGCTTTCCATCTACCACCAAGTTTTATTTTCTAATTTTTATGTTTGAATATAATGAACACACAAATATCCAATCCATTCATCTGTTTGGAGGAGCCCCAAAGCTTTGCAGTGCTGCCACTGCCACCACGTGTATTCAGTTCCACTCTTGGCACATCAGATGATTAAGGAAGAGGGAACTGGAGCACTGAAGTAATAGGATCTCTACTATAAGTACAGCTGACCCTGGAACAACAGGGTTTGAACTGCGTGGGTCTTCTTATACATGCATTTTTTTTCAACAAATGTATAAAAAATACATGTGTAGAACACCGTGTACAAGACAGGTATTGAAGTGGATAGCCTATCCTTACACAGGCAGAAGATGTGTGATATTTAATAAAAAATTAATGATGTGTTAGTTTTCTTACTATTTTACAACTTTGCTTTCAAGGACTTACATACCCGTACCAGTACAGTACGTCTTTCTCTCTCTCTGTCTCTCTCTGTCTCTGTCTCTCTCATAATCGGAGAAACTGCACATCAGACTATCATCACCACAGGTATGTGTTTTTTTTAGTATAACAATGTTTCCAATGCTGTATTATGAATATGACTCTGATACTGTATGCCATAAAAGTTTTATAATGATTCATTCATTAGTATATGGTCTAGGCTACCATGAAGCAATGGTATCCATCACACTAGACAACCATAAAGCAATCATATGGCTGCTTCTTCGTTATCAATGCACAAATCCCTATACCTGTTAAAAATATGAATTTCTTTTTCACACAATCTTTCTACTTTCGGTGTCTAGTGTTAGTAGTACATATAACATCTACCATGCTTTGTATCATATAAGACAGTATTGATGTAGGTACTGACGGACAGATGATTCATTTTGTAAGCAGATGATGCAAACTTTCGGTATCAATAAATACAGTACAGTACTGGAAATGTATTTTCTCTTCCTTATGATTTTCTTAATAACATTTTCTTTCCTCTGGCTTACTTTATTGCAAGAATACACTATATAACACATATAACACACAGAATATGTGTTAATCCACTGTTTGTGTTATTGGGAAGGCTTCCAGTCAAGAGTAGGCTATTAGTAGTTATGTTTTGGGGGGACTCAAAAGTTATCTGAACAGTTTTGACTGTGCAGGGGGTCGGCGTCCCCAACTCCCGCATTGTTCAGGGGTCAAGAATATATATGTATTTCATTTAAGAGAATAGCATACAATATAGAAAAGAGTATGTAAACAACCTCGACTTTGAAAACATACCTGTCTGGATTCAAATCCTGCTCTGTCCCTTACTGCCCATGTGACTTTACACAAGTACTCAATCTCTCTGCATTTCAGTTGTATCATGCAGCAGTCAGTGGTCCTATTTGCCAAGTGTTTCCATTTCTCCCCTGTTCCAGGCCCCTGGCAGAACTGCACTTCTTGCTTTATCCCCTTTGTTTGGGCGGGGCCATAAATGTGACTAGCTCTGGCTAATGGGTTTGAGTGATATGTGAAATAATTCTGGGCCACAACATATGGTTGTTGGTGTGAGACCTCCCTCCAGGCACAGGGCCCTCTTTCCCTCAGGCACAGCGATCAACAACGTTCTACATGGTGGCTGCTCTGTCGGGTTCAGTCTCCACATCATTCCAGTAAGAAGAGATCAGATCTCTGACATCCACCATCCTGTGATGGACGTGCACCTGCCATGGACATGTAGTGAGAGTGAGGAATAAGCCAGTGAGATTTGGGGATTGTCTATGACCTAGCATAGCTCAGCGTCTGCTGACTCACGTATCTCGTCTGCCAACTGAAATAACACCCTCTCAGGATTTTTCTGAGGGTGAAATGACTTAACTTACATGATGAGGTTATCACAGTGCTTGACACATAATAGGGACTCAAAACATGACAGTTTTAATTATTACATCATAATAAAACTGTTTTGGAGAAGTGTGTGATATTTGTATAAAATGAGAGGTATTGTGTCTGCTCATCCTGACAGGTAAGTTGTACTTTGCTTTCCAGAGTACGGCACTATGTTTGTTGCTATAGATAAGACTGCTTAATGAATTGCACTTATGCCCTTGTCTTTGCCACCACGCTATCCGACATATGTATAGAAATTGAAGTTACCTCTGAAGATTAAAAAGTGAATAGATTTAAGCAGGAGAGAGCCTGGCTGATGAGATAAGATAAAATGCATTTCAGCGCAATAAGTAATTTCTTAAAGAGAAGAATAATAGATTATAATAATTATAAGCATACATTCTCTTGCTCTTAGTACGCAAAGGCACAAGCTTTTAAAGTGGTAGGAGATTTAGTGTGGACAGGTCCAAACAGAATATTTTCTGGGAATACTCGTTTCTCAGATGCTCTGTGGAAAAATGTATCATCCCCACATAAGTTGGGAAAACGATCCCTCTCTTTGACATTCATATTGTATATTAGCATATTATCTAAAAAACATCCTACGGTATGGAAATTCATTTACCTCTAGTCCTGTATGTTCCACACGTCTCTGAAGTAGAGTCCAATTTCGCTGTTGCTGTTTTTTTGTGGCCTTAGTGTTTTGCAGAACAAGCTTGGAAATGCTGAAGTGAGAGAAAAATAAAGTGGATTATTTAAGCATCATGTAATATAAATTATCACAAGTGACAATATTCTTGAGCCATGTATCAAGAAGTATTTCTCCCCCTTAAATGTATACACAATGTCGCTATCTGCTCAACTTGACTCATTCAATACCATTTTCATGACGGACCAGGACCCAGCTGATGAGAGATGACATCCAAGTCCATGAATCCCAGCCACCCCGTCCACGGCCACCCCACCCACCCAGGCCAGGCCATCCTCCTTCTCCACTTCACTCTCTACCAGCAGCTTCTCCCGTAAGTCCAGGTTCAGGTCGCATACACCCAGAGGCTTTCTCTGCCAGCTCTACAACAGTTAGGCCGTAGCCAGAAGCCCCCTCACGCCCCCCACCTCCGTCCAACCTCTCTCTCAGGCCCTCGGCTCTTTGCCGGACTTCGGTCTGACGTTGCTTGGGTGCCTCTAAAAGCCCAGTTCCCTGAGTAAACTTCTACCACTGGCGGGGGCACCTCCTTCCTGAGTACCACCCACCGCAGCAGGATATAAAGGTTGGTGGAAAGGTTGGGATGTGAGCCAGAGTCCCCTCAAAGTCCCCCCTCAGCCAGAGCACCCACCAGAGGTCTAAAGGTCTTCTGCACCTATGGGACTGACACTTCTGGAGGTTAAGCCGAACTGCAGTTCAATAGACCCTCCCCACTCTTAAAGGCCAGACCCTCTTGCACGACTGTAGGTGATCACATGACTTCCGGGACCACCTGAACCACCGAACTGAGGAGCCCTCAATCTTCACGTGACTGAGGGGGCTGAGTCTCACATGATCACATGCTGGCACATGACCATAAGGTCCACTTGACCAACAGTGGTCCAGAAGCTTCAGAGCCCACATGAGTGGAAGAACCTTAGGTGCCACGTGTGGTAGGAGCCACACTGTTGCCCATACATGGATCTACAGCGTGTAGTAGCCCACAACCTTCACATGATGGAGATTGCTGAATGTGACATGTACCATACTGGGAAGGGTACCAGACCATAGCATCCACATAACCCTAAGCAGTAGGTCACATCAAGGGCTGAGGCTACCACATGCTGGTAGCTAGTCAGGGTCACATGAGAGAAGGAGCCACGTGACACACAGGGTTTAGGAGTCCACCATTCTCTAGTGACTTGTAGGGCTGGATCTACCACAGGGTCATGGTGACAACAGAGCCAAAGAGACCATATACCCTTTGGGTTTAAGAGCCCAGGATTCTGACCGGACAAGAAGGGCTGGGCCTCTCAGGTAAATATTGTCCACAGGATGGCAGCATCTACATGACCCTCACCCTTAGCAACCCACAGAGCTCATGTGCCTGGGAGGGTTGAGTCAGATTTCTGACAGTAGAGTCCAATGACATTAAGGTTCTACTTGATCTGCATGTTTCAGAGGAACATTACCTTCGGGAGAACAGGAGATCTGAGATTGCCCACATTCCTCATCTCCTCCATGATGTTGGTGCCTCCAAGTGACACTCTAAGTGCACAAGCTTGAGATTTACCTACACCCACCCCTCTCTAATGTATTAATTTTATGTGCTTCACCCCCCCCCCGATAGCACATGAAATTTAACACATAACTAATTAACACATAAGGATGAAATAAGTCTTCCCCCAAAACCACAGTCCTGGGCATGCTATAGAAACTACTGTTAAGAGCCTAAGCAGTGGGTACAGGAGAGCGCTGTTGACTTAAGTTTCATGCAGGTCTAAAGGGAATTAAAGCAAATCTAATGAGTTGTAGTTTTTAATTTCGGAGGAAAAGTGTATAGTGATGAATTCGGGCCACACACTTGAGAAGGATAACTCATTTAAGAGAGGTAACTCTATGGATTACGTACTGTTACAGAACTTTACAGATGTGAACACTGAAGGCCAGAGGTATTAAATCAATCACTTAAGAGGTCACGGATATTGCAGGTGGCACACCAAGAGTGGCCCACAGGCCGTCTGGCTCCAGACTCTGTGTTCTGCTCACCCACCAGGTTCCTCACTGGAAGGTAACATTGGGTTCAGCCTTACTAATTCAAAAAATCTGGGAAATCAGCCCCAGTTACTGAAAAGTTGAGATCATGAGAGATCTCTTTGGAATGCCACACTAATTAGACCCAGTCAAATTTGAGTCTATTTCATGGTCTCTATTTAAGGTTTGTGTATAAATATAAATGTATCTCTAATATGTGAAATATGTGTATATGAGTGGTTTATGAATTGCTTGATGATAGCTGAAAACATTTCCTTCTTTTAAATAAACACTGAGAAGAAGGTATCTTAGTCACCATACTCCCTGTGCCTGAATTACAACTATTACAAATGAGTGGAATCTGAATTCATTAGATTTTACAGTGTATATTCTGTCTGTGTCTCCCCAGAAAGAACAGAGAAAGGAGTAGTTGAATATATATTGTAGGGGTTTTTTTATTGCAAATCCAGAAACACCTATTTTGCTGATTTGTGTGGGAAACTGCAGGATCATCAGTATGTCCAAAATAAGTGTGATCTGATCTTTCTGGTTTGTTGGCTTCGGTAAACCATGTTATACGTTGTTCGGATTATTTTACTAGGTTCCTGCAGTGAGGCATGGCTGCATACATGAGCTGAAGAAAATGCAACAGATCAAATTTTCCCCTGTGATTAAACTTGAGGTATTTAGAAAAGGCAAGAGACTCTGTGGTTCTAGGCCTACTGAAAAATGTCCTAGTTTGGGGTAAAGAATTGTAAGAGAAGACAGTTATTCGTGCAGGTCACTGTGTCTCATGTAACTGTGGAGAATTATTTGTGGGACACATAAATTCAGGAGACAAAAAAGGAGGCATATCTTTATTTAAAATAGAGCCTATTATGAACCTTTAGGCTGGATTTAGGAAACATCTCCATGTAGTCATAGGATGGAATCTGACACCAAGACCTGATATAGTTGTTATAATTAGATACAGATGAGCAGATCAACAGTGCAAGCTGCAGAACAATTTTATCGAGCCTAACTATGGTCACCTGATGGTGATTGGGGTCAACTTTTTTCACCAAAAGACCAATTCTGGCCACCTCATTAACCCTCTTAAGTCAGATTTTGCTCCTGTCAGACCTGATAACTCAAATCAATCATTCTTTCTCTGAGATGACGATCAGGAGTTCCTCAGGACCTTCTAAAAACATTTAGTTACATCAGTGGGGCCCTGTCACCACCCTCTACTATATATCGTGGGGGCAGGGAAGAAACTCTATGGTTAAAGATCTGTGTATCTGGGGCCCAGTTTAGGCATTACATTTATCAGGCACTGTGTTTAGGCAGCATGATAAACCATTTCTCATGCATGTGATTTGGCAGGATTTCACGGGAACAAATTTTCCTTCTTTTATCATTTTGCTTTGAGGTGGCCACTTTGGAAGTTGGTGCCAGAGGTTTTAGGAGGAGGATTGGCTTTATCTAACACAGAGAAGTGGGAAAGGGGAGAAAGAGAACAGTTGTGATGTTGTTTCCCTAAAGGTAAATACTCAAATTCTTCTGGTTCTAACATACATATGTACAACTGAACTAGATGTCCCATGTGACTTTACTTTCAGAAAGCAAAGTTGACTTACCTAGCAACAGTACACCGGAGATAGCATCAGATGGGGCTGTATCATTATGGAAGTTGCATTCAGTACCTGTTTCACTTTGTTCCTCTGTGAAATTCGTTAAGATATATGGAAGTAAGTTTATTGTCACTGTTTTTTTTTCTTTTTTTTAACATCTTCTTTGGAGCACAGTTGCTTTACAATGGTGTGCCAGCCTCTTCCCTACAACAAAGTGAACCAGACACACATACACACACGTTCCCATATCTCCTCCCTCTTTTGTCTCCCTCCCTCCCACTCTCCCTATCCCACCCCTCCAGCTGGTCACAAACACCGAGCTGATCTCCCTGTGCTATGTGCCTGCTTCCCACTAGCTATCTATTTTACGTTTGGTAGTGTATATATGTCCATGCCACTCTCTCACTTTTTCACAGCATACCCTTCCCCCTCCCCATATCTTCAAGTCCATTCTCTGGTAGGTTTGTGTCTTTATTCCTGTCTTACCCTTAGGTTCTTCATGACCTTTTCATTTTTTCCTTAGATTCCATATATATTTTTTAGCATGTGGTATTTGCTTTCCTCTTTCTGACTTACTTCACTCTGTATGACAGACTCTGGGTCCATCCACCTCGAAAGAAGAGAAACAGTTGCAGTTACTGTCCTGGGGCGTAGAGTTGAGTATCCCTACCCACCAACCATCACAATGTAAAACTCAACAGCCCTAGGTTGAATATAATAGGGCGAATAAGAGGCTCATCCTGTGAGGATTACCATAGCATGGAAATAGGAGATTACATCCACAATTAAAATTTCTTCCAGGCAGAAGATGGAGAGAAGTGAGAAGATAGGGAATCTGTACAGGGTTTTTATTCGTGATCTGTGTCGTTTGTCATGATATGCCTCTCCAGTACCATTTGGAAACCCCTTCCATGTGAAAACCATTGAAAATAAAATTGTGGTTCATAGACTTTCATAGTACTAGTCGAGAAGGAACTTTTTCCTGGGCTGCTTCGTTTTATCCACTCAAATATTTTTCCATTCAAAACATAGTTCTAGAGTGTGATGTCAGGAAGTTGGCATAACAGGAGTCTCCAAATAAATATTTTGCCTAATCAGCCATGGGCGAGAGTGTTTTTGTGGGAGCCCCAGTATCCAGTGATGAAGCCCCAACACCCTGATCCATTAGAAAAAAAAAATCCAAGAACAGACACGTTGAAGAGAGTAGGAAGAATAGCTTCACGCTACCAATATCAAACTTCCCCCAAGGCTACACATATCAATGCCTAGATAGATGCACTAGGCCTGCAATTCCTCCCATGGGGGAAAGTGAGAGTGTGGTGAGCACCTGAATACCCAGTGGTGCTAGACACTGCCCAGGAATACCACTTCTTTCTTGCCCAAACCCAGAACTCAGAGGTAATGAGCATGGCTGAATAGTCTTGGGATAGCAAGGAGAAGGGGAAAGGACAAGGGCTCACAGCAAACAGGGCACCAAGCTCAACAAATGGCTGCAGTTCTACTAACTGCCTCACAGACTGTACCTTACAAACCTCATAAGGACATCACCTACAGAAGCCTCAATTTGCCCATGAGCACATCCAGCACTCCATGTTCCTGTCCCCCTCAGAACCGACATTCCATGGACACCCCTGCAGAAGGTGCACTCATGCCTCCACAGATCATGCACATGTGCATAAAGAGGACACGCACCACTCTGCTGGATGGTGAGAACAGACATACCTTAAACACTTCAGGGTACCGAAATGGTGAAAATAAACAGGAGGCTGTCAGCATGTGTCCTGCTTTGTGCAATTGAGAAAAGGCGTGTATCATCCAAACACTTCCTTCCCAAGATGAAACAAGAGGGGCAGAGCAGGTGAATCCACAGAAGAGGCCTCAGAGACCCCCCAGTATCCTTAGCTTGGCTCAGTGGTGCAGGAGTTTCTCTCCTGAAAAAGTTCAGTAAAGACTGATGGAGGAGATTGCTTCCTTAAATGTGAAGACACCAACACGAGATTTTCAGGGGCAGGAAAAATCTAGGAAGCCCAACACCCCACCAATGAAACAAGATAAGTTCCCAGTAACTGACCCCATAGAAATGGAGGTCCATGAATTGCCTGACAAGGAATTCAACACGATTGTTTCAAAGATGCCCAGCCAGCTGCAAGGCAACTCAATGAAATCAGAAAAGCAATACCTGTACAGAATGAAAAAGTCAACAAGGAGATAGAAATCATATAAAGGAGCCAAAGAGAAATGATGGAGCTGAAGAATACAATGGATGAATTTAGAAATATAATAGAGAGCTATAACAACAGACTTCATCAAGCAGAAGAAAGAACTTATGAACTCAAAAAGAAGTAATTTGAATTTACCTAATCAGAGGAGAAGAAAAAAGAATGAAAACGAGTGGGGGAAATCTATGGGATTTTTAAAACACCATTAAATGGACTCATATACGGATGATGGGAGACCCTGGAGGAGGAGGAGTGGAGAGAGATAGAGAGAAAGAGAGAGAGAGAGAGAGAAAGAGAGAGAGTGAGAGAGAGAGAGAGAGAGAGAGTGAGAGAGAGAGAGGCGGGGGGTGGGGATTATATTTATAGAAATAATGGCTGAAAACCACCCAAATTGTGGGAGCAACATGGACCCCTAAGTTCACGAAACTCAAAAGTCCTCGAACAGTATCAACTCATAGGAGGTTATATGAAGACACATTAGAATAAAAATACCAAAAGTCAAAGACAAGGAAATAATTGTTTTTCTTCTCTTAACTCTCTTTATATTTTACTTATTTATTTTGAATACTTACAACAATCTAGAATTTTTGTCAACTCTATTAAAAATTAATTTTATTGGAGTATACTTGCTTTGCAATGTGGTGTTAGTTTCTGCTCTACAGCAAAGTGAATCAGCTATATACATATATATATATATATATATATATATATATATATATATATATATATATATATCCCCTCTCTTGTGGATGTCCTTCCCGTTTGGTTCACCACAGAGCATTGATTAGAGTTCCCTGCGCTATACAGTAGGTTCACATTCGTTATCTATTTTATATATAGTAGTGTATATATGTCAACCCCAATCTCCCAATTCAACCCACCCCCCCTTCCCGCCCTGGTATCCATATGTCTGTCATCTACATCCGTGTCTCTAATTCTGCTTTGCAAATAAGTTCATCTGTATCATTTTTCTGGATTCCACATATAAGGTATATGATATGATATTTTTCTCTTTCTGAATTACTTCACTCTGTATGACAGTCTCTAGGTCCATCCACGTCTGTGCAAATGGCACAGTTTCCTTCCTTTTTATGTCTGAGTAATGTTCCATTGTATATGTGTACCACACCTTCTTTATCCATTCCTCTGTTGATGGATATTTAGGTTGCTTCCATGTCCTGGCTATACAATGAACATTGGGGTGCATGTATTTTTTTGAATTATGGTTTTCTCAGTGTATATGCCCAGGTGTGGGGTTGCTGGGTCATATAGTAGTTCTATTTTTAGTTTTTTAAGGAACCTCCATACTTTTCTCCATAGTGGCTGTATCAAATTAAATTCCCACCAACAGTGTAAGAGGGTTCCCTTTGCAAGGAAAGAATTGTTAAGTCTGTGAGAGAAATGCCACTTGTCATATACAAGGGAACAGCATAAGGCTATCAGGAGATTTCTGAAAAGAAACCTTGCAGTCCAGGAGAGAGTGGGATGATATATTCAAAGTGCTGAAAGAAAACAACCAACAACCAAGAATACTCTATTCACAAAAGCCGTCCTCCAGAAATGAAAGATAGATGATGACATTCCCAGACAAACAAAAGCTGAGGGAGTTATTCACCACTCGACCTGCCTTACAAAAAATGCTAAAGGGAGTTCTTTGAGTGGAAACAAAAAATTAACAACATGAAAACCTATGAAAGCATATAACTCATACGTAAAAGTAAGCATATAGTCAAATTCAAACACTCCAACATTGTAATGGTGGTGGGTAAAACACTTTTAACTTTAGTATAAAAATGGAAAGACCAAAGCATTAATAATAAATACAGTTGCAGTAATTCATTAGTGCTCACAATATAAAAGATACAAACTGGGACATCAATAACATGTAATGAGGTGGGAAGAGGTACAAGTATACAGATTTTGCATATGATCAAAGTTAAGCTGTTATCATCTTAAAGCAGACTGGCATAACTAAAGATGTTTTATGTAAGCATGGTGCTAACCACCATGGTTAATTAATTTTAGTTTTCTTTTTTTTTTGGTAAGTCTTTGAAATGCAGTGCATTTTCTCGATATGTAAGCAATATGAACAGATTATTAAATAATTTTGCATCCTTTCTCTTCTTTTAATTGAAATATAGTTGATTTACAAAATTATATTAGTTTAGGTGTACAGCAGAGTGATCCAGCATTTTTACAGATCATACTCCACTACAAGTTATTATCAGATAATGCCTATAATTCCCTGTACTATACAGTACCTCATTGCTGCTTTCCCATTTTATACATAGTAGTTGTATCTCTTAATCCCATGCCCCTGATTTGTCCCTCCTACCTTCCCTCTCCCTTTTGGTAACCAAAAATTTGTTTTCTGTATCTGTGAGTCTGTTTCCATCGTGCATATGCGCTCATTTGTATTATTTTTTAGATTCCACATATAAGTGGTATCATACAGTATTTGTCTTTCTATATCTGATATTTCACTAAGCATATTATTGTCTAGGTCCATCCATGTTGCAGCAAATAGCAGAATTTCATTCTTTTTATGGCTGAGTAATATTCCATTGTGTGTGTATATATGCCACATTTTTCTATCAGTTCGTCTGTTGATGGCCACTTGGGTTGCTTCCATATCTTTGTTATTGTAAATAGTGCTGCTATGAACCTTGGGGTGCGTGTATCTTTTCAAATCAATGCTTTTGTTATTTTTCTGTATATGTATCCAGGAGTGGAATTGCTGGATCATATGGTAGTTTTATTTTTAGTTTTTGAGGGAGCTCCATATTGTTTTCTATAGTGGCTGCACCAATTTACATTCCCACCAACAGCATACAAGGATTCCCTTTTCTCCACATCCTCTCCAATATTTGTTATTTGTAGACTTTTTGATGATACCCATTCTGACAGGTGCGAGATGATATGTGATTGTTGTTGTGATTTGCATTTCTCTAAATATTAGCGATGCTGAGCATCTTTTCATGTGCCTGTTGGCCGTGTGTACATCTTCTTTGGAAAAATGTCTATTCAGGTCTTCTGCCCATTTATCATTGGGGTGTTTGTTGTTTTGATATTCAGTTCTATGAGCTGTTTATATATTTTGCATATTAACCCCTTGTCAGTCACATCATTTGCAAATATTTTATCCCAATACTTAGGTTTTATTTTCATTTTTCTTGATGGTTTCCTTTCCTGTGCAAAAGCTTTTAAGTTTAATGAGGTCTCGTTAGATTATTTTTGTTTTTATTCCTTTCGCTTTAGGAGATTTATCCAAAGGAATATTGGTGTGACTTTTGTCAAAGAGTGTTCTGCTTATGTTCTCTTCTAGGACTTTTATGTTTTGAGGTCTTGCATTTAGGTCTTTAAACCATTTTATTTTTGTATATGGTGTGAGGGAATTTTCTAATCTTTTACATGTAGATGACCAGTTTTCCCAACACCACTGATTGAGGAAACTGCCTTTTCTCCATTGTATATTCTTGCCTCCTTTTCTGTAGATTAATTTACCATGCGTGCATGGGTTTATTTCTTGACTGTCTATTCTATTCCATTGACTGATGTGTCTGTTTTTGTGCCAGGCCCATGCTGTTTTGATTAGCTTTGTTGCATAGTCCGAAGTCTGGGAGGGATATACCTCCAACTTCATTCCTTTTTTTCCTCAAGATTGCTTTGGCAATTTGGGGTCTTTTGTGGTTCCATATGAATTTTTGGATTCTTGGTTCTAGTTCTGTGAAAAATAGCATAGGTATATGATAGAGATTGCATTGAATCTGTAGATTACTCTGGGAAGTATGGACATTTTAACAATATTAATTCTTCCAATCCAACAGCATGGGATATCTTTCCATTTCTTTGTTCATCTTCAGTTTCCTGCATCAGTGTTTCATAGTTTTCAGATAGGGCTTTCACCTCCCTGGTTAGGTTTACTCCTAGGTGTATTATTCTTTTCAATGTGATTTTAAATGGAGTTTTAAAAAAACACTTTCTTTTTGTGATATTTCATTATTAGTTTATAGAAATTCAACGGATTTCTGTATGTTAATCTTGGAATCTAAAGGTTTGCTGAATTTATTCATTAATTCTAATAGTTTTTGGGTGGAGGCTTTAGAACTTTCTATACAAAGTATCATGTCTTCCGCAAAGAGTAATGGTTTTACCTTTTCCCTTCCAGTGGGGGTAACTTTTATTTCTTTTTCTGTCTGATTGCTGTGGTTAGAACTTCCAATACTATGTTAAATGTAAGTGGTGACAGTGGGCATCCTTACCTTGTTCCTGAATTTAGTGGAAAGTCTTTCAGCTTTTCGCCATTCACTATGGTGTTGGCTGTGGGTTTGTCGCAAATGCCCTTATCATGTTGAGACATGTTCCCTCTATACACACTTTGTTGAGAGTTGTTGTCATGAATGGATGTTCAATTGTGTCAAAAGCTTTTTCTGCGTCTATTGAGATAATCATGTGATTTTTATCTTTCATTTTGTTGATGTGGTGTCTCACACTGATTGATTTGCAAATGTTGAATCATCCTTGTGACCCTGGAATAAATCCTAAGTGATTTATGGTGTATGGTCCTTTTGATATATTGTTGGATTTGTTTTGCTAATATTTTCTCCAGGACCTTTTCATTTGCATTCATCAAAGATATTGCCCTCTCATTTCCTTTTTCTGTAGTGTCTTTGTCTGGCTTTGGTGTCAGGGTATTGGTGGCCTTGTTGCATTCTTATTTTATCATGTCTTTGAAATGCCATGTGTTATCATTTCAACAAAGCAACAACATATACAATTCATTTAACATGTTCGTGTCTCTAAGTCAGAAATGCACTAGCAAAATGGAGGTAAGAACAAGTTATTAACTATTTTTATTATTAATTAAGTTTTACATTATTTTGTTTCTGAAATGCAGTTTATCACTTCAACATGTAAGCAATAAGAAAAAATTGTAAAAAATTTTTTACTGAGTCTTTAAAATGTGTGTTATCATTTCAACAAGGAAACAATGTAAACATCATTCATTACTTTTACATTCTTGTTTCTTACTAAGTCTTTAAACTGCAATCTGTTTTCATTTCAACCAGGAAACACTATACACAAAATACTAATTATTTTTCCATTCTTTTCCGTTATCAGATCGTTGACATTTTCTGTTACCATTTCAACATATAAACAGTAGGAACAACCTATTAATTAACTTTATTTTCTCTCAATTAGTCTTTGGAATGCAATGTTTTATCACGTTGACGTGTAAACCTATACACAGGTAATTATTATAACATTTTTCTTACTAAGTCTTTAAAATACAATGCTATCATTTTAACACGTAAGGATATAAAGAATTTAATTTACATTATTTTATCTTTACTGTCTTTGATATGCAGTATGTTATCATTTCAACATGTAAACAATACACGTAAATTAGCAGTTAGTTATTCTGCATCCTTAGTTTCTTGCTAACTCTTGGATACACAGTGTGCATTCAACACCTAGGGTACATCACATTTGAGAGTAGCCAGATTTCTAGAATTCAGAAGCCACTTATGGTTAGTGTGCACCATACTGAGCAGTGCAACTCTAGTGGAAGAGCTGAGGGAGCAAATACACATGCAACAATGTGTACCATGAAGGAAATATACATGATACCTTAAGAAAAAGCAGCTGAAGAATAAATCTACTTAAATGGGGAAGCAAGAGAAAACCTATCTGAGGAGGTAACATATAAGCCATGATCTGAGGCCTGAGCATCTACCCAACAGCATAAAAAGGCCAATATCACTTGAGCAGACTATGTAAGGGTAAAAAGTGAAAAAAAAATACTGTGATATGGGGGAATAAATAATTTCCCAAGTCCTCTAAGAAAGAGTAGAGAAACTGATAAATCATAGGAATGTCTACACTCTGAGGGAGATCAGGGACTTTATCTTTCTTAGCACATGGAAAAGTACCTAAATCATAACAGATACTTGGTGAATGTGTGTGGAATAAGGAATAACTGAGCCAGGGGTCTGAGACCTGGGAAATCAGGCAGCAATATGCTGATGTAGATACCAGTAGGTAGTGGGCATAGTTTGTTTGTTTCCTTTTAGTTGCATGTGGTTTCTCATAAGCCACCTGAGGTAATCAGAAACACAAGAAGTTTGCAGGTCCCTAGAGGGTAAAATTATTCAACAACTACCACCTCTCGGAAGAGTTTCAATTGATCTGACTTGTGTCAAGTGCCCATAAATGGATAAGTGAACCAATCAGTGTGGATAAGGAATTGACGTACCATGACTGGGTCAGCTTACGTCACATACTCAACACTGTGGTTAGTAACCAGAAGATGTAGAGGGCAGTGGGCAAGAGATCCAGAGGACCTTTCAAATTCCTCTATTTCCTTTTAAAATTTCCTCTTTTATAGAGATCAGTTTACCTATCCAGTGTTCGTAACCCCAGTTTCCTAGAACATTAGAACATTACGTATGTGTCTCTACAAACTTGGGTTTCAGGCAAAAAAAAAAAAAAAAGAAAAAAGTGAACGCTTTCATGGCCACACATCAGTGTTGAAACACCTCCTTGTACTGTGGAAATCACTATGAACAAGTGGCCCAATTCATGTCATCCCGCTGTGCCCCATGCAGCATCGCCTGCAACTGAGCCTGAACTTCAGCAAGTTTTTGTTGGTCCAAACTGTCATGAAAATTCCCTTGCTCGTAGCAATGGAGAGGGACAGGATAAATCACATACTTCAGCTTCATCAAGGATGTCAAGTGTTGCAGAAGACTCTTGAGCACAGGCATTGTAATGGGATTGAAGCCAAAGCTAAGGACACGGAGGTGGGTACAGTGGCTCAGGGCTGGGAGGATGGCAGAGAGAGTAGAATCAGTTATCATACAATTGTTTATCTCCAGATGTTGCAGGGTGCTTGAGACCTTCTCCAGCAGAGCCTGGAAGGGCTCATATCCTTCTGAGAAGATCTCGTTGTTACTGAGACTCAGTTCCTTTAGGTGGGTGGCCTGAGAGCTCTCGGACAGGACAGTGATGTCTCTGTTAGAAAGGCTACAGAAAGGTAGATACAGTGTATCCAACTGACGTGGCACAACTCTATAGAGAGAAAAGAGTAAGGTTATTTCAGAAGAATGAGGGCAATGAGCCCCAAATTATAGGTACCTAAGGCTCTAGAATAAAGTACTGTGTTCACGGTTTGCAACAGGTGGTTAACATTGTGGACTTTGGGATCAGACTTTATACATTTGTGACCTTGAGAAAGTGACTTTACAACTCTGAGGTACAGGGATTTAATCTTGAAAACGTGCACAGTAGTAATTATTATAAAGAACTGCGGGAAAGATTAAGTGAAGAAAGTGCATGCACTTAGTATATACGACATAATCAGTGTTGC
Organism: Mesoplodon bidens; assembly: GCF_964165515.1. Classification (NCBI taxonomy): domain Eukaryota; kingdom Metazoa; phylum Chordata; class Mammalia; order Artiodactyla; family Ziphiidae; genus Mesoplodon; species Mesoplodon bidens. The sequence continues at coordinate 52,161,257 of NC_138163.1, forward strand.
ATCTGATTCACTTATTTGGCGAGGATGGGTCTGGGAAAGCAGCCAACTGAGGGTTTCCTTTGACTAGTTCCCAGATGACAAGTTCTCCATTCAGGGTCTAAGGCTTGGGGGAAATACAGGAGCAAAATTATCTGGCAGTGTTAACTATTGGGGCCAATTCATGGGCATGTGCATTAGTCCTATAGCTTAATGTTTCTCCATCTGAATGCCTCCCCTTCCTCTCCAGAGAGCTGTAAACTCCAATAGGAGAAGGACTGAGTCTTTTTCACCAATATATTTACACACTTATTATAGTGTCTGCCCAGGGCCACTGAATGAATGAATGAATATATGAGCACAGCTTCCTTTTCTAACCTCATCTGCTGCTCACCATAAGGTACCCCTCTCTCCCCTGGCTAGGTTCAAACTCCCAGCAGTGTCTACACTGAGGTAAAAAGAGAAATGGGTTACAAGGAGCTTAGGAAGATCCAAGCATGGTCTCTTCTGTCTTAACAATGAGGTGTTCAAGGAACACAGGTTCCTCCCCACCCCCTCACCTGAGCAGTTTGTGCAGTTCATTGGTGAGGCAGACGAGAGGCAAGCTGAGCTCCTGGAGGTTGTCCAGCCGCCCAAGGGAGAGGAGAAAAGATCTGAATTTCCTTCTCGTAGAAGATTTAAAGGGGATGTTACACAGAGTAAGGCTGTTCAGGTGGATCACCCGAGGCAAAAGGGTGAGGACTTCACTCAGATCAGCCTGATCCATTTCCAGGTGATCAATGCACCCCAGATCAAGAAACTGCAGGATACTTTTGTGGGCAGACATTCTATCGATTTGCAAATCTCTGCAGCAGATGTGCAAGGACCCAAAGTCCTGCTGAATTTTACTACAAAGGAAAGAGAGGAATTGCTCTGTTCTCAAGGTACTATTGAGGGAAATATCCACTAGTAATTCCATGGGTTCCTGAGCTGACTGAGGCGCAGACCCAGAATTACCAATCCCGAGGCGCCTGACACTATGCTGAGCTTCTTCTATCTTAAGGATAGAGCGCTGAGAGTATTTGCATGACTTAAAACAGAAAGGGAATGTGGTCCGAATCTCAGAGCATATTGTCTTACACTCCGGGTCATGCCTTAAATCTAGGATCCTCAGTCTGGGCCCCCTGTAAGGAAAGGAAGAGACAGAACACATGAGAGATAGCTGATTTTAATATAACCCAGCAAGATCAATGATGAGAAGCAGGGACAGTGCACTTTAACCCTGGTTTGCGCTTCACTGCCATTCACCAAGAAGTTCTTTCCACACAAATGCAGCATCTTTCATCCTTTCCCCACCCCCTCCTTCACCTCCAGGCTTTCCCTGTCTCAATGCCCATATTCCGCTTGTGTGTAATCACACTCAAATCCATTCATAGTATCCTCAAGCACTTCTATTCTATAATCAACTCTATAAGGCAATAGAGTCCCGAAGGTGACCCAAAGTGCTGACCGACAGCTCTGCAAAGACTGCAGTATTCACCATTGGCTACTGTTGGGAGACGGTTTAGTATTCCCCTGCCCCAGGCTACAGCATACCCTCCTGCTGACTCCCTGTGTCTCTACTGCTCATAGCCTTACCAAGAGGAAGAGTTCTGGGCAGGGAGCATCTGCAGACCATCAATCATGGCTTCCAAGATGTCATAGTATGACTCCTGTGTGTTCCATGACCCAATGTGGAGACAGCGAAAAGGCCAAACCCTCACCATTGCCGTTAGCATCGTCTTATGCCCACCCAAGAAGGCAGCGTTGAACAATGGAACAAAGAGGTCTCTTGGGATTTCGTCCAGGGCATGGATAGCTACAGGCTCATTATTCAGCAGACTCTTTGCAGCAAGCTCAAGGAGGGTGACTGTGGTCTCTTGGTCCATCTTCAAAAACCTGCTTCAGAGTGGAGAATATTTAGAAATCCTGAGAAGATATCTATAGTCACTTGTTTGCTTCCAGGGTTAGCTATGGAAAAAATACTTATTGAATAAGTATGTGGTCAATCATAGGGCCAACTCAAGTGACCTCTACTATAGGAATAGAATGAAAATGGACTTGTGTGTAATTTAATTATATATGTGTACAAACACGTGCACACAAGCACACACACACACACACACTTACATGAGATAAAATGCCCTTAGAAATCAGAGGTACGTTAGCAGAAGACAATGCTTACCACCTAGCTGACTTCATCGAATTATTTCCTCTTGAGGAGCTTCAAGACGGAGGAAGAGTAAGACATGGAGATCACCTTCCTCCCCACAAATACATCAGAAATACGTGTACATGTGGAACAACTCCTACAGAACACTTACTGAACACTGGCAGAAGTCCTCAGACCTCCCCAAAGGCAAGAAACTCCCCAAGGGCCTGGGTAGGGTAAAAGAAAAAAGGAAAAACAGTGAATAAAGAATAGAGACAGAACCTGCACCAGTGGGAGGGAGCTGTGAAGGAGGAAAGGTTTCCACACACTAGGAAGTCCCTTCGTGGGCAGAGACTGCTGGTGGTGAGGGTGGGAGTTTCGGATCCATGGAGGAGAGCACAGCAACAGGGGTGCAGAGGAAAAAGTGGAGAGATTCCCGCTCAGGGGGTTGGTGCCGACCAGCACTCACCAGCTTGAGAGGCTTGTCTGCTCACCCGCCGGGGCGGGCGGGGGCTGGGAGCTGAGGCTCAGGCTTCGGAGTTCAGATCCCAGGGAGAGGACTGGGGGTGGCTGCATGAACACAGCCTGAAGGGGTCTTGTGCGCCATGGCTAGCTGAGAGGGACTCAGGGAAAAAGTCTGGAGCTGCTGAAGAGACAATACACTTTTCCTTGCCTCTCTGTTTCCTGGTGCACAAGGAGAGGGGTTTAGGAGCTCTGCTTAAAGGAGCTCCAGAGAAGGGAGTGAGGAAATAGTTAATCCAGTCCAGGAAGCACAGAGAGTCCCATACAGCATAAAACCAAGGAGAAACACGCCAAGACACATATGAATCAAACTATAAAAAATTAAATACAAAGAACAAATATTAAAAGCAGCAAGGGAAAAACGACAAGTAACACATAAGGGAATCCCCATAAGGTAAACAGCTGATCTTCCAGCAGAAACTCTGCAAGCCAGAAGGGAGTGGCAGGACATATTTAAAGTGATGAAAGAGAAAAACCTACAACCAAGATTACTCTACCCAGCAAGGATCTCATTCAGATTTGAAGGAGAAATTAAAAGCTTTACAGACAACAAAAGCTAAGAGAATTCAGCACCACCAAACCGTCTTTACAACAAATGCTAAAGGAAGTTCTCTAGGCAAGAAACACGAGAGAAGTAAAAGACCTAAAATAAAAAAAAAACCCAAAACAATTAACAAAATGGTAACAGGAACATACATATCGATAATTACCTTAAATGTAAATGGATTAAATGTGCCAACCAAGACATAGGTTGACTGAATGGATACAAAAACAAGACCCGTATATATGCTGTCTACAAGAGACCCACTTCAGACCTGGGGACACATACAGACTGAAAGTGAGGGGATGGAAAAAGATATTCCATGCAAATGGAAATCAAAAGAAAACTGGAGTAGCAATTCTCATATCAGACAAAATAGACTTTAAAACAAAGACTATTACAGGAGACAAAGAAGGACAGTACATAATGATCAAGGGATCAATCCAAGAAGAAGATATAACAATTGTAAATATTAACGCACCCAACATAGGAGCACCTCACTACATAAGGCAAATACTAACAGCCATAAAAGGGGAAATTAACAGTAACCCAATCATAGTAGAGGACTTCAACACCCCACTTTCACCAATGGAGAGATCACTCAAAATGAAAATAAATAAGGAAACACAAGCTTTAAATGATACATTAAACAAGATGGACTTAATTGATATTTACAGGACATCCCATCCAAAAACAACAGAATACACATTCTTCTCAAGTGCTCATGGAACATTCTCCAGGAGAGATCATATCTTGGGTCACAAATCAAACCTTGGTAAATTTAAGAAAATTAAAATCGTATCAAGTATCTTTTCCGAACACAACACTATGAGACTAGATATCAATTACAGGAAAACATCTGTACGAAATACAAACACATGGAGGCTAAACAATACATTACTAAATAACCAAGAGGTCACTGAACAAATCAAAGAGGAAATCAAAAAATAGCTAGAAACAAATGACAATGAAAAGACGATGACCAAAAACCTATGGGATGCAGCAAAAGAAGTTCTAGGAGGGAAGCTTAGAGCAATACAATCCTACCTCAAGAAACAAGGAAGATCTCAAATAAGCAACCTAACCTTACACATAAAGCAATTAGAGAAAGAAGAACAAAAAACCCCACACACTTAGCAGAAGGAAATGAATCATAAAGATCAGATGAGAAATAAATGAAAAAGAAATGAAGGAAACGATAGCAAAGATCAATAAAACTAAAACCTGGTTCTTTGAGAAGATAAACAAAATTGATAAAACATTAGCCAGACTCATCAAGAAAAAAAGGGAGAAGACTCAAATCAATAGAATTAGAAATGAAAAAGGAGAAGTAACAACTGACACTGCAGAAATACAAAGGATCATCAGATATTACTACAAGCGACTCTATGCCAATTAAATGGACAACCTGGAGGAAATGAACAAATTCATAGAAATGCACAACCTTCCCAGACTGAACCAGGAAGAAATAGAAAATATGAACAGACCAATCACAAGCACTGACATTGAAATGGTGATTAAAAATCTTCCAACAAACAGAAACCCAGGACCAGATGGCTTCACAGGTGAATTCTATCAAACATTTAGAGAAGAGCTAACACCTATCCTTCTCAAACTCTGCGAAAATATAGCAGCGGGAGGAACACTCCCACACTCATTCTACGAGGCCACCATCACTCTGATACCAAAACCAGACTAAGATGTCACAAAGAAAGAAAACTACAGGCCAATATCACTGAGGAACATAGATGCAAAAATCCTCAACAAAATCCTAGCAAACAGAATCCAACAGCACATTAAAATGATCATACATTATGACCAAGTGGGGTTTATCCCAGGAATGCAAGGATTCTTCAATATATGCAAATCAATCAACGTGATACACCATATTAAAAAACTGAAGGAGAAAACCCATATGATCCTCTCAGTACATGCAGAGAAAGCTTTTGACAAAATTCAACACCCATTTATGATAAAAACCCTCCAGAAAGCAGGCACATAGGGAAACTTCCTCAACATAATAAAGGCCATATCTGACAAATCCACAGCCAACATCGTCCTCAATGGTGAAAAAATGAAACCATTTCCACTAAGATCAGCAAATTGACAAGGTTGCCCACTCACGCGACTATTATTCAACATAGTTTTGGAATTTTTAGCCACAGCAATCAGAGAAGAAAAAGAAATAATAGGAATCCAAATTGGAAAAGAAGTAAATCTGTCACTGTTGGCAGATGACATGATACTATACATAGAGGATCCTAAAGATGCTACCAGAAAAGTACTAGAGCTAATCAAGGAATTTGGTTAAGTAGCAGGATACAAAATGAGTGCACAGAAACCTCTTGCATTCTTATACATTAATGATGAAATATCTGAAAGAGAAATTAAGGAAACACTCCCATTTACCATTACCACAAAAAGAATAAAATATCTAGGAATAAACCTACCTAAGGAGACAAAAGACCTGTGTGCAGAAAATTACAAGACACTGATGAAAGAAATTAAAGATGATAGAAATAGATGGAGAGATATACCATGTTCTTGGATTGGAGGAATCAACACTGTGAAAATGGCTCTACTACCCAAAGCAATCAACAGGTTCAATGTAATCCCTATCAAACTACCACTGGCATTTTTCACAGAACTACAACAAAAAATTTCACAATTTGTATCAAAACACAAAAGACCCCGAATAGCCAAAGCAGTCTTGAGAAAGAAACACAGAGCTGGAGGAATCAAGCTCCCTGACTTCAGACTATACTACAAAGCTACAGTAATCAAGACAGTATTTTACTGGGACAAAAAAAGAACTATAGATCAATGGAAGAGGATAGAAAGCCCAGAGATAGACCCACACACATACAGACACCTTATCTTCAATAAAGGAGGCAAGAATATACAGTGGAGGAAAGACAGCCTCTGCAATAAGTGGTGCTGTGAAAACTGGACAGCTACATGTAAGAGAATGAAATTAGAACACTCCCTAACACCATACACAAAAATAAACTCAAAATGGATTAAAGACCTAAATGTAAGGCCAGACACCATCAAACTCTTCGAGGAAAACAGAGGCAGAACACTCTATGACATACATCACAGTAAGATCCTTTTTGACTCACCTCCTAGAGAAATGGAAATAAAAACAAAGATAAACAAATGGGACCAAATGAAACTTAAAAGCTTTTGCACAGCAAAGGAAACCATAAACAAGACGAAAACACAACCCTCAGAATGCAAGAAAATATTTTCAAATGAAGCAACTGACAAAGGATTAATCTCCAAAGCTTACAAGCAGCGCACGCAGCTCAATATCAAAAAAAACAAACAACCCAATCCAATAATGGGCAGAAGACCTAAATAGACATTTTTCCAAAGAAGATATACCAATTGCCAACAAACACATGAAAGGATGCTCAACATCATTAATCCTTAGAGAAATTCAAATGAAAACTACAATGAGATATCATCTCACACCAGTCAGAATGGCCATCATCAAAAAATCTACAAACAATAAATGCTGGAGAGGGTGTGGAGCAAAGGGAACACTCTTGCACTGCTGGTGGGAATGTGAATTGGTACAGTCACTATGGAGAACAGTACGGAGGTTCCTTAAAAATCTAAAAATAGAATACCATACGACCCAGCAATCCCACTACTGGGCATATACCCTGAGAAAACCATAATTCAAAAAGAGTCATGTACCACAGTGTTCATTGCAGCTCTATTTACAATAGCCAGGACGTGGAAGCAACCTAAGTGTCCATCAACAGATGAATGGATAATGAAGATGTGGCTCATATATACAATGGAATATTACTCAGCCATAAAAGGAATGAAACTGAGTTATCTGTAGTGAGGTGGATGGACCTAGAGACTGTCATACAGAGTGAAGTAAGTCAAAAAGAGATAAACAAATACCGTATGCTAACACATATATATGGAATCTAAAAAAAATAAATAAAAGAAAATGGTCAGAAGAACCTAGGGGCAAGATGGGAACAAAGATGCAGACCTACTAGAGACTGGACTTGAGGATACAGGGAGGGGGAAGGGTAAGCTGGGACAAAGTGAGAGAGTGTGAAGGACTTATATGCACTACCAAACGTAAAATAGATCGCTAGTGGGAAGCAGCCGCATAGCACAGGGAGATCAGCTCGTTGCTTTGTGACCAAATAGAGGGGTGGGATAGGGAGGGTGGGAGCGAGGGAGATGCAAGAGGGAAGAGATATGGGGACATATGTGTACGTATAACTGATTCACTTTGTTATAAGGCAGAAGCTGACACACCATTGTAAAGCAATTATACTCTAATAAAGATGTTAAAAAATCATTTTCTCCCCAAAGGATACAAACCAATAAGAAGGGAAATCTATATTTACACAAAAGCCACACCCTCATCATTACTTGAAAATGGAAAAGGCCAAAAATTCAAAAGAATTGTGAGTAAAAAAGAAAAATCTTGAATCCTGGCATAAGATTTGTCACACTCCCATTACTAGGCTTTGTGGAAAACAAAAGACAGACCAAGAAAAGCTGCCAAGAGAGAGGAAAGAAGATGGAAAAGGGATGAAAGCTCATCTAGAATGCCTAAGCCCAGAATAAATCTAAAAATACCAAAAAGGTGTCCTAGAATATGAAAGCCCGGACTACAGGGAACGTACTCCACAATCAGAGCTTACGAAGGGACAGGGATGATTTAAAGTGCAGTCTTTGAAAGATATAACTCTTAGGGAAGAATAAAGGCAAACAGTTAGGGAGAAGCACCCATCGGCACTTGGGTAATGACGGAGAAAAGAAACAAAAGGGGAAAATTAAGGATCTTGCAAGACATAAGAGAACCGCAAAATCAGAGCACTCAGGACTTCTCCCTTCATCACCAAAACAAACAAACAAAATAAAAAGGATCTGGACTTTGCCATACTAACAAAAAATCACATTATTAAACTAGGAATCTTGTTGAAAAAAACCAGTATCATACAGCTGAACAGAATGAAGGGAATTCCATACCAAACTTTGTAAAAAAAAAAAAAAAGAGGGATGAGGAAACAAAAGTGCATATATATTAAACAACCATGAAGGAGAAAAAGACTGGAAGTCAACACTCCAAACAAAATTAATTACACTCAAGCAAGCATTGGAGGATAGGAAACCCACCTTAAACAGAATATTTTAAAAAATGAAAAGACAGTGACTGACTAAAAAGAAAGGCTGAAGCAAAGATTTTATAACCAACTGGGGTGTCCCTTAAATATCACAGCCTATAGAAAAAGCTTTTCAACTTGCAGAAACTTAGGAAATTCTGCACCCCTCAGCCCTTCCTAAGGAATCTACTAGAGCAGGGGTCTGCAAACTGGCCCAATGATCCAAATCCAGCCCACTGCTTGATTTTGTAAATAAAGCTCTATTGGAACAAAGCCATGATCAATCATTTATGTATTGTTTATGAATGCTTTTGCACTACAGTAGCAAAGTTGAGTAGAGAGACAGTGACACTGTGACCCAGGAACTTACAATACTTCCTATACTTCTCTTTACAGAATGTTTGTCAAGTAATTTAAAACAGGAACTGGGATTGTGGTCCCACTGCGATGAGAAGGAAAACTTCACCAAAATACCTAATGGAGAGTATTTTACATACAATAGTAAAATCAAGGTGGAGGAAAGAGGAGAAGACTAATGTACAAAAGGTTTATGCTGTGAAAAAAGAACACAGAAACTGTGCAACTAAAAATGAGAGAAGGGAGAGAAGTAGAAGGAAATAGAACAAACATTTTATCATAATGCAGTAGGTGAGTGTTAAATGATACGGGAGGAAAAAATGCATAGGCCAGAGAGTAAAGTGTTAAGAAAACAGGTGGTTCAGAATGATTTTAAGAAAGCATTAAACGTGACCAAAAACATGTCTCAATGACAAAAGCCAAAACTCACAAAGAAGATATAACCCTTAGGTATATTTATGCACCAATAACAAACAAACACCTTTATAAACCAAAAATGAAAGGAGACGTAGATAAAATAATAACAGGAAACAGTAACAGTAGGAGATTTAATACACCAAACTCAGTCTAAGGCTGATCAAGTCATATAAAAAAAAGAGAAAGCTAATCAATAATGTTATATAGGGAATATATATTTGTCAAAATGGATCATAATTATCTCACAGAGATTAGATAATTGATTTCTATAAAGTAGAAAAAGTACAAACAATCCTCTAACCCCAAAGCAATAAAAGTTAGTAACAAAAATTGAAAACAGAAAGCCCTTTCCACCTGAACAAAATTTTTAAGGCTTCTCTTAGAAACTGTTGAACATAAGAGGAAATGCAAACTGAAGTTGTAAAGAAATTTTTTAAAGGAATGACTATGAAAAACTACATATCGGCATCTATGGGATACATTTAGTGCGGTGATCTGAGGCAAATTCACACAGGATGCACTTTTATGAGTAAAAATGGAAGAATGAAGATAAATTAATTAAAGTATGGCCTCAAAAAATGAAAAAAAAACCAGCTAGGAAAAAAAGAACAACTAAAGAAAGCAAAATATAAAAGCAGAAATGAATGAGATACAAAATAGAAAAACGAAATCTTGTTTTTCAAAATGAACAAGCCCCTAGCTGGCTTGATGAAGGAAGAAAGGGAGAGATCACACATAGACAAAATAATAAATGACAAAGGAGAAATAATCATCGAAACAAAAAAAAAGAGATTACTTTGCCAACATCTATGCAAATAAACGTGAAAATCTATATGAAATAGGTAACTTCCTAGATAAATACAGATTACCAAAGTTCTGATTCTTGTGTTAGAAAGCTTAAATTAGGCAATTTTCAAAGAAGAAATAAAGTTATTACAGCAATACCCCCAAGAAGCACCTTGCTCAGATGGTTTTACAGGTGAATTCTAGTAAACCATCAAAGATCAAAAAGTACCAAAGCTCTATGAGTTATGTAAGAACATTAGAAAGGAAGGAAACTTCCCTAACTTCTTTTATGAAGCCAGTAGGATGCTAACAGGTAAAACGTAGATACCAAAATACTAAATAGAATATTAGCAAACATCCAACAGTACATTTAGAAACTAATATACTGTGATGAAGTGCAATTTATTCCATTAATACAGGGCTGGTTCTATATTAGGAATTCCATTGATATCATTCACCATAGTAATATAATTAAGGACAAATATCATATGATTAAAACCACAGATGCCAAACAAATCTTTGGGAAACTTCAACACCCATTCAATGTTAAGAAAAGAAAAACCTCAAGAAATGGGAAAGAGGGATGCATTCTTAACATGATAAAAGATATATAATTAATTCCTCATGCAAGTATTTTATTTAGTGGGGGACTACCAGAGGTTTTCCAATAAGGTCAGGAACAAGAAAAGTATGCCCATTATATCATTCCTGTTCAGTCTTCAACTACAAGCATTAGTCAGTTGACTAGAGAAATCAATTAGATTTATGAGAATGAATAACAAGCAGTAAAGCCACCTCTGTGTGCAGATGATATTACTGTACACCTGAAAAGCCCTATAGAAACAACGACAGATTAAGCAAAACAATAAGAGAGATCAGCAAGGTAGTAGGATATAAAGTTACATACAAAAGTCAATGGTCTTTGTGTACACTCACACACACACAGCTAGAGGACACTTTAGTAGAGAAAATTCCATATACAATAGCAAAAACAAACCTTAAATGCATAGAAATAAATTTAATGAGAGCATCTATGCAAGGAAAAATTTTAGACACTCCTGAACGACATAGAAGGAAATTTAAATAAGCACAAAGACATTGGTCAATGTTCTTGGATAGAATAACTCAACATTAAAAAGATGTCGGTTCTCCCTAAACTAATGTATAAATTTAATATAATCTCAAAAATATCAGCGAACGTTTTTATGTTGTAGATCAATGGATAGTAAAATTGATATTTTTTTAAATCATGCAAGAATAGCCAGGATATAAGTGAAAAAGAAAACCTATAAGTGGGGAGTAATGATACCAGGCATTAAAGCACGCTATAAAACCTCGGTAATTATAACACTGTGGTACTGGTACATGAATAGACAAATAGTCCAGTGAAACAGAATAGGAAACCCAGAAAAACAACCATAATATATGGAAATTTCAGTATATGATGAAAGGGCATTTAAAATCACTGAGGCAAAGATGGACGTTCAATAAATGATGCTGGAACAACTGAGACATTTGGGAAAAGAATCAGTGTAGATCCATATCACACACTATACACAAAAATAAACTGTAAACGGGTTAGGAATCTAAACAAATGAAACCATAACAAAATCTTTCAGAAAATATGGCAGGACCTTGCTTTAACCTCAGCATAGGGAAAGACTTTCTAACTGTGACTCAAATTTCCAGAGGCAATGAAAGAAAACAATGATCTGTGTGACTACAAAGGATTTTTTTTAATGTACAGCAAACACATCATAACTAAATCAAAAGGCAATTGACAAATTGAGATAAAGTATTTGCAGCAAGCCTCCCGGACAAATGAATAATAGTCCAAGTATATACAGAACTCTGAAGTACGGAAGGACAAAAGGCTAATATTTCTACAGAAAAATGGGAAAAGATATGAGCAGATAATGCACAAAAAATATATAAAACAGTCCTCAAAATATAGTCAAACTTTCTCATAATTAGACAAATGCATACTAAGACAATGCCGAGATATCATTTCTCACCTACCACATCAACAAAGGTCACAAAAGTAGGGCAACATGTTCTGTTAGTGAGTCTGTGGGGAAACAGTCACGGTAGCTAGTGGGAGTGAAAACCAGTACAACCCTTCTGGAGAGAAATTTGGAAATACCTAACAGAAATACACATGCACTTCACTTTTGGCCCAACAATACTACTGCTGGGAATAAAACTTGAAGATCCATTTCCACCAACACAAAAGTACTTATGCCTAAGGTTATTCACTGCAGCATTGTTTGTCGTTGCAGAGTGTTGAAAACAAGTTAAATGCCCCTACATATGTCAGCGGAGTCCAATGCAGCTGTAAAAAACACAGACACAAAAACAAAAACAAAAAAGCAATGAAGCCCTCTATGGCATAAAGAGTTTTTTTTATGGAATGCTGCTAACTGAAAAAGGAAAAGTGCAAAGGAGCATTTTAAGGTGCCGTCCTTCATTTAACAAACAAGGGAATATAAGAAAACATATATGGATCAGTTCATTTGTGCAGAGTAAACACAGGAAAGATTAAACCAGAAACTAAAGAGATTGGTTATCTACAGGGGGAGTGTGGGAAATAAGTGGGGAACGGGAAGGGGTTAGAAGGCATGACGAAAGAGTGACACTTGTCTAATAGATGTTTCTGTGCAGCCCTGACTCTTTGAATCACAGTAATATTTCACATACCCCAGAATTAATTAAAAAATCAAAATCAACTAAGATGTGGGGAGGAGGCAAGCTCAAATACAAACACCACAAAATTAACCTAACTATATGACAAGTGAATGTCTTAACCACAGCTGAAGAGGTGAGAAAGAAAATAGCTAAGCTAAGCAATGTGGGGAAATAGTACTTCTTTGATTGCATCCTCTGAGGCCTAAGGCATAAAGAACTGTACACAAACACAAGTTATCAAATCTGTTTCTAACAGGTGTATTGGGTAGCATTTCTGCAAGTACTTCATGTATATATCAGGAATGAACAAGTAAGTAAATATTGAAGATAAGGAGAGCCAGGTCACACAAAGAAGTTACAAACAAGGCTACAATGGATTAACATAAGAAGTATCAGTATGAGCTCCTGGCTTTCAATATCTATACATATAGGTAGAGAAACTGAGAAGTATCTGTAAACATGAGTATATACATACAGTATATTTCCTTCATTTGTGGATGGAGAGGGAGGACTTAGCAGCAATGAAACCGCAATAGCAATGAACACACACTGAGATATTGGTTTCAAAATGTCATTTTCCAAGGAAAGGAAGCTTGGCTCTTTGCAGAAGTGTTTTTTGTTTTTATTTCAGGGCCGTGGTGGGGACAAAAACACAAGATGAACAGGAATACCTTACAGTGTCAGCAAGGAAGTACACAAAAATGGATCAGGTCTTGCTGAAAGAACACAGACCCCACCAAAAGATGCTTGCAGTCACCAAAGCTGGAACAATTCAAGAAACTAAATAATGATATAATTTGATTATAAGTCACAATGTAACATAGTTATTCATGATTCAATACTGACATAAATAATTTGATTAGTTATTTGATTCAATAATTTGAAATAAAACAATTTTTATAAACAACTTGAAAGTTTATAAATAAATAAATGGGGGAGAAAAGACAGCTCTTCAGAATGCCAATGAACCAATGTAGTAGGAATAAGGAAATAGAAAGTCACCATTAAGTCATAATTGTTGTAGGCAAGATCAACAGATGGATTTTAAAAGTCGTGAATAACAGTCTGAGAAGAAATAGGATATTTTCATAGTCTGAAAGTATTTCCTACACGATATTTATTACTTACAAATAGGAAAACAGTACCATTACAATGGAGGCACACAGTTGTCCCCACCTTAATCAAGTGTTGCAAATGAATAGCATCATTAATACAACATATGGACATCATGTACCCCCACACATGATGCTTGGAGAAGGGAACAGAATCGCTTTTGCAGCGCCGTGGTATAAGACCTAAAATTAAGGCACAGTGACATGTATGCCTTGACATTTGGGGGAAAACCCAGAGGGTCTCAAATGGACTCACCACAAGTTCCCATTCCCCTTTTGTGCCCCCAGGAAGAAGGTCCCCTAGCCAAAGAACCAGCCTTATCAGGGGAACTAGCCACAGTGCCTGCTCGCCCCTGACTATCAGGTTTCAGTTCCCTACCAGCTCACAGAAGTATTCAAACAAGCCAATCACATCCTCCCATGTGAACCAAGGGTCACCTCGTCCTCTTGTTACTACAGACTGTCCCCCACAGCCCCTGCTTGTTCACTCTCTTCCAGAGAATGACTCCTGTGGGGCTCTACCTGGCCAGTAGTGTCCTCCTCCCCAGGCTGTGAGTAAATGTTACTAATAAGCTGCTGTGGGTAGTATCTGTCCAGTGTCAGGTGTCGTGTGTTCAGCCACCCCCATAACACTAGGGTGGAAATTCCTCCATCATCAATGGGATGAAGGGGAGGAGAATAAAACCGGTATTGTTGCCAAAAATTTGTAATTTCAATCAAATCACAAGAATACATCAGAGAAACCCAAGCTGACAGACATTCTATAAAATACCTGACCAGTATCTTCAAAAGCGTCAAGACTGGGAAACACCCAGAAAGCTTAAGGAACTGTCAGCCTGGAGGAGACTAAGAAGTGATGGCCAAATGCAATGTGGTATCCAGAATGGGATGCTGGAATAAAAAATGAGATTACTGGGACAAATGGTGAAATTCAAATAAAGTATGTAAATTAGTTAATAGCACTGCATCAATGTTAATTTCCTAATTTTGATAATTTTTCTATGGCTATATAAGATGTTAACATTAGGGAAAGCTGGGTGAAGGCTTTCTATACTGTTCGCAAAGTTTCTGTGAGCCTAAAATTATTTCAAAATAAAGAATTTTTTAAAAAGTTCAGTGGTTAAAGGAATGGTTATGGTATAAACGACACTGTTTAATAATAGTTTAACTTATTGAAATACGGTTGGGAGGACGGATAAATGCTCGTGCCACATCATCCAGCACAAAACTATTTCAAACTGCTTTAGAGAGCCCATTAAAATAAATGAAAGTGCAGTCATCTCCAAGATGTAGATGAGTATTTATCTGCTCTTCAGAAGATAACCATTTGAAGTATAAAAGCAATGAAATACCATATATATATAGATAAGGAGAGACCAGAGAGAGATAGAGGTGGGGGAGGGGGGAGAGAGAGACAAACATTTCAATACTTACAATTTAAAGTCTGAGGTATCAAAACAAACTGCAAAGAAAACTGACGTGCAAAGGAGAAACACAATTTTTTTTTTAACAAGCGGGAGGCTGATTGAGGGATTTCAAAGAGAGAGTGCGAAATGATTAGCCACACAACTGAAGCGAATCACAGCTGAGGAAAGAGGAACGCACGGCGCGTGGACAGGACAGTGGACCCAGCAATCCGTTCGACTGCCTTTCTTATTAACCCCCAAACCTTGATCCTGGGTAATTTAATTTAGGTCAATAGAGGCGTAATTTATAGAAAGAATGCTGTTGTAATTTACCTGATTGGAACAAGAGTTGGAAAAAACTTGAGCTGTCCAAGACCCCAGCAGTAGGAGCAGTTTCCTCCCTCTCCGGAGACCACAGCGGACACGCCTCCGTGTTGCCCTCCGCCTCAGTGTTGGCGGCACGTGGTGTCTTAATGGCTCCCTCTCAAAGTTAAGCTCACCGGAAAAGGACTTGGATTGGTGCAGCTCGGGTCACGTGACCCCCTATAGCTCAATGTATAAGGTACTGGGAGGCGGGGCCAGATTCCCGACCCCACCCAGAGGGACCGAGGGGAGAGAGCCTTATGGGTGAGAGGGTTCTTCTCAGGTGCCAGCCCCACCCTCCTGCATCTCCTTGGCCCAGTGTCCCTCCTTGTGGCCTGGGCACCGCCTGGCCAGGGTTTCTGCCAGGCGGCTCTCAGACCTAGAGAACCGACATCCAAATTCATAGGCTACACAACAGAGGGTGTGAACTTAAAAACGAGTGGCGGGCTTCCCTGGTGGCATTTTTAATGTTTTTTAATGTTTTTAACTTTAATGTTTAATATTTTGTGATTAGGCTAATTTGTTGAGATGGAACACTCGAAAATATCTAGTAAGCAACTAACAAAAAAAGTTCACATATATTTACCATGTTATCAAAGAGTTCTCATGACACTGTTTCATAAAAAATAAAAAATTTCAATTTTAGACTTGACAGTTTATCTGTGTGGTGTGTGCATTTCTGTCTTACACTTCTTTTACCCCCAAATGTTCACACACTTATATGCAGATTTTTCTTCACCTCTCTCAGTGGCTGGACTTTTCTCAGGGCATTGAGATCCAGGAAGGGATTGTAGACATGGTGTGGAAAATTCCAGAAATGTCCAACTAATGCACTGGAGCCCAATCTCCTCTCTCCTTCCCTCTGCCTTGAAACCTCTCTGGTCTGGAACTTTCAGAGCTACAATTCCGGCTCTGACCATAGGGGCATCTATCTACATTGAGGACTTTTTTTTTTTAAAGGAAAATACATGATTTGTTTTCTTTTACTGTCATTACAGGGACCCACAAAACTCTGACTGCTATTTCGTTTATAGTTTTCAGGTCTGTTCTTTGTTGTTTGGTTTTTGGAAGTGTTTGTTTTTTGGTATTATCTCTCTGAGGTGGGCTGAGGTTAATTCCAGCCATTTGACTATTTTCAGAAAATTCTGTTACTTTGTACTAACTTAAGACAATCTCCCACACTACAGCAATAACTTAGTAAATCTCTGCTTGGAGAAGTCATCTTCCATTCCGTGGAGCTCAATTTCAGTCTCTGTTTCCCCAGGTAGCATCTGAATGACCCTAGACAAGCTCCAGCACCTCAGTAAGCCTCAGCAACCTTGGAAAGTTGGTGATTCTGATATCAGAGTCCCCTTGTGAGGAATTCATGAAAGAATAGACGCAATGTAGCAAGTACAGAGCCTGGCCTACAGCTGGCACACAGAGTTCTCTGGGTTTGCCAAACGAAGGAACACAATGTAGTGTAGCTGATCCAGAGTCTGGCATACAGAGCTCCCTGTGTTTGTAGCCAGAAGTACCAAGGTTCCCTAAGCCTCCTGATTCCAGATGCCCTCCTCTGCAAGGGGTGGTACAGTTGGAAAGAGTTCCCTGGGTGTTAGGCTGGTAGCAAACTCAGGGGGCTGTAATTACAGGAAGTGAAGTCTCCTCTGGCCCCCAGGACTATCCTCCTCTATGCTCTTGGGGAAGGGACTTCCTGTTAGGACTCCATCTTGTTTGTGTGGCTCTGACAAAGTGGTTTGGGGCTTGCACTCTCCTTCTTCGGCAGCCCTTCCTGATATTCTCCAAACCTCCAGCTCCAGACCCACAGATTCTCTTCACGAGCAGCCTGCGAGGAGGGTGGTGACAGACCACTGCCCTCAGGCCACCCCATGGGTGAGTTGGTCAGCATGAGACCTTGTCCTCAGATCCCTACAGGGCAGGAGGGGTTCTGGGTTCCCTCCCTAACCCCAACCCACAGGACCCCCAGCAAGCTGACCCCCCTTTAGAGAAGGCATGCAGAGGGCTCAGGCTCACTATTTCCCACTCTCTTGAGGAAATGGGCCAAGTGGGCTCTGACACACCCATCCTGATTCCATGTGGAAAACCTCCCCTCGGGCTTCCCTGGTGGCGCAGTGATTGAGAGTCCGCCTGCCGATGCAGGGGACACGTGTTCGTGCCCTGGTCCGGGAAGATCCCACATGCCGCGGAGCAGCTGGGCCCGTGAGCCATGGCCGCTGAGCCTGCGCGTCCGGAGCCTGTGCTCCGCAACGGGAGAGGCCGCAACAGCGAGAGGCCCGCGTACCGCTAAAAAAAAAAAGAAAAGCTCCCCTCTTATGGAAATGGCCCTGGCTGAGGTGAATTATTTCCCCTGGCTAAGGAAAAGGCAAAAGTCATGTGATCTTCTCAGGTCTAGGGTTTGGAGAGTAGGGAGTGTCATCTAGGTGGGGCGTGGGATTGTGTAAACTAATATTCCTTGGATTTATACGAGGTGGAGGAGGGGCAGAAAACCCACCATTACCACTGAATATGACATTAACTAGTCAGGGTAAATTGTATTAGTCCATAGAAGCTTACTGAGGCTTGCTTTCTTACCCAGCATATGATCTATTCTGGAATGTTCGATGAGTAGTTCTTATGAGCATTGTTCTATGTCAATTAAATACATTTGTTAAGTAACATTTTGTTGTTTTTTTTTTAATTTAAAAAATCTCCTTTTTATTTTAATTGGAATACTATTATTTCACAAATCAACTTAAACAGAACTAACGTTTTTTATGATGTTGAATCTTCCTAACCTAGTATTGTATTTTTTTTATTAGTTTCTGCTTTATAACAAAGCTTCTCCCTCTAGCTGAGTTTTTGTCTGCCATTTTGTGCATCACTCAGTGAGCTATGTTAAAATTTCCCACTGTGACTGTGACTTTGTCCATGCTCTATTTCTGTTAGATTTTGCTTTGCATATTTTGGCTCTATTTTAGGACATGCATACAAATTTAGAATTTTATATTAATATCTCCTTATTGCATTGAACCTGTTATCACAAAGAAATCTCCTTCTTTCTCTAGTGATGCTTTTTTCTTTAAAGTGTACCTTTTCTTTTACTGATAGGGTTATACCAGCTTTCTGTAGGTTACTGTGGAAAAGGTATACATTTTGCCATTTTTTTGATTTTCAAATTTTCTAGATGATTAAAATTTGCATGTGTCTCTTTTCAGGAGCATTTGATGGAAGGTTTCTTGTCCAGTCTGATAATAGCTGTCTTTCCATTTGGAATATTAATCTGAAATTTTTAATGTAAAAGTAGATGTAATTTGGTTTGTATATACTATCTTACTGTATATTTATTTTTGTCTCTTCTAAGTTCTTTTTCCTTTCCTTTCCTTTGAAATGATTAACATTTTATAACTATTAAATTGTTACCTCAAGTGGCTAGATAAACATTCTTTTGCCATTCTTGTAGTGTTTACCCTTCAGATTACAATGTACATTTTTGCCCTTTCAGTCTAGTGTTAGTTAATTAGTTCTTTAAAACTCCTCAGACAATTAGGGGACCTTGAGACACTTTGATTCCATATACCCTCCAAATTTATTGTCATGCATTTTCATTGTCTATATATTTAAATCCCCAGAAGAAATTACTATCATTGTGTTATATAGTCAACACTCATTTAAATTTGCCTACATATTCACAAATGTCATTAGTCTTTCTTTCCTGTATCTACGTGCCTCCACCTGGGAGGATATTTCTTCTGCCCAAAGAAGAGCCTGTAACATTTCTTTGAGTTTGAGTCTTCTGGTCACATATTTTCCGAGTTTTTGTTACATGATGATGAAATGAATGCATATTTTAGGACTGTTTGTCCTTAAAGCATACTTTTTCTCCTATTACAATAATACTGTTACACTGAGTTGATATCTTGTTACTTTTGGAAACTTCTCAACAAAGATCTCTTCAAATACCACTTCTCCACTGTTCCCTCCTCTTCTTTCTGGGACTCCCATTAACCATGTGTTAGCTATGTTCACTGCATCACCTTTAATTATCTCCCCCTCGCTTTTGGTATTCTCCATGCTATGTCTCTCCAGGCTCCATTCTGGATCTTTTCATCGGCCTTATTGTTCATATCTCTAATTCTTCCGTCAGGCAGGGAGGTCACCTTTGACCCTTGAACCATCACACCAGGGTAGATTTCAGGGTAGGTTTTATTGTGCTCCTAGAGCCAAGCAGAGAAGAGAGAGTTAGAGGTGAAAAGTCACTTGTCCCAGGTCACATAACCTGAACCAAGCAGAGCAGGGACTAACATCACAGACTAAACCCTGGGTCCAGACCCTTTCCTCTGTGCTTGTTTTCTTCTTGGCTGTGAATGCTCCCCACCTCTCATTTCCTGAGAAGTGGAACCACAGTGAAGTTTCTAAGCCTTTTTTTAGCACTGTGACACATTTCTCTTTAGATTATAAAGTCAGTGATATTTCTTCATTAGCCATGAGAACTTTCCCAGGAATTTTTCTGGTACTGGGCCCATTGATGTGTTGTTCTCAATTTCAGAGAACATTGATCAAGTGAACACTTTACAAAGAAAAGCAAGATGCAGGTGTATCTACCGAAGGAGACAGAGCTCTTGGTCTCAACAGGCCACATCCCAGCAGCAGCAAGATAGAGAATCACTGCGAAGTGATGCTCACGTGGACATCCAAGCAAGATAGTAAGTGACGAGGCAGCATGGCTGACAAGTATCAACCAGTGAAAAACAAAACCTTGTAGTTAAATATGTCATTCTTCTCTCTAATCTGGAAGAGTGAGGAATGATGGGATCAGGATAACGGTTGAGCAATCTTTATTGTAGCTCTGCTATCATTGGGGAAAATGTAGAGAGGACTTCCCAAGACTATACGGACCACTTTCTTCTCTCCACTTCCCCACAGTGCTCCCTATGCCCTTCCATCCTGTCATCGGAGAGGCAATTTTCAGGAACAAGACGAAACCCCTGTTAACAAGGAGACAGAGCAAAAGCCTCCAGAGAGAAGAATGGAGAGAAACAGGCAGGATGAGACCTTGGGGAGCTGGTTCAAGATCAGAGTGAGTGTGCTGGCTAAATGGACCTAACATGTAGAAGAAGATGACAGAGAGAGTCATGTTGGGCGCATGTAGAGATGCTGGGACTTTTCTCTCGTGGCAGTGGAGCTGGTAATCTGTCTTGTTATTACTAGGAGTTAACGTCCTAGATCATGTGAGGGCAGGTTCAGAGAAGCAATATAAAGGGAGCAGACTGACTGCAGGGAGCATGGGAGACGCTGTCTAAAACAAAGGAGGAAACTACTGCCAAGGAGATGGAGCAACTCCACACCAGAAGACACAGTTTGGCTCAAGCTGAGTGTGGGAGGAGGTTGAGTCTCTGGGATCCTCGTCAGAGGGGCAGGCCAGGTCTGCCTTAGGTAGGATCTCTTAGAACTTTATAAAAGTAAGTACGTGTGAAAGATATGAAGTCGATTATTTCAGGAAAAGTATTTAAATGGAAAGAAAGGGTATATAGGAAGTCCATGTCTGGTGTAAAAGTTAGCGATAACAGATATTGTCCTATCTTAAGAAATTACCTAAAGCCTGAAAAAAGGTCCTAAAGCAAGACACAGCTGGGTCTTATCTTAACCTTGGATTCCATTGTATCACTTTTCTTTCCCCAATTATTTCTTTGCCTCCTAGGTTCCCTTTGGTATTAAATATGATGAGAAGTGGCTGCTGAATTTGATTCACAAGCAATGCAGTGTCCCCTTCACCCCTGTCGAAGTAAGAGAGGACATTGAGGCCGATGAGAGGAAACGGGGTAGATGGCAGGCCCAGATGAGAAATGGCTCTGGTCTCATATTATGCTTCTCTTGTCACTCTCCCTACAGTTTCACTATGAGAAAATGGAGGCCCAGTTCTTCGTTCAGAATGCCAACATTGCCTCCGCACTGAAGAATGTCAATGGCAAGATTTACAATGAGGCTAATGAAAGGGTGTGTGTCAAGGGCATGAGCAGGGCTAGCTGGGAGCCAGAGGGCAGGGCAGGGGCATGGTCTTGCTTGATCCCAGGGCTCAGATTTCCTGGAGCTTACCCAGCCCCTCTCGTGTTCTCAACAGATATCTATCTTTGTTGATCCCTGTGATGCACCCCACTCTGTGCTGAAGGAGCTGAGGTCAGAAAAGGTGGAGCAGATAAAGGTAATGCAGACTCAACACAACCTGTGCACTCACAGCCAGACCCACCTATTGCCCCCGATCACCACCTCAGACTCAGAGCCCCTGAACCCCATCCCTAACTCAGCAGCTGCCCGTGAAGGAACGATATGATGCCTCCCAGCAATCTCGTGACATCCAGAGAGTCCGCTCTGACCCTGGTATGGCGACAACAGCAATTGTAGAGCAGGGGAGAGCAGAGGGGTCTAGCTGGGAAGGATATTCAGGAATGGTAACTCGGGGAGGGGTTGGTGCTGGAGCTGTACCAGCCAGGAGCCTCTCAGCCCCCGATTCCCTCCTCCTGGCTTCCTGGAGACTTGATGACCCGTGATACTGGAATGGCACAAAACCCTAGAAATGGCATGGCTGCCTCCCTGCAGATCCATCCAGGGAATATGCCCAAGATGAGGACCTTAGACCCAATGTTGGGGCTGGTGGTGATGGTGGGAGAGATTAGGTAGAAGAGGCAGATTGGTCTCAGGTATCCCCTGCTGGGGTCCTCACTCTAACTCTTTCCTCATCATAGCTTTTGGCCTTGGACCTGAGTGATAAGAAACCCTACCAGCTGCACGGCCTGTCCAACACTATGCTGAATGCTTCCAACACCAAGAACTTGAACCTGTCCAACACTGAGGTGAGGTGTGGTACCCAGATCCGTCTTTGAAGGGAAGGTGGGAAGGCTCATGTGACGGAGACAGAGGAAGGGAAATGGATTTGTAGGAAAAGGAAGGGACTAGGGGTGCACGGCCATCCTAGCTCAGTTTCTCTGGCCCATGTGGTTCCTCCTCATAATCACAGGTGAAGTCTGCAGGGGAGATGGACAAGGGTGAGCGGCTGGAACCAGAAGGGATGTGTGCAGAGAGAAAACCCCTGTGCACCACCTTCCCTGATAAGTCAACCAGCATAAGGTCAGATGTATCCTCTGTTACCCGCTGGCAGCCTGAGCTACTCCCGAAAGTGCCCATTTGCAAGGGGCAGCTGAAGACCTTAGGGGGGACTACAGACCCTATGCTCTCCTCTCTGCATCACAAAGTGGACAGAGTTTCAACCACAATCCATATGGGCCCCCAGCCCAACATGTGCATATTTTACATTCTTACCTGCTGTGTCTGAGCCATTCTGGGGCAGGTGAAGAGCTGCAAAAGGGGTGCCATTTCACATTTCCTCTCTCTTCTTCCCTGACCCCCACCACGGGAGAGCTTCTTTCCCTTCCCTTTGTTTTCTCTCTTTCCCTTGTCTCTAGGTCCGTATGTCTCTGTCATCTCACCCCTCGTACCTTCACTCCCTTTCTGTCTTCATCCCCCTCCATCTCCCTCCCTGAGCCCCACCTCACTCACCTCCCTGCCCCAGCATCCTGGGCCACCCATGGGGGGAGTCCAGGTCTTGGTCCAGGTCTTGGCAGAGCGCAGGACCCTAAGTGAGGTGGCAGAGCCTCGGGCACACACCCCAATCCCTCTTCTCCCCACAGCCTTCAGCCGGGCCCTGGAGGAAGGAAGGGAGGGGAAGGAAGCCCTGCAGCATGAGTTTGAAATGCTGGTCATGGTGGCACTGGAGAAGGGAGTCCGCGCATTCAGCGGGGAGCTACCCAGGGGAAGGAGAGGATGGGAGGGAGGGAGGCGGGGAGGGAGGCAGGGCATGCTCTCCCTCTGTGTCAGTCGATGGGGGACGTGTTCAGGGCCCTGGAAGGCTGGGACACTGGGGTGTGGGTGTACTTGCTCCCATGAGGAAGAGGGTCACCTCCACAGTTTCACTGACTTATCTGTTTTGTCTTGATTTTGGCAGCTCCATCCTGGAATTGTTCCCCAAGTTACTAACCTTGGTAAGTGCATTCCTCGTTCACGGACTCCTCTAACTGACACTGACAGCACCCACAAACTACTCTGAACCCCATTAGGTCTTGCCACAGTTACAGTTTTGAAACTGACCCTTAAACGTCCTGGGCGGAGGGGGATGGTACAGCCCCTGTGGGAACGTGACAAGGGCTCTGGATCTTCTTCAACCACGTTCTTCACAGGCTTTGGGGAACCCACGGTGATGATCCAAACTGTAGTCCTGCCCATGGAATTTCCAGGGCCCTTTCACCCCTGACCTCTGACCCTCACCCTCTCCTGGGCCCATCCTTTTCCCTGATCATCCAACACCACCTCCTGGTCTGCACTGCTGACATCCTCTTCTCTTCCCCAGGATGGCCAGGAGACATCCCCACAGGCTAAGTGTGGTATTGAAGCCTGCAAGCGCTTACCAACCTGCAAGGTGAGGACGGAGGATCAAGCCGGGTTTTAAGTGGTGCCTGAGAAGGGGGTGTCAGCCCTGGTCCTGAGGACTGTTTTGATTCCAGGGAAGCTACTTTGGATCTGATGAGGTGAAGAGCCAAGTCCTGCAATTCCTGACTCTGTAAGTACCTCTTGGAAGCTGAGCAAGGGGAGGAGGGCTAGGACAGGTGAGGCCCCCTAAGCACAGGTCTGCTCAGGGGAGTTTTCAAGTCTCATTTGAGGTGCAGACCACGGAGGGAGACTGTCCTCATTGCCCCCCCTTAGGTACTACTTGATCCATGACTACGGAGACCGACAGGTTCTCGCAGGGGCTTATCACGAGGAGGCCTGCTTCTCCCTGACCATTCCCTTCCACCCCGAGGACCCAGCCCCGTGAGTATCACAGCACAGGCTCTGCTCCTAGGCCGTGTGGCTCCCCAGCAGATACAGGCCAGCTCCTGCAAATACGCACCACCCACTGTTGCTCTTTGTCTCCTAGAAGCAGCTTGTGCGAGTACTTCAAGGACAGCAGGAATATGAAGAAGCTCAAGGACCCCCGTGAGTGTGCGATGGGAAGACTGGGTGGGAAAGGGTGGTGAAGGGGTCAATCATAGGGCCCAGGGCGTGGCAGCCCCTGACCTTCGCTCGCTTGCCCTCCCCTCACAGACCTGCGGGTTCAGCTGCTGAAGCACACAAAACGTGTCATTGTGCACACCCTCTGTGGGTTGCCCAAGACTCAGCGTGACTTCAGCTCCTTCGTGGTGGACACGTGGTTTCAGACGGTGAGCGCCTGCTTCCTCCCTTGGGCGGGCCCAGGAAGCCGCAGGTGGGTAGGAGGTGGAGGTGGTGACTGGGCACCTGGGCTCTTCCCTTTCAGGAAACGATGCTCTGCTTCTCCGTCAGCGGGTTGTTCGAGGAAGGTAAGTGTGTGTAGACCCCCACCACTGATGTCTCATTGCTGCCTCCCCCTGGCCAGGCTCACTCCCAGAACCACCCACCTTCCCTGACCCCTTCCCTCCCCTTCTGTTCCCTTCCGTCCCTCCCCTCCCCTCGCCTCTCCTCCCCTCCCCTCCCCCACTGTGTTCTCCAGCCCTCAGTCTTCCCACAGACAACCCAGGTCTTAGCTGTGTCCACGCCTGTGTGCCCAGCACACCCTGGGCGTTGGGGACATAGGCTGTGGAGTTTGGTGCCTCTCATCCCAGATCCTTACTGTGAGAACTTGGGCCGCTATTGAACCTCTCAGTTTCCTCATTTGCACAATGCGGTAGTTGTATCCACCTCTTGGGCAGCTGTGAAGAATGCATCCCGTGAACTTGTGTAGTGGTTGTCAGGGGCCCTGTTGTCACTGGGTGCAGACTGCTCCTATAGTTGCCCTCCCCATTCCTGACACCCTGGCCCCCGTGAACAACTGCCCTCTCAGCATGAGTGTCCAGTCACACCCTGACTGGGGACCGCCATGTGAGCATGTACAGCACGTGCGGCTCTCAGGGGTACTGTTGTTTGTTTGCTGTTGAAGTGGAAGGAAGTTCTCAGGGCTGTGTGCGTGCCTTCACGCGGACCTTCATTGCTACCCCTGCCAGCTACTGCAGGTGAGAGCCCTGTCGTGGGTGGGAATGCCCATCCCTGCCTGGGCTCAGGGGCGTGGGAATGTGATGGCACAGACCTTAGGTTTACTCGGTATTGTGGAAAGCCAGCAGGGAGATCCCAGGAGCAGTCTAGCTTAGTGGTTAAGAAGAGTATGGGCTCTGGAATTGGCCTATGCATTCACTCCTTCCCCAACACTCACTCGCTGTGTCCTTGGTCAAGTCATATGACCTCTGTGTGACTCAGTGTCTTCTTCCGAGAATGGGGATCAGACTGTCCACCCCTTGCACTGTGGTAAAAGGTAAATGTGAAATTGCCCATGGGTTGGGGATAAACCTATAAATCGAGTGAAGGTGGTACACAGTCTCTCCAAAGGTGGGGTCTGTGGGGAGGGGCAGAGTTACCAGTCAAGGAACCTGGGAGACAGACACAGGAGGGACGTGGAAGGAATCTGGTTGCTGAGTGCCAGTGGGAGCAGAGTCAGTATTGGGGGTGAGGGTGTCCATCCATCAGTTGTCTGAGGGCCCATTTTTCCTTCAGTCTGTGCATCCTGAATGACGAGCTGTTTGTGAGGGATGCCAACCCAGTGAGACCCAGAGTGTGTTCTGCATCCCAGTGCCTACACCCACCTCCAGCTCCATGTATACCCTCTCCCAGCTGCAGCAGGACATCATGGAGGCATCCTCCACCCCATCTGAGATGAACCTCTAGTGGTCTCAGAAGTGAGTGCTGAGTTTGCATGGGGATAGGAGGGAGCTGGGACGAGTAGAGGAGTGATTAAAGGGAATTCTCAGGTCATTATTTTAAATCTATGTTTTCTTACAAACGTTTACTTGTGAAAAAGTCCCTAATTTCATACCAATACATTTCCATGTACTATAAAATACAGGTTTCCTATCTTATATACTGTTTTGAAACTTCTTTTATTATTAGTACCAGCATAGTTTCTTCTCAGTATATGTGAAGCTACATTACTCTTTCTAAGATCAATATATTAAACAATTGAATTCCTGGAAGCCATAAGCTATTATTGATAGCCATTTACCTTTTCGCCTCTTTTTCAGCATTACATGCAATGGCATCTGCTCATTCTGGTACATACATGTTGGTAAACTTGAAGGCTTGCTCTTGTAGCATAGATTTAGCAAAGAAGTTGTGTGGTCAAGTGTCTCCAGTTTGGTCCTAAGGGAGGTCATCTATCCTCCCCCACTACAGGTGCTTTCAGTACAATGACTAGACTATACCAGAACTAAACATTTCTTTACTCATCAAAAAGTGAATTCTGAGAATTCAGAGATAAGACGAAATAGACCTCTAGGGTTTCAGGAAGGTGAAGGCGGACAGAAGTCAGGTGCCCTGGGGTTGACACTCACGGCTGCTGGCTCTGCTGACATCCCAATTCTTTCTCTTTACTTTCTTCAGTCCAAGGGCAAAATTCCAGATGAGACCCTCATCCACTGACCTGGGATCTTGAGAACAAAACTCTGCAAATGAGCCTTTAGATGTCATTTTCATCCTCATCATATTTGTTACCTCTCTTCTCTTAACTGAAGCCATATCCATGACTAAGCTTGCAGTCCAGCTAATCAGGAAGCCAAAGTTTACTATGTAGGCCTGCCCATTGTTGTATATTTTTCCCACGCATGATCCTTGTTTATATTAAAGAGTAACATTGCACATTATATGTTGTGTGTCTTGGATTGCTTTTCCCCTGACACAACCATGAGTTAGTGGGGCCAGGACCAAAAGGTCCCATCTCCTACATCATTCCTGGCAGTCTCTAGCATTTATATCTGACCTACACAGTGCTTGAAAATTATACAGTAACGACTCCATTCCTGGACTACCCTAAAATCCACACTTTGCCTCCTGATAACCTTCTCTCCACCACTTCAGTACTCACAAGTTGTGACCGTTCTGATGTTCACTTCTATAAACAAATATAATGGATTTAGCAAGTAAAGTACCATATTTACTCCAATAATTATGGGTTTCTTAATCATTTAACAGGTCTAAAACTTTGTTAACATTTTTATTAGGTTCTTAGGCTCTGTACCTAAGACTGTTTTCCCCACAAATCCTGTGTTGTTTTTCTAACTTTTTAAATTTGAAATAATTATTGATTTACCAAAAGTTGCCAAAAAATGTGTAGAGAGATCATGTATACCCATCACTCACCTTCTCCTAATGATAACACCTTGTATTACTTTAGTACAGTATTGAAACTAAGAAACGGACATTCGTACAATCCACTGAGCTTACCACAATTTCGCCATTTTACATGCACTCATTTGTGTGTCAGAACACTTGTGTATAGTACTTATATATATAATTCCATGCACTTTTACCAGCTGTGTAGGTGTTCTAAACATCACCACAAACAAGATAAAAAACTGTTTCATCACCACACGTTTCCCTCATGTTAGCCTTTATAGTCACACCCACGTTCTTCCTGATCCCACATCCCTAAACTCTGTCAAACACTATTATAATTTCCTAAATGTCACAGAAATGGAATCCTATAGTACATTACCTTTAGAAATGGATTTCTTTCACTCAGCATAACTCTCCTGAGATCCATCCAAGTTGTAAAGTGTGTCTATCATCTGTTCCTTTTTATTGCTGAATACGATTCCATGGTGTGAATGTACCACAGTTTGTTTAGCCATTCCCCCATTGAAAGCCATTGGGGCTATTTCCCCTTTTTAACTATTGTGAGTAAAACTGTGATGAACTTCATGTAAAGGTTTTTGTGTAAACATAAATTTTCATTTCTCTGGGAAAACTGCCCAGAGTTCAACTGCTGTATCGTATGGTAATTGCATGTTTCGTTTGGAAAAACCTGCCAAATTGTTTTCCAGACGGCCTGTACCATTTTGCACTCCCTTTGGCAATGTATGAGTGACTCAGTTTATCCAGTGTCACCTACATTTGATTTTGTCACTTTTTTTCAGCCATTCTGATAGGTGGGTTTAACATTTCATTGTGCTTTTAATTTGCATTTGCATGATGGCTAAATATGTTGAATAGCTTTTCCTAAGCCTATTTGCTCTCTGTTCATGTCTTTCGTCCATTTTATAATTGGATTAAGAGGCAAGAAGTTACCTCTAGAGAGCTGCCCTGGCTCTGGCTAACAGGCAGAGTAAGAGAATGTGAGGCCCCTCGAGACTCACTTTTCTTGACAGGGAGGGCAGAAGTGGGGCTGAAGCTATTAAATGTTCCTCAAATTAGGACTGAACTTGGATATGGAACAGAATTAAGAGGTGGGGGCATCTCTGGGTCCATCTGTGGAGATCTGGATAGGGCGGAAAAAGAAGGGGGATATGGGGGAGAGGAAGAACAGTGGAAGGAGGGAGATACGGGGGGATGCCTTCTAAATGATGCTGGATTCATCACTCTCAAACTGCTCAATGGAGTGCACAAAACTATTCTCCTAGACATGTGGTTTTCAACTCTGGATATCCATTAGGATCCCCTCTAATGCTCAGATTCAACCAACTGAATCAGAGCCTCTAGGGATAAGCTAGTCATCAGTATCTTCAAGGTTCACCTCAGTTGATTCTAATCAGATGTCAAAATTGAAAACCTTATCTGATGGTGTATTAGTTTGCTATGGCTGCCATAACAAGATACCACAGGCTGAGTAGCTTAAACAACACAAATTTATTTCTCACATTTTAAAGGATGGAAGTCCAAGATCCAGGTGTCCACAGGTTTGGTTTCTTCTGAGACTCTCTCCTTGGCTTGCAAATGGCCTCCTTCTTAGTCCTTCTTCACATGGTTGTCCCTCTGTGCATACACACCCTGGTATCTCTTTATGTGTCCTAAACTCCTCTTATAAGGAAACCAATCATATTGGATTAGTGTCTACCCTAATGGCCTCATTTTAATTTAATCACCTCTTTAAAGACCCTAACTTCAAACACAGCCACATTCTGAGGTACTGGTGGTTAAAGCTTCAACATATGAATTTGAGTAGGACACAGTTCAGTCCACAACAGATGGTATGAGAAATACCTTGGTCTGAGAAATTCGTCTCCCTTTTCGCTACCTTCCTGGAACTACTATACAACACTTCTGCCATCACCTCATTAGGTAGGAGTTGGTCATATGACCATGCTTGCCTGCAAAGCAGGCTATAAATATGTTCTTTTACTGGAAACATTACTGTACCAAATAAATGTGGGATTCTTTTTTTAAGAAAGAAGGAGAATTGGTATAGAACACATGCTACACTTTCATACCCAAGGCAGCTAGAAGCACTACCTCAATTATCATGTCCTTTCTACCCAGTTTTCCAACCACAGTTTTCTTGGGTTCAAACAAAACTGCTGCTTCAGAGACACCTGAGGTCCCTCTCCCATCCGCCCAAATCCCATGTCCAAGACTATGCCTGAGTCCTCACAACTTAGCGTGCTTAATCTACGTCATTCACTCACTCATTCATTCATTCAACAAATATTTATTGGTTACCAATGATATGTGAAGCACTGTAGTAGGCACTGAAGATAAATCAGAGAACCTGACAGACAGGGTCATGGTTCTCATGGAGCTCACATTCTACAGGGGTTGATTCACTCAAGATTTAAAAGCCATTAAGAAAATAATATGGGAAAATGTGACAGAGAATGACTAGGGTGGGGAAGGTAAGGAAGGATTTTCTGAAGGCGTAACTTAGATTTAATATTCAAATAACAAGAAGTACACAGTCAGCAGTGGGAAGATATTGGAGCTGAGCCCTCGAGGCAGAGGGAAGAGCAAGACGAAAGGCCTTAAGATATGGGCAAGCTTGCCAGTTTTAGGGAACAGCTTGTATGCCATTGTGTATTGGGAGGACAACGTTAGAAAATGAGGTGAGAATGGTAGGAGGGGCCCAATAACAGAAGGTCCTGTGGGCCATGGTAAGGACTCTGGCTTTTGATCTTATTATGATGGAGCCATTGGGTGCTTTCTGAAAGGAAGGGAAATTATTTTTATAATCTAATTTATTAAAGCTCATTCTAAATGTTCCTTGGAGGACAGACTGAAGTAGAGCAACTGTAAGATCAAGACACAAGATTAGGAGGCTACGACACACATGAGAGTGAGAGGTTACAGTCTCGTAGACCACAGTCATAGCAATGGAAGGGGTGAGATGGGGTTTGAAATGACATGTATCTTGGAAGGACTGAACTTGTTGATGAAGTCCACGTTTGTGGTAAGGGATAGAGAGGAAGTAAGTGTGTCTCTTGGAATGTGGATTTTGGCAGCTGGGTTAGGGTGGTTTTCTTCGATGGGGAAATGAACGGAGGACCAGCTTCGGTGCAATGCCAGGAAACTGACAGTTCTGTTTTGACCATGTCGTTTGCAGAGCCTATGAAAAATCTGGGTGGGGAGCATGTGGTTGGATGTATAAGTCAGGAGATCCTGAGAATATTTTTGGTTGTGGCAAAGAAAAAAAAAAAGAAAAACCCAAAACAAAACAAAAAAACAAGCATGCAAGCAAACAAATGAAAAACCCAACTGTACAGTTCAATCTGAAAATACAGGTTGATTTCACATATGAGCATGACGGAGGTCTAGATTCTGGAAGGGATACAACGACATATTAAAAACCAACTTCACTGAGCTATAATTTATGTTCAACATAATGCATCCATCTTTTTTTTTTTTTTCTGTGCTGCGCGGCTTGCAGGATCTTAGTTCCCAAACCGGGGATTGAACCTGGGCCCAATGCAGTGAGAGTGCCGAGTCGTAACCACTGGACTTAGCTATAAGGCTAAGGCTCTGGCCTGCCAGGGGCTACTAAGTGTCAGAGAAGAAAGATGTATGTCTGGAATATAACTATCATTCACCCACCTATTCATTCATTCATGCACCTAGCGCATGTCAAGCTCTGTGCTAAGAAGGGAAGATAGGACCATGAAAAAATTCAGACAATGTCTCTGTCTTCCTGAAGTTTAGGTGTCGAAATAGAGGACTGCAAGTGGCTCTGGTTGCTAAATAGTAAGGGAGGTATTTGGTGAGATAATTGGGCCCCCAAAAGGTCTAACCCCAGTGTACAGATGCAACTCTTCCCCTTCTGCATGTCTCATGGACAATGCTGTGGCATGACCTAGAATATAGAGCTGTTAGAATAGAATGAGCCTGAACATGCTGTGCATAAATGGCTGAGGAAACAGCTTTCCAAACCTTCCACCCAGCAAACAGCCCTGATGATGTGCAGAAGTAGATCTCAATTTCATTTAATTCTCACAGTTGGAGTTGTATGACTAATTATTTTGTCTCTGTGTCTAATTAATAAGCTGAGGTTAAGAAGGGTCAAGTATCTTGGAAGAAAACAGCAGATCTACTGATAATAGGAAAGTGTTAGATTTTAAGCTGTGAGCTCTTAACTAATGTGGATGACTAGTTCCCATCCTTTAGGTCCAGGCTGAGGTAGTAGCAATGCAAGTTTCCCAGTCAAAGGCCTGGGATTCATTGGCCATTAGAGAATTGTAGGAACTGGAGAAGCTACAGGAAAATGAAAGCCTAACATGCCATCCTCCTGCCTGCTCCGCATCATTGCTCCTGCCTCTGCTCTCTTGTTTTCTATGGTAACGTCATCTTAACATTAGGTTTTGTTATTGACTGAAGTGTGTTCTTCCAAAATTCATATCCTGAAGCCCTAATTACCAGTGCCTCAGAACGTGACTGGATTTGGAGATAGGGCCTTTAAAAGGGGATTAAGTTAATTTAAGGCTGTTAGGGGATACCTTAATCCCATCTGACTGGTGTGCTTATAAGAAGAGGAGTTTAGGACACACAGAGAGACAGCAGAAGTGTGTATACACAGAGGGACAACCACGTGAAAAAGAAGCAAGAAGATGGCCATCTTCAAGCCAAGGAGAGAGGCCTTAGAAGAAATCACCCTGCTCACACCTTGATCTTGTACTTCCAGCCTCCAGAACTGTGAGAAACAAATTTCTGTTGTTAAGCCACTTTGTCTGTGGTATTTTTGTGTCACAGTGTGCACAGTCTAATACAGACATTATGAACATGTTTCAGTAGGTTATGAAGCAGGTAGAGTAGACTGTCAGAAAGGATGAAAATAAAGTGATGGTAAAAAATACCAATGATCAGTAAAACTGAAAGGAACGTGGTTAATTTGTATTACTATCAGGCAAAATAGACATCAAGCAATTGCAACAAAGAAGGTTGCTATCAAACCATAAAAGAGAATGTATTAAGATTACAAATTCTGAACTTACATTCACCTAATAACATATCTTCAAAAACGGATATAGCAGTAAGTAACAAAGTTACAAGTAACAGAAAGTAAAATCCACTTTTGTGTATACCATAAGGAAATACACTTGCTTATATAACTGAGAGCCCAGAGGTAAAGGAAACTTTAGATTAGTTGATCCAGTGGCTCAAAGATATAAAGACTCAGGCCCAACCTTGAACCAATGACTCTGGCTAGGGACATAGGATTATTGCGTGAGATCTAGAGTAACTCTGGTCTCACCCTTGGAACTAGCAGTCAAATTCCCCCCAAACATGTGACTGTATGAGGGAGGAAATGCACTAATGAAAATTTGAGACCAGTTAGGAAGATGAGGAGTGTATATTGCGTAGGTAAACAAAAATGTCACCTTCAGGCACCATTTGAAAGCACAATTATCAATATGAGCATAATACACACAGTACTCAAGCTCAAATGGCTTTCAACTACTATGTCTTTCCAGGTAACAAATACTTCTATTCAGGAAATACCTACATTGAATTAGTGAATGGGTAGTTAGAAAGCACTAGAGCTCTCACCCCTGCAGTAAGTTTAGGAAGAACCACAAAGTCATCCATGGTAGCGTACTTAAATCTCATTTTCTTTCTCAAATTTTTGTCAAAGCTTTTTCTTTACTATCGTACCTTGATATTATTGTGTCAGGATAGTTTGACTAGAAGGGAATGGATTCTTTATAGTTACAATTTTATCAAGTATTACCATTCTGTAGTATACAACACAGAGTTCATAAAGATATGAAAGATGAGAAGCAAGAAAATTGTCAACATTTATGATCAGCAACAATTTTCTTTAAAGAGCACCATTAAATTTCAATATGGAATATCTTTAAATGCTTCAAGCTGGGCTTCCCTGGTGGTGCAGTGGTTGAGAGTCCACCTGCTGGTGCACGGGCATGGTATCGTGCCCGGGTCAAGGAAGATGCCGCATGCCGCGGAGAGGCTGGGCGCGTGAGTCATGGCCACTGAGCCTGCGCGTCCGAAGCCTGTGCTCCGCAACAGGAGAGGTCACAACAGTGAGAGGCCCACATACCTCAAAAAAAGAAAAAAAGAAAAAAAATCTTCAAGCTTTTAGAAGAAATTCAGTCTTATAAAAATGTAATAAAATTAAAGAACATCTTCTGTTAGTGTACCTATTTGTAAATATGTAAAAAGGAATATTCCTCTCGGAATACTAGCCCAAGAACCACCACAGCCCTGCCGCCTGGCATACCAGGACCCAGCCCATACACCAACAGGCTGGCACAATCTCTGGGACACATTGGGCCCCTCAACCAGCTGCTCCTTGATCTGGCCCCACTCACCAGTGGGATGAAGCCAGCCTTGGGACACCCCAGACCCCATACCCAGCTATGTCAGGAACTGGCCCCACACACCAACAAATTGACACTAGATTCAGGACTCCGAGGCCCAGTAGTCCGTAGACCAGGAACCTGGCTGTGCCCACCAGCGAGCGAGCACTAGCTCCAGGACTCTCTGGGCCACAGCCCCACCCACCAGCAGGCCAACACTAGTTCCAAGACACCTTGGTCCCCACATCTAGCTGCCCTGGGATCCAGCCCCACTCAACAGTGGGCCATCACCAGATTTTGGACACCCCAAAACCCGGCAGCCAGCCATGTGGAACTGGCCCTGCCCACCAGCAGGCTGACACTACATACAGGACCTCTAGCCCCACCACCACACACTGCATAGACTAGAACCACCCACCAGTGGGCCAGCGCTAATCCTGGGACTTCTTGATGCACTGCAGCCAGTAGCCTCATGAACCAGCCTCACTCACCAGTGGCCACCAGCCACTGCACAAGGCAGGGCCTAGCAACCCAGTGGAACAGGGGCCAGCCACACATACCACACCATGCACAGTAGTGTGCCGTTCACAACAGAAGGACACACGCAGCCCTAACAGGGGACTCCCTTAGAGCATGTAGCTCTGGTGACCAGAGGGGAGAGCTCGGCTGGGACACAAAGGACGTCTCCAACAAAAAGCCACTTCTCTACGGTTGGGAAATATAGCCAACCTACCAGATACAGAGAAATAAATTAGAAAATTGGACAAAATGAGGCAACAGAGGAATCTATTCCAAACAAAGGAACACGATAAAACCCCAGAAGAAGAACAAAGTGAAATGGAGATAGGAGATCTACCTGATAAAGAGTTCAGGGTAATGAACATAAAGATGTTCAAAGAACTCAGGAGAAGATTGGATGAACAGAGTGAGAAGTTTTTAACAAAGATTTCGAAAATATGAGGAAGAACCACACAGAGAAGAACACTATCGGAAATGAAAAATGCACTACATGGAATCAACAGTAAATGAAATGATGCAGAGGAATGGACGAGCAAGCTGGAAGATGGTGTAGAAGAAATAACTGAAGCAGAATAGAAGAAAGAAAAAAGAGAAAAAGAAATAGGGCAGTTTAAGAGACCTCTGGGACAACAGCAAGTGTACTAACATTTGCATTATAGGGGTCTGAGAAGGAGAAGAGAAAGAGAAAGGGGCAGAGAACATATGTGAAGACACGATAGCTGAAAACATCCCTAACCTGGGAAAGCAAAGAGATATCCAGGTTTAGTAAGCACAGAGAGTCCCAAACAGGGTCAAGCCAAAGGAGACCACACCAAGACACACTGGAGTTAGAATGGCAAAAATTAAAGATAAAGAGAGAATATTAAAAGCAGCGAGGGAAAAGCAACAAATACCATACAGGGGAACTCCCATAAGGCTATCAGGGCAACTGGAATGAATCCAGCTGGATCACGGTGTATGATCCTGTTTAATGTAGCGTTGGATTCGGTTTGCTAATATGTGGTTGAGGATTTTTGCATCTATATTCTTCACAGACATTGGCCTGTAATTATCTTTCTTGGTAGTGTCTTTGTCTGCTTCTGGTATCAGGGTGATGGTGGCTTCATAGAATGAATTTGGGACTGTTCCCTCCTCTTCAACCTTTTGGGAGAGTTTGAGAAGTATAGGTATAAGTTCTATGTATGTTTGGTACAATTCACTGGTGAAGCTGTCTGGTACTGGACTTTTGTTTGCAGGGAGGTTTTGTTTTGTTTTAATTACAGATTCTATTTCACTTCTAGTGATTGGTCTGTTCAAATTATCTGTTTCTTCTTGACTCAAATTTGGCAGGCTGTATATTTCTAGGAACTTGTCCATTTCTTCTTGGTTGTCTAATTTTCTGGCATATAACTGTTCATAATATTCTCTTATGTGTTTTGGTTTTTGTGAGTTTATTTTTTTGTATTTTTCTGGTATTAGTTGTTGCTTCTGTTTCATTTTTTATTTTGCTTATTTGGGCCCTTTCTCTTTTTTTCTTGGTGAGCCTGGCTAGAAGTTTGTCAACTTTGTGTGTCTTTCCAAAAATCTAGCCCTTGGTTTTATTGATCTTTTCTATTTTTACCTCTATTTTATTTATTTCCATCTGATCTTTCCCAAAGAACTGACTTTGGGAATTTTTTCGTTCTTTTTTTTCGAATTCTTTTTCTCTTTTTGTTTATTTGAGATTTTTCTTGTTCCTTGAGGAAGGCCTGAATCGCTTTTTACTTCCCTCTGAGAATTGCTTTTGCTGCATCACATAGATTTTGGAAGGCTGTGTTTTCATTGTCATTTGTCTTGAAGTATTTCCTGATTTCTTCTTTGATTTCATCATTAACCCACTGTTTTTTTGGTAGCATGTTGTTCAGTCTCCATGTATTCGTTCTTTCCCCATTTTTCTTTCTGTGCTTGATTTCTAGTTTCATAACATTGTGGTAATAAATGATGCTTAAGTCATTTCTATCCTCTTAAATGTGTTGAGGTTTGTTTTCTGTCCTAGTATGTGGCCTCTCCTAGAGAACGTGCCTTGCAAGCTTGGAAAGAATGTGTATTCTGTTTATTTGGGGGATGTAGTGTCCTGTAGGTAAAAATTAAGTCCAAGTGGTCTATTGTGTCATTTAGGGCCTCTGTTGCCGTACTGATTTTCTGTCTGGAAGATGTGTCCATTGATGTCAGTGAGGTTTTAAAGTCTCCTAGTATTATAGCATTCCTGTTAATTTCTCCCTTTACGTCTGTAAGTATCTGTTTTATATATTTAGGTGCTCCTCTACTGGGTGTATATATGCTAACAAGTGTAATATCCTCTTCTTTATTGATCCCTTTATCATTACATAATGTCCTTCTTTGTCTTTATGGACTTTGTTTTAAGTCTATTTTTTTTCTGATATGTGTATTGCTAACCCTGCTTTCTTGTTGTTTCCATTTGCATGAAATAGCTTTCCATCTCCTCACTTTCAATCTGTCTGTGTCTTGTGCCCTGAAGTAGTCTCTTATAGGCAGCATATTGTAGGTTCTTGGTGTTTTTTTTTATCCATTCAGCTACTCTGTCTTTTGATGGGAGCATTCAGTCCACTGATATTTAAAGTAATTATTGATAAGT
The DNA here is from genome assembly GCF_964165515.1 of Mesoplodon bidens. Lineage (NCBI taxonomy): Eukaryota > Metazoa > Chordata > Mammalia > Artiodactyla > Ziphiidae > Mesoplodon > Mesoplodon bidens. Next base: position 52,198,453 of record NC_138163.1, read on the forward strand.
ATGTACTTGCTGCCATTTTAAACCCTGTTTTCCAGTTGACTTTGTAGTTCTCTATATCTTTCACTTTTGCCATTTTAATTATGCTACGTCTTGCTGTCACTCTATTTGGGTTCTTCTTGTGTGGGACCCTCTGTGCTTCCTGTACCTGGATATCGGTTTTCTTCTTTAGGTTTGGGAAGTTTTCAGCCATAATTTCTTCAAATACATTTTCTATCCCCTTTTCTCTCTCCTCTTCTTCTGGTACCCCTATTATGCATATGACTGTGCCCATTATGCATATGATTATGCATATTACGCATGCTTTATATTATCCTATAGATCTCCTATGTATTCTTCATTTTAAAAAATTTGTCTTTCTGTCTGCTGTTCTGATTTGGTGGTTTCCATTATTCTGTCTTCCAGATCACTTATTTATTCTTCTGCTTTGGTTAGTCTGCTATTTATTGCTTTTATTTTGTTTATTATCTCAGCAATTGAATTGTCTAGTTTTGATTGATTTCTCTTTATAGTTTCTATTTCCTTGTTGCAGTGATCTGCATTTCTATCAATAATCTTCCTTAATTTCTTTAGCCTATTCCCTACCTCCTTTCTGAATCTGGGGTCTAGTAGACTGGTGAGGTCTCCTTCATTATTTGTTCCTTCAGGGGATTTCTCTTGTTCTGTTTTTTGGGAATACTTCCACTGTTTTTCATTCTACTTAACTTTCTTCATCTCTGAATTTAGGACAGGCATGAATCTACTGTGTTCTTGAAGGGGTGATTTTATGTTGGAGGATCCCTCTGTAGACGGTATGAGTCCAATAGTTTTGGTGCAAGGGCTGGTTTTGGTGTGGGTGCTTGCCACGTATTTCCTTAAAGTGTGCTGGCCCTTGTTCCCTTGATAGGGTGTGTGCTTGAAGTTGTGTTGACCAGAGGCTGCACTGGTTGTTGGCTGGGGCCTCCTCTTTGCATTATGGCTGTCACAGCCCTGTTGGGGCTGGGGTCTTATTCCCAGCTGTTGGAGTAGAAGCCCTGAGGGTCAGGTTCAGTTAGGTTCCACTGCCCCTGAGCCCATGCCCTGATGCAAAGGAGGTGACCACTGAAGCTAATGAGGTCCGTGTGGTCACTGCAAACCTATGTGCCTCCAGTGCAGGCATCCATGACTCTGCCCAGAAGCAGCCCATGGTTGCATCTCTTTCTCTGTTGTGTTCACCCCAGACCTAGTGCTGGGATGTGGTGTGCAGTAGGCTGGTGCTGGGGGCCGTGGCCCTGTGGCTACAGGAATTGAGGTGGTTGTGCCGCTGCCTGGAACCTGGGCTGCCTCTGTGTCAGACCTCTCCCAGGACCTGTCAGCTCCAGATCTGGCTCCTAGCTATGGTGTAGAGTGAGCGGGGCCAGTGTGCTCCCACCGTGAAATGAACAACTGCATACCCTTGCCCTGTGCCCATCCAACCGAGATGCAGTGCCCAGCTGCTGTGCCCTCCGTGGTGCCATCTGGCGCACGTGTTGGCAAAGTCCACCATGGCCAGACCTGACCCCACTGTGTGCACACTGACAATGGGCACTGTGGCAGGACCTGCCCCCACTATGTGCAGGCTGACAATGGGCTCCTTGGTTTGGCCCAGACCATACCCCAGGCCCTATGATCTGTATCCACACATCTAGATCAGGTCCTCTCCCTGGACCGGTCTACCTAAGATTCAATACTCAGCTGCTGTGGGCATCTGTGGCCCCACCACCTTGTGTGTGCTTTGGATTGGGAAGTGCAGCAAGGCAGCAGCTGCCAGTGCCAGTCTCTCTCTGCCCTGATTGTTAGCAAGCCAGCATGCATGCACTCCTTGTGAGCAGAATTTAGGCTTTTCCAGCCCCTCCATCTATCCCAGCAGCTTTTCCAGCAGGCAAGGGGGCTTCCTGGGTCAAGGGTCTGCCTATGTGTACCTCTCCTCCTTTACAGATCTCCCCCAGCGGTGCCAGGACCGTCCTCATGCCTTTAAAATGTTTTCTGTCCTTCCTGGATATGTAGAAATATTCCTTGCAGCTTTGGTTGTGTAGGAGATCTTCTCCCAGTTTCCAGTTGGTTTTCTGAGAGAATTGCCTCACATGTAGGGGTATTTTTAATGTGTTTGTGGGGAGAGGTGAGCTCCACATACTTCTACTCCACCATCTTGATCCCCCTCCCTATTTGGGAGACTTTGAATTGCATCAACCTGTCCCATATAAAAACAGAAACACTAGACTAAATTAGAATTACAGAATCCAGTGATAGTTAACCATTGCAAGTGACTGTCAGTTTTTAGAGAGCACAGGATATGCCAGGTTTTTCCAGATTTTGTGGGGAAAAAAAAGGTAGAACATCATGTACATTTTAAATGATCTTTGGACCCAAATGGGCTACATGAATTAGATAATTAAAACATCATCTGATGATGTGACGAAAGTGCAGAGTTCATTGATATGACTTAGTCCTCAAAGCCTGCTTCTATCCTAAAGAAAGCTGGCAAATGTCACTCATTTACATCATATGGGAACATATCCACCAGCAGTAGATGGCAGTGTGATATCGTAACAAGAAAACAATGTGGCTGTTTACGTAAAAACACATATCACAATACTTTCAAAGACTATAGTTAGAATTATTTGGGGGTTGTGGCAAAAAAAAATAGTTACAATGAGTGGATAACAAGAGCCAAGCTAGGACCACTTCAATTCTCCCTGTCTAATAATTTTTAAAGCCTTGAAACACACTTATTTAATTTTTAAATGGTCTTCACCCGGAAGGGATTTTCAAACTGTACCAGAGAATCATACCATCACAAATGACATAGTTTATAAGCAAAAACCGTGAAAGGAATCCCTGCCTTCTCGACCCTTTCCATCCTTTGGCCTCAAAAGAAGTTTTCGCTGTGGATGTAATTTTCTGTTTCAACGCTGTGGTAGTCCCCAAGAATGAGCTCATCACTTAGAGCTGTTAAAATTTACACTGTGCTGGGGGAAGGGAGCACACTGAGTACTCTGACAGGGAACACTATCTACAATTGTTTTTCTTCTTTCCCATTGCTTGACACTGACAGTAAAGTCACTTCTAGTTAATTAACGAGCTTCTTAAAGGAACAAAGAAAAACATGTTTCGATTACCATTTCTATAAATGTACAGCAATATCTGATAAGTTCTCTTGGATAATGGTACCAGATTAAGTCAATTTTCCTTTCTGAAAGTAAATTCACATAGGATCTCTACTTGAGTTGTACATATTTGTGTTTGAACCAAAAGCATTTGAGTATTTGTGTTTAATTTAGCAGCATCACAAATGTCTGCTATTCTCCTTTCCCATTTCTCTGTGTTAAACAAAGCCACTAGCACTGACCTCCAAAACGTCCACCCCAAAACAGAAATGTAAAAGAAGTAAAAGTTGTTCCCAGTAAACCTTGCCAAACAACATTCAAGAAGAATAGCTTATCAGCCTGCCTCACCTAAACAGACACAGCACCTGATACATGGAGTTCCTAAACTGCCTAGCTCACATAAGCTGTGTTCATATAGGGTTTATCCAAAGCCTTAGCGTCCCTTCCCCAATGTATGTTAGAAAGAGCTGACAGGCACCCACTGGTGTAACTAAATACACTTTAATCCTTAAATAACTCCTGGTAATCATCGCAGGGCAAGAATAAATGATACGACCATTAGTTCTGACAGGAGAATATCTGACCCTTCCCAAGAAAGTTATAATTAGAACTCCAGGGTTTGCCTTTTGGTGAAAGAAGTTGACCTCAATCACCATTAGTGGATTTGTCCATTACAGAAGCTACAGTTGGGACAGACATCAGGTCATGATGGCAGATTCCATCCAGTGATTGTATACAGATGCTTCCTAAATCCATCTTGAGTTTTCATAACAGGCTCTATTGTAAACACGTGTCTCCATTTTCATACCCTGCATTTACATATGTCCCATAAATAATTTTCCAAAATTATCTAAGTAACACCAATGTGCCCAGAGTCACTCCAAAAAATCACTACTTCCTTCAGTAAGCTAAAACTACAAACACAGTCTGTTATCCTTACTAGTGTATTCAAATTTAACCATGGTGCAAAATTTGGTCTGTTGTATTTTCTTCAGGTTATTTATGTAGCCATGCCACGTTGCAGGGTGCCAGCAAAATAATACCACTGCTTGTATAGCATTAAGTTTGCCTAAGCCAGCAAACGGGCAAGATCACATCAAACCTCTTTTGGATATACACACAGATCTTCAGTTTTCCACACAAATCAGCAAAAGAGGTGTTTGTAAAACTGCAATTAAAAAAAACAGAACTATATTGTGTATTCTCCTTTCCCTTTCTCTGTCCTTTCTAGGAAGATGCAAACAAAATATAAGTGCAGTAATATCTAATTCAGATTCTGCTCACTTTTAACTTTTGGAATTCCATAAAGAGCCATAAAGTCTGAAATATTTCTCTTTAGAGTGTTTAAAAATAAAAGAAGGAAACGTTTTCAACTAATGTCTAGCATTTTATACAACCTTTTATATACACGTATACTTCACTTATTAAAGATAAGTTTATATTTATACCTTAAAATTAATCTGAGGGCCTTAACTGACTTCAGCTTCGATTAGTTCTAATTACTGGCAGTACTGGAAATTATTTAAATGCCACTTTAAAGAGGTCCTCTATGATCTCAACTTTTCAGTAACTGCGGATGGCTTTCAGGTTAGTCTGAATAAGGAAGACTGAATTATTCTTCATTTTCTTTGGAGACTCTTGTGGGTGATCCAAACACAAAGTCTGGAGCCAGGGTGCCTGGGAGTAAACCCTGGTTTGGCACCTATTGGTTCAGATACCTCTTAGGCAAGTGACTTAACACATCTGTGCTTCCACTTTCTCATCTGTGAAAACTCGAATAATAATCATAGTACCTAGTTTATAGAATTGCCACTATTAAAGGAGTTGACGTTTTAAAGTGCATGACACATAGTAATCATTATATACATTTTTTTTCAAATTAACAGCTAAAATTCACTTACTGGCTTTGCTTTAATTTCTCTTAGACTTGCATGAAATTACAGCAACAGAGCTTACCTGTACCCACTGCTTAGGTTTTTCAAGTAGTCCCTAAAATATGGCAATGGTTATGGATTTAGGGAGGACCTAGTCCATTGCTATGTGTTAATTTATGTGTTAAATTTCACGTGTTATTAGGAAAAAAAAATTAGCACACGAAAGAAGCACATTAGCACATTAAAAAAGGGTTGGGGCAGGTGAAGCCAGCTTGTGTTCTGAGGAAGAACGTCCGGAGGCACCACCATCAACGGGAAGCCCAGGAATGTGGGCAATCTCAGATCTCCAGCTCTCGTGAAGAGAACGGCCTCCTGAAACACGCAGCCGGGAGAACCCTACTGTCACTATGCTACACTCAGGAGGCTGACGCAGCTTTTGAGCACCGTGGGCTCCTATGGCTATGTTCACACGGATGCGGCCATCAAGTGGCAGGCCCAGACAGTTATGTGGCAGGCCCAGACCTACTGGCCATGTCAGCACCATGAGCCCTTAAACCCTGAGCTCGTGTAGTCTCTCTGGACCTATTGCCACTATGATCATGTGGTAGATCCAGATTTTCAAGTCACTAGAGCATGGCAGACTCCTAAACCCTGCCCATCATGTGGATTCATCCTGTCATGTGGCCCTCAGGAGCTAGTGGCATGTGGCAGCCTCAGCCCACCAAGTCACAAAGGTGACCTGCTTCTGAGAGTCATATGGATGCTATGGTCGGTCACATATCCCCCTTGGTCACACATCAGGCTCAGCCATCTCTAATCTCGTGAAGATTGCTGCCTACCAGAATCTTCAGATCCCTGAGTCAACAGGAATGTGGCCTCTACCATCACATGGCAGGCAAAGCGCCTGCCGTCATGTGAACACCGCACCTTCCCTTCGGCTGTTGGTCGTGTATATTCTAAGGTCATGGGACATGCTGTGGTCTCCTGAGGCTCAGTTCTCTCAGTCACAGTTCACGATTGAGGGCTCCTGAATCCTGACGTCACATGCATCCTTCTACTCTGTGGCCTCCGCCAGCCAAGCCCCTGGAAGTCAGGTAGGGCCCCACAGCGGCGAGTTACGTTACGTAGCTCCCGCAGTCACGTGACGCCGTAAGGTCGTGACCTAGGGAGGCGCCGTTATAGCGTGCGGAGAGCCTGCCGAACGGTGGGTAGCTCGGCTTAGCCTTCTGAGGAGTCAGACCGAGAGGTGAAGAAGACCTTTAGAATTAAGGTACTTGTCCTGGCTGAGGGGGAACTTAATGAGGCTCTGGCTCTGATGCCAACCTTTCCATCGACATTCATATTTTGACACGGTAGGCAGTAGTTGGGTAGGCGGGGCGCCCTCCAGTACTAGAGGTTCACTCAGAATCGGCGGGACAGCGGGCGGCAGGCGTTCATGGGCTGCTCTCGGCAGCTAGGCTCGGGAAACTGGGTGGACCCCTCCCTTCCCCCTTCCTTCCCAACCCCCACATTAAAGCCCTACTCTTGCTTATCTCTGTTTCGTATCCGTATTCACTACCTGCCATGTGATGGTGTCCTCTGCACTCCTCTGACCACGTTTGTTATTAGGAACAGCAGAGAACTCCTAGATGCCAGTTCGTATCGATGATTTCAAATCTGATCTGAATTTCTGTCTCTTAATTTGTTCTGTGGAGAGAGGCAAGGAGAGAGACTTTTTTTAATCTGATAGTTTTCCAGTAAAAGTGTGAAAGTAGCCAGCACGTTAAGGTTCAGAATTTGTTTTCTGTATATGCTTTGCCGATCAGTAGTTTTTCAAAGTGTGTGTGGGGTGGGATGCCATAATCTTTTTCTGCTTGGACTCTCTAAACGGCTTAAATGAGTCCAGCCAGACACTATTGGCTTCTGATTTTCCTCTTGATTTTCTAACCATTCCTTGTTACATTCCTTGAAAGCTCTCCCCTTTCCTTCATGTGGGAAAAAACAGTGAATTTATTTAAGAAAACCATATTAAGTAAAATTATAGATGATACGTATCATTAAAATCACATAGATGGTACTTAATGAGTAAAATGCAGCAAGTAAAAGATGGTGTTTACATTTGTGAGGGATTTAAATATTGTTTGAGAGATGGTTAAAAGAGTGATATATTTTTAAAATTATATAATAGCCATTTCTTTCCTCTCATTTCAGCACTTTCAGGTTTGTTCTACAACACACTATGTCTGAGAGACAGCAACAACAAAAATGCTTTTATTCATTGAAGAAATATGGGACATACAAAAATGAAGGTAAAAGGATTTCTGTATTGTCATATTTTTAAGATAATATGCCACTTGACTCTCAAATAGAAGGGTAGTGTCTTAGCTTGTTCAGGCTGCTGTAGTAGAACACCGTAGACCGGGTAGCTTGTAACTTACAAGAATTTATTTTTCCTGGTTCTGGAGTCTGTGAAGTCCAAAATCAAGGCACGAGCAGGTTGAGTGTCTGGTGAGAGTCTGCTTCCTGGTTCATAAAGGGCTGTCTTCACGCTGTATCCTCACGTGGCAGAAAGGGCAAGGGAGCTCTCTGGGTCCTCTTTTATAAAGGCACTAATCCCATTCATGACGGCACCTCCCTCATGACCTAATCACCTACCAGTGACTCAAACTGCAAATACTGTCACCTTGGAGCCTAGGTTGGTACTTAAAGAGTCAGTCTGTAGCAGGTAGTTTCCTCAAGCTATATGGGGATGGAACATTTTCCCACAGTCCACTAGAAGTACTAGTGTTCCTCAGAAAACATTTTGGGAAAGCCTGTTCAAACTAAATCTCTTCTGCCGCATTAATACCTTGTACCTTTGTTTACTAAGTAGAATGTATGCTTACTAATAATTATAATCTGTTCTTCTCATTGAGAAACTACTTATTGCTAACTCATTATATCTTATGCCATTAGTCATTCTCTCTTTTGCTTAATCTTTCCACTTTTTCATTCTTTACATATAACCTCAATTTATGTTTCTGATATCATGATGGCAAGAAATAAGTGCATAAGTGCTAGTCATTAGGAAGTCTTAAAAATCAAATAAAATGCCCCACTCTTGAAAAGATGATACAACTTACCCGTAAGGATGAGTGGATGAAATAGCTCTCATTTTATAGCAATTTTCCACACTTTTTCAAAACTAGTTTTCTATTATTATTTAATCATTATAGCTGCCATTTTTTGAGTTCCTGTTATATGTCAAGCACTGTGGCAACCTTGTCATACCAGTTTTCTCATTTAAACCTCAGAAAAATCCTGAGAGGATGTTATTTTAATTTACAGATAAGATACAAGAATCAAGATAGGCTAGATTATGCTGTGGTAATAGACAGTCCCCATATCTCAGGGGCTTATTCCTCACTTTGACTACATGTCCATGGCAGGTGCATGCCCCTCACAGGATGGTGGACATTGGGGGTCTGAGCCATTCTTACTGGAATGACTTGGAGACCCAAAGTGACAGAGCAGCCATCATCTAGATAGTTGTCAGTCCCTGTGCCTGAGGTTAAGAGGACCCTGCAAGGTCTCAATCCAACAACCATATGTTCTGGCCCAGAAATAGCACATGTCACTCACAACCCATTAGCCAGAACCCGTCACATACACAGCCCTGTCCAAACCAAGGAGGTGAAGAAGTACAGCACTTCCAGGTCCCCGGAACAGGGACAAATGGAAACACGTGGCAAACAGCACTACCGCATGATGGAACTGAGGCTCAGAGAGGTAAAATACTCGCCTAAAATCATATACGCAATAAGGGACAGAGCACATTCTGGATATATGATTTCAAAATCTGTGCTCTTTCTCTTCCTACTCCTTTCTATATTGTATGCTGTCCTCTTCAATGACGTTCATATGTACTTATCATAGAAGTTCTTTTGCTTCAATGCTGCAGTTCCATCTCCCTTAATCATCTGATATTTCAACAGTGGATTTAGTTAAACCCCCCACATTGGTAAGCCACAGGTCTTTTCCAAGTAATTAAATGTACTGGATATTTGGATATCCATGCTATTCGAGGATAGCAATTATAAAAGAAAACGTGATGGTAGATGAAAAGACTGTGGATTTGTCACATACTTGATAAAAATCATCTCATGCATTTCCATATTGGCAAGAAAAAAAAATAAGAGCACAAGTTAATGAAATTGATAACAGATATGGATGAGTTGAATACAAATGCTAGATGTTAGTGCTTTCAAAATATAAAAAAATAAGGAAACCTTTGGCAGTATGGGTCAAGAAAATTAGAAGGCACAGATAAGCCACTTTCGAAGAAGGTGTCTTGCTTGTATTTACAAGAAAGCTTTAAAAGATAATATTATGAAAAAGATATGCTGATAATTTGAAAATTAACACTGAATGGGTAATTTCTAGACAAAAGAACATTATATTGGGGAAACAAAATATTCAGCTTATTCTTGACATTGCATGCATGAGAAGGCAAAATTACTGGTCAATCTTAATTAGTTATAAAAATGCAAAAAAATAGAAATAAGATAAAGACAAACTTAATCCAGCAATGGCTAAAACAGATAGTACATCAGGGCAAAGTTGTGTTTATACCAAACTTGCAATGTTGGTTTAACATTAGGAGAGTCATAACGTAGTTCAACACATTCATAGGATAAAGGAGCAAGAAAAGGATGATTATCACAAAGATTCCAGAAAAAAATGCATGCAATAAAATTCAACAACCAATCAAGATTAAACAACAACAAAAATAACACTTAGCTAACTGGGAATAGAAAGATATTTCTTTCAAATTATAATGTGTGCTTTAAAAAATCTATAACAAACACTGTAAGTAATAATGAGACATTAAAAGCATTCCATTCTAAATCAGAAGAGGCAAAGATGATTCCTATAATCACTTCTGTTCAACATCTTACTGAGTCTCCTAGGCATTGCAGTAAGCCAAAATACATACATACATTAATTAATATATGTGTAAAAGTGAAAAGGAACAAAACTGTGAGTATAGTTGTCTTCATATAAAGCTCAGGAGGATCTATGGAAAATTATAATAATAGTGATTAACCAGTTTATTGGACCTAAGACTAATATACACAAAATAATTTCACAAAACAGAAAATTATATTTTCAATGTGAAATTACCATTTCCAATAGCCAAAAAAATGGACCTGTGGAATATACCTCAAGTTGGCTCAGCTGGCAAGTATTCCAACACTCATAAACACTCTTACATGTTTTCTTGTACCGTAGAGAAATGGAAAGGTAAAAACAAGAATGGAGACCTACGTTAGTGTGTGTGTGTGTGTGTATGTTTGCTAGACCCCCTTTTGTCTAGGGTCCCAAAGAAGACCTCTGTGTATCAAGCCTATGCACCATAGTGAAACTTGGAGGTAGAACTGAGTAATGTGGGAGCCACAAGCAGGATCAGCTACGTATGATGGGAGAGGTCTCTGGTTTTTATGGGCAGCCACAGCAGAGTGCCTGGAATTCAGTCTCTGTCATACATGTTGGTTAGCTCATAGGCAGCAGGGGTGTTTCAGCTATACCAGTCCCACGGCGTGAGGGGGCTTCCCCTGGCTGTGCGGCATCCATGCCCACTTTTCTGGCCCTCACAGAATTTTTGTAAGCTGTGTGATATGTTTTATTAAAGATGTCTTATTTTTGTAAAATAGCTAGAATGTATATCTGGCATAAGGAAGTGGGGACTTTGATTAATAGAGTACTTGACACCAAAATTGGTTGCAAGCAAAGGGCCGTGAAGGAAGTGGGGATCGGGGATGGGTTATCCGGTCTAGGTGGATCTGAAGATAGTAAGGACCCAGTTGGTAACAGAGGACGAATCATTAGTGTTCCATGGCACACAATGGTGAAAGAGTTGCAGTTGCGTGACTGGACAGAACTTGGGTCCACTTGCCTGCTGCACAGCAAAGCCAATCTACTGACGCTGGGTTGTCGGTGAAGGAAAGTACAGTGTTTGTTTTCTGGGTGCCAAGCAAGGAGAACTGGCTGCTTGTGTTCAGAAGACTCTAACTCCCTGCTGACTTTCAGGGAAGTGCATGACTTTCCTCTGATTGTTTGTTGGTGAGGAAACAGGGTGCTGTTTCAGGGATCTTAATCATCAGTATTCTGGTTCTAACCAGTCTGGGGTCGGTGTGCTTGTGGTCAGCATGGAGTCACCATCCTCCACCTGGGCAGGGGATCTTAGTTTCTGCATAACAGCTCAAAGATATGTATGAAGTTGTTATCCCTTGCAGAGAAACTAGGACTCTGCTTTATCACTGCACTATTGTTCTTCCCTGCTTTTCTTTCTTTTCTTTAAACATCATTATTGGAGTATAATTGCTTTACAGTGGTGTGTTAGTTTCTGTTTCTAACAAACTGAATCAGTTATACATATACATATGTCCCTATATCTCTTCCCTCTTGTGTCTCCCTGCCTCCCACCCTCCGTATCCCACCCCTGTAGGTGGTCACCAGGCACCAGGCTGATCTCCCTGTGGTATGCGGCTGCTTCCCACTAGCTATCTATTTTATGTTTGGTAGTGTATACATGTCCATGCCACTCTCTCACTTCATCCCAGCTTACCCTTCCCGGTCCCCGTATCCTCAAGTCCATTCTCTAGTAGGTCGGTGTCTTTATTCCCGTCTTGCCCCTCGGTCCTTCATGACCAATTTTTTTTAGATTCCCTATATATGTGTTAGCGTACAGTATTTCTTTTTCCCTTTTTGACTTACTTCACTCTGTATGACAGACTCTAGGTCCATCCACCTCTCTACAGATAACTCAATTTCGTTTCTTTGACTGCTTTTCCTTTGTTTCTGCATTTCCTTACTTCCCTAATTAGTAAGTGCTTGAGTCTGTTGTTTGGAACTCAGGGAAGGCCTAGGAGGCCAAAGCCTTTTCCTACAGATAAGAAACAGGGAACAGGGCGGGGCTTTTGTACCCGGGAGGGCCCTGAAGGGTTCTGTTCAGTGTCAGTCCCCCCTTTTCTTTGATACTCCTAAATCCTGAGGAGATCATGAGTGGGGCAAGAGAGGGAATAAAGTTTTGGATAGAGAAGTTAATCATAAACTTGGCAAGGGAACTCGGTTTTAGGGGGACTCAGTTTCAAGCGTTACCAGCTGTACCTCTGGTCACTTGAATTGAAATGCCTTTGAAGTCAGTGTGTTGGTGGGCCAGGCAGCTGCTGTTTGGGACCCAGAGGACACTCCTTTCCCCCACAGCATTGAGAAACACATTAGTGTGGAGGGCATCTTCATCTTTGAAGTGTTCTGAAGTGGCTGACTTGTGTAGGCCACAGATGAGATGGGAGATTCTGCCACTGACATGGTCACCCTCACTTGAGTGGGGATGTTGGGGTTCTGGAGCTGCACGCCCAGTAGGAGCACTTAATCTCCTGCCTCAAGGTGAGTGCTCTTTACTTAATAAACAGCAAGGATGGAAGGGTAGTCACACTGGTTTGACCTGTAGCAACCTCTGAAGGTGGCTAATTGATCAACAGATCCCTTGGATCTGAAATATCTGAACATACTCCAAAGTTGCATTCGATCAGTGTAAAAATAAATAAAATATAAACAAAGATTTGTAATAAAATATAAGAACATAAAAATAAATAAATCAAGCTCTAGGTCTGGTGACTTGACCTCTCTTGATGGCAAATGGTAGTCCCGTACTCAATTCCCACACTTGACCCAGAACACCATGAATGAGTGGACTACTGAGGAAGGACCCTACGGTGAAGTCGCAAGTTACTGCAGTAAATCTTCTTCCCAGGCTTAGCCAAAGGGACCATCAGCCATTTACCACAGTTACTGTGCATTTGCTCTAAGGACACTTGCTCTAAGCCAGAGCTCAACAAACTCCCTGGAAAGGGCCAGGTGACAAATATTTGAGGCTTTGTGGGCCATTTTGTCTCTTTCGTAACTACTCAGCTCTGCTGTTGTAGAGCGGAAGCCTCCACAGACAAGTATGTCTGTGTTCCACTAAAACTCTGCGTATGGACATTGGTGTGTGGATTTCAAATAATTTTCACATGTCAAGAAATATTATTGTTTTAACCATTGAAATATGTAAAAACCATTCTTACCTTGCAGGCCCTAGAGAAACAGGCCCCAGGCCAGGTTTGGCCCATGGGCTGTAGTCTGCCAGTCTCTAATTTAAGCTAATGGAATCACTAGGTCCCTAAAACAACAGAGTGGAAAGCCAGCAAAATGAGGTGGCATCCATTGCTACGGTCTCTGGCAAGCATAAACCAAAAGCTGATACTTTAATACAGTAGCTTTCAACAGTGGTTGCACACTGCAGTCACGTGGAGAATTTACAAAATGTGCGTGCCTGGGTCTCAACCCAGTTCTGCTTTAATTATTGTGGGTATAGCTTGGAGCTGGTGATATTCTCAAACTCCCCAAGTGGCTCTACTGTGTAAACGAGGTGGAGAACTACAACCCATACTGTGGGACATTACTCAGCAATAGAATAGGCAGGAACATAAATGGATTTCAAAAACATGATGCTGACTTTAAAAAGCCAGACACAAAGGTGTGCGGCATGTATGATTCCATTTACAAGAAATTCTACAGCAGGCAAAACAAATATATAGGGACTGTGAGCAGATCAAGGTTTATATGGAGCTGGGCGGTGGAAAGATTAACCAGGAACCGTTTGGGGTGTGATATATGCTTTATACCTTTTTTTCTTTTAAATTGGAGCATAATTGCTTCACAATGGTGTGTTAGTTTCTGCTTTATAACAAAGTGAATCAGTTATACATAAACATCTGTTCCCATATCCCTTCCCTCTTGCGTCTCGCTCCCACCCACCCTCCGTATCCCACCCCTCTAGGTGGTCACAAGGGACCGCATCGAGCTGAACTCCCTGTGCTATGCGGCTGCTTCCCACTAGCTATCTACCTTACGCTTGGTAGTGTATATATGTCCATGCCTCTCTCTCGCTTTGTCACAGCTTACCCTTCCCCCTCCCCATATCCTCAAGTCCATTCTCAAGTAGGTCTGTGTCTTTATTCCTGTTTTACCCCTAGGTTCTTCATGACATCTTTTTTTCCTTAAATTCCATATATACGTGTTAGCATACGGTATTTGTCTTTCTCTTTCTGACTTACTTCACTCTGTATGACAGACTCTAGGTCTATCCACCTCATTACAAATAGCTCAATTACATTTCTTTTTATGGCTATATGGTTTATATCTTGATTGAGGTGGTGGTTAGCTCTAATCCCTGATTTTTACATGTAAGTAATTTGAGATCAGGAGAAGTTGGGTGAATTGTCCAAAGTGATGTAGCTTAATAATCAGAGAGAAGACAGGTGGATCTGATTATCAGTAATTGTTCCTATTATGCTATGGAATGAGTCAATAGTAATAGTGCTTCCCCCCAAGCCCGTGGCAAAACCTGACCCAGCCTTTTATGCAAGTAAAGCATGCACGTGAAAGTACACCTCTTGTGCATTCCAAACACCTACTCATAAGCACGGTTGACATTCTCACGTGTTCCTTTACGTCGACTTCTTTACGTTTGTATTTACATATCCAAACAAAAACTTTTCTTAATATTTCCTTTTGAGTAATCACACTATAATATACAGGTTTAAAAACTGTGGTAAAAATACGTGACTTAAAATTTACCATCATAACCATTTTTAAGTGTACAGTTCCGTACTGTTAAGTTGATTCACATTGCTGTGAAACCAATCTTCAGAACTTCTTCATCTTTCAATTCTGAAACTCTATACATTAAACAGCAATTCCCCTTTGTCCCTTCCCCCCAGTCCCTGGTAACCCCATTCTACTGTCTGTTTCTATGAATCTGACTACTTTAGATACCTTATTTTGATTAAACCCATGGACTCTGTTTACGATAGTTTTCCCAACTTTAAAAATATATATATATTTATTTATTATTTTGGCTGCGCCGGCTCTTTGCTGCAGCATGCTGGATCTCTAGTTGTGGCATGCAGACTTCTTAGTTGCGGCATGCGGACTCAGTTGTGGCATGCAGGCTTCTTAGCCTTGGCATGAGGACTCTCAGTTGCAGCATGCTTGCAGGATCTAGTTCCCCGACCAGGGATTGAACATGGGCCCCCTGCAATGCGAGCATGGAGTCTTACCCACTGGACCACCAGGGAAGTCCCTAGAAACCTTATGTCAGTGGAATCATACAGTATTTGTCTTCTCGTGACTGGCTTGTTTCATTTAGCGTAATGTTCTCAAGGTTCATCCATGCTGTGGCATATGACGGAATTTCCTTCCTTTAAAAGGCTGCATAATATTCCAGTGTGTGTGTGTGTGTGTGTATATATATCTATCTATATACCACAATTTGTTCACCCTTTTATCCATCGATGGACACTTTAATTGTTTCTACTTCTTAGCTGTTGTGAGTAGTGCTGCCATGAACATAGATGTGCAAGTATCTCCTCAAGATTCTACTTTCAGTTCTTTTGGACACATACCCAGAAGTGGGACTGTTGGGCCATGTGGGCGTTCTAGTTTTCATCTTTTCTGGAATCCCCATACACACTCATAAAGAATGAATGGGTCAAAGAAGAAGTCACAAAGGAAATTAGAAACTACTTTGAGACAAATTAAAAGGAAAGTCCATCATACCAAAACTTACGGGATACAACAAAGGAGTGCTAAGAAGGAAGTTTAGAGGTTTAAATGTGTACATTGAAAAGACAAAAGATCTCAAATCAACAACCTAATTTTACAGCTCAAGAAGTTAGAAACAGAAGAAAAAACTAAAGCCAAAGCTAGCAGAAGGAAGGAGATATATAAGAGCAGAGATAAATGAAATAGAGAAAAAAACCAACAACAATAGAAGAAAAGTAAATGAAACTAAGAGTTGGGTTTTTGTTAAAGCTACACAAAATTAAGAAACCCTAAGTTAGTCTCACTAAGAAACAGAAAATAGAGGACACTCAAATAATTAAATTCAGAAATGAAAGAGGGACATTACAACTGATACTACAGAAATTAAAAGGATTATTAGCGAATACTGTGAATAATTGTATGCCAACAAATTGGAAAACCTAGAAGAAATGGATAAAGTCCCCCAAACAGACAATCTAGCAAGACTGAATCATAAAGAAACACATAATATGAACAGATCGATTAATGAGTAGGGAGATTTAATCAGTTATCAAATATCTCCCAGCAAAGTAAATCCCAGGACCTCATGGCTTCACTGGATTATTCTATCAAATACTTGACAAAGCGATGTCTGAGACTGCTTGTGTCTGAATCACCTTGATGAGGGAGGTCTCTAGCCCTGTTCAGGCACCTGATGCAGTTGGTCAGCCGGGGGACTGCGGTAGCTGTCAGCTAGCTCCCTTTTACCCTTTCCCCTGGCAACGTTATTTCGGAAGGAATGTGGGTTCTTGCAAATGACTCTGACTCTTCCTATACACTGTACGTAGACCACATGCCCTTACTGCTCCCTTTAAAATGTGAACTTTTCCCTTTCATTGCTGGATTTCCCTGAAAACGAGTTGGTTGCCCGGCATTCTCCAAAGGTCAGCAAAAAGGTTCCTCTTTGTTGTTGTTATTGTTGATGAGGGTCATTATGAACTCCTGGCTTTTGAGCATGTTGGTGGGCTTCAAACCATTGTGATGTGGTG
Source organism: Mesoplodon bidens (assembly GCF_964165515.1). NCBI lineage: Eukaryota > Metazoa > Chordata > Mammalia > Artiodactyla > Ziphiidae > Mesoplodon > Mesoplodon bidens. The sequence goes on from NC_138163.1 coordinate 52,215,064, forward strand.
TTGAGCAGAGGACTGAAATGATGTGACTTGCGCTCTGCTGCTGGGCTGAAAACAGATAGGTAAGGGAGCCAGGATGAAAGCAGAGGGGCCAGCTGGACAGCAGTCCAGTCCAGGAGGTAGATGTTGGTGTCCTGGCCAGGGTGGTTGTAATGGAGGTGGTGAGAAGTGGCTGGCTTCTGGACATACTTTGAGAGAGGGGCCAAGAGAATTTCCTGACCAGTTGGATGTGGAGTGTGGGAGAAAGAGAGCACGCCAGGTCCCCTCCGAGTTTTGGGGACTGAGCAAGTGGCATTTGTGGGTCAAGTGCAGTATCTGTGTTTACTTTCCCTTCCAGTGCCACACAGGGAAAGTCCCAAGGTTGTTAGTAGCAGGATTGCCCTGACATCGGGCCGCACAAGGAAAGCAACCCTTTCCCAGTGAAGTTCATCTGAGGCCTGGTCGTAATCACTCCATCGTGGAGTGATCAGCAGTGGACGGATCTTTACTCATAAGCGTGCCCTGAGACAACATGGAATAGTTAGCGTACAAAAGGCACAGCACACAAACCTAGAGAACGTTAAGCATTACAACCCAAGGGAAGCTGGTTTCTAACAGTGTAATTACCATAATCCTCCTTCCCTACAAGCCACTAGTATGATTATCTGCTGGTTCACTGTTTCAGTGGAATGTGTTAAAAATAAAATAACCTTAGTGAATCAATCTATGGGGAAGAGAATTGACACGACCTTATTTCTGCAGGGGCCAAAAATCTTCCAAATTTTATCCCATGGTGAATGAGATATGTTGGAGGGGAGAATTTGTGGGCGGAGGGGTGAACAGCAACACTACTCCTGGGAGTGAATACAAGGTGAGGTATACCCAGGACACTTTCTAAGCATGCCTGTAGCTTCAGTATCCAGTACAGTAGATGTCTGAGTAAAGAAAATGAACAAGAGCCAAAGAGAGGCCTTACAGAATGATGAAAGGATCAGGACACCCGGGAGACATAAAGATCCTAAATGCGTATGCACCAAACAACAGAGCCTCAAAGTACACGGAGCAGAAGCTGGTGGAGCTGAAAGGAGAAAGAGCCAGATTTGTAATTATAGTGGGGGCCTCCCAAACCCACCTCCCTCTTAGCAAGTGACAGAATTACTAGAGAGGAAATCAGCAAGCATATAGGAGACCTGAATACCACAGTAAACTAAAGAGATCAGCATGACATAAATAAAACAGTCCGCCCACCAACAGCAGAGTACAGGTTTTTCCCCGAGGGTCTCTGTAACATTCACCAAGTTAGACCATCTCCTTGACCATCATACAAACCTCAGTAAATTCAAAAAGAACTGAGGGACTTTCCTGGTGGTGCAGTGGTTAAGAATCTGCCTGCCAGTGCCGAAGACACAGGTTCGAGCCCTGATCAGGAAGATCCCACATGCCGCAGAGCAACTAAGCCCGTGTGCCTCAACTACTGAGCCTGTGCTCTAGAGCCCTCGAGCCACAGCTTCTGAGCCCGCGTGCCACCACTACTGAAGCCCACGCACCTAGAGCCCAAGCTCCGCAACAAGAGAAGCCGCTGCAAGCAGAAGCCCGTGCACCACGACGAAGAGTAGCCCCTGCTAGCCGCATGTATAGAAACCCTGTGTGCAGCATCAAAGACCCAAGGCAACCATAAATACAGAAATGAATTTATTTAAAAAAAGAAGAATTGAAATCACCCAGAGTGTGTTAGAAGGGCTGAATTTAGGAAGAGTTGCCAGCTGAGCTGAAAGGCATTTCAGGCTGGCCCAATAGAGAGCTCACTCTGGCTCTTTCAAACAGAGTATTGTTCAGGGCAAGGCTGGAGAAAGGGAGACAATTCAAGAGGCTGTTACATCAGTGCCACCTGACGTTAAAGTTCCTAGTGCACTGGCAAAGGAAGTCCAGCCAGCTTGCTTGTTGTTAGTGGAATCGGTTTGGTGACTCATTGGATTTGTCAAGCACGAGAGAGGTATTGGTGTGGTTGCTGGAAAGTCCTGAGAGAAGGCAAGATTCGGGTGCCTTCCTGGTATATATATGACTGCTGTCCAGTCTAACCCATGGACGCATACACCGCAGTTCTTTATCAGTCCAGCTCCACTGTTTTAAAAGTTTCACCGCAGTTGTCCTCTCCTCCCTCCTCCTTCTCCTCCCTCTTTCTCCTCCTTGTCCTCCTCTTCCTCATCCTGCTCCTCCTCGATTCTTCCCCTGATAGTGCCAGCTGTCGGATAAGGCTGTCCTCTCTGGACAGGCAGAAGAGTGTCCTTTCTGAGGTTTGTGGGATTGATCCCTTAGGCCAGGTTGGCACTTTGCCTGCCCTACCATGCTGTTAGCCTAAGACATGGTGCATGGTAAGTGGACCACAGATGTGTCTGCAAACTTGTATTTTTGTTCCTCTTTTCAGAATACAGTGATGGTGGTGGACCACCTCAAGGAAGAAAGAAAGGTTGGAGTTCTTTCCCAGGTAATTCTGGCGAGAGGAGCCCTCATTATGAACACGATGAGTGTGAGCCTCAGCCCTCACACCTCCAGGAGGATGCTGGAAACGTGGTGAAGAGGGATGTCCAGGAGGACCCCAAAGTAAGACAGTAAGTGGCCAGGCAGCAGGGTTTGTACACAGCAGCCCCTGGGACTATGCACCTCTCTCAGTCTCCGTGGACTTGTTTTTCTTCTCTCACTGCAAACTGAAGCTTGCTAGAAGTGAAATAATGGTTGAGCAATGCTAAGTGTAGTGCTGGTGTCAAAGAGACGAGGGTGTACAGAAGACTTCCTTAGCACTTAGGGCCCCTCACCCTCCTTCTCTCCACATCCCCCCTGCAGCTCTCCCGGTGCCATCCGAGGCAACAAGAAGAGAGTGAGATGGCACAGTAAAGGCCACAGGCATAAGAGTGTGTGGAGAAAGAGAACACCTGTGGAGAGAGAAATGGGGGAGAACACACATGATGGAACCCCAGGGAGCTGGTTCAGGGTCACAGTGAGTATCCTGAAAAATGCATAGAATGTGCAGGAGAGAAAAGCCAGGGGGAGTTGTGTTGGGCTCATGAAGACATGCTGGTTTATTTCACTGGGGACAGTTTGTAATCTGTCCCTTTAATTACCAGGAGTTAACAGTCTTGTTCATCTAAGGGCAGATTCAGAGAAGCAATGTAAAGGGAACAGGCTGACTGTGAGGAGAACGGAGGAGCCTGTCTCAAAGCAAAGATGGAAACTACTGCCAAGGATATGGAGCAACTCCACATTGGAGGTCTCAGCTTGGCAAGCTGAGTGTGGGAGATGGAGGGTCGAGCCTCTGGAGACCTTGTCTGAGGGGGAAGCAGTGTCTGCACTGGGTTGGATCTCCTGGAAATTTATAAAAGGAAGATCATCTCTGACACCTTGATTATGTGGAAGAGAGTTTGACTGGAGAGAAAGAGTATTTAGGAAATCCATGTTATGCACACCCATAAGAAATTTTGCCAGTGGTCCCTTCTTTAGAAGCCCTTTCAAGCGCAGTAGAAGGCCGGAAAAGAACAGGAAAAAGTTCGTCCTCCAGCCTAAATTCCCTGCTGTCTGTCCTCTCTCCCATCCCTTCTTTTCATCCTTAGATTCCTTGTGGGATGAAGTATGACAAGACATGGCTAATGAACTCAATCCAGAGCCATTGCAGTGTCCCCTTCACTCCAGTGGATGTAAGAGAGGATGCCGGAGCCAGACGCGTGGGCACAGGGAAGGGGGAGAGAGAGAGAGACCTGGTTCAGCAGGGTCTGTTGACTTCTGATACTATTGCTGTTGCATTCAATCCCTGTAGTTCCACTTTTTGCAAAATGGGGCTCAGTTCTTTGTCCAGGAAGCTAGCACTGCCTGTGCATTGATGGATGTCAGCTACAAGATTTGTGACGAGGAGAGACGAAAGGTGTGTGTCGAGGGCATTACGTGTACCTCATCCTGAGGAAGGAGGACAGGCCAGGGGCTGGTTGTCTTCTTTGGAACTAGAGTTCCTGGTGCTTACCCCACGTCTTCTTCCTGCAGATACCTGTCTTTGTCGGCACCTCCGCTGTTCCCTACTCTGTGCGGGATAAGTTGAAGCCAGAAGAAATGGAGCAGCTAAATGTAATGCAGACTCAAGGCGTGTTGTGTGCCAGCGCTCAGACCCACCTCACCTTCCTCCAGTGCCCCGTCCCCCTCACCCCCAATTTCCCTGCCACCACCACAGCCTCAGAGCGGCTGTCTCCATCTCTCTCCACAGCTGACATTGAGCAAACGATATAATATCTTCAAGCAAGCTCTTGACCTCCAGAGGCTCCGCTTTGACCCAGGTATGGCTGACAGCAGTAATTCTAGGGCAGGCGAGGGCAGAGGGGTCTTCCTGGAGGGTGACTTAGGGATGGTAACGTGGGGAGGGGCTGGTGCTGGCCCCAGACCCCACTCAGCCATCTGATTCCCTCCCCTCTCCTTCCTGAAGACTTGGTAGGCCATGATATTGATATAATTCTGAATCGAAGAAGCTGCATGGCTGCCACCCTGCATGTCATCGAAAAGAATTTCCCTGAGGTGAGGCTGTAGGCCCAGTGCTGGTATTAGGGTAGGGGGTGGAAGAGCTGGGGTGCAGGGCAGATTTGTCTCCAAGGTCCTCGATAGTAACCTTCACTCTACCTCTTCTTGCCCCAAAGCTGTTGTCCTTGAACTTGAGCAGCAACAAACTGTACCAGCTGGATGGCCTGTCTGACATTATACAGGTGGCCCTCACGGTCAAGACCCTGAACATCTCTGAAAATGAGGTGAGAAGAGGGAGCCAGGTCAAACTTGGGTTGAGAGCAGAGAGGGCGTGTTAGTGGCCATGAGAGTGACGACAGGAGGCAGGTGAAGGAACCTGTGGGGGAGGGAGGGGTCTGGGGGTGCAGGGATCCGGATGTTCCTCTTTCCCTGGGATTCCTTTTACCACTTCCCCCCATATTTCTCAGCTGAAGTCTGTGTGGGAGTTGAGCAAGATGCAAGGGCTGAAGCTTGAAGAGCTGTGGCTGCAAGGGAACCCGTTGTGTGGCACCTTCCCAGACCAGTCCACCTATGTAAGGTCAGTGTGAACACCCTGTCACCCTTCTTGGTGACCTTCACCCATGGGAGCCTAGACTATCTGTGACAGTGCCCCTATGCCGCAGGTGGCCGCCCTGGTCTTCTGGGAGGATCACAGGCCCCACCTTCTGCTCTCTCTGTGCCTATCACCAGTGAGGAGTTTCCTTCCCCTGACCTGCTCACCTCTGCAGGCACTCTGGGGTCTGTTTCCAGCTCTCTGCGCCCAGCTATATTGCACCAAGGCCTCCCAAGAGTGTGCCCCAGGATGCAGAGCTTCTCCTCCTCACCAGGACCAGGAGCGACCAGCCTTGATCCAGATGCTGGCGCCCTGGACTGAGAAGGGCCCTCCAGTCCTGGGCCTCTTGCTGAGCGAAGCCTTCCTTCTTCGTGCTGAGCTGGGGTGTGCCTCCCCCGTTCTGAGAGGGGCCCTAATCCCCTGCCTCCAAAGCAGTCCACCCTCCTCTCCCAGGTTGACATGCGGGCTTTCCTGCGCCATGCTGAGGGCTGAGGCCGTGGGTGGCTGCTGTCATGACATCCATTCTGCTGGCCCAGTGCCAGGAATTGGACCCTCCTTGGGGTCCAGCTTGGGAAAAAGCAGGGCTCCTTGAGTCAAGGGGTCAGACGTGGGCTCCCGCCAGTGATCAGAGGGCTTCCTGAGGCAGGAGTGGAAGGCAGAGGGCAGAGGCGGTAGGGGAGACAGAAGGACAGGCCTCTCAGGGTCACTTGCCATCCCTCCCTGCACACGTCACAGCATCCCGCCTGGTCCTTCACAGGAGCCCTGGGCAGCCTGAGACAGGTATGATTCCTCAGATAAAGAACCAACTCAGACAGGTGCAGGGGTCATCAGGAGAGAAGACGGTGGTCATCAGAGGGGGCCACGGATCCTCAGCCCCATACGGAGCTGGTACCTGACCCTTGCCTCCATCTGGGGAAGATCTGCCCCCATGGCTGCTCGTTTTCCCATGCCCAAGTCTGGCTGAGCTCACACAGGTGACAAAGTTTCAGCCAGTATCCAGTGGGCCCCCAGCCCAATATGTGCATAGTTTCCATTCCTACCTGGTGTGTCTGGGCGATTCTGGGGCAGATGAAGAGCCGCAATGGGTGTGCCGTTTCCCCTTTCTTCTCTCTTCTTCCCTGACCCCCACCACGGGAGAGCTTCTTTCCCTTCCCTTTGTTTTCTCTCTCTCCCTTGTCTCTGTGCCCCTAGGTCTCTCTCATCTCTCCCCTCCTACCTTCACTCCCTTTCTGTCCTCATCCCCTCCATCTCCCTCCCTGCCTCCTGAGCCCCACCTCACTCACCTCCCTGGCCCAGCATCCTGGGCCATCCCGGGGGGGTGCCCAGGTCTTGCCAGAGTGCTGGACTCCCGGTGAGGTGGCAGGGCCCCGGGCTCCCACTCCATGCCCTCTTCTCCCCACAGCCTTCATTGGGGCCCTGGAGGAAGGAAGGGAGGAGAAGGAAGCCCTGCAGCATGGGTTTCAAATGCTGGTCCCTGTGGCACTGGAGAAGGGAGTCTGAGTAGTCTGGGTGGGAGCTACCAAGGCGAAGGAGAGGGAGGGAGGGAAGGAATATTAAAGTGAAGGTACTGAGAGAGATGAGGAGACAGTGCCTTTCGGACAGTAGGATGACAGATGCTCAGTGCTCAACAGGCAAGTGGACCGAAAACCCTTAAAATCAGGAGCAGATGTGGGCAAAGGGTGCTGCTGGATTGGCCAGAACACACTGACCTCTCTTTATGGTATTACTGTTTTACCTCAAAGGAAGCATTGCAACCTTGAACTATCAACCAGCTCTTCTCTATTTTTGGTTTTGGACAGGGCCATCAGAGAATATTTCCCGAAGTTGTTACGTCTGGTAAGTGCCTACGTAAATCATTGTATCTTACGAATGTTGGTGGCCTCTGCACCTGCCCTCAAGCCCGTTGGGTCTTACCTAGATCACATATTAGCATCAGAAGCTTAACCATTTTGGGGGACATGGACTCCTGAAAATGACATGGATATACTTGCTGGAAAAATACCCATAAATACACACACACACACACACACACACACACACACACACACACACAAGTTGAATATAACACTAGAGACTTCCAGGACCTCATGATGAAGACATCCACTGTAAGCTTTCCCATGGAATTTCCAGGGCCCTTTCGCACCTGACCTCTGACCCTCACCCTCCTGGGCCCTTTTCCCGGATCATCCAGGGCCACTCCCCTGGTCTCCACTCCTGACTTCCTCTTCCCTTCTCCAGGATGGCCAGGAGTTACAGTCACCAGTTACCCTTGACGTTGACACTCCCTACATAGTAAAGCCCTGCAAGGTGAGGAAGTGGATCAAACAACATTTGGGGTGTTGCAGGGAGGCTTTATCTACTGCATAGTCTCAAGTGCCATTTGATTCCAGCACATCTTCCTTGGATCTGATGAGCTGAAGAGCCTAGTCCTGCAATTCCTACAGCAGTAAGTACCTCTGACAAGCGGAGCAAGGGATGGAGGGCTATGAGAGGTGAGGCCACCTAAGCACAGGTCTGCTCAGGGGAGTTTTCAAGTCTCATTTGAGGTCCAGACCACAGAGATAGACTGTCTTCACTGCCCCCCCTTAGGTACTACTTGATCCATGACTACGGAGACAGACAGCATCTCGCGGGTGCTTATCACGAGGAGGCCTGCTTCTCCCTGACCATTCCCTTCCACCCCGAGGACCCAGCCCCGTGAGTATCACAGCACAGGCTCTGCTCCTGGGCCGTGTGGCTCCCCAGCAGACACAGGCCAGCTCCTGCAAATACGCACCACCCACTGTTGCTCTTTGTCTCCTAGAAGCAGCTTGTGCGAGTACTTCAAGGACAGCAGGAATATGAAGAAGCTCAAGGACCCCCGTGAGTGTGCGATGGGAAGACTGGGTGGGAAAGGGCGTTGAAGGGGTCAATCATAGGGCCCAGGGCGTGGCAGCCCCTGACCTTCGCTCGCTTGCCCTCCCCTCACAGACCTGCGGGTTCAGCTGCTGAAGCACACAAAACGTGTCATTGTGCACACCCTCTGTGGGTTGCCCAAGACTCAGCGTGACTTCAGCTCCTTCGTGGTGGACATTTGGTTCCAGATGGTGAGCGCCTGCTTCCTCCCTCGGGCGGGCCCAGGAAGCCATGGGTGGGTAGGAGGTGGAGGTGGTGACTGGGCGCCTGGACTCTTCCCTTTCAGGAAACAATGCTCTGCTTCTCCGTCAGCGGGGTGTTCGAGGAAGGTAAGTGTGTGTAGACCCCTTCCCCAGATGTCTCATTGCTGCCTCCCCTTGGCCAGGCTCACTCCCAGAACCACCCAGCTTCCTGGACCCCTTCCTTTCCCTTCCCTTCCCTTCCCTCCACTCCCCTCTTCCCTCCCCAACTGACCTCCCCCACCTCCCCTCCCCTCCCCTCCCCTCCCCTCCCCTCCCCCACTGTGTTCTCCAGCCCTCAGTCTTCCCACAGACAATCCAGGTCTGAGCTGTGTCCATGCCTGTCTGACCTGCACACCCTGGACTTTGGGGACATAAGCTGTGGAGTTTGGTGACTCTCATCCCAGATACTTACTCTGAGAACACGGGCCGTTACTAAACCTCTCAGTTTCCTCATTTGCAAAATGGGGCTGTAGTATCCACCTCTTGGGGAGCTGCGAAGAATGCACCCGTGAACTTGTGTAGTGGTTGTCAGGGGCCATGTAACTGGGCGCAGACTGCTCCTATAGCTGCCCTGCCCATTCCAGACACCCTGGCCCCTGTGAACAACTGCTCTCTTAGCATGAGTGTCCAGTCACACCCTGACTGGGGACCGCCGTGTGAGCATGTACAGCATGTGCTACACTAAGGGGGACTGTTGTTTGTTTGCTATTGAAGGAAGTTGTCAGGGCTGTGTGCGTGCCTTCACCCGGACTTTCATCGCTACCCGTGCCAGCTACTGCAGGTGAGAGCCCTGTTGTGGGCAGGAATACCCATCCCCGCCTGGGCTCAGGGGCCTGGGAATGTGGTGGTGCAGACCTTAGGTTTACTCGGTACTGTGGAAAGCCAGCAGGGAGATGCCAGGAGCAGTCTAGCCTAGTGGTTAAGAAGAGCGTGGGCTCTGGAATCGGCCTATGCGTTCTCTCCTTGACACAACACTCACTCGCTGTGTGATCTTGGTCAAGTCACATGACCTCTGTGTGACTCAGTGTCTTCTTCCGAGAATGGGGATCAGTGCGTCCAGCCCTTGGGCTGTGGTAAAGGGTAAATGCGAAATTGCCCATGGGTTGGGGATAAACCTATAAATCGAGTGAAGGTGGTAGACAGCCTCTCCAAAGGTGGGCTCTGTGGGGAGGGGCAGAGGTACCAGTCAAGGAACCTGGGAGACAGACACAGGAGGGACGTGGAAGGAATCTGGTTGCAGAGTGCCACTGGGAGCAGAGTCAGTATTGGGGGTGAGGGTGTCCATCCATCAGTTGTCTGAGGGCCCATTTTTCCTTCAGTCTGTGCATCGTGAATGACGAGCTGTTTGTGAGGGATGCCGACCCCAGTGAGACCCAGTGGTGTTCTGCATCCCAGTGCCTACACCCACCTCCAGCTCCATGCACACCCTCTCCCAGCTGCAGCAGGACATCATGGAGGCATCCTCCACCCCATCTGAGATGAACCTCTAGTGGTCTCAGAAGTGAGTGCTGGGTTTGCATGGGGATAGGAGGGAGCTGGGACGAGTAGAGGAGGGATTAATGGGAACTTAAAGGTAATTTGTTTTCCTTGTTTATTTCAGTCATTTTTAATCTGAACATTTCATTCGTGGTACATATGAAGCTACCTAGTTATTTTGAGCAGCCTTGTATTATTTTTATTAATTTCATGGATGCTGCTTCTGTATTAACAGAGAGTTGGGTGTTCAGGAGTGTGCATGAGGTTCATTCCACTGTATATGTCACAGTATATGTGGAGGGGGAAAAAATCGTTAGCCCAAAACATACTACCCAGAGGTAACCGTTGAATGTTTTCATCTTCATCATATCTTCCTGTAAGTTTGCTTATGTAGGTGTTTACATATTTATTATGCACGTTTATATATTTCTATATTTATCTACCGAAAATGAGATCTCATCATGAGAGAGAGAGAGAAGGAAATAGAGAGACAGAGACAAAGAGAAAGAGAGGCTTGTGGCTGAATGGGGAAGAGGGGTCCAAAGAGGGATTATTTAATCTTCAGTGCCTTGAAGCTTGAGCAAGTTAACAGCTAATGGGAAGGAGCCATCTCAGCTCATTTTTCACTCTTAAATTTGCCCATATATTAATTTTCCTTCTTATCTTATTTCTACTACAGAGCTAATGAGACACCTCAAATGGAATAGTATAAATTTTAAGCCCAATATATATTTAGTTATTAGTGAATGAAAGAAGGGACAATTGTATTTCAATGAAATGGTAGTACTTTTTAGGTTTTGGTCTCACAGGGAGGCAGCGGATGGTTGAAAGTGTGGTGTGACGTGGCTGGATGACACATGATCTGAGGACCCCTGCACTGTTGAATGGGAGACAGGTCTAGAATTTTCCCATCAACGTATTAGCAGGCGGAGCAGTCCAGGAGCAGCAGTTAGGCAAACACGACAGCTTGCTGCCCTGGTGCCATCTCTCACTGAGCTCACCAGGTGAATCACAGGCAAGCCTGTCTTCCCAGCATGGGGAACTGGGTTAGGGTCTGCTCAGAGGCGCGATGTTGGGCAGCTCTTAGGAGCTTCTGAGTCTCCCAAGAAGCAAGAGATCCTTCTGTCTTTAAAACTTTGAACTCAAGGCGTACCAGAGAGAGATTTGCTTCCTTCATAAAGATATCTATGTTCTCATTAGGAGAAACAATGAGAAACACCTTTCCACAATGCCTGCCTTAGCCCCAGGTTTTCTCATTCACCCCTCAGGACAGCTCTGTGTTAAAGATGAGTCCCATTTCACACATGACAAAGCTCCTCCTCATCTAGCTTCTGTCACCTATCCAGGTAAGTGGGAGTTTGGGAATGAGGTTCCATCCCTCGCCCTCTCTAGAGCCTCTAGACAGTGGAGCAGCCGCCCTTTTAGACAATGGGCTTCTGGGGCTGGGGGAATGGTCAATTTGTTCTCCCCTGATATAACAGGCCCAAGGGGTACTCCCTCAAAACCCCTATTGAGGAATAGGATAGTACACATACATGTGCACATGCTTTCATTAACTTGGAAAAGCATTCATTGTGCTCAGTTTCATGGGGGAGATAAAGTAGAGCCAAATGGAATTGACAGCGTATCTCCGTGTGTGTGTGTGTGTGTGTGTGTGTGTGTGTGTCTTTGTGTGTGCGTATCGATGGGCTGTGTATAGGAAATGTATAACGTCATTAGTGATAAAAGTACAATATGTCAGGTAAAAACGTGGAGATGACATACCTCTGAGAGGCAGGCACTTCCTTCTTTACCTCAGAGTCCGCATTCCTTAGTGTGCAGGACAATTATTTTTTTAACATCTATATTGGAGTATAATTGCTTTACATCGTTGTGTTAGTTTCTGCTGTATAACAAGGTGAATGCGGTATATGTGTATTTGTCTCCCCATATCGCCTCCCTCTCGCGTCTCCCTCCCACCCTCCCTAACCCACCCCTCTAGGTGGTCACCAGGCACCGAGCTGATCTCCCTGTGCTATGCGGCTGCTTCCCACTAGCTGTCTGTTTTACGTTTGGTAGTGTATATAAGTCCATGCCATTCTCTCACTTCGTCCCAGCTTACCCTTCCCTTCCCCATGTCCTCAAGTCCATTCTCTACAGCTGCGTCTTTATTCCTGTCCTGCCCCTAGGTTCTTCAGAACCGTTTTTGGTTTTTAGATTCCATAGACATGTGTTAGCATACGGTATTTGTGTTTCTCTTGCTGACTTACTTCACTCTGTATGAGAGACTCTAGGTCCATCCACCTCACTACAAATAACTCAATTTCATTTCTTTTTATGGCTGAGCAAATATTCCATTGTATATATGCGTCACGTCTTCTTTATCCATTCATTTGTCAGTGGCCACTTAGGTTGCTTCCATGTCCTGGCTATTGTAAATAGTGTCGCAATGCACATTGTGGTACCTGACTCTTTTTGAATTATGGTTTTCTCAGGGTATATGCCCAGTAGTGGGATTGCTGGGTCATAACCCTCTTGCACTGTTGGTGGGAATGTAAGTTGTGCAGGACAGCCTTTGAGGACTGAGGAAGGTAGAGTATCTTTTGTATGAGGAAAGCCCTTCAAGGGTCAGGTGTGGAAGTGTCCACGTGGTACCTTTTCCGATACTCAGAAGCAAAGAGCAGGGAGATGGCAATGGAGAGGCAGCTCTGGTGGTCTTCAGTGTGGAGGGAGCTAATAAGGCTATAGTCCTTCATCTGGGCACTTCCCTGGCAGCCCCCAGGTCACCACTGTCTGCAGCTGAGAAGCAGGAGTGCTGTTGGGTAAGAACCTTCCCTGGGTCATGACAGGGTGGGCCCAGGGCCTGGCACCCAGAGAGAGCCCAGGCCTTGTCTGCTTACTTCACCTCCATTCTCTGTCTTCACTTCCTATATTCTCCACCCTCCGTTGGCTTCGTCCCCAACTTTGTGCTAATCACCACTCCTACCATTCACACTTGGCTGGGTGGTAAGAAAAATAATAATACTCATAAAACAGAAAGAATAAACCCACAATAGTAATAAAAGATAGCAACAAGTATAGCACACATATTAGATAAATTACTTGCTCGAGATAAGTCAACCAGACAGTAATGGTTCCCAGTATCAAATCCTGGTCTTCTGACCGAAAACCTCCCACCCCTAACCCCTGTTTCTATATCGAGTGTACTTCTATGTTAGGACTCAGGCCGACACAGGGGAAGAGACTCAACCCAGGTCCTGTGGTCAGTGGATGGCTCTGGAACTGGACATATGTTTCATGACTTCTGTCTAGCTGAACTGTGCCTATTCTTTGCTCTCTTGTGCTAATTCTTCTTCCTTGGGCTCAATAAGAAATTGCTTCTGGGGCTACCCTGGTGGAACAGTGGTTGAGAGTCCGCCTGCCGATGCAGGGGACACAGGTTCGTGCCCCGGTCCGGGAAGATCCCACATGCCACGGAGCGGCTGGGCCCGTGAGCCATGGCCACTGAGCCTGCGCGTCCGGAGCCTGTGGTCCGCAACGGGAGAGGCCACAACAGTGAGAGGCCCGCGTACCAAAAAAAAAAAAAAAAAAAAAAAAAAGGCTCATAACCTCAGTGCCTCCCATTGGCCAAAGATAGAACAATTTGAACATCAAAAACATTAATGATTATCATGCACTAAAACACGTCAAATATGGAGACATCTATGACAACTCTAAAACAAAAGCCAACAAAACCAACTCAGTGCTCACCTTTGAGAGTCCTAGGGAAACACCTGATTTTTGAAAGGCGAAATATTGCCAATGAACTGTATATACACCGTGCCTTTCTTGTGCATTTTATACCTACACATAGTTGTTGAGGGAAGAATTCTTTTATAAAAGAATTTCCACTGATACATGCAGAAGCAATTAAAGAATTTGTACATCATTCTTTTGCAACCTTTTATGAAACGTAGCTCTAGGCAATGATCATTAGAGGCTGCAAAAAAAAAAGGGATGTGAAAAGCAGTTGGGAAATTCTATAATAGCTGCATCACAGTATCTCTGAATTTGCCTTTCCTCACTTGAAAAACGGAAACAATTCTATCCATATTAGACAATTACTGTGAGGAGCAAAAGGTCAATCGGGCAGATGATACATATAGTACTGAATAGGGATGAATAGTCTTATTTCATACCTGACCATCCTTTAAAGGAGATTCCCTTGATACAATCCAAACCACATGATTATAAGACAATAATATGGAAATACTAAATGGAAGGGAAATGTATAAGTTATCATTACGTATTCACTTCAGTGTCATTCCTCTGTGCTGGAATCATTTCTCAGATAATTTAGGAGAAAGGAAACCTGACTCCAGCATTTCCAGTGGGTGTGTGAAAGAAAACCATTGGTCCATTTCACATTATTTCATATCCTTTCCCATTCCACTTTTAATAATTATGTTAATTTCTTAAGAATAACATGTGTACTCAAACGAACTTATCTATGAAACAGAAACAGACTCACGGACAGAGAACACACTTGTGGTTGCCAAGGGGGAGATGGGGTGGTGAAGGGACGAATTGGGAGTTTGGAATTATCCGATGCAAACTATTATACATAGAATGGATAAACGACAAGGTCCTACTGTATAGCACAGGAAACTATATTCAATATCCTCTAATAAACCATAATGGAAAAGAAAGACCAAAGGAATATATATGCGTAAGTGAATCACTTTGCTGTACAGCAGAAATGGACACAACATTGTAAATCAACTATACTTCAATAATTAAAAAAAAAGAATAACATGTACTGTAACCCAGCAAGAATGGGCTTTGCAGAAGAACACTACAGTAAATCACTGGGGTTCAGGCACATCATAGGTTCTTGGCTAAATCGTTTCCCCCATGCTGGCCATTTTTTCGGATAAAACCTCTCAGATGTAGAGGCTAATGAGATACCTTCTGGGAAAGCACTTTTGAGACCTTAGATGGGATGGAAGAAGCTATTATTTCTACGTAATTACTTTCCAATCTACACTTCAGATATTATCATACTCTGTGTTGAATGAATTCAATAGGCATAAGTCCTTGCATTACTTTGTACTTGAACAGCCATTTGTGAATAGTCTTTGGATGGTTGGAACTGAAAAGTTATATATTAGGGCAGGACCTCTGACCCAGAAAATCATAGGGGCTTATGTATTGTGAATGCATGCATTTTTCTCTCCCATGCATTTTCCACAACATTCCTGGAAGGTAGAGAATAACATATCTTTACATCATGTTGTAGCTGGAGAAACAGTAATGTACAGAGGTTAAGAAACTCGGCTGGGGGTCCTCCTTCTCTTAAGAGGAAAAGCAGAGACTGACACCCTGTATGTCCAAGTGCAGACTGCATGATGCTCAGCCGCACATGACACCGTATTCAAATAAGTCTTGCTTTCCTGCTGATCTGTGTCACTTCTGAAATCTATCTTCACTTCCGATGCCAGGCTGATAGTCCTGCTTGTATTTATGCAAGTTGTACTTCATTTTCCTATTCTGTGGAGACAAGTGAATGTTATTAGGTCATTAGTGTTTGAAAGTGAATTCCCAGACAACATAAGGAATATGCACAGTATAATAGAGGGACAGGTGTTATGCTGAGGATGAATAATTGAAGGAACAGGCTCCAAATGCAAGAAGGTCAAAACTTCCTGGATTCATTAATGCATATTGATAAATCAACCTGGGAAAAAGTCGTACTAAGTGAAATCCCCACCAGCAATATCAGACTTTGTAGGAGTACCCATATGCACACCCACACTAGAAATTCTCAGTAGTTTATTGTTACACTTGAAAAACAGGAACATAGAAATTGTCTTATTGTCATCAAAATTAATTGGAAAGTAAGGTTATTTAAAAGTATCCCTAGTGTGCAGACTATTCTGCTAATCATCATTTGCATTAGTTATTAATACAAAAACTTCCAGTGACCTCTGCAACCTACCAAACCATGAGTGACGGCCTTATAAGCCAGCAAGTTTTCCTAGGGCTACTGCCTGCATGAAGGCTCCAGGCTGTGTTTGTGTGTGTGTGTCTGTGTGTGTGTGTGTGTCTGTGTGTGTGTCCACTGGGGGCTCCTATGGAAAATGTATAACCCTAGAAAGAGACTGAGAATATCTCTTTGTGATATATGTTGAGTTCAAGTTTAGAGAGGAGCTGGATCTGCTCGTTCTGGTGTCTTTCGAAATGGCACAAGAGTTGGACCACAGCAAGCTTCTGAGCAGACAATAGTCTCGTTCCCCCAGATGGAAGGCAAGCCTGTCTGTGAACTCACCTGCTCAGGTCAGGGATGGATCCCTCCAGGACATAAGGTGTGGCAGTCTGCCTATATGTGCTTCTGAACACTGAAGTTGAGGGCTCCCATCTTGCAGCTGTCAGTTGCAGAGTCCTGAGAAGCTGCATCCTCTCAGCCACCCACCACCATAGGTTCAGTCATCTGCACGAGGAGCTCTGCACTCAGGGATAAAAATCCTTAAATTCTTAGCACATCTTTGACACTTCGTGCATCCACCTATTCATCTGTTCATACGTTTAACAGACATTAAGAAGAAACTCTGCACTAGCCCTTCAGTAAGTTTTAGGCTTCTCCTGAATGGAAGGAAACAAAGAAATAAAGTGTGGGAAGGCTGGTGTGGTAAATTCAGATGTTAAATCTAAGAAGAGACAGATCCTTCTCATTAAGATTTCAAGCTGCTCAAGTATCTTATAAATGGTGATTATAGAACATCATTTAATGCTGTGGACCTCTGTCCACATCTCTGGTTACTGACCTCTTTACATATATATTCTGCACTCTGCAACCAAAGATCTACAATGAACTCTTGATACTCAATTCACATCCCCCGACCTCCCCTCCAACTCAGTCTTCATCTCTCATCTAATGGGGACGTCCCTCCACTCCTCCACTGAAATTGATCTTGCCCAAGTCAACAACCACCTTTTTGTCACATTTATACATCATGAGTGTTGAAATGCATGGTCAAATGGAGACAGAGGTTTCCCTAGCCAGGATACAATTAAGTTGCTTGTCTACAGACAAGGATTACATTGCAAACTGATACTGTCAGTTACCTGAAATCTAGAATTGTAAAACACCTTCCATGGAGACCAAGTCAGATAATGGGGAAGTGTGTGCTATAGACAGTAGGCTTTCAAATGAAGTTGAAAATGTGCCCCACATGTCTCATACTTTTGCATCATTGAAAGGGATTTTACAAATAGGTCTACAGCAGGATAACCATGTTTATTAGGGTCGTCTCACTAGAGACTGTCTCACCTGTCTCTCTTTTTTTTTTCTCAAGGTATTTCCAATTATGGAATGAAATCATCTGAAATTGTAACGTTGTCTCACGTGTTGAGGCGCCGTATGGCCCAGCAGTTCCACTTCTAGTTACATACTGAAGAGAAATAAAAACACATCTATATAAAAACTCAGGGAAAAATATTCATAGTACCATTACTCATAACAGCCAAAAAGTGGAAACAACTCAAATGCCTATCAGTTGATAAATGCACAAGTAAAATTTGGCCTAGCCATACAACAAACTATTATTCAGCCATGAAATGAATGAAGCCCTGATACATGTACAACATATATGATCCTTGATACCATTATGCTAAGTGAACAGAGTCAAACATAAAAGACCAGATACTATATGATTCAATTTATAGGGAACGTTCAAAATAGGCAAATCCATAGAGACAGACGGCAAATCAGTGCTTGCCTGGTACTAAATATGGGTATGGGGCTTCAGTGTTTTCAAGCATTATGGAAGTTTTGGGAACTACAGAAATGCCTAAAATTCAGTTATGGTGATGGTTGCGTGCATTTACTAAAAATCATCACCCTGTACCCTTAAAATGTGTGAACGTTATTGCCTGTAAATTTTACCCAAAGAAAGCTGTTTAAAATAAAAGAAATTAAAAATAAAAGTAAAATATGATGTTGGCCTGGTCTTCTTTTGTACCACCATACCAAGCAAATTACATTCAGGATGGACGTAGTAAAGGATGGTGATAGGAGTTGGTTATAAGGATTGCCATCCTGATAATTCCCTACCTTCCTTCGTGAACCTGGATTTAGGAAGGGAGAACGAATGAGAAGCAAGGCCATGAAGGGGCTGAACGAAACAGAAGGAAATGTGGTTGTCAGTGCACACACAGACACACATGCACCCATACACTGACACACTCACACCATATATATTCATGCATCGACCAGGCTGCATTTTGAATCCTAGGACTCTCACCAGAGAGTGCAATGTGTGCTCAAAGAGGACACATTCAGCTCATGTGCGAATAGCCACATGAATCCTGAACTGTGCCCTTCAGCACAGTTAAATTCCATCCACACAGCCTTGACAATGGGGAATATAAGGAACACTGAATTCCAAATGACACGAGGTTGTGACACTCCATTATGTCACATCCATAGGATGGAATTCTAGTCAGGCAGCAAAAACAAGTTATAGTGATGACAAGAAGAGAGGATTTGTGGCCTATCAGATTAGTAGTGATTCACATTATTTCTAAAGTGTGCAGAAACAGGAATTTTCATATAGTATTGTTAGAAATATAAAATAGTAAGAGTTTGTTCAAATAAAATAGGTTTTTCATTGTTTTGAAAGAATACTTCAGGAACTTATAAAAATGCTTACTAAGATATCTGCATGTATATGAACAAGAATGTTAAGCACACTATAGTTTGTAACAGAAAACGTGGTAAAGGAACTATATTTACATCACTAGTACTGGAAAAGTGAATTCTGGAGCATCCATATGATGCAACAACAGGTCAATATAAAAAAATAAGTGAAATTTTATTGCCAAGTAACTGAAAATATTATCACAGAAATTCATTTAAATGGAAATATGGTCACAATAAGTGCCAAGGTGGGTTACAATGATCATAAATGACAGGGATCCAGATTTGCTTATATAGGTGTATACCCCTTTTTCCAGAGGTCCTTAAAAAAAATCCTTCTGTTAAAATATAAAAAATAAAAATGGTCTTTCTGTGGAAATCACATAGAGCTTTCCATTCAGCATAGAAAGAAGCTGCACTTTCTGTCTAGATACCTCAGTATCCCTGTAGCCGGAGTGTGCCCCTTTTCCACCCAGACTTCCAGAAAGCTCTCTGGATTTAGGCCTTTCCCTCCCACCTTCTGGCTCAGCGATGTTCATGCTGCAGTTCAGTCCACTGTCACGAGGTGGCACCATGTTACCTCGATGGTCAAACTTCTCCACAAAGACTTTCATTCAAAGAGCAAAAAAATTCCATCCTCTTCCTCAAAACCCAGCCCATGAACCTATGTATAGAATGCTTCTAATTTTGTCTGAAAAACCTGTTCGGTGTAAAAGCAGAGGGTAAAAACATACACTCCGGGTCTTGAAGACGAAGACGAAATAGCAGGTGGCAGTAGCGTGTTGGCAGTGGTCCGCTGTTGAAGGGCTTTGCAGGACTGGTGGGAGGTGGAAGAGAGAATGGGGCTCCAGAGCGGGGTCTTGGCGGCTGTGTCCAGTGTCATGGACAGGGTATGACAGACACGGAGTGGGAAAAGTTCTGGACAGACTCTACGGGCTGGGTGGGGCTGGAGGGTGAACACCCTACTCTCTGGGAGGGACCCCCCATCTGCAGTGTGGACACTTCAACCTACACTTAGGAGGGAAGGAGATACCTCAATGAACTCGATGTTCTTTTCGGGTCAACAGCAGATGGGAGTGCTCTAGTAATACATATAAATTTCACAAACATAATTAGTGTCTTAGTAAACAAAACATTCCAAGATCTTCTTATTCATGGCGTCAAGGGCTCATTTTCTTTGTAAAAGAAAAATGGAGGTGGAAGCCACCTGCTGGCCAGATCCAGGATTGCTGCTCTGAGGCTCTGGCCAGGGAGCTTGGCAAAGGAGAGTGAGGACGAAGTTTGGGCTCTGGGTTAATGGTTTTAGCCAGTGTTTTCCGGAATTGTTCACTTGCTGGTGGCAATTTCTCTGTATCTACCATTTTTCTGCCATATCTAAATCTGAGATAGGAATCAAGCTCTGGTCTGATATGAAGATAAAGATTGTGACGTGGAGTGTACAAGCCATAGGACATATAGAAACACACACACACACATACACACAGTGTCAATTCAACTTTAAAATCTACTTTGTTCTTCTATAAAATTGAATGTAATGAATGTTCATAACGTGAAGAATGTATGTGCACACGTATGTGCACTATCATCTTCATCGTCAAGAGGGATTTTTGGGTGAGCACCCATGGGGCCACAATGTCAGGGGAGTGTAAGAGGCTCACTTCTCAAGCCTTGGAAGCCCATTTTCTCAAAGGGAGGCTGCTCTGTGTCCTCTTCTTAGGGCAAGGGATGTAACTTCATTTGAATCCTGCCACTTATCTGAAGAGGTGCTGCCAGTTCTATGAGCCTCAGCTTCGTTGTCTGTGAAATGGGACTCAGGATCCTTTTGTCCCACAGCCATCCCAAGGAGAAACTGAGAAAACCTGCCTGAAGTATATGGCATACTGTGGGACTTCAAGGGCTCTTTCAAAGTCAAGACTCAGTAGCAGGGGCTGGCTGAGCCTTAGGGCTAAGGCAGGCACTGTAGAAAGGCATTTTTCATTCTTTCTCCTAATGAGAATGTAGATATCTTTATGAAGGAAGCAAATCTCTCTCTGGTATGCCTTGAGTTTAAAGTTTTAAAGACAGAAGGATCTCTAGTTTCATGCGAGACTCAGAAGCTTCTAAGAGCTGCCCAACATTGTGCCTCTGAGCAGACCCTAACCCAGTTCCCCATGCTGGGAAGACAGGCTTGCCTTTGATTCACCTGGTGAGCTCAGTGAGAGATGGCACCAGGACAGCAAGTTGCGGTGTTTGTCTAACTGCTGCTCCTGGACTGCTCTGTATGTTAATACGTTTATAGGAAAATTCTAGACTTGTGTCCAAGTCAACTGTGCAGGGGTC